>NW_024412391.1:76106219-76340603 GCF_014898765.1 Herpailurus yagouaroundi
ATATATATATATATATATATATATATATATATATATATATATATAATCTTAAATTTATTTATTTTTGAGAGAGATGGAGTGAACAGGGGAGAGGTAGAGAAAGAGAGAGAAAATCCCAAGCAGGCTCTGCTCTGTCAGCGCACAGCTCAACATAGGGCTTGATCCCACAAACAATGAGATCATCACCTGAGCTGAAATAGAGAGTCAGATGCTCAACCAACTGAGCCACCCAGGTGCCCCTAAGCCTATATTTCTTTAAATAATTGTTTTCTGTACCTTCTCTTTCTCCTTTCCTCTGGGCCCCCTCTCATGCAAATATTAGCCTCCTTGATATTGTCCCTTAAGTCCTTTAAGGTATCTTCCCTTGTTTTAATTTTTGTTTTTCCTTTTGCAGTTCTGATTAGGGTGAGTTCCTCTGCCCTGTCTTGGAGTTCATTGATCCTTTCTTCTACTCCATCTTATCTTCTAGTCTTCTGTTGAACCCTTCTCATGTACTTTCAGTACACTTACTTACTCTTTACTTTTGTAACTTCTGTTTGATACTTTTATCTTCTCTTTGTTGAAGTTCACTCTGTTCATCAGTTTTTCTGGGATTTTTGAGCATCTTTATGACAGTGTCTTTGACCTCTTTATCAGGTAAATTACTTATCTCCATTTTATTAAGGAATTTTTCCTGAAGTTGTATTTTTTAAAATTTGGAACATATTCTTTTGTTTCTTCATTTTGCTTGACTTTCTGTGACAGTTTCTATGCATTAGATGAAATAGCCATCTCTCTGATTTGAAGGAGTATCTTCCTGTAGATGACCCTTATTGTTCAACCCTGCCCCTAACTTTTGGTCATTTCTTAAATCTTTGTGATTTTCCAAGGAGCCTATTTTATTTTTTAATGACTCCCAGTAGATGAAGGTGTGCCAAGACATGTCAGTGTCAAAAAGGGGAGGATCTCAGTAGGCATCTGTATTCAGGCAGACTGGACCCAGACCCTCAGGCAGCAGCAGCTTTTAAGGTCTGGAAATATATACAGTCTTGTGGAACTGCAAATGTATACCCTGCTGGCCCTGAAGCCAAGTACTCTAGGTATCAACTGGGCAGCAGCCAAAAAAAATCTCCAGATGGATTTTAACATAGCACTAGTGGGCCTGCTACTCTCCAGGGAGAGAAGCTGGTGGGTGCTATATTTGTGTCCTCTGCCTTGCTCTAGTCAACAGGCATCAGTTTCAACCTCCTTGCCATGCCTCTGAGTGCCAGTAGCTCCCAGAGGGGAGCTTTTACACAAATCTAGTGCCCTGATTTCTGCAGCGCTGCCCAGGAAACACCCTTTGATTACCTGGTCTGGTGTCTGGGGCAGTTTATGTGCCTAGATTCCATAGGCCTGCAACAATCGGGAGACATTTGTTGACAGATTACCACTCCCAGAGCATTGGACAGACAACAGGCTGACACGTAGCCCAGTTTATCTGAGAAAGAGCTCAATTTGCTTGTCCAGGAGCTCTGGCCTGAGGGACAAGCTTTAGGTTTGGTGCATATCTAGGAGCCTATGGAGGTGTTCTCAAGGAGCACACCAATGAAGGTCAACTTTGAGTTCTCTCTGCCTTTCCTTCAATTACAAATAATATTGTTGTGTAGCTCAGACATTGACAATGGGTTAAAAGATTGATTATTGCATTTGCACATATCAAACACAAACATCCAGTACTTTCACAGTGGATATTCAGGGATAACCGATTTGTCTGTAGCTTCATTTTTTTTCTCCCTAAATGATATCCCCTTTAACTTTTTGTTCCTGAGATAAAAGCTATAGAGATTTTATTTCTTCATGCACTTGTCTGCAACAATAAGCATTAACACATTTTTAGATGTTGTAGGTTGTCTAACTTATGTTAACACTTTTGCAGATGCTGTAGATTTTCAAATTTAGGGTATGAACAACCATGCTTTGTGTGGTGGTGAGGAAAGATAGTTTGGAATGAAAATGTGTAATTATAAGTATTAGAACACACATGCATTTAAACAATATTAAAGACCCAGAAGTGAAAATATTTTCCTGATACCTAAATGTGGTGAGAGGATATTCTTTATGAAGATTTTAAAGTCTGAATCATTGATTGGATATCCAGATCTTGTGTGAGGTGGCTACGTATGTTTTTCATCCAATTCTTTAGTCCTACTTTGTTCAAGAATTAATTTCCTTCCTATATCTCTTAGATCAACATGTCCACTTTTACATATAAGATGTCCAGAATCTAATCTTACATGTCACTAGCTTACAGGGATACCTTCCACCCCCCCCCCCCTTCAATTAAATGTAAAGGCACTAAATCAGTACACTTTTGAGCTTTTCTAATGATCCCTCCAAACTGGCAGTGTCTTTGGATTTTCAGTATTTGCCCTGGAAGGTAACGTGAGGAAAACAAGTTACTTTTAATCAATGTTCATATCCAAACCAGTTACTACTACTTTGTCCTATAAACCACTGTGTATAAAACACAAGACAATGTGGTACATCTTCCCTTTCTGTGAGGAACTTTTTAGGAGGACTAGTTCTCTCCAATAAGTGAACCCTTGCTGAAGAAAGCAGGATTACTTACCAGTATGTCTCCTCATAGAAAGGAAAAATCCTTCAGTTTAGAGCTCAAGTCCTGCTTCTGCAGAGGATGAAACAAAATATCGTTTTTTTGTTTGTTTGTTTTTCCTCCTATTTGCTTAAAAATTTAGCCTAGGAGAAAGTTGTCATGATTGAATTCAGAAAGCATATGCCAGAAGGAAATAGAGATTCAGATGGAATATTAGGGTAAATGCTTTGTGTCACAAGAACCATGAAAAACACAGGAATTTAAGGAAGAACATATTTTAATGTTTGAGACCAGTCTTTCCGAGGTGACAAGGGAAATAAGAACTATTACAACAAATAACTATTAACACAATTCAATCCTTGATAATCTTTCGTATGATAATTCCCTTATAGTCATTTACATCTCTTAATGCTAGCACAGGATTCTGAAGTTGCCAAGCATAAGTTGCATGTAACTGAGCAGAAAGATCACAATCTCCCCGTATTGCTAGAAGAGTTTCAGGATGTGGAAGATGACAAAGTTCTTAACCATGAAGAGCCAAAATGTGCTAAAAATAATGTCCATTTGCATAATTAGTGATAAAATATAAGCCCATTTGCTATAAAGTAAGAAAATGGTTACAATGCCTGCTGTTGCTGTACAAAGGATTCCACAGAGAAAGAAACTTAAGTAATATATAATGAATGGCTCTTAAGGCCAATCATTTACTTTCCATTCTTAAATGTCTTTCACAATTGGTGGCGCTCATGAAATGTGATGTACTGACAGTCCTGGCGTCAGTCTATTGCAACAAATAGGGATGCTGATGTTTTCCCTTGATAAAGAAGACAAGCGTTCAGGGTCCAACATTTGTTGAGAATGTGCACTGTGCTGAATTTGCCACCAGGGAACCAGTTGGTGAATCAGTACCAAATAAAAACAATTGGTTCATGCTTGAGCCAGGTCCATAGAAACTGAAATCAATTTGTGAACATGAAGAATTTTAAAAGGCTCCGGTTTTGTGTTCAAAGTATAAATTTTTAATAATATCTTAAAATCAGTTAGAAATATGCTGCTGCTTAGTGCAAAAATAATGCCACCATTTCTTCAACTAGAAGGTGTGTTTCGTAAAAATAAAGCATATTTAATCTTCATTTTGTAGGTCAATAGTAACAATGGTCCTGATGTAACTGGTACATAAAGGTCGAAACTCATTTACTGCCTGGAAAATAGAAGAAATGTTCTTAATCAGAAAGCAGTGGGAAAATCCCTTACGGATTTTAATCTCGGGGTGCCTGGGTGGCTCAGTTGGTTAAGCCTCCAACTCTTGATTTAGGCTCAGGTCATCAACTCACAGCTGGTGAGATGAAGCCCTGCATCTGGCTCTGTGCTGTCAACACAGAGATCCTCTCTCTGCCTCTCCCCCACTCATGCTCAGGCTCTCTCTAAATAAATACATATTAAAAAAAATAATTTCAATCTCCCATAACCTGCCCTAGACAATAATGTATTAATTACTTGTGACTTTTTGTTATAATTAGCTAGAAATAATCAAGAAACAAAATGTCACTGGGGCACCTGGGTGACTCAGTTAAGCCTCTGACTTAGATCACGATCTCACAGGTTTGGGGTTCGAGCCCTGCATGGGGCTCTCTGCTGTCAGCAAAGAGTCTGCTTTGGATCCTCTGTCTTCTCTCTCCCTCTGCCCCTTGCCTGCTCACACTTTCTCTCCCAAAAATAAACATTAAAAAAAATAAATAAAAAAAAATTAAAAGGATTTTGCACTAAAGCTATATTCGTACTTTCAAAGGTGATAATTTCATTTTTTTATTCCATTCCTCCCAGAACTTAAGATGCAATGTAGTAATCTGCTTGATGCAATGAGTAATCTGCTCATAGGCCTTATTTACTCATTCAGTCTTTGTGTTTTAATTTACATTAGATATCTCAAAACTTGGAGGATATATTGAAAATGGTAGTTGGGTAGACAAATCTAAAAATGTTTGTAGGCTAATTTTATAACCCCTCTTTGGTAAAATGAATACAGGTAATAATTTTTGGTGTATACTTACTTATTTTACTTTCTTTGATCTGCACGCACAGTATGAAATCATAAAAGCCACAAACATCACCATGCCAACACTGAGTAAGGTAATTTCTACCAGGCCAAGAAGGTTGATTTTTCCAGTCACTCTTTTTCTAAACATTTCTGCCTTCTCATCACCAATGGTACCAGTCTGTAATAAAGTTAATGATTAACATGATTTGAATAGATGAGCAAAGCAAAAGACTTAAAACCTTCCACTTACATATCACTCTTTCCTCCAAATGCTTGCATAGGTGTTAGTCATCTGTATGTTTAAGATAAACTAGGATAATTCACTTTGCATGTCAAAGGCGGCAATAAATGCCAAGGTAGAATACTTAGTGAAATATAATCCTTCCCCCACTTTGCACATGTTATATAGCACTATTGAACATGATAGGCTTCACTGATCTTCAGAATGACCTTATAACATCCTTTCCAAAAGATGCTCCCTTTAAGTAGCAAGGTTTCAATAGTGTCAATCGCTCTGAAGTTTTATGTACTGCATTCCCCAATTCTGGGGCTAATTGATATCATGGTTTACACTAAAATTATGTCATCAGGGAATAGGATAGACTGCATACACCTATTCTAACCTGGCCTTTATAAGTTTGGTTGACTTTTATTACCAGTATAATATTCACTGAGTCTTGAGTTATTTGGAGTTACATGTATGTATGACTCTTTCTTAAAATAAGCACTATGCCAAGAAAAAGTGCCTAAAGATGCATTTTGAAAATAATCTAAAATGATAGAAATTGCTTTGATTTTCTAAAAGAAAAATACTGAAAACTGATACAACTATGTGATTGGGTTTTCTCAAATATATATATATATATATATATATATATATATATATATATATATATATATATATTTATCTATATGGGCAATGAAAACATATACAACTTCAAAAACTATACATATATATTTAATTTTGAAACACCAATGAAGTTTACTGTTTTTAATGACTGAGAGATAAAAATACTAACCTCATTAAGCCAAAGAATAGGCACAATATAGTTCCGCTTAAGACCCTTTAATGCCCTGTAATATACATTAAAAGTAATTATGAAAATATATACTAATATATTACACATACACAACAGAAATTTCAACAAGTACTAGTGTAAATATATGTTCAGAAATTAGTTGCTTTTGCAACTTGGTTAAGTTCCTTGATTTCTGTTCCCTGTAACAAGTCATTTGAATGTTAATATAGCTGTTCCTCAGACATTTTCCATGCTTACAAATCTGTTTAATACAGATATATAATTAGATTAACTTTTTCTAAGCACAGATTTTCCCTTTCAACAAATTCTACCCAGGAAGGTAAAATATGAATTCTGGAAACTATGGTCATAGAAGTATCTGGACAGCTAGCAAAATGAGAGATACCACCAAATACTTAAATTAAAACATATCAAAATATGTGTAAATATCATTTCTATAAACACTAGGCATAATTATAAATTTAAAAAATTATAAGCATTTAATAATTATTTAATGACATTAAGCAAAGAGAAGTTGAAATTTTATATTCTTTCCACTTCTTATAAGAATGTGTTAGTCTATGAAAAGAAAATACTACAAAAATCATGCAGTGATAACCTCACTTAAGAGACTTACTCAATTTTCTTTGCTGGTTTGACCAATATGTTGATTTGAAGCCGTTTTGCAAATCGTAAAGTGAATCCAGTTATCTAAAACGAGAACAAACTAATTACCAACTTTAAACAAAAAGTTGCAATATCCAAACTTACTTTTATTATTATGTAAAATTTAATATGACACTACTACTTGAAACTTGTGAAATTAATTGGACATATTAAATTATTACATATCTATAATTACATGTGTATATGCAGGCATATATATGTATGTGGGTATGTGCACACATAATGACTTTGTGCAACAAAATGTCAGGTCTTTAGTTAGATATGTGATATTTAACCAAATAGCTATCTATAATTACATGTGTATATGCAGGTATTGCATACACAATTTCTTTGCCCAACCAAATGTCAAGGTTTTAGTTAGATTTGTGATAGTTACCTAACATGGTTTTGGTAATCAGCAATATGGAAACACAGAGCTCATATAATTAGATTCTTAAACTACACAAGGCCAGATATATATTCAGTAAAAATCCATGTATCCTCAGTGTAAGTATACTAGTTGTATCATTATTTAAAGTGACACATGACTATTAAAATTTTGACATTTCATTTGACTTTTGAAGAGGAGAATATCAAAATCATTTAAAACTTTAAACTGTTGAGTTACAGGAATTTTTATTGATTTTTCTTGACCCTAAGTGAAATAGATCTTGCCCTGAATTCACATAATACCCATAAAATATCTTTTAATTCCTCATAATACACAGTATCTCTTCATATAAGCAGTATTTACAGTTATAAATTACTGTTTGATGATTATTTTATACATCTCAAATTGTTTTAAGCCAATTAGAATCATTCCCATCATTGGTATTCCTGACCTATGAACCATTAGATAGGCATATAAATTTCCATATGCTGAGAAACTGAAGTTTAATTACCTTGAAATTTCATAAGCAACAATAGAAAGAAATCAATGTCATTTTGACTGAAATAATAGTAATATATCAAGATTTTGATTCAGTAACTGCAATTAACAAGGAGAGAATTTACTTTTTCTTTCAATTTAATGAAATCAGATCAATAATATGTTTGCTTACAGGTTCAACATCTAAGTATGTGCTATGTTCGTCTTCATTTGGATTTAAGCCTTCAATGGGTTCTGCAATATCAGGACTTGCATGTAGAAAATGAGGAAGTGAAATATACACAGGTTTTCCTGAAAACATGTTAAGAGATATTGGAGATAAATAATTTTTCTCATTTCGCATACCACCCAAAAAATATTTCCTTAAAAATAAAACTTAAACTTTTTTTTAATGTTTATTCATTTTTGAAAGAGAGAGAGGGGCAGAGAGAGAGAGAGAGGAAGACACAGAATCAGAAGCAGGCTCCCGGCTCTGAGCTGTCCGCACAGGGCCCGACACAGGGCTCAAGCTCAGAAACTGCGAGATCATGACCTGAAATTAAGTCAGATGCTTAACCAATTGAGCCACTCAGGCAGCCCAAATATAAAAATTTTAAAATAAAAGAATGCATAACTAGGCTTGAACAATGATTGGGGAGTGAGGGTGGGGGAGAATTATATTACCTGATCACTATTGTACAAAAAGAAAATAAAAATTTATGCATCATCCTATTAAACAGTAAGTTAATGCCTGCTGTTCTTCCTTAGATGTCAATTTTCAATATGTAAAGATGAGCTGCTGAGCATAAAATTTCAGTCATGTTCTTGTTTCAGGCAGTAATAAGTCTGTGAACTGAGAATTAATTTAAGAGGTCTTCTTTTTTGCCTTCACATTGACTCCAGTATGAAGGTGAGCTAAATAAGATTCCAAGTTTTGTTTTTAAGTCAATTCTTCTTTCAGAGACATATTGAAAACATATTTTTATTTACCAATTTCTAGGGAAGAAAAATCTAGAAATATGGCAGATGGACAAGTTGGGATGTTCAAAGTACTCTAGGAATTATTCTTGTTTTACCATCTATTTGAAAGGAGCCCAGGAAACCAACAAAATGAAAAGCGTAACTGTGGAATGGATACAAGCCACATATTCAGTAAGTAGTTGATATAAAAAACATATAATGAATTCATAGAACTCAAAAAAAAAAAAAAAAAAAAACACCAGATAACAAAAAATGGGCTAAGGACCTAAATAGACATTGTCCAAAGTAGAAGGGAAATATCGGTATGGTTTTACCTAATAATAACTAAGTTTCACAACACTGGAACAAAACTGGGACCTCAAAAACAAAACAAAAATCAAAGCAAAATTATTCTATTACCACGCTTCCTTAACTGTCTTCTTGCTTTCTCGCTTTAATTTTAAATTTTGGTTGAAAGGGATCTTGGGTAAAAGTTGCATTTTTTTAAAAATGTTTATTTATTTATTTTGAGAGAGAGTGTGCGCACAAGCAAGTGGTGAAGGGGCACAGACAGAGAGGGAGACAGAGAATCCCAAGCAGACTTTGTCAGCACATAGCCCCACGAGGAGATCATCTCACAAACCTCAAGATCATGACCTTAGCCGAAATCAAGAGTCAGGTACTTAACTGACTGAGCCACCCAGGTGCCTCAAGGTTGCATTTTATTTTGTGTATTTTTTTCAGTGTTTATTACAGTTCTAGTTATTTAACATATAGTGTAAAACTGGTTTCAGGAGTAGAATTTAGTGATTCATCACTTACATATAACATCCAGTGCTCATCAAAGTGCCCTCCTGAATACTCATCACCTATTTAACCCATCCGCCATCCACTTCCCCTCCAGCAACCCTCAGTTTATTCTCTGTACATAAGAGTCTTTTTGGTTTGCCTCCCTTTCTTTTCTTGTCCCTTCCCATATGTTCATGTTTTGTTTCTTAAATTCCACATATGAGTGGAATGATACGGTATTTGTCTTTCCCTGATGAACTTATTTTGCTCTGCACAATACCCTCTAGCTCCATCCATAGCACTGCAAATGGCAAGATTTTACTCTTTCTGAAGGCCAACTAATATTTCATTGTATATATGTGTGTGTAAATGTCCATCTAATGATGAATGGATAAAGAAGTTGTGGTATGTGATATATCTTTATCCATTCATCAGTCGATGGATATTTGGGCTCTTTGCATAGTTTGACTATTGTTGATAATGATGCTATACACACTGGGGTGCATGTGCCCCTTCAAATTTGTATTTTTGTATCCTTTGGGTAAATACCTAGTAGTGCAATTGCTGGGCAATGGGGTAGTTCTATTTTTAACTTTTTTAAAAAAAGTTTTTTAATGTTTGTTTATTTTTGACAGAGAGAGAGAGTGAGTGAGTGAGAGAGGAGAGCATGCATGAGCAGGGGAGGGACAGAGAGAGGGGGAGACACAGAATTCAAAGCAGGCTCCGGGCTCTAGGCTGTTGGCACAGAGCCCGATGCGGGGCTCGAAACTCATGAACCATGAGATCATAATCTGAGTCAAAGTTGGATGCTTAACCAATCGAGTTACCCAAGACGCCCCTATTTTTTAACTTTTTGAAGAACCTCCAGACTGTTTTCCAGAGTGGCTGCACCAGTTTGTGTTCCCACCAACAGTGTAAGAGGGTTTCCCTTTCTCTGCATCCTCACCGACATCTGTTTCCTGTGTTGCTAATTTAGTCATTCTGATGAGTGTGAAGTGGTATCTCATGGTTTTGATTTGTATTTCCCTGATGATGCTCACTCATCATCAAGGCTTCAAATTATATCATGGACCGTGACACTGAGAACACTTACCTTCTTTGCATCTGCCAATGTCTAATACACCATATGATGTACAATTATTGGAGATAACGGTTTCTGTGCAGAAACAATGGTTATCTGGATTTTGAAGTGGAGATGCAAAGGCCATGGATGGAAGAACAAATCTATAGACAGGGATTCCTTTCAGGTTAATTTCAGCTCCAAACACAGCATAGATTGACCTAAACACAGAGAAAAAAGAGCTTTATTCCAGGAACCTAAACTACATTCTAGAGATTATTTTTTCCTCTTATTTGTACATTATATTATTGCTTTAAATAAGAAAGATTAGATACTTGGGGCGCCTGGTTGGCTCAGTCAGTTAAGCAATTGACTATGGCTCAGGTCATGATCTCGCAGTTTGTGGGTTTGAGCCCCACATCAGGCTCTGTGCTGACAGCTCCAACCCTGGAGTCTGCTTCATATTCTGTGTCTCCCTCTCTCTCTCTCTCTCTCTCTCTCTCTCTCTCTATGTCCCTCCTCTGCTCGTGCTCTCTCTGTCTCTCAAAAATAGATAAATGTTAAAAAAAATTAAAAGAAAGATTGGATACTCTTGTTAGAATTTTAAATCCTCATTTAATTCACATGAAGAAACTTTCTTGTGAAATTTTAAGGCATACAAGGACACAATACCTGAGCGTGAACTATTCTTTGTTCTCAAAAGCTTCCAAGAACAATTTTTGCTTATGTATTACCATGGATTATTTACACTGAAGATGCTTCTCATAGTTAATTTCCTCTGTAGATTAAATATTTATATGATTTCCCTCAAATCCTTTATTTGTGCCCAGGTTACATGAAATACAATTAAAATTTCTTTCTTTCAAAACTTAATCCTGGAGAGAAAGGCCACATACTCACTGAGGTACTTGCATGTGAATTCTTGATACACATCTCCTTATTTACTGAGTTGCCTCCATTGTTGACTTAGTATTCACCAACACCTAGGCAATGTGCGGGGGCTCTATACCTATTTCTTCTAATCCCCACATAACCCTATATGAAGAAACACTCCTCTCTTCAAATTTTACAGATAAGGAAAATACTGAGATATTTTAAATGTTTGCTCATAAACATATGATCTTTAGGAAAAGGGCTAAGAGTGAACTGGCGTGGGCTCCAATGCTTATGTGATATCTACTGGGTTCCACCGTTTTTAAAAGAGGCTGTTAATGTGACATTAACATAGTTCTGTGACAATGGCATCATCTTCTCTGGACAACATTAGAAAGATGGGGATGACCTTCTAGACATAATTGCTATTGAATATACTATTAGTTTAGTTTTTAAAAAAAAATAGTTCACGCTTAAAAATGAGAATAATTTGCATTATGTAAAATATCCTGCAGCCCTCAATTTTTAGAAAAGTTAATAAGCACATTATCAATTCCATATTGTATTTATCCTGAATAAATCAAGAAAAATTTCCCTATGTGTATTTTAGTCTTCTCAGAAAACATAATTATTAAGTATAAGCTTCTTGGTCTGTGCTTTGTCACGAGGAAAAAAAATTCTAAGTTACAGAAATACATTGGGCGTCTTGGTCTTACCTGCAAATGTCAGAAGAAAAGAAACGTAACACTCGCGTCTTCTCAACAAAAGGTGGAAATGAGGCTGCGTCTGTTCAAAAATCAAGCCAGTGGCAAGGGATTAGATGTAATTCGTATCCTAGAAAAATCTAGAAATCTCTATTCCAGTATGGTCAATAGAAATATAATGCAAACTGTAGATGTACTTTTTAAATTCTTTAGTAGCCAATTTCTTTTAGGAAAAAAACAAAACAAAACAGGTATATATTTTTTTAACCCAATGTATCTCAAATGCCATCATTTCAACATGTAATCGATCTAAAAATTAGCAAAATCCCATGTGTATTTTATATTTATAGCACATTTCAATTCCTTAATAGCAACACAGGGCTAGCAGCTACCATATTCAGCAAGTCTGTATATTATATATATTCATTGGTATTTACTTTCATGTTAAATTTTCCCACACCTTAAAAATAAATATTTACAAAAATAATAGCAAAATCACATGTTGTTAAAATTGTGATTGTGTTTGTTTTTTAAATAGCCCCACCCTTTAAGGAGAGTGGCACTTTTATTTCTATGAAATTCACTTAGGACTTCAGTTAGTTATGTTTTTCTTACATTTTATAGGGATTCATTCGTCTGTCCTAATGGTTGAGTAATATTTTAAAAATTTATTAAAATTCTCACTAGAATTTCCTCTAACTGCTTTGAAATATATCCATCACCTTACAAAAAGGATTTTGTTGTATTTATTGAATTTCTACTATGGTTATGATCCATGGAACACACTGGATATATGAAGAAATAACTTGATAACTCCTCTATTAGCTTCTCAAATAAGTATCACTAAAATGAGCCACAGAACTGAATGTGTTTGTTGTAAACAGTGCCCATCCTTCAATTACGCTTCAACCTTGTGATCTTATTACATTTCACTTATACTCTTGTGATCAATGAAATAGAATATTACAGTGAATTTGATTGTGGTATTGAGAGCATTGGATATTAGAGTTTAGTTTAAACTCCCCAGATAGGTGACTCAGTGGACATCATCTCCAACTGCCTTTCCAACACTTTAACCATTGAAGGAAAAGAATACATTAAAAAGCTGTAAGAATTATTACTGAAATATCATTGAAGATTATGCCATAATTATTTCTAACAAGTACCATGGAAATAAGTACAAGATTGCAGACTTTTTTTTTTAAACATTCAGATGTGTATCAATATTTTCATGTTCTGTCTCTTACTCACTGAAGGTGGAGGGGACACTTCTATACTATGACTTTTTCAGTTTTGTTGGTTGCTTTTCCCCGAGGCCATCAACCAAGAATCTCTCTCCCAGTGATCACATCTGAGTCCTCTGCTCTGTCCAATCTCCCTCTGATCCTCATTTGTTTTCCTTCTTTTTTCCTCTTAGAGACTTTTAACTTTATACCTGATGCTCATGTACTTATATTTTTGTGATTAATGAATCCTTTACCTCCCCTTTTAAAACTTTTTAGCTTTGGACAGAATTGTTTAATAGCTTTTTTTTTTTTCTTTTCTTTTCATTACCATTAAGAATCCATTACTATTAAGGAGCAATACAATCTGTTTCTCTGTATTTAAAGTCTGAAATACTACCCTTATGTAATTATTGGAGTTAGTAGTATTAGGACACTTGACAATTTGCAGAAATGCTTTGTTTAGGGATTTCTTGAAACTTGCTACAAAGCAAACTCAACCGTGTTTTTGCTGTTGTTTTCTAGAAGACAGTGGTAACAAAATTAAATAGGCATGTAAAGCTCAACAATACCTTTGGGAAAGTAAATACCCTGTGTTTTGTTCTTATTCCCCACCCTTTACATAACTTTGTATTTAACTTTCTTCATCTTTAATATATTGTTTTCCTACAGGGTACTGCCTCACCAGCTTTGTAAACATCATGCTTCTCTGTCTTTGCTTCTGCATTGCTGAGAGCTCACCTTATCTCAGGTTTTAATTACCTCATGGTATTGATCCCCATTTGCTTTTTAAAACCTTAGTTCTTAAACTAATAGGTCTACGTATACTTTGCTTTTCTTCATGGAGAAGAAGAAGCCAGATCTAACCATGCTGCAAATCTAAGTTCCTTCTACTTTCTTTTCTCCCCACTTCTAGTTCAGAATATTCATTTTTGCAAACATTTTTCATGGTTAGTGGGCATGAAACCTGTTAAGTTTTTGTTTTTCTTTTTCTTTCATTCTGATCACCTTATTCAGAAATACAGGGCTGTCTTGCAACTTCACAGTTTCTACTTCTGCTTGAAATCTCACTTGAAAGTAGATTTTACCTTTTGTAATTATCTTCATTTTTAAAATGTTTCAATTTTAAATCATTTTCTGTACAGTATTTATAAAACATGTGAATATTAACTACTTTTCTAAGTTTTTCTTTTTACTCTTTTACTTCTGTTGCCATGAAGATAGTTCATGTAGTCAAGGTTTTACTAATCAAATGTTTCCCTAGTAATGCAGTAAAGGCTAATCCTCAAGGATTAATCTTCAGAAATCCCATCACATTAGGCAGACATTTACTAAGCCTGTGTAACAATAGACACTCTCAATTATGTCCTTGGGATATAAAGATAGGTAAACGCATACCCTTAACACTCAGAACATTGTAAGTACAATGGTGGAATTTGTGGGAGAGAGGGAGGTGGGTTTATGGTGATTATTACCACAAAACAAATGCCCTTACCTGTACCATTAATCATGTCACAATAACTTGGCCAATAGGAGAGATTCCTTTGGAATAAAAAGAAAGGAAATAGATAAACATTCTTTTTTCTAGAGTACCTTTCTCATATTACTTTGTCTATTATGATTCAATATTGCTAAAATAAAGATTAGATGTGTGACAAATGCTAAGTTTAAGCAATGTTCTAAGTCCTGTGGTTTATGTTTTGTTTGAAGGTTTCATCTTGTTGAGATAAATTAAGTGCCCAATACCATTAAGTGCCAGATTATAAAATAAAAAGTGCCAAATGTTAACACAACTTAGAATAGAAAACAGTTCTGAAAAAAGAAAAAGGAGAAATACCTCAGAAATTTATATCTCTACATAGCAGAGAATTTTTTTTTCCATTTGGAGAAATGAACTATTTGGTAATATGTTGAGTTTTCAAAATATATAGGTAAATATGAAGTGGTTTTCTTCATATTTGAGGGAGGGAGTATGAGGGAGAAGAGGGGTGTAGGGAAGAAGAAAGAAAAGCTGATGTCGAGGAAAGAGATGGAAACATATAGATCATCAATTTATACTTTTCTCCCTTTTAACTCTTGCATAAGCTTGCATTAAAGTAGGACAGAGTTGGGGCACTGGGGTGTCTCAGTTGGTTAAGCGTCTGACTTCAGCTCAGGTCATGATCTCACAGTCTGTGAGTTCGAGCCTTGTGTCAGCCTCTGTGCTGACAGTTCCAAGCCTGGAACCTACTTCGGATTCTGAGTCTTCCTCTCTCTCTGCCCTTCCCCTGCTCATGCTGTTTCTCTTTGTCTCAAAAATGAATAAAAACATTAAAAAAATAAAGGACAGAGTTTATTAATTTCTATACTGATATCTAAGTAAGATATATGTATATATAACAGGAAGCAATAAAAATAGTAGTAAAAATTTCTCTGTATCCTCAGCCACTTTTTGGTGATGCAAAACCAGGTTTTTCCCACTGATAATATATCATCTAGCGAGATGTCAAGGGAAGTTGTTGCTTCTTTTTTATTTAAAAATTTTTTTTCTAATTAGTCTCACTATTTATTTTTATTTTTTTACTATGTTACTTTTTTTTAAACGGAATAAACTGTTAGTCATGCTCAGTCTTGCCATGATCAGTTACATTAAGCTTATCAAATCTTAAACTGAGGTAGAATTCTTATTCCAATTAGAAGCACTTAGTAACTCTCCGCAAAATATCTCTGTAATATTGAAAAGGCAAAAATGCTTGTGTTTCTCAATATACAGTGATGTGATTTCATTGCAATAAGCGTTTAGGAGTGTGAGTTTTCCTCCACTATACTTTTCTATAAAAAGATGTTAGTATGGAATCTATAGAAGAAAAACTACTACCTAAGTGAATATTTAATGGTTGTATGCAATTTTTAGATAAGGACTCAGTGTGAGGCAGTGGTTACTTGTATTAATTAATAAAAACCTTTAATCTCTCTGAATTTTGATTACTGTATTCTTTCCAGGAAATAACTGATCCAAAGCATACTTATTAACCTTGATTAAAAGAGAAGATGACTTTCTTCCCTGACATTTATTGAGATTCTTCCTTTGTTACATGATAAATTTACATGATAAATTTACATGATAAATTATGTGTACTCTAGATGATTAAGCAGGAGCTAAGGAAAAAAGCAAATCATGGCTATCTACTATTCATTCAGAATAGTAGCATAGTAGTAATCCAGTAGTAACAAGATAGAATAGTAATCATTCTATTACTACTTCAGAGGAGGCCTGGTCTTTATTTTCAAGTTAATATGGCAACTTTAGAACTATATTTGCAGTACTAATTCCACTTTTGCACTGATAAAGGTATAAAATGCTGATTTATCAATATAGAAAATTAAGAAATTTTGAAGGAAAACGCCATGACAACATCTGCATGGATTCATTAAGTTTTCAACTTTATAGAGACACATGAAGTCATGCGGTGGAATGAACAATTTTTATTTCATAGGCTCAATACAACAAGTTAAACACACCCAGAAAACTATGTTTTTCTACCTGCTAGTTGATCAGCTGATCAACTTCTTTCATTTTCTTCCTTTCATTTGTGGCCGTATGAGTGTACTGTGATGGTGGCCATGCAACAGAGATGGAATTCACTTTGGATTTCTCTATGTAAGAGAACCTGTGTACAAAGGTAAAGCTAATTCTATAGTGAGGCTGATATTTAGCAACTATGCACTAGTGACCAGTTGTCACAACTAAAGGGTGAACACCTCAAAGAACACGAAGTTCCAGGGCTGAAATATAGGCAGATCTGGACCATAGTTAGTGCCTGTGCCTTAGCAGTTGTTAAATAAATACCCCTCCTGCTTTGGAGTTCACACACTTTACCTGGATACTTACTTTTTACCTTTGTAAGTGTCAATTATGGCAACTTGGCTTATGTTGTCTTTCCCACTGAAAACTGTATAAACTCCATCTGCAGTGTTGTTGTACTGAAAAGATATGTACAAGAAGAAATTACTTCTAGGACAAGTCATAGTTTCCAAGTTATAAAGTATGTAACTCATGTTCATATTTTTCAAATACCAGTTATCAATTATTAATAATTATTTTATGTGGCCTGAAACATATATGCAATAAAGTTTTAAAATTATTGGTCTTTAACATTTTAAAAACATAGGCTATAAATGGCACCTCAAAATAAGTGCTAGGGGTTGAAACAAAGGAAGAAAGACCAATACTAGAAGTTGCCATGATCCAAACTCTAGTCATAACTAAGCCAGTAAGGCAATTTTGATCACTACTCCTATTATATTGAGGTAAGGGGATATTAAGAAAAAACTTTGAGAACAAGGGAAGACTTCTAGAGGTTTTCTAAATGTTAGGATATTTTTTGTTTTCTTTCTAAATGGTATGATCTTTAACAAGTGGATATAAAACTTAGGCCTACAAAATTAAAAATGCAATCAGCCAAGGAAAGATGTTAAGAGTTTTTGAGTCAAAACATAGTAACTGAATCTCTGATCCTTTAAAGCTTTCTACATTCCTATTTAGTGGCATATAACCTTTCAATCCTAAACACTATCTAAAGGTAAAATAACAACAATAAACTGGAGAATATAACTAATATCACATATAGTGCCAAATAAATCAGTCAAAATTCTAATTCAATAGTTAGCTTGTCCTATTTATAATTCAAAATATTAAACTATTTTAAGTACATTGCCAAATTCACTTTTTCTTTCATCTGCAAACTGCCATTTCTTTGACAAAGTGCATTAAAATAGGACATTGCTGATTTATCAATCTCACTGTGTTCCAATTTAGGCTAACTTTTAAATTTTTATTAACACAAATTTGTGAGAGTTCTGGAGAAGGAGGAATGTTAAGATGAATACATTTAACACAAAGAAAAATACGGTATTAAACTTGATTTTTTGATAAGGGGAATCAAAACAGAAAATATTATTCACAGCCTTATTGGCTTACAACCTATTTTAGACAATTGTGTATTAATCAAAGAATGGAAACCTAATTAAATCTCAGTTTATTCATTTTAAATTTAATTGTTAAATTTAGATGAGTAAAATTTTCTAACTACAGAGCCATCTGAGATAGAGACTTTAAAAAATTAGAATAACCTCAAGATAAATAAATAATAAAAATAATAAAATAAAAATTAGAATATCTACTCCCAGATCAGAAATCATGTGAACACACTAAGTTGTAAAATTATAAATTGACAATGTCATTATATTTATCTAAGATATAAAAAATCAACATTCACATTTGGTACTCACAGGAAAAAACACACCAACTGTCGTGGAAATAGGATATGGAACCAAACTCAAGAACGGATCTTTATAGCCCCACAAGAGCTCTTTCACAGTTCTTTTTTGAAACATGGAAGATTTTGACTTTTTGATAAGTGAATTGAGTACCACTTGAACAAATGCATTTGGGTAGAGATGGGGTGCAGCCTATAAAAAAAAATCACTGAGACATCAATTTTAGTATCATATTTTTAACACATAGATGGATTTAATACGAGTCTTAAGTTTAATAGAAACAAATCTAACCTTATCTTTAAAATTACTGCTCAATCTTGCCAGGACAAAAAGTGCAATTTATCTAATCCCTAGATGACTACATTTCTCTGCCTCAGTGCCAGTCACAAGGAGACATTTAAAATTCAATCCTATTTTTTTTAATGATAAAGTAGTCTTCCAATTCAGTTGTTATGATTTTGTCATTTTTCCAAATGATGCTAAATCCATTCAAAATAATGACATAGGAACATATTTTTATTAAAATGACAAAATGAAGAATATCTGATGAGAGTTCTAATCATACGATCCACTACAGTGGATCCTAGAGTATTTCAAAACCAGTACTTTTGTTGTTTGTCTACTTACTGCTACAGCCAGATTGAGAACAGTCCAAGTGTCATTCTCTGTTCCAGCTGATAGTGAAGGCTCGAAGATGGCCTCATTGGGCTGAAGAAAAGAGACTGTGTGGTTCTCAGGATCATGGGTTATATTTTTTTTGGCTAGATAACGAACTCTGAAAACCAGAAGTAAATAAAATTCAAAATAATTGTCTCAAGTGAACAGGTCTCAAATGCCATCCATTCACGTAACAAATAATTTTTGAGTATATAGAATACGTCACAAGTGATGCCAACCAATTGGTTTAAAATGACAAGTAAGCCAATGCGGGGTCTTTAGTGTATTAGAGGTGATCCCAAATCTTCACAACATAGAAGAAGTAACATGTGTCATTATGAGAGCTTATGCAGAGTCCAGGGGGAAACCCAGAACAAATATAAATCCAGGTTTGGGACTGTCATAGTGGGAGTAATGATAGCCATTTTGGTAGCAATTCCACCCAGGTGGTCTGAATGACAAACAGAAGTTTAGGTGGAATGGGGTAAAAAGACCCATGGTGTATTGTTAGAAACACAAATTGTTGAATTTGGATGGATTGCAAGGTGAGAATAAGGAGTATTATGGGAAATAGAGCCACAGAAGTAAGCAAGATCTCAAGCATAAAAGAGTTGCATCCTATCCTCAAATGTTTGGCCTTGATCCTGAGGGTAAGGAGGAGACAGTTAGGTTTCAGTAGTGGAATATTAAGAGTACATTTTCTTAAATGAGAAAGAATGTTCTAAGTACATAGCGTATTCAGCACTGGCTTTTCCATATTTTCTAGTACTTTAATGAGAATGAAAGATAACTAATGGAATATAATTTCCATTTTACAGGTCAATTCCCCTCACCATTCCTGCTGTATATTAAATACTTATTAGTTCTAAGCTCCTGGCTGTAAAATCTCTAGGCTTATAAGTACCAAGTACCTTTTAGGAACATGGGGATGGGTGAATGAATAATCTTCATTATTATGAAGAAAAATCTTTTCCAAATACAAGATGTTTATTGGGACAAAATGAGGTATATATCATTCATTTCACTATCATATATGTGAATGTCCATACATGAGATGAATAGATAGCTAAAGTAAAGACTGAAAACCCATGTACAAGGAACAACATTTCACTCCGGTGTAATAAAGTTGTAAATTCCTGTAGGGTAGGGATTATGAGTGTTTTGTATCCACAGGCAGAGTGCCTGGCACATATTGAGTTCATGATAAATAATTTTTTGCATGAATAAACAAATTAGTTAATGGCTCACATTCTTTTAAAAGAGTTCACAGTACTATAGAAAATTTATTTTTAATATAATGTCATCAAAGCTTTATTATTTATTCTTCTTGAAGTACTGTAGACATACCAGGAATATACAAATATGAAAGAGCACCCAAGACAGTCTGTTACTAGTCAACTTCTAGTTTTTCTTATATAATTGTATTTTAAATTATATAACCTACTATTAGCATTTAAAATTGAAGTACTTTAATTTTTAGCAAAATTTATGCATGTAAAATAATTGAAACAATAGCAAAATGTTACCCAGATTCCAATTTACTTAAGTTGTACTTACAACATTATACCAGTAGATGGCACTAAGAGAAAAATCTTTTAACTGAGGCCTGTGTTTAGAAAATACTTTTAGAAGCAGAACATAATCGCTCAATTCTTTTGTTTAAAAATTAAAATGTACACAGATTTTGGAAAGTGTTGGCTAATGAGGTAAAAGGGAGAAATTTGCCTTAGACTTTGCCCCAAATTGCTTTTTTTGTACTCCTGCCAAAGCCAAGTAACTTAAAAAAATAAAAGATGAGGGGTGCCTGAGCAGCTCAGTCAGTTAAGCCTCTGACTTAGGCTCAGGTCATGATTTCGTAGTTCATGAAGCCCCATGTCGTCGGGCTCTGTGCTGACAGCTCAGAGTCTGGAGCCTGCTTCAGATTATGTGTCTCCCTCTCTCTCTCTGCCCCTCCTCCACTCACAGTCTCTCTCTCTCTCAAGATTAAATAAACATTAAAATTTTTTTTAAATAAAAGATTAATGTTGGACCTGAGAATATTCTCAAGGAATTAATGAGTCTTCATAGAGACCACGTAATTTACAATATGTATAATTAAGATCTCAATCCAGGCAATTTCATGCTTTGACCAATGCTGTACCTTGTCAAAATTTCAGTGAACTCATTTAACAGACATCAGCCAAATAAGCTGTGGTTGTGTTTGAAGAGGGACATCCTCCTACACTTCCAATTTCAAATGTATTCAGGGTATAATTTATAGGGAGGCAGGTTCAGTAAAACTTATTAGCTGTTAGGAAGAGTATGAAATTATTAACTTTTTCTGAAAGGTAATCAATTATTTTCTTATTATTTAAGGTATCCAAACAGACACTAATGACTCCATTTTGGTGACATCTTAAGATGAACCCTAGTTTAGAATTCCCTTTAACATTGTTATATAAATGGGATTTATTGTTTATAAACTTTAGCTGCAAATCCCACTTCCCTAATTCAACCTTCCCCTCATTGCTTCTCCAAGTAAATCTAAACTAACCCTTTTGTCCCTTAGAGAGATAGGTTAAAGTCTCTAAAAAGTAACTATGTATTAGCTCTCTAGGGCTAGATTCAGTATTGTTTGTTTCTACATATCTCAAGGAATATCTTTAAAAATAAAAAAAAATACCCCTGCAAAATAAAAGTGAAAGAGTTCTCAAATTCTAACAACTATTCAGTTTCCTCACACGCATGCAGTTCAGTCAAGTTATAATTTTTTAAACAATTTTTCTTAGATTATTATTTCTTAACAATTTTTTGGAGTAAGATACTCGCATAGGCTTTTTTTTTTTTTTTTTTTAAGTTTACTTGTTTATTTTGAAAGAGAGAGCACAAGCAGGGGAGGAGCAGAGGGAGAGGGAGAGAGCAAGAATCCCAAGCAGGCTCCGTGCTCTGTGTTAAGCCGATAACTGGGTTTGATTGCATGACTCAGAGATCATGACCTGAGCCATGAAGCCATGATCAAGAATCAAACACTTAACAAACTGAGCCACCCATGCACACCTCATATAAGTTTTTGATAATAACATGGTAACTTTAAGACCATGAAAAAAACATTTTCCATTTTTTTTTTTTTTTAACAATGAAAACCAAGTGTTCTTCAACAGTACTGTGAATAGTCAGAGACATATGCACAGAGACAGGAGACTTGGGGACAATTACTAGGACAGAAAAGGCACCAAGGCCCTCTGTAGCTTATATATCACATACTATGGCAGCAGCCACTACCTTCACAACTACTGTTATTTTATTATATTTTGTGTGTGAGTAGTCAATCTAAAAATATATTAATGCATGGAAAAGAAACTATATAGACTATCTAAAACAGATATTAAAACTATGAATTATATGAAATCATAATAAATATGTAATTTTGTGATAAGAACTGATCAAAGTAAGTAACCAGTTGTAATTATCCTTGGGGGGAAAATCACACATTTGTATAACAAATGATACAGCAGGACTTAATGGTGTTCCCACATGGATATCATAAATCTAATCCTTGGTTACAGTTAGTGCTTTTAGCACCTCAGTCCCCCCTTGTGTTACTTCGATAGTTGGAGAAAACACATAGTATATAATTTAAATAAGAAATAAAAATACATACAAAAATCTAGGAGGTACCATCTCTTAGGTCTGTGTAAACATAAACAATCACTTCATATCCCTTGGTGTCAGTTTTTTAGTATATAAAATGAAAAGTCCTAGCTAATCATTCCCCTCTAGTTCTAATACCCGAACATTCTATTTAGAATTGTGTTAAACTATTAGGGTATATAAGAGAAAGGCATAGCATTTTGGTCTCAGTTCTGGAAAAAATATAAGAATGAAGCCACTGAATCAATATAAACACCCATATGACTTGGAAATTAGTTTCTAGAAATCCTTAGCAGGTACTGCGGTTACATAAAATCAGTTTAATGCTATGGTTCTCAAAATTGAGTAAGTACTGGAATCACCCAGAGGATTTGTAAAACTCATTGCTGGGCTCCAACCCAAGAGTCTCTGATTCATTTGATCTGGGAAAATCTGTAGATTCTCAGAATTTGTGTTTCTACCAAGTTCCCAGGTGAGGCTGTTGCTGTTGGGTTGGGAACCACACTTTGAGAATAACTGATAAAATGTATGCAATTTTAGGATCTTAAAATATTCTGGTTCTTAAAATTCTGATAAGATTTTTTCTATTATGCATGCATATGTCAGAGTTGTTGAGAATATATGTCATAAGTGTAAAACACCGTGACTTCTTAAATGTAGGGTGGTTATCTGATACTGCTAAATTTATAATAAAATCTGTATTTCTTATAATCATTAAATCCTTAAATCAGGATTCCATATAGGCAGAAACAAAATATTTCATGATATTTTACTGGGAAACAGGAAGAAGTACATCTGAAAACAATGGCATTTTTCAAGTGAAAGTTTTTCAGAAATATGTATGGTCAAGGAAAGAATGCCACTTATTTGTGAGGACTCACCTGTACGTGTAAGGACCTCTTTGTTTAACTTTAATTTTGCTGCTGTTAGCTACCACTTCCTGTGGGTTTTGCACATCATAGATCCAAAACTGTCTGTAAACTTCTGTGCCTGTTTTAACCCAATTTTGATAAGCAATGGTACCTTCCTCGAGTACAACCTCCTATGAAAAAGAAAACAAGTTTGGGTTATTTCTCTGTAGTAAATATGGGCACCTCTGGGAGTTTATAACTTTGTTAGCCAAGGCAAGGACTAAGCTCAAATACCTTCTTCATGAGAACCTTGCCACACAGTTGCAACAGAAATGTTTTCAAAAAATTACTATAGCAACCTTTTTTTGTCAACCTTTTACAAAGGGAATCAGGGTATAATATTGCAGACATGGCTGTTGATGTAAGGCCAACCATTGGCAAGCTTTAGAGTGACCCTATATTGCAACAGTTATAACTTATTAAGCAAATTTTATTAAACCTAACAAAGTTCCTACCAGGTTGAACATTAACTTCTCTGCTGTCCTCAGATTGATGAGACAAAACAGAAAAAAGAGAGAAAAATCTGGTGGTATTGAAAGCTTTAACTTTTCTTCAAAAGTTGGACACTTCAGAAGATGATCACTTAACATTTATTAAATTTAAAAAAAATTTCTTGGTGAAAAACACAAATTTGACTTCTTCTCTTCAAAATCCTTCTCAATCCCTAACTTAGTATATATGTGACAACTAAATAAGACATGTTTCCAGAAGCTACAACAGTCTAATGTTATTATTAAAGTTATTACTTACACAATAAAAGGATGAAATGAGGAGATTATCCTATTATTATTTTGTGGAATTCGTTAAAAATCACCAATGCGCCATGTAGTTAAGGTAAACAAGTGGGAAAAAATGTCAATGAGGTAATCACAAAACCTCATGTTAGAAACGTGTTCCCTTGCTTTAGATGCTGTGGAACTGGATGGAAAGTCACCAAACCACTCAGGGTCAGTATCATTATCTATAAAAGAGGTGGTTATAGATGATCTCCCAGTTTCCTTCCCTGGCTTTCACTCTCTTAGCCCAAAGTCTATAAGGCTATAGTAACTAGAGCAAACAAAGGTGATTTGGTAGCAGGCAGTATTCCCAATTAAGCACCTTGGGAAGAATGCCTAGAATGGAAAGCTCTACCTTTGTGCTTGAGGAAGAGGAAGAAAAGTATTTCACAGAAAATGAATCCCAACAGATCTATGAATACAGGAACAATCTGATCTATTTGTTTCCTTCACCTGGAAGCATCAATTCATAGAATGATGACTCAGGAAAGGACATTGAACAATATCATATTTTCTAGGAGAGAACACTGAGGCTCTGAGGAACCAGGTGGTTGGCCCATGGGTAACCCAGGCAAATAGCAGAACTGTGATGAAAATCCTAGTCTCTGACTCTTAGACTAGTCCTCTTTCATACCATGCTATTACAGTCTTTTAGTTTTCCTGTCACCTCTGCACCTAGTTGGTAGAAGTAAGATTAAGTTTCATATCTCCAGGATATGTTACTTATTGCTTAATCCAGAGAATAAGGAAATTCCTTAGAGATGAACAGGGAACCAAGCTGAAATGCTATTACAAAATCCTGTGCTGTTGCAATGCATTTTCACTGGGTTCACTGTTGTGCTCATGTTGATGTTAGACCATTAGTTTTTATGACCAACTGTCCTTGAAAAACTTTTTATTAGTTCCCCAAAAGTCTTATTTCCAATAGTAACAAGCTCCATATTAAGACAGAGTTACATGCAGATCAAGCATGTAAATATGTTTGATGAGATCGTTGAAGCTGAAAGTTATGTTAATTTACCAATTTCAAGAGATTTTATGAGGGGAAGATACAGACGAACTTACACATTACTACCTTTGCACTATACAAATCTTAAGGACAATGCAATATCAATTATTTATCATACACCTCTTAAGGCACACATTTTACATTAGTTCTTAATGAAAGAAACTCAATAAATGTTTATAGAATTGAAAAGGAACAGTGATGGAAGATACTTGGCAGGGCAGAAAACCTCCCTAACTCTAATGTGTGTGCATTTAACATCAAAAGACTAGAAGTGCATCATGCCTTTCTTCTAAAGGCCAGGAATCACTTTGCCTTATTTGTTGATCTGGAGATATTTTTTAAATGGCAAAGATGAAACGCAAAAAGTTGAAATGAATGCATTGAATTATTAGCTGTTAGAGTTAGGGTCATTTAACCCCATCTCTATTTATTCAGAGGTAGAAATGAGTCCTAAGAAAAACAGATGATGAGTCAATGTTATAGGACAACTTTGTAGCAGGTAATGGAGAAATCAGGTCTTTGTACTCCAATCTTGCATAGTTTCATAATGCCATCGTTTGTTCAGAGCCAAAGAGAAAAACATTGAAGTGGTGAAAATAGGAATGCATTTCTTCTGATCCTAAGACTACTCTATGTATTAGAAAACTGGGTAGCCACTCCTTGAGTACCAAGACTAAATCAAGGTTCCCTTAATTTTAAAAGGAGCAAAGGATTTTACATCACTTGTGAATTTAAAAGGCCTTGAAGTTAAGTTGAATTTGCACTATCTAGCCAATCTTGCAAACCTTTCACTAAGTTAGAAGTACAAAGCTGATAAATGAGCACATGAAAAAACAATATAATTCAAAATCCTCTCATTTGCCTGATGTCTACATCAGTATCTGTCCCTGACTTTAAGCATGTAGACTAGTCCCAGTGCTGGCTAGATTCCAAAGTAATGACACTCTTATGGCATGGTCTCCAGTTGGGTTGAAAACTATTGACCTTTGAAACTTCTATTTTGTTACATTAATGTGAAAGCAGAAGTTTGGAATAGTAGTATCTTCTACTTTGTTACATACTCACTAGATTATTGCTTTTGCAGGAAAACAGTGCCCATCACCACCACTGGCAACTTTAGGGTAATTATTAAAATGTCCTTGATAACTTCCCATGGGTGGAGTAGATAGAGTATCAATGTGGAAAATATGTTGTCCCATTTCTCAAGGATCTTGTAAAGTACTAATAGACAGGATCATGTGTAGCAGATTTTAACCTATGAGTTACATTTCCTTATTCTATCCCTACCCTGAACATATAGAGTGGCTTCTTCCCTCCGGGTACAGAGTAAAGTGTTTAAGAATGACACTAGATCCTATGGGTTTAATCCCCAGTTGGGTGCCATGGTAACCATTAAACTTGGGCAGGTTATTTAATTTTTTTATACCTCAGTTTCCTCATTTGTAAAATAGGGATAATAATATTAGGTTGAACCACATGAGATTAGTATTTTGAAACTCAACATGAGTTGAATATGGTTTAATTGAATATATAGCCTCCTAGCTTCTTATAGAGATTAATAAATGTGAGCACTTAGAACAACAGTGTTAGCACAGAGCTAGCATTCAGTGAATGTTGGCTATTATACAAATCCTATCTACTCTTTGGAGGAAGAACTCTAATATTTACTCTCCAGAGTAAATGGAGATGTCTAACCCAGTCATGTGGCAATAACTCATGTAGTATACGGTGACACTTCTTTTTCTTTAAATGATTTAATCATTTTTACATTTATTTTCACTGCAGTGACATCAAAACTTCCTTAAAATGTTCTGCACTGTGTTTCTTCATATTGAAAAGAGTCTTCAGCCTTTCCAGTTACTACCACAATTTGTTCTGGTTAGGACCAGTTACAAACCATTTCCCCACATTCAAAAAAGTTTGTATTACGTACACGGGCATATGTGTGCATGCATGCTTGCGTGTGCATGCTCACAGAGACTGAATTACAATATTAGTGGCAGCTGTGCTGAGAGTCAAACAATGACTTCAGTCTCAGATTATCAAGTCATCAGTTAAAACACCAATTTGGGGAAACTGATTGGATTTAATGTTTCTGAAACCCAGGCCATTAGCCTCCAAAATTTATGTAAGAACTTAATATGGGAGATTCTGCATTTGGCTTGAGTAGTAAATTATGTTGATATGTCAATAAAAATTGGGCTGGGGAAAAATTACATATGCTTACCTGCTATTTCTTGAAACCCTTTTTAAGTAATTTTATTATTGCAATTAAAATGCTAGTGTAGGGGCGCCTGGGTGGCGCAGTCGGTTAAGCGTCCGACTTCAGCCAGGTCATGATCTCGCGGTCCGTGAGTTCGAGCCCCGCGTCGGGCTCTGGGCTGATGGCTCGGAGCCTGGAGCCTGTTTCCGATTCTGTGTCTCCCTCTCTCTCTGCCCCTCCCCTGTTCATGCTCTGTCTCTCTCTGTCTCCAAAATAAATAAATGTTGAAAAAAAATTTTTTTAAAAAAAATAAAATGCTAGTGTATGTAGTGTTTAATTAATTTTTATGCCTCTATTTTAATTTAAAATTTACTTTGGACTGTTTCATGTTCATGCTTATGTTCTCATATATTATCATTAGCATAATTTATACAAATTATTTTTTCATATCTGGAAATACAATAAGCACATATTATTGAAGCAATATAAATGTTAATTTATATTATTAAAATATGGACTATTGAGTCCAATATTGGCTATTTTAATAAACAATTATTTCAACTTATTTTATCTGAAAGCATGTCTTACAAGTTACTAAAGGATTATTCTTTTCAAGAAGTGTGCAAAGAAATGATGTATAATTTAACATTAGTCTTTAGGAGGAAAGAAAGAGCTTTAATTTCCTTCTTGGTGTTCTATTCTTAATATCATAGGGAAATTAAAATTTATTTAAAATTACTACTGTTATACAATATTCATTAAACATTCATCAAGTAATATTAACAGTGTCAAGTGATAAATTATCTTTTATAAATGGTGGCAGGACTTTGACCTTCTTCCAAAGTGCTGTGCCAGTATCTATATTTGCGGAAGCTAATGCCACTGACTTTGCTTATCTACATAAGGTTGCATAAATCTGTTGGCTCCACTCTTATCTGTTAGGAATCATAGTCAAAAGTACTGGTAAGAAAGTTCTCAGCTGTAATCCATAAAAAGCATGAAGTCCCTAGAAAACATCCCTTAAAAATTAAGAGTAAAATGAATGCATGTGTATATGTATAGATGTGTATATATACATCTGTATATATGTACACACTATACACACATTTTATATATGTATATTTTTAATGTTTATTTATTGTTAATAAATATTGTTATTTATTGTTAATGTTGTTTATATATATATATAATATATATATATATATGAAAGAAATAAATTTTCTGGACTATTTTAGACCATTTTAAATGCCAGTTTCAGGGTGCTATCTCTTTTAGAACTGGAAGATATCATAGAGTCCCAGCTTTGCTTTATGAATGAGATAACTATGGGATGATTTTCTGATCTTTTTTTTTAATTAAGCAACTTAATAGTTTTAAAAGGTGCTTGTATATAGGTAATAACTTTCCCAATTTGCTGTTAGTCAATTAAATGAAGAAAGTAATCTTCAGTGAGTTTCAGTGGCAAAAACTGACTGGTCCTAAAATTATTCTTTATTTGTAAAATAACAGCTTTACCCCAAATGATTTGGCTCTTTGGGTTTACACATAATTCAGAGATTTGACTCCAACTGTATTTCAAACAGATATATATTCCAAAATTACTTTTAGAACAGTTTTGTAAACTAAAGAAAAAAGAAATACCCTGTATAAAGAAATAACAAATCCCAGCATCTTTATAGGACTAAAGTTGATAAGATCAACATGACTATATGGAAATCTGAGAGCAAAACCAGGCTTAGTTTTAAATGTATCACAGATTCTGACCATTGGAGAGGTTCTGGTGATTAGTTTTAGGCTATAGATATGTGGCAGGCATTCAATATAAACTATCATTTAATATTTTTGGAAACTCATTCTTCCTTAAATCTGTTTTGTGCCTCTTCCTCCTTCTGGGGTCTAGATCCATACCATCCCCTTTTGTCTTGTACAAGATTGCACAGATAACTCTTATTTCAAAAACAAGAAGAGAAAGCACTCTATTTCTTTGTTGCATACCTCTCTTTATTACCCTACCCTACTGAATTTATATTTTCAAGAACATTAGTAACCATGTCCTAATCATTATTTCCTGAATTTCCATCTGCCTCAGAGCATTTTCTCTTTCTTTGAGCACTAGCCTTATATTAACCTCCAAAGTAATTACACTCTTCTGTTTTTATTTCTTCATTCATAAAATCATTTTTTTTGTTTTTATACCTCTGAATTATGTATAAAACCTATAGTAATCTCTCTGCTTTTTTTTTGTCTTGACGTTCAAGCCATCTAGATAGCAAATAGATTGTTTAGTTTTATCTGTAATCTCTAGATCAATGATCAAACCAATCTGACTACTGACCATTGAAATACTGATGCTCACGTCAAAACACTCATAAAACCTCTTAAGATATACATCTCTCCCAATAATTCAACTGGACATCTTGAAGTATTTTTACCATCCCTCCTAATTTAGTTCCATATCCAAACTGCCATTACGCTCCATCACCCATTTTTTTCTATGTACTCCACCACACTAGCCCAGAGTGCCTTTGTTACATAATGTGCAGATTGTGCAAAGATTTTCCTAAAGGGGAATCTTAAATTCTCCTTGAAAATGGCCATGTCCTGCATAGTTTTTCTTTGTTTTCCTGTTTTTTGTTTAAACTCTTTTTTTTAATGTTTATTTATTTTGAGAGAGAGAGAGCAAGTGTGTGAGTGGGGAAGGTCAGAGAAAGAGTAAGAGAGAGGATCCCAAGCTGGCTTTGCACTGTTAGTGTAGAACCCAATGTGGGGCTCAAACTCCTGAACCGTGAGATGATGATCAGAGTTGAAACCACAAGTTGGATGCTTAACCGACTGAGCCACCCACGTGCCCCCTGTTCTCCTGTTTTTGGTCTCTCCAACTCTTTTTATTGTAGGATCATACTGCACAAGACTGTGTATCGTCTAGTCTCTGCCTTCAGATTGTCTAGGTTTGGGAACTGACTCCTTTTGGCCACATGAGTTGGCAAGTAGATTTAAGGTCTTGTGACTAAAGTGGGTACAATAAGAGGATCTCATAGATATCTGCAAAGATTAAATGAATTAGTATATATGAAGCTCTTCACAGCACTAAATAAATGGAAGCCATGTGATATGAATCGTTAAATGCAGGTTTTGTTATCTCTTACACCTACCAGGAAAGATCCACCAACCACTACTGCCTGTCACATGGCCAATTAAATATTCTTCTTCCTGATGTTCAAAGCTTCATATATTTTACCCCATGTTGTTTTTCTAATCATCTCTTTTGTAGATCCCATATTCTGGGCACATTTGATATGTTCTTCCTTCCCTTTTTACAGCACTTAGTTGCATTTCACACCTTTTCCTATAATATTCTTCAGCCCTCTGATGAACTTCCAAAATCTTATCCTTTTTGAAAATCCAACAGTTTCACGTTTTGGAAGTGATCAAATGTTTTGAGACTTCTCTTTCTAAATAGCAAATTCCCATATAATACCCTAGTTTCATGGTTCTTTATGTTTTGGTATACTATGCTTTCCCCTGGTTAAATTTTATATTTGTTGAAGTAAAAAAATTATTTTACTCTCTGTCACTATATAAAAGTAAATTTTTTGACATCTCAAAACTCTTATTTCCTCATGAACAACTATTATGAAGTTAGAGATATACATTAGACAGTTAAAATAGATGTTAGCTCTTTGCACATGATTGAACAGAAAAACTATCTGTACTAATACTGTTGAATGAAGAAGAAAAAGATAAGTGAACAATATTCAACTACTGGACACCATCTGTGTGTTGGAAAAAAACAGCCTAAAATGCTGTGTAGTGGGAGATTATTGGGAATTTCCATTCTGGAGACTTTTCCAGAAGATAAATTATAGCCTGAGTGTTAGTACAGATAATGTATCTGTTCTTTCTCCACAGAAGGCCCAGAAGGGAAGCAGAATTTATAGAATAGGAAGAGTGCTGTGCAATGGAGCTCCAACTCACATGGTTACATAAGCCCCACCTCACCAGCATCTGCCTGTCTCTGTTGAACTGTATCATGAATAATAGCAAGAAAACTGGACATTCCAAGGGAGGGGATGACATTCAATTTCTATCTATATTTATATTTATGTATATATAAATAATATATAAACATATAATAAACATATATAATATATAAATCTATATTATTTATATATATTATATGTATAAATATATATGTATATATATATGTATGTATGTGTGTGTGTATATATATATAGATAGATATCTGTATGCATCTTCTCCCTTTATCTGGCTTCTCAACCCAAGCACAGCCCCCCACATCCTGCCTGGAGTTTTCCTGTAAACTGAAGGTATGTGGACCCATGTCATCTCTGTCAAATGCTAAGCAAGTAGAGCTGGGGAGAGGCAGAGGGGGGTGGGGCAGAGGATCAAAAGCAGTCTCGGAGCTGACAGCAGAGAGCCTGACGTGGGGCTCAAACTCATGAACTATGAGATCATGACCTGAGCCAAAGACAGTCGCCTAACCAACTGAGCCACCCAGGTGCCCCTACAATATATTTTTAAAGTTAAATGCATGGGGTTGAAGATTTACAATCTGTTAGTGAAAGATAAAAATGCTTATGTTATTATTGAGTAAATACATATATATGTGTATGTATGTGTATATATATATATATATATATATATATATATGTGTGTGTGTGTGTGTGTGTGTGTGTGTGTGTGTGTCTATTAATGTCTTAGTATCAAAGATAGGACAATAGGATGTTATTGAGGTAATGGTTCCTATCTATCTGTTGATCTATCTATCTATCTATCTATCTATCTGTCTATCTGTCTCTGCCAGGGCATTGACATCTAAGCAGGCTGATAGCTGAGGCCAGCACTCAGATAGGTTTTACTTGGGTAGGATTATGTGTAAAAAACCTGAGCATACTAGCCCTGGGGCAGGATACACACTCTCAAAGTTCACAGTTATCCCTGTTCTTATGTTATCTTGTTCTTGGAATGTTCTTAGAAGCGTCACTTTTTTCTTTTTTCTTTTTTTTTTTTAAACCCTGTCTTCAAACTCCTGAAGCTGATTCAATTTGCCACCCACTGATTTAGGACTTCAGCAAATCTGCTTCTTATTCTAGTCTTCCTACTCTCTCTCAGTTCAAGTCAGTGAGTGTGAAGCACAATAGAAGGAAGGAAAGTGGAAGATGAACTCTACTTTGTTGTGCAAAGCCTGGCTATTGAACCACTCTAGTTTTTGTTAAAACTACAGTCAACTCATTTCATTTATGCTGACATTTGTCCTACATAACATTTCCGGAAGTATTTTGGCAGAATCAGTATAAATGTTTATAAATAGGAATGTTTATAAAACAATATTATGTTATTACATATATTAGAAAAAGCAACAGTTTACCAAATAAAAAAATTATACCAGCTTTACCAAAGATTCCTGTTTCATTATTAAACACAATTTTAAATTCATATATAATACACAAAATACACATACTTATTTCTCGTTCAAAAGCTCATCAATATAGTCCTTAGGCACAATGAAAAACAATTATTTCTACTAACTTGTACACTTCTAAACACCTTTGATGAGAATTTGGATATTATACTTAAGATAGTGATGCATTCATGTTAAAAGTACATTATGCTTTTAACATTTCTCAACTGTGTGAAGTTGTAATGGCTCATAATCACCTTTGTATTAAAGATACAAAGTTGCCAGTTACCACGAAATAAAAATGACAAGAAATGAATGACAAGAAGTATCCTTTAGAATACTTGTACCTTTTTGATTGTCCTCTCAATAAGCATGTCTCCGACTGGCATCAGAATGCCTCCAAACACGGCCAGGACTGCACCAATGACAGCACCAGCGATGAGCCCACAGTTTCGGTCACAGCCCATTTTCTTAATCGGGGGAGAAATTAAGGTTCAGCACCTGCTTCTTTCAAACTCCCAGGTCTGATTAGGTGGTTTCCAGAGGTCTGGTCCTAGCATTAGAAAGAGATCATAAAACAGAAGCTTAAATATCAGTACAAGAAGATCAAAGTACAAAGAAAACACAACTGAACAAGCATTTAGCGGTTATGAATAAATAATTTTTGTTTGATGAAACTGACTTTCTAGGTTACGTCCTCTCCTTTCTTGCTTTTCATTATTTACCAGTGGAAGAAATAAAGAACATTGTCATATAGAGTATTTCTTTAAAATTCCCCTCTTTTAAAATTTTCTTCCTATGGATGATTAACACTGAAATCTTATCTAAGGAGAACTTGCTTACTGTACTTTCTCCCTCATCTACCTACCCTAAGCCCAGGACACTTAGATGCATCTTTGCTCTTTATCTGGCTTCTCCACTCAAGCACAGCCACCCACATCTTGCCTGGAGTTCTCCTGCAAACTGGAGGTATCCTGACCCATGTCTTCTCTGTCCAATGCTAATCAAGTATGGTAATAGACGGTGTCTTTACTATACCTTATTCACAAGTATACAGCAAGATACAAATTTTATAGGAAATCATCTGAGGAGTCTCAGAAAGAATTAATTCTTCTAATCATTTGTAAGCTATCTGTTAAAACAAAACAAAAAACAAAAAACAAAAAACATGGTTACATTGGGAAAATACATTGTCAGTAAATACCAGAATATTGTCTAATAACACCAAAATTATAATCACTATTAAAAAAAATCTTTCATGAATACTGAGCTCATGCTTGAATTTTTTTTATAGTGTTAAAAACAAATATTTTAAAGAATGTACTTTCAATTTCATTGTTAATAATTGGCTTTTGAATACACTAAAGGTGGGAAGAATTTAAAGAAGATACATAATGAATGTAAAGGATGTTTAATGATAGGCATTTCTTTGCTACTAGTCTCACAGGGTTTTTTTGTTTTTGTTTTATTTTTACATATGAAACTGCAACATTATTTATTTTGTCATCATGAACATTTGATTCACACCAATTCTGTTAAAATCAACTAATTTGTGCCAGTGTGTATTTCCACTAGTCAGTCTTATTTTTGATATCTTTCTATACAGTATGTGGCTATTTCATAAAGATTGAAAGAAAATGATTAATGAAATGAGTGGATTCTATTTTAACAAAGTTAATAAGAATTTATTACTTCTAGGATTTTAGAACACCTTCATATTTTGGTTGTAACAGTATTTTTTTAAATGGGGCTGACCTGACGTTGATAAAGAGCCAAAATGTGCTTTGTAGCTTGTAAACAAAAATTCCCTACTTTATTGCCCAAGGCCATGGAAAACATAAATGCCAACAGAATGGAGACTTAGATTAAAAAAAGAGAGTCACATGCCAATTATTACTGTCAACACTGTAAATGTAATAACAAAAATTCTACTTTGTTATGGTCTCAGATTTTCCCTCCACAGCTTTGTTCCAACAGAAGTGCCACTCTTAGGATATTCTTAGTACTTATTTCCACTGGAGGAACCGTTTAGTTTTTCAGGAATATTGCTTGCATAGCTAAGAAAATAAGGAAAATTAGACTTTTCCTGAATATTGTGAAGATAAATGTTACAGAGTTTTCCCAAGACAATTTTATTCATTTCTCTTTACCCTTTCTTATCTTTGTGGTCTCCCTTTACCCATGCCTTCTATCTAGGATACTTCCACTGTAAAGGAGGATAAACTGAATTCATTCACACCGAGGTTCTAGCAGCTAAGAAGTGTAAATACTATTAATATTACACGTTTTGGGGTTTTTTTTTCCCAATGTAAAAGGACCATCTATAAGCTGTCTAAACAAGTAATTTGGTTTTCCTATGGACTTCCATATCTCACTGAGCAAGTGGTGTTTGCTTTGTATTAATTGTTTGGAGATGGCGTGTGAGGAACAGCTTTCCTTGCCCTCTGAAATCATGTAACATGCTACCCATCTGGGTGGTCTGTATACTATGGACAAATAGTCATATCCAAGGGAGCCAATTAAGTAATCATTGGCTGAATCATCATTTCAGACACCATCCTCTATGTCTCATTTCCAAGTTATACCTAAAGTAGTAATCAAGACAGGGATCTAATAACGTAGTGTAGTTAAGACCGGTAGACTAGTAGATTAAACCAAAAATTGATGTGCTGCTACTCTCTTGCCAGATGACAATGGGCAAATCACTTCATCTTTTAGGACTTGAATTTCCTCATGTGTAAAATAAGATGCTAGGATGAGATCGGCAGTTTTTAATTTAAGTAGCTGAATCAGTTCTTCAGATTCTTACGTGGAAGACCAACAGGCAGAGTGACTGTGGAGTACAACAGTGGTGGCAACCCTGTGACCTTGATTCCCAGCCTGGTCTCCCTACTCCCACATGACATACTCCTTTCTTTGAGGAAGCTCTATGAGAATCTCTGTAGAAATCTATGGCTTTGCAAAGCCAATTAAAAATTGGGAAAGGAAATCCCCAGAGTCAAATTGCAGTTTTCTTTATATGGTATCATGAATCTATTTTTTTTAATGTTTTTAAATGTTCATTTTTGAGACAGAGACAGAGACAGAGAGAGAAAGAGAGAGAGACAGAGAGAGAGAATGAGCAGGGGGCAGGGGCAGAGAAAGAGACACAATCTGAATCTGGCTCCAGGCTCTAAGCTGTCAGCACAGAGCCCAACGCAGGACTCGAACTCCCACCAGATCATCACCTGAACCAAAGTCAGACCCTTAACCAACTGAGCTACCCAGGAGCCCCTCATGAATCTATTTTTAAAAAGCAACTGAGGGGCGCCTGGGTGGCGCAGTCGGTTGAGCGTCCGACTTCAGCCAGGTCACGATCTCGCGGTCCGTGAGTTCGAGCCCCGCGTCGGGCTCTGGGCTGATGGCTCGGAGCCTGGAGCCTGTTTCCGATTCTGTGTCTCCCTCTCTCTCTGCCCCTCCCCCGTTCATGCTCTGTCTCTCTCTGTCCCAAAAATAAATAAATGTTGAAAAAAAAATTTTTTTTAAATAAAAAATAAAAAGCAACTGAAGGGGCATCTAGGTGGCTCAGTTGGTTATGCATCTGACTCTTGATTTCGGCTCAGGTCATGATCTCATGGTTTGTGAGATCAAGACCCTCGTTGGGCCCTGCGCTGACAGCAAGGAGCGTGCTTGGGATTCTCACTCTCCCTCTGTCCCTTCTCCACTCATGCTTTCTCTTTTTCTCTCTAGCAAAATAAAAACGTAAAAGAAACAACTCAAGTATTAAATTTCCCTTTTGGAAAATTATTTTATGTTCTATATAAATATCACTAAAAAACTTCACTCCTATTAATGTCATTTGCAACTCTGACATATGGAAATAAAATGATTTAAAAATTACAATTCTATGGCTGCTAAAATATTTTGTGCATTTATCTGCCCTTTTCCAGATTAGGTGCCATAACCTAGTTGTGAATTGGACTTCTGCCAGAATTATTCTCCTTTATTCAAGTAGCCCATGTACTACAGAGGAAAGTTTCTGCAAGGGGCAAAGAGTCCCAAGAATGTCCACTGGAGGACTCAGGCAACAGCACATGTTGTCCAATACTTCCCTCTCTAAACCTGGAAACTCATGATTATGACTTCTGAGGACCCTGAGCCCCAGGCCTGTCAAGTAATGGTCATGCCTGGGTCCTACATAGGCTCTGTCTGCTTTAAACTTAAAACTGAAGTGATATAGTGTATCCATCCCACTGCTGTTGAGTCAAGCCCATCAGAAAAAAGAAGTATCCAGTAACTTATTCTGTTGATCATGCCGTTAGATAGTTATTGGAATAACACTGGTCTGGATGATATATAAACAAAGCTGTAAGTATTAATCTAACATCACTTCACACATGTACTAATAGTTTTGAGAGAGACTGCGTTTATGTACTTCTTTCAAATTTTTAACTGATTGACTCACTTTTGTTACTTTGTTGTAAGTTTCCAACTTTTTCCCCTAATAATATGGAAGATATGCGACATTAGTTGGGTTCATTATCCTTCAGTGCCTTGAAACTATGAGTAATGAAGGATTGTTATTAAACTCCTCCCTTAGCTTTATGCTTCATATTATTAAATTTAGTTTTATTCACCTGAGGCAAAGGAGGACCCAACACATTATGTAAGACACACGCTGACTACATAAGAGAAAAGTTCAGGTTACAGCACATTCACCAGTTTTTCCACCCATGTTTATCTTCAGGGGAAAAAAAAAGTGTCGTTTGTCCCCATTCTCCTCTCAAATTTGGCAAAGCTTGTAAATTTGTGTCTTGTGAACTTGGTTTTCTTAATAACAAATTCCTTACATATTAAAATAGTAATTTATTTCACTTGCTAATTTTGGATTGCATTTTATTATTTATTGTTATTTCTCCTTCATAGGAATAGACAAGACATCGAAATCTGCAATAATTTACTTCTTGTTTCAAGTAAATAAATTTAGAAAGCAAAGAATCATCACAGGTACAGTAAAGAAAAACCAATTGCTGAGACTTGTATAAAGCAGAGAAAAGAAAAAAAGGCATATTTTAAAATATCACTTATCACATACCTTTCTGGAGCCTAGAGGGAGATCAGCTGTATCCTATCAGTTTATAGATTATAAATCCTATTCCTTTTGTAGAATTTGTGAGTGTATTTTATTCCCTTGGGTTATCTTTGAAAGAAAGAAAAAAGGGTACTTTTTTTTCTTTACTTTTTTGTTGTCAAATCAGTGGAGTGTTTCCAGAATGAATTTATGAGCATTATGTCTTTCCATTATGTTGGAAACCTGGTGGTAGAAACTTGAGAGACTGAGCTGTAAGAAAGAAACCTTTCCAGTAAATAGGTCAGAAAATCAGAGAAAATTCTTAGAGAATCTGTAATTCTTCCCATGTGTGATTAAAGCTGTATTCCTTGGGAAACTCCACCCAGAAAAGGCATGACCCAGAGGTAAATTTTCTGGGATGTAAACTGCAAAACTTGAAAAAGCTTCAGATTACAAAAGTATTTGTACCATAAATGAATGCAGGGCCGGGATGACATTTTCTTACTCATGAGTGAGTATCTCAGATTTCTTATTCTATCCATGAACTTTCCCCCCACATTTTCTTAGAATTGAAAACCAGACCACACACTTCTGTTTTCAAGCACACACACATTACACTGTTCTTTTGATACACAGCCTTCTTTACCTAATAAATACAGTATCTGCCCACAGACCCCATTTTTGGAGTTTTGAGGGGTGATTAATTTAACAAGTTGTGTATCAATGATGAAAGTTAGCTTTCAGAATTAAATTCCTTTTCACTTTCTGGCCCTACACTGTAACTAGGTGTGTTTACAAAGCCATGGTTTCCTAGACATGAGTAAGATGCAGATTCAAATCCCAGCTATTTGTAATGGGTGTAAATCAGTAATTTAAATCTGGTTGCATTTCATCATGTGGAAACAGAAGGCCATTAGATCAGTTCTTTATGAACTTCTGTTTAGAGACAGAATTCTTTACATGAAATTCCAACATATAAGCAGAAAACCTCTTCTGATAAAAGGGAGCGGGAACTCTGTGGCCCTTTCCCCTTCATGTCACACTTCACTTGGGTTCTGAGTAATCCTCACAGAACTCAAGGGCTCTGCAGAAGACTCTTAAATAACTAGATGAGAAGTTCTCTCATATCTTTTCTTATTGAAGTTACCACAGTCCTTTTTTTATCATATTAGAATAGGTGTAGCTAAAAATACAGAATAGAAAAAAAAATTATAAACATCTATAATATGAAACAATAAGACACATCACTAAATTATACTTATAAAATGTTACAATTTAAAACTTGGTGGTAGTCTTAAAAAATTAAAGCAGTAAGTATATTGTACTTCATGTATCATACTAAGGATCCTTCTAGAAACAAGCCTGTCTTTTGGAGTACTTGATTACAGGGATTACTATAGGTTTGAAATGATTCTCTTTGATTCATGTTGGTTTAAATAAGATTGTCTAGAGCTCTTCTTGATCCTTGAACCTCAGACAGGAATGCTTTTTTTTTTCCCACCCCAAATTATAGTATAAACAGTAAGATAGCATGTGATCTACAATAGTTCAGATTTTGGAATTTGAAGTCAAGTGATTTAGGTTCAGTTTTGGGTCTTAATAGCATAGTTTCTCTGTGGCTTAATTTTCTCTAAAATGCTATATCACTCAACAGATAAGGTTGTAAGGGGTGCCTGGGTGGCTCAGTTGGTTAAGCGTCTGACTTCAGCTCAGGTCATGATCTCACAGTTGTGGGTTCGAGCCCCAAGTCGGGCTCTGCGCTGCCAGCTCAGAGCCTGGAGCCTGTTTCAGATTCCGTGTCTCCCTGTCTCTCTGCCCCTCCCCTGTTCATGCTCTGCCTCTGACTCAAAAATAAATAAACATTAAAAAAAACTTTTTTTTAAACAGATAAGGTTGTGAATGCCAAATAAAAGTAAATGATATTATAAAATTCTTATCATAGGAAATGTTATTTTGATATGTTATCATGAAATATTATTTTGAACAACCTTACTATTAAACAGTGTAGTGTTATTTCATATTGGTCAAATATTTTTTTTAGAAATCTAATAAATACGTATAGTTTACACGAATGATTATTTGCAAAACACATAGATTACAATAAAATCTGATGAAATTATTTATTATTTATGTATATAGGAACTTAGAGTATCACCCAAATGGAGAGGCATCTGCTAGCTTAGAAGATGCTATTTGTTGGGGCGCCTGGGTGGCGCAGTCGGTTAAGTGTCCGACTTCAGCCAGGTCACGATCTTGCGGTCCGTGAGTTCGAGCCCCGCGTCAGGTTCTGGGCTGATGGCTCAGAGCCTGGAGCCTGTTTCCGATTCTGTGTCTCCCTCTCTCTCTGACCCTCCCCCGTTCATGCTCTGTCTCTCTCTGTCCCAAAAATAAAAATAAACGTTGAAAAAAAAAAAAGATGCTATTTGAAACTTTTAGCCATAACTTGGGCCAGTGAACTAAAACAGCTTACAATTAAATCAAAATATAGTTACAGAATTCCTTCAGAAACAAAAAATCCACAAGATTCAAATGTGTTGGAGTAAACATGCCCAAACGTTTTCATAAAAAATAAGGGAGGCAATTAGAAATTCTAAAATTTCCAGTACATTCTGCCCACATATTTTCCAGTTGTAATTATGATATTCTTCCTGGGCTAACCTGTTAGCTGATGGTTGTGTATTTGATTCATCATTGTTTTGGTTTAATCGTGTTTCTAGTAAATAAAATTTTTCCTCATATTTTTTCTCATAAAACCCAATGGACCACTGGACGCTGAATAACGAAACTTTTAAAAATTTCATTTTGGTTGTTTTGTGAGCCAGTATTGAAAGCAATGTTTATTTTAGACCCAAAAGACGTTACTAACTTAAGACCACATAGAAGAGGACTGAAAAGTATGTGCAAACATTTTTAAAACATCATACACTGTGTTTCTTGGTGATTCTAGAAACTGTATAAGATTTACTCCAGAGAATTTATGCCATTTACAGTTATATATGAATTAACTTACTGTAATTAATTTGAAACTTGTAATTTTTCTAGAGTGATTTATCCTTTATTTAAACTTGGTATCAACATTCAAGGAAATAATTTGCTGAAATTTATAAGCTTCCTAAATAGTCAAAAGTATTAGTTTTGGTTTTTATTTTCTCACCAAATTTTATATAATTTATACTAATTAAATCTAGAATCATTACTTGCAATATAACTTACCATTCCCAGTAGCAATTATAGTATCTTTTTCATTAGAAAAAAATACCTAACAAGAACATATCCAAAATACATATTGTGTTTAACCATGTTACAAAGTCAGGTTCACGAAAACTTAATGCAATTCAGATAAAAATTTAAACACAGTAATGACTCTGAAAAGTAATTAGTTACTTTTCAGTAGTTAATTGCATACTGGAAAGCATATTGACATGAGTGGCAAATCATTTATAACTAATGTATTATATTTGTTTTATGATAATTTTTTATTATTAATTTAAAAATCAGGTATAAATAGCCTATGTGTACAATGAAAGTTTTACAATTTCAATTGGATTAAAACTCATTTTTAAATATTAAAAAGTAAAGGTTATAGCAGCCATAAGATTTTAAACATCAAAAATAAAATGTCATTGACCATTAGACAAGGTTTTAATATTTTTTAACATAAAATGTAGAAAGATTAGCAACTTGGAAAACAACACAAACCCAATTTTTAAATAATGACTTGGAAAAAAAAAAAACAAAACAGTTACAAGCTTTTTGTTGTTACTGTTTTACAACTTCTTAAGAGGGTTTATATAGTAGAGTCATCTATCATTTGGGACATAGAAATCTTTTCTGTTAAAAAAAGAAATCATATGACTTACCTTTAAAAAGGCTAAGAAGGATTTTTCAATCAAATGCTCAAACATTTGAACAGACGGTTCTTAGTAGGACCAAATGGTATTCTGCAGAAAAACCCTACACTGAAATCCTCATTACATAAAGTGTGTGAGTTTAAATATGCTTAAAAAAAAAAAATCCCATCCCAGTATGTGGTTTGTTGCCAGAGGAATTAGGAAAGAAAAAAAAAAAAACACACACACACACACACACATATCACACTACTGTTATGGCTTTTACTGGTCTATTTTTATGGTCTGGTGAGGACCCATTCCCTATATCTGAGATACTCAGCAGACTTTTTTTTTTGGCCATTCTCCCATCCAAGTAAGTCAGAGGCCAGAGAAACAAAAGGAACTGACTTGCTGCGCTGCCTCTATGTATTCTGTTTTACTGCACAATCATTATTCCAGATGACGAATAGGGTTCCAGGGGTGGAAACTATAAACTGGGAAGGATTAGCAGTATCACTTCTTTGTCATGACTTAGCTTACAAAACTTCATAATGTTGAATTAAAATGTAACTTGCTATACAGCATTAATTTGACGTGCATAAAGACTAAGAATTTTGAAAACAATTGGAGATACTATCAACAAAGATGACAAACCGACTTTAAAAAAGGAAATAGCATATTGTTTTAACTGGAAATTCTTAACTGTTCATCATTTTCTGTTAGTTTTACAGAAGTTTCATGAGCAGAGCAAAATATCCCTATAAAAACAAAAAATTAAATTTCCCTTAAATTTCTTCAGCCAAAATACAACTATTAAACAGCATTTAAACAGATTACATCTAAGATGAACTTTTAATGTAAAAAACAGCATAAACATAAGTTACTTTAAAAGAAAGGTATTATTTTAAAACCTAATAAAAATAAAAAGCCTGTGGGGGGAGACCCTCAATACTAAGAACCCATTCTTGCAGAGAAATTCTCAAAATCGTGTAAGAGAGATCAAAATCTTTAGACGGTTAAACTGTCATCTATCAGACATGCCAGCTGAATAAATGTCTCAAAGTCAACCTTGAAATAAAGTAAGCTAACAATAACAGGCAGAAATATATTTAGTCCATTAGATCATATTTAAACCAGTTCTTATCATTGGATTGGTCATGTGGCCCCTTCTGAGTATGTGGTGAATCTTTTCATTTGTTAGCAGTGCAATACAACTGGAAAAGGATTCAAAGTTCTCTTTTTCCCTCAGGCATTACTTTCTTTTTCCAAGGTATTTTTACTGACACATTTATTTAAAAATTAATACTTAGATATTAATACTTTAGATATATTGGGATTTTTTTTTTTCAAATTTTACACCGCTTAATCAGGATCAGGTAGAAATGGCCTTGGACAATTTCCATGTGATTTATGCTACTCATTTTAAAAGAATAACTTATACAGATTTCAGGTAGCTTGAAAAGAGGATTTCTCTAACTGTGATCTCTGGTATTTTCTGTATTAGCAAAAAAGGTAGAAAAAGGCTATTTTAATGAATATCTCAATTAAAAACATCTATTTTATTGTATTGAAGCTGCTTTGATATATTTTCTTCTCAACTTTAATTCAAACACACTTACACCCCCACCCCCTGTATGAAAATTGAGAAATAGCTCACCAACACAGGATTTCAGATAGTACCTATTTTAAAGAGCATATTTTAAACATATTGAAAGGATCATTAAATTATGATGAAATTATGAACACTATTAGAGAAAGACATTTCGGAAAAAATACAAGCACAATACATGCTTTAAGTTGACACTGAACTTACTTGGATCACTCATCAGTAGCCTAATGCCATCCAAACCCTCTGACTGTCTCTGGAGAGGAAAATGTCACACACTCCCAAGAGCAGTCCAAAGAATCAAATCTACATTCCCAGAGGCAGCTGTGTTCAATCCCATAGACAGCAGTTCCTGAGGAGCTTTCTGAGTCTCGTGTGGTAATACCCCGAGAGGGCACAGCTAAGTAAAATCTGCAATCATTTCTCTAGATTTGAGCAAAATATATACCTTAAACAACAAGGCAGAAAAAATGCTGTACCCATTTCAAAGTAAAGAATGTTGAGGTTTTCATTTTATAAAGCTTACATACCCACAGTATTTTGAAGAGATATATTTTATATGAGAGTACCCCTTGCCTTATGTAAATTCACTGCAGCACTACATACATCTAGTATAATGAAGGATAAAACTTTCAACATAATGAAGTCAGCTTAGACACAGTTTTTTGGGAACCTTTCTTTTGCGAGAGACCACATAGGGTTTGGACCCAGACAGACAAGTGAATCCTGATGTTACTGGGCAATGGTTGTATTGAGTGGGGGTTGGGAGTTCAATGACTACTCTTATTTTTCTTTTTTTTGGAAAAAAGTGGGCAAAACTAACTAAGAAGGTCATAATATGAACTAAGTGAGGGCAGTTGACAGGAGCCTGATTACTAGACACTCAAAGTCAAGCCCCTTCCATTCTTTTCTCCCTTCTGGTTTATTTTCTTCAGATTACAGAGCACCATCAGCCATCTACTGGGCTATCTGTTTGGTCCTGTTTTTGCATCTGCTAGAATGTTGTCTCCATGAGGAGGGGGACATTTGGTTGGCTCACTGCTGAATCCCCAGAGTGCAGGCCAGGCTCATAGCTGGTAACCGGTTAAGTAAATGGATACACGCAACAACTGTCATAACCATAATAATATCTAAAACAGAGTGAGAATGGCCAGAAGTCAGACGTTACTATGTTGGCTGTCTGTACCACAAATATTCAATGGTTCGATTGGGATGAAGAGCATCTGCTTGGAAAGTCAATGGAGCAGAGTGTGGCTTTGGAATTTGTCACTTCCTAAAGTGTGTTAAGGTTGCTAACTACTTCCCCTCTCTTAGTTACCATGGATCTAATCTGTTGTAAAGACTGACAGTGAGAATATAAAGGATTCATATGTATAATTAGTAAATACTTGCTATGGTGATGATTAGCCATTAAGCAAATGTTTATTTTAGGGACTTTATTAAACTAATATGGACAAATAAAAAAGTATTGAAAATTATAAAATTCTCCCCTACCCCCTATAGTTTTATGAATTTTCAATTTACATTCTTATGTATATGGGATCATTCATACACCAAATCATACTTTCTGAAACTTGACTCTTCTCCTATTATGTGCGTTGGAGATATTCTCATGTTTTGGATAGAGTTAATGTGCTTTTTCCATCATTGAAAAATATTCCATAGTAACAGGTGTATTGTTTTTTAAATAACCAATCTCCTATTTAATGGACATAGTTTTATTTCCAGTTCTTTGATCTTGCCAAAAAATTCTAAAAATTCCTATGTAGTTTTTAAAATTTTTGAGTATAGCTGACACACGAAGTTAGTTTCAGGTGTATGACATGGTGATTCAACATCTATGTTATGCTGTGCTCACCACAAGTGTAGTTCTCAGCTGTCACTGTATGACGCTATTACAATATCATTGCATGCATACATAGTTTTGTTTACCTGTTCTAGGACACCAATAAACAGCAGTAAGTGAAATTGTTAGTGTGTACTAACAATGTGTGAGAATGCCTGTCTACACTATTGTATACTGAACTTTAAGTTTCTAACAAGTACTTTTTTATTGGTAAATATTCAATTGAATGAAGTTGAACCTATTTTCCCAAGTATATTAGCCATTTATATTTTAAAATACTCGTGATAATATCCTTGTTCATCTTTTCTTTTTCTTTAAATTTGTTTGTCCTTTCTTTGTTAATTGGTAAGGAACCAACCAGCCTTCTGCATTTGACAAAAAAAAAATCTTTTTTACTATTTTCATTGTATTATTATATTACTACAATTTAAAACTTGCATGCCATTAACTTTCACAGTAATTTCCTTTTAAATATAGTGTCATGCTTTCAAAGGCTCTCTTTACTTCAGAAGTATTAAGTATAATAAAACTTCTTTTAGCATTTGTATGGTTTACAAAATCCTTTGTAACAGTATTTTTTAGAGAAGCTGATTCATGGAATTTAACACTTACGAAGTAGAAGAGGAAGAGTAAAGTAAATTGAATGACAAATATTGCAACATATTTGAGAAGCAGATGATAGATGAATTGTAAGAGTTCTAGAAGAAGGGTCACATGGCCTGAGTTCTGATCACATTATTAGTAACAGCAGGATTTGTGAACTCAGTAAGTAACACACAGTCATTGTATTTCTGATTTTCTTTCTTGCCAAAGAGGATCATCATACAGAGTCCACCCACACCCTCAAGCTGCAGATCAAATCACATGTTAGGTTTACCTAATTTAAATCTGTATGCAGCTTCTGTTAGGAGATGGAACTTTTTAAGTGATTTTTTTTTTTTTTTTACAGTTCAGGAAATGAAAAGAAGAATCTTGATATAATATACATTGCATTTGTGGACTGTATGGATAAGCAATGACTTACAAATTATGATGATGATAGAATAAGGGGGTTGACACATACTGGAGGCTTACTATCTGTCAGTTGTTGAACTAAGTATTTCACCTGTGTTACCTGTTGACCTATCATACCACCCATTGGGCTCCTTAGACAACTAGAGTAGGTCACAAAGCTAGTATGTGCCAAATGAAGGATTAAAACCCAGAGAGACTAAGTGAAGAGCCTATACTCTTTTCTGAAAGAAAAAAAAGCAGATAAAAAGTTCTTGAACAATACCTAATTTTACATACTTGATTCTCAACACCTTTGTACAAATTGAGTAACAATTGTAAATAAATTGATGTTACACTGAGAGGAAAATGATATCTAATCATAACAAAGAATCAACAGTGAACATATTCTGTAAGTAGTAACGGAATTATTTTGAAATTAAATCCTTCTAAAGATGTGTAAACTATCTCAAAACATTAGTTACCAGTGTCAAACTGTAAGTAAAATTTGTTTTATCACTTTAATCCTTGGGGATAACTAACCATAGAGATTGATGTGCACATACATATGCACATATTTATGCACATGTACACACGTGTGTGTGTATAAACATCTATCATTTTCAATTGCTACCTTATTTGTGAAAGTATGAAATAAATGGCATGCTTTACCTCTTTTCTATGGTGAGGAAGGACTTAACATGCAGGAACAAAAATAAATATATATGTACATAACTAAGATATAACAGTATAATGTAATGCCAGTAAAACTTGAGAGACTAAAATACAGGCTTCTAAGATGGCCTTTAAAAGAGAATTTCAAGGACATTAATAAAGGATAGGCTATCAGGGTAACTAAAGTTTAGACTTAAACCATGTGATCTAATAAATTGAAACACAGGACACAAGCAAACATACTGAATTAAAATTATAAAATAAACTTACCCATATGTTTAATAGAAGCCATAGTAGGAACTGTGTGTGAAAGAGATTTAACAGAGAGCACCTCTGTATATGTGGACAGTGCTCACGTGGGCAGGGCCAAATCAATATGTAAATTTCACAGGCCATCTAAAAATGTTGACAGACCTAATCTTTACTTGAACACTTTGCAAAGCTGACTCAACTCTCTAAGGGGAAGTAGAGTAAGTCAACATTTAAATGATACTACGAAACATGAGGACATGGTATGATCAGCATAGTTGTCAGGGTAATTTGTATTCATACAGTTGATGGGATATTATTTGGGGGAAAACCAGAAATATTCAGGTAAAGTGATAACAAGGCCTGAAAACATGGCATGGTGAAATAGTAGGAAAAGAAGCACAATAATCGATAAAGAAAACAAGCAGTTAGTTAACAAATGCCAAATTTAAAAAGGTTGAGAAAAAATATAATCAATGAATTTGAAATTTCACAGGACAGGAAAAATGTAAAAAAAAAAAAAAAAACTATTCAATTGAAATACAAAAAAAAAAAAAATCAAAACAAATTTTATCATTAAGAAAGGTAACCTAAGATACTCCCTGAAGTGGTGTCTTAAAAATTAAATAAATAAAATAATTTTAAGAGGGGTTAGGGACATCAGTTTACATTTGCTTTAGCTCATGGCTTGATCAAAAGGATGTACTTTAAAATCCTAAAATGTCAGGTTTTTTTTCAATTTTTTTTTTCAACGTTTATTTATTTTTGGGACAGAGAAAGACAGAGCATGAACGAGAGAGAGGGAGTCACAGAATCGGAAGCAGGCTCCAGGCTCTGAGCCATCAGCCCAGAGCCTGACGCGGGGCTCGAACTCACGGACCGCGAGATCGTGACCTGGCTGAAGTCGGACGCTTAACCGACTGCGCCACCCAGGCGCCCCAAATGTCAGGTTTTTTAACTCTGTTTAAACACCAGTAAAAAGCTGAAGTGTGTGATGAATGTATAAAAACAAAATACATTTAATCAAAGAAAAAAGATGGATAATGAGACTCAAAGTGATTTATTCCATTTAATGGAGACATGCTAATCACACTAGAGACAATGAAAAACCTAATTATATGGACATCCGTGTCATCTGACAACCTGTTACCTTAAGTTTAAAGATACACACTTGGACATCAGATTCCTACAAGACTTAGGTACACATACTGTATGCACGTGTGTGTGCACACATGCGTGCATGTGCCCATACACTCTTCTTCAGGGACATAGAAGGAGACCGACCTAATTAGGCTTCTTTTTAAAGATAGAAAAAAAAAGGTTTCTAAGAAACATGTTATACAATAATAATTTATTTAAAAAATCACTACAGAGGAAAAACTATATTCCCGATACCTTTCTTTTTCTGTTTGTTTGAAGTGGGATAAACCCTGTATCTGAGTGACCCGGCATTTTAAAGAAACATAAAACAGTTTGTGGACCATCATTGCCCAGGTTGGTTCTTAGTGGGCTTAAGGGAAGGGTTTGCCCTTCAATGAGCCTTAGTTTTCTGTCTTCAAAGAGACCAGCAAGTTTGGTTTAGAGTGTTACTTATCAAATGAACTCCTTGGAAGAATTGAAATAAATTCTTAAAATTTCAAAGAACCCATAGGATTCCAAGAGCGAACATTTTACTTTAAATGTATTTTTCTGTTTGAATAAAGCCTCATGTTGTTTGTAAGAAAAAAAAACAAAAACATTGAAAATATATACATGTAAAATTTTCAGAAGCAAATGTTTACCCGGAAATGTTATGGATCATTTCAATCACTTTCTTTACATATTTCAATGGGCATATTCCAGATGCTTTCATTAGAATTCAGACAGAATAAAAAGCACTCTATGTTGCATGAGACAGATAGATGAATTCAGAATAATTCTAAAATGTCAGAATCCTGAAACTGTCCTCTATGTGTCTCTGTGATTGCTGGGTACCTGCTTACCTGAAAGAAATCGCAACATATCAGAGGTAGAGTGAAACCTTCCCTTTGTGATCTCCATACTTCAGTTTTGAATCATAAAGAAGTTTGACTTGCCTATTAAACTTCATTACTTTAGCAGCAACTTTCGCAGCAGCATTAAACCTTGCTTTGCAATATAGGGCACTGACAAGGGAACTGATAAAGGAATTGACCTTGTGGTAACTGTACTAGGGTAGGTTTAGGTGGGTTCAGGCAGCATCAGCACCGTCTCTGCAATTATCGGTCATCCTTGAGCTCACCAGCGAGCAACCAAGGAGTCAAAACCTGTTTATCATGACCATCCCTTTCAGATTCCTGAATGTCACTCTTGTCTTTTGTTCTGAGGTTGTGATTCAAGGAACCAATAGTAGGTTATGGAGTCTGAATTGCTACAGAATGTCCCTCATACATGACTGAACTAGTCCTGCTAGTTTTGCTCTGCTTGATTAGCTCACTTGTCCTCAGGACAACTGGGACACAACTGTTTTCTTGGCTATTAGGGCCCAAGGTCTCTCGGTTGTGTTATTTAGGTAAGCAAAGTATCCTCCTCCACGGTGCCTCCAGTTCATGGGTAAAGGTACGTATGTGAATTGGAGTGCTTATATTATCTGAGTGGGTTTCAGTGGACTCTGTGATGCTCCTTTTGTTAAAGAGCACAGTGCTTTCCTGTTCAGGGTGAATGCTGAGAATATTCTTGTTTTCCCAAACTGCATGTACAAGGCTTGAAGCAGCATCCTCCTGTGTTCCAAGGACTAAAGAACATTTTCTGGATATGATCCAGGAATGTTGCTAGGCCTGTTTTTCCTCTCATTTTCTACAACTCCACAGGGAAAACTGGGTCATCACAGTAGGCTGGTGAAAAGAAGGCTACTGTGAGTAAAATTGGGAGGTGAAGTAAGTCCATAAAAGCATGTAAAACCATACCATTTCATGAATTAACTCAAAATTAAAAACCATTACAATGTTTCCTATGTTATAAAGAGGCATGTCACAAAATACTGTTTTTATAGTAAGCCTCCGTATAGACTCCTCTCTTTCACATGCTTCTTTTCTTCCTTGGTTACCCTATGTGTATCTGTCCTGATTGATTTCTATTTGACTATTTGACATTTCATTTTTATCTTTCTAGTATGCTCTCAAAAGGGTACATGATTTGGGATATGTAAATTTGGAGTTGCATTCACATGACTTATTGCAATTGCATTTACAAAAGCACATCTATCCCTAAATCAGCAGAAACCATGAATTCATTTGGTCCTTCACTCCTTTTACAAACATGCTTACATCATCCACTTAACAGATATTTCTGTTTTGAAAGGCGTCCAGCCTCCAGTGGCAGTTCAATGTACAATTACAGGTATCAAAATATTACCAAAAAGTATTCTAGTCAAAACTTCACCATATTTTGCAACTGATTCTATTAGCCTTGCATTTACTATTCTGTATAGTAGGAAATATTTAAATTCTTCAAGAAACTCAAAAAATGAATATTAAATTACATTTATGCTATTTACTAAACTTTCTCTGGCTTGTCTGTTATGTCAGCCAGGTTATGGAAAAAAAAATACAGTGTGATCTTCTTTTTAAGTCTTTTGGTGCAAATCCATTACTTGGAAAGCTTTTTATCTCTAGGATATAATATTCTACCATCATATGTATCACTCTTTCAATATTCATCCAATCCTATGCAAATACAATTAAAAATGACAACAATGTCTTTTGTTTTTTGTTTTTAAGTCCATGAAATAAGTACTAAGATGTGTTTGAGGGAATTGGCTTCAATCTTTAAAGATGGAACATAATGAATTTAGTTGATTATTTAAGGGATTTTTCACTATGCCTGAGAATTTCCCAGAGGAAAGAAAGAGAGTAATGTTTCTTTTTTTTTTTAATTAAAAAATATTTTTTTTACTTATTTATTTTTTGAGAGACATAGAGAGACAGAGCACAAGTTGGGGAGGGGCAGAGAGAGAAGGAGACACAGAATCCAAAGCAGGCTCCAAGCTGTCTGCACAGAGCCTGACGTGGGGCTCATACTCACAAACCGTGAGATCATGACCTGAGCCAAAGTCAGATGCTTAATGACTGAGCCACCCAGGCACCCCAAGATAGTGACGTTTCATCAGGGACTTCACACCCTACAACCTTAGTGCCTTTTATATAGGGAGGAGTGACTTGTGATCTAGAAGCCATGAGTGACTGACTCAGCATTTAGAGATGTCCTTCCATACTGAGTACAGAAGATTCAAAAACTGCCTCCATATTTTGATTTATAAAGGTTTTGATTCTAGAGACATCGCCTCTAAGAATGCCAATGCTCTATTTAAAATTTTCCTTTGATTAAATAGGGAGTGTTACAAGAACATGCATTTTCCCTCAGGACTCACAAAAGCTCCTTTGCTCGACATTGGTATGAATCAGTCTTTCTACTATTATCTCCCCACCCCCCCCCCCCATGCCATCCCCATCTTCTATGTAGAAGAATAAGGAAACACATATTCTTCCTGCTGGGGGACTTTTTAAAAACTCAGGGTAGGTCAGTCTGGGTCAAAGCCAACACCCAAACAAGTGGAAGAGAGAAAGTTAAGGAGAAAGAGCCAACAAGTTTGATCCAACTATGCCTAAAGAGTACTAACACTGGGGCACCTGGGTGGCTTAGTCCTTGAGTGCCAATTCTTGGTTTTGGCTCAGGTCATGATCCCAGGGTCATGGGATTGAGCCCAATGTCAGACACTGTGCAGCCTGCTCAGGATTCTCTCTCCCTACTCCTCTTCCTCTCTCTTCCTAAAAAAAAAAAAAAAAAGAAAAGAAAGAAAATTAAAGTACTAACTCTGGAGTTTTCAATTATGTGGACTCCCTAAAATTCAATTATGTGGGCTCCCTCTATTGAGTCAGCTAGTTTCAGTTGAAAACACAATATTCTATGTAAAATGTGGATCTTAGATCACTGCTCATTTACACAAATAAAATATCTAACCAAAGTTCTTGTTCATTAAGTGTCATCAAGAAACACAATCAGGAGGGGCGTCCAACTTTGGCTCAGGTCATGATCTTGCTGTCTGTGAGTTTAAGGCCTGCATCAGGCTCTGTGCTGACAGCTCAGAGCCTGGAGCCTGCTTTGGATTCTGTCTGTCTGTCTGTCTCTCTCTCTCTCTGCCCCTCCCCTGCTTGTGCTCTGTCTCTCTCTCAAAAATAAATAAAATGTAAAAAAAAAAAAAAGAAAGAAACACAATCAGGAGACCTCTAAAAAAAAGAATCAAGGACAGAAATACGGTTTTTTACACTATATGTAACAGAGATATTAGTATAATATTAAACACATATAAAATACCATGTAACTATATTTTCTTCTACATATGTCCAGAACTCTTTAGTGTTATACTCATAAAATATGTCATAAAAAGCTCAGTTCATTCAGGAGTTGCAAGGGCGCAGGTGACAATGAAGCTCCCTATAATGTACTCACTTGGGAACTGTGTTGGTAGTGATTTTTATATCCCAGATTTTAAAATAGTGCCAGACACATAATAGATGCTCAAATACACATTGAATAGATAATGAAGAACCTATTCTATAGATATCACAGGATAGATCAAAAAGAAACATGGGTATATTATATAATTTGGTAGGAGAGAAGGTTATCTTTGGTTCTCCATGTTGTCTGATACCAAGTTTAAAAGGAATGGTTATTTTCTATGTATGCCTTTTTATATTTAGTAGACACCGGGCGTGAAGTGCAACAAAGAACAGGTGTGGTCTGCTTTAAGCAAAAATCTGCATGTATTAAACAAATAGTCTGATTCTTTCATATTAGCAAATATTCTTGGGGCGCCTGGGTGGCTCAGTCAGGGCCATTTTTTTTAAAAACTGAAAACCATTCTTACAAAGGATTCTGTCATTCTTCAGATACTTCTTAAGTACAATACAAGGATGAATGACATGCTCCTACAAAATAACCTTTTCCCAAGCATTTTAATGTTTATTTTTATTTTTGAGACAGCATGAGTGGAGGACAGGGGCAGAGGGAGATAGAGAGTCTTAAGCAGGCCCCACACTTAGCCCCACGCAGGACTCAATCCCATACCCCTGGGATTATGACCTGAGCATCAAGAGTCTGACGCTCAATGGACTGAGCCATCCAGGTGCCCCCCCAAACATTTTAAGTCATCTAATATACTGTGTTTCTGTATCCACATCAAGGAATAGACATATTTATTAAAATGAAGATTCCTAAAATTTGTTAAAATAATTCACACCAAAAACCATGATTCGGTATTAAATGTAGATCATTATAAGTGGTTGTGGTGTATTATTTTGCCTATCAAATTTTCGCCAAGTCTTCTGAATAGTAATACACTACCGTCTAATTTTTTACATGACCATCTTTTTTTATAAATCAACTGATGTGATCCCTTGCTAATAGTTTGATTCCTCTGGGTTGTTTAGAGGGTTTATTCTGGACTGCTCATTTATTCTGTTAAAAGACAGTGGGTCTTTATCTGACTTCAAAATGCACCTTTGTCAAGAGTGTTAGTATGGCCCAGTCACTAGAAACTTAAGCACCTCTGAGGATTGGCCTTTATGTTCTGATAGCAGTTAGTTCAAGAAAAATGGCTGAAGTTCTGTCTCTGTTTAAGTTCTGTCTTTGTACTTGTTACCATCTGTGACATGAGACTTATCTTTAAGAGGGGCATCGCTCAGCTAAAGAGACATGCTAGAGGATTCCAAACACTGATCAATTTCAGAAGTCTGTAAAAATGAATAAAGTACAAAGAAAAAATCGAAAATATCACCAAATGTGTCCTTCCTTATCCCATGGCAACCTGAGATGGACTTTTTTTTTTTTTTTTTACTCTCAAGAGAACTTTTCATACTATGACTGTGAACTCTTAAATATCAAAACAAAATGCATAAATGCCAAAACCCAGGAGAAAAGGACAGTAAGTAGAACCTGGTAGCATTTTTGTCTCAGGAGAGGCTGCCAGCCCTGCCTCCGCCACAGACTGTGACAAACATACAAGAGTTTGAGTCAATAGGCAGATAAGATAAATACAACACCTACATGTGAAGAGGTGCAGACGTTATGGTCTTATAAAGCATGAATATGTAAAAAAAAAATGAAAAGGTGTCATTAAAATCAGAAAAATTGTCTTAAATCAGAAAGGGCAATATAGTTGAAAATGTACTCCAAGGAGCAAATCCTCAAACTGAGGATGAGAGTCAGACTCTAAAATCTTTTCCATTATTATAAAGATGTGTTTTCAAATAAATTAATTCTCTAATACCTTTTGTGTGTCAGGTTACATGGTATATTACTTAAAGCATAAGATTTTTAAAACTATGGTAAACCACATTTATTCTATTTATATGCAAACAAAGAGTGAATATAAAATGAAAATATCACTAAAATGTACTACATTACATAGATAAATTTATAGATTGTTTTTATGGAATTATTAATCTAAGTCAAATTTACAGAAACTTTTTTAATCACATAAATAATATACTTTACTAGTCTTGCTTTCTCATGCTTTTAATTTAATGAAAATCCTATACATAAAAGTTAGGCAATGGGGTAACAACCAGCAGACATAACAAATTTGAAGTGTGTACTAACGTTACATAGTAAGTTGAAGCTTGATTTTCATGTAGTTGCTAACCATTATAAACTGTAAGTTCCTATGTCAAAATTTGGTAATTTGTAATTGGTAAATATGTAAATTGCTAATAAATAGAGTTTTATTGTATAAATAATAAAAACTACTGATACAATAGAGGATCTGATCTGAATATTCTTACCATCAAAGTATGGAGAGGCGGCACAATGCCAGCTAAACTGGCTTTTCATTCACTGATAAATTGGGTTGCCATAGCAAGCCCATATTCACTGTTTCTAAGCAACCCAAGGCTCCGCAGACTTCAGATACTTAGGAATCCACTGATCTTTCATCATCCTTAAGGGAGAAATATGAAAACTTGTAGTACCAGACTCAGTGGAAGATTCCCTGATGACCCAGTAGAGCAGTGACCTGCCATAAAATGTCCCTGTGTTGGTATCCATTTATCAAATAATAATATTTGTGATAGGGAATTAATTGATTATTAAAGTGCTAAGTGGATGAAATTAGGTACAGAAAATGATCAATACCTAGTATGTGTTGAGCAAGCAAATGTTTGAGTAAACAGACAAGATACCATGCACAATCCAACTTTCTAAAGACAAAGTCATTTACATAATGCCAGCATTCATAAAGTCCTTGCCTTTTAGTGTAAAAAAATATATCTGTTTAGCAGCATTACCACACAGCAGGTCATTTCAATTTTTTTGTTTTCTAATTATTTATACTTAGGTAGCATACATAATTATAGATCAGTAATTGCTTGTGATTTTATATTGAAATGTTTAATTATGGTTTGTCTAGAATGCTTGAATAATTAACCACCCAAACATCAAATAGAATTGTATAGGTCTGAGGTACAAGCAAGGTTAGGAATTCTTTGAATGAGGTAATATTAGCATTTCCTGCCCCCGTCTATGTCAAACACTCTCCCCGAGTCTCCTGTCTTCACACAGTACCCACAGAGGCAAACCACTGCCTCTATAGCTCTTAATTCACAAGGCTTACTTTCCAACTATTTGAGATAATAAAAGTGAGAGAGAGTTAAGATACACAGATATCGTCCGTTCCTATAGAATACTGTATCACAATGCAGGTCAGAATAAAATGCCATTACTAGAAATGGTTATATGTGAACAGTAAAATGATTAGGTCTGAAATCTGTAAAATTTTACCTAATTCTAATACCTGCCTCCCATTATCATTCCATGTGGCTAGCTCTTACCAGGAAAAACATTGGAGGAATGATGTGCAAATTGAAAACTGGTTCTAATTTAATGGTAAATTTTGTAACATTACTTCCTGTATCCTGTTAGCTGTTGCATCAAAGATTCAGTAACCTGCCAGGTATACAATATGATGATAGAGTTCTGTAACCTGAATGTAAGATAAAGTTGACATGTCACCTCTCATACAAGTCCCAGGAAGCCACCTGTTGACTAGAGACATACCAAGAATGTCAGCAGTAGAAACTCTTCCTGTGATAGCTACTGATTACTGTTGATTCTAAATGGGAAAGGATAGATTCTTCTTCAAGACTGGGAAGACACCCACTCTGCGTTACAATCTTCATATAAGAGAGTCCAAAACTTGCATAACTATATTATAATTGCCTTTCCAGGCAATTATAAAATTCATCTGCAGTTTAACAGTCTCCCTGGGCATAGATATTCTTAAGAATAAAAGAACTGTGCATGAATTTGTCCTTTTAGTACATTGTTGCTCTGTTAAGATACTCCTCCACTGCTGCATGTATATAACCACATGTTTCTTGGAGGGTGTCGATACTTCTGAGTATTTTTTAATATCCTCTTATCACTTAGTATTGTATTTATTACTGGCAAGATCATACATGGTAAAGTTACAACTACTTCCATTTTCTTTTAGCTACAACTTATCAAAAAGCTGGGGACAGGGTGCCTGTAGGTCTGTATCTCAAATACTCCCTGAGAGAAGAGAGAAATGCAGGCAGAGCTTAAACTGGACAAGAAGAAAGCAAAAAACCAGATCAAAGTAAGATTTTAGTATTAAAGGAACCAGTCTTGCGTCCTATGTTGTTAGGGTAGAAAACTTCACAGGGATTACATAAGCATAATTACCAGTTTGGAGTCCGAAGAAAAAGGGCAAATCCTCCAATATTAACTCACTTGCAAAATGCTGGTTGGAAGACAATGGAATTAACACTGATAACTGTGGTTATGTTTGCCCCAAGTGCTGGGTCAAATCACTGCTGACTGCTGTGAGCCCCACCTTCAAGTATCCAAGAATGGCTGTGGAGTTTTGAGTGACACTCCACTGAGGCAGTATGATTGCTAAACCAAAGTTAGGCTCTGCCGCCAGTGTTTGCCAACTTCCCCAGCTTACAAGTGAGCTGCTCCTCACGCTGGTTCTTTCTTTAAAAAAAAAAAAAAAAAAAAAAAAAAAGGGATAGAAAGAAACAATTACGCCGTGACGTTTAAAAGAACACAGAAGCAGATCCCTCTCCAGGGATATTCCTACTTATTTTCTTAGAGTGGTTCCCTTGACTCCTTTCATCCTGTGTCTTTGTTATAGGAACCTGATAAAAACATGCACACTTCTCTTAGGAGAAGAATCAAAGCATTAATGAATATTCTAGTTTGTGAAAGCTGGAGAGAAAAGGCTTCTTGGTCAGGGCATTGCAAAATCAACAGCTTGGGGTCTACAATAGTTATGACATTCTTTTGCCATGTAAGACAACTAAGATAGCAATATTTGGTGGGTGTACTCTTATTTTTGCAACTCATTAGAATAAAAAAGTAAAGACACTCCAAAAACAAATTGAGCCATTATAATATAAGCTAAATTAGACAAAAAAAAATATGATTTTTCTCCCATCATTTAGTCAGTAATTTCCTGGGGATTACTGTTGATAATATGCATCCTTATACATACATGATAAATAGTCATGTGACCACTGTGTTCCAAGAACTCGGCCACAAAGAGGAAGAAAGCATGTTTCCTACCATGAGTTTTTCTGCAATGCACTACAAATATTTCCATATAAAATACAACGTGTGCACTCTATGTTAACTAGAATTTAAACAAAAACTTGAAACAAACAAAAAAGAATAAATACAATGGGTGAGTACTGAACACTTTCATTCCACCTTCTAAAGTGGGGTGCTACCCTAGTTGTGAACATTCATTCTAGAGCTATTTACCATGTAATCAAAATCTGTAATTTAATTACCTTTATCTCGTAAAATCTGAAACTCTCCATAAAAAATAATAATAAGGTTCCCAGTGGTGAAATGAATGGCTTCAAAGATTTATGAGTTGGCTAGAAATATGGCTAACTCCCTACTCTTACATCACAGGTTATAAAAACCCACCAAGCCCAGATGCCTAAGGCTCCGTTGAGAAATGGCCCATTGTGTAGCTTTTGATTTGGGGGCATTCCCCATTGTCTGACTATGACGGTATGGTTAGCTGAATTCCATGGTTAGCATGTTAAACATATGCCTTTGAATTGTCCACGTAAGGACTACTGAGACACTGAAAAGTACAGAACATGAAAGCTTCGTGGAGCATGGGCAACAGGTTGAGTTCCTGCTTGCTGCTCCTTTGCTTCAGTCAGAAGCCAATTTGAGAGAGCTTTCACTTTGTCTGTTTTAAGAAGGAGATTTATAGCTCTCCCTGCTGTTAGTTGTTGAAAGCTACCAATATTTACTAAGATAAACCAATAATAGAATATATTCAAATCAGCTTGGATAGGTTAGCAACACCTCCCTGCAAGGAGCTCACATTCTGGGGACGCACCTCACATACAGAGGACAATTCTATAGAAAGATTCTACGGTAGAAGATAACAGAGTTTCCTAGGCTCCCAGAACATCCACATTTACTCAGATATAAATAGCTGTTACTCTTAGTTAAAAGACCTTTCACCCACTTCTACGCATGACACATTTCTTCTCTCTGTTGATGACCTTTATACTGCAGAAATTGAAGGAATCTTAGGAATCATCTGGTCCTGATAATTGAGCAAAAGAGGTCACAGAGACCCAGAGAACTGGAAATGCTTATTCTACGTTACCCTAATGGTTTTCAAAAAAACATTGCTTTCTTTTTCTCCTTATGCTTCTGTTTTCTCTAGTTTTTACCTCTTGTCACATATCTTCTTCTAGGTTCTGGTTTGATATTTGCTAAAGCATTGCTTTCGTTTTGTGTATATGTCATTATTCTTTGTTCCTCTTTAGCAATGCTCACCAACTTAAAGTTCAATTCCTGGATAATTAGAATAATTTTTACCTCTTTTTGATTGTCATGCACTAGATACTATCACTAGAGTGAAGTTCATTTTTTAAAGCTATTCTGGTTCCTGCTCTTTGGACTTCTCAAATTTATTTTAAGTATTTAAACATCTTCAACATTATTTAAATTTAGTTATTAAATATGAAAATAAAAATTTTCTACTTGATTAATATATTCTATTTCTTCCCTTTCACATAGAACACTTTGAAAAGTTCTAGGAAAGAGTAAGGGAGAAGAGCTATTTGTTAACATTATACCATGGGCCAGGTGTCATACTAAATGCTTCCATTTGTCATTATTTATGTCCACAAAAAATTCTCTAATTGAGTATTATGAGCCACATTTTTACAGAGGAGATAACACAAGGAAAACTAAGAAAATTAGATAAATGCTAAAATTTTCAGCATCAGTATGAAATGGATGACCTTGAGTTTATGCATCTATACAACAAGCAATAGCAAAGATTAGTAGGAAGACATAAGGATACATGGTCACATACAAACATTTCCTTGCCCAGATCTAAATCTTTACCTTTTGCCAATATAAAGCTCTCAGCAGACACATTTTGCTATGCTACCCTGAGGTTTTAAAATTATTTTCATCACTCTTATATAGAGATGATAGTTACATTAAATAAGAATGTAAAGAAATTTATCTTATTAAACTATTCCTCTTGGCACTGGGTATTTCTGGGTCCAGAGTTTATGAAGGTAAATAAAACTTATCTTCATGGAGTGAGAGATAGACATACAGAAAAGTTATTATAGTAATATAATAGGTGGTTTAATGGAAGGTTTATGGCACAGTGGAGGACATACAGAGGGGGAAGTTTCAGCAGAAGAGATGCCAAGCTTCACAGAGGGATTAATATTTCCAGCTTCTTCCACAAGCATAAGTCAGAGACTGACTACCATGTATTGGCCAACACAGAGAAAGGTTAAAGGCAGAAGGTATTTCTCCATCTTTAAAAAGAGCAATTTCTACCAAAAAGCTAGTGACCTCAAGGAAGAAAATATAAAAAGTTGTTGCCAGCAACATCAAAATAAGATTAGAGGAAATTAATTTCAAATTAATTGCATGCCTGCTAAGTTCAGGCATTGTTAGGGGAAAAATGTGGTTTCTTCTTAAAATTCAAAAGCAATTTGTATTAAGCTGCCAAGAATTATAACTTTGCATAAATAAGTCGAAGAACTAAAACTTCTTCCTCAAAGCCCCCAAATTTTACTTAATGCTGAAAAAAAAGAGTAACAACATACTGGATACATTTTATAACGTCTTTGGTGTTTCCATACCTTCACAGATAGTGGAAAGTCATTTAAATTTAGAAAATGAGAGTAAATATGTTGACATACCAATAAATTGGTAAGCATACCAATTTAATTTGATTCAGTGATTTGATTTGAAAATAATGAAGACTGAAAGTTAAGGTGTATGTATAACTTTGCAAGCACTTTAATGATTTTTAAATCTAAAACTAATCAGGCTGAACATATCAAAAGGTACATGCTTATGACACTTAGAGATTTCTTTGTTGTATTAAGTAAATTTTAAGAAGATCTTAGTATATTTGTGTATGTCTTACTCAGGATAAAACATATCCTCTTACTATGAATGTTAGGCTTTAAAGAAAGCAAACAGTCATATTCATGCCTCAGGAAACAAGAAACCTGAGGTTGTATAAGTACTGATTCACAGAAGATAAAAACTTCAATGATGCATTCCTATATAAAGAAATTAAATGCAGTAGATGTGTTTCCACTTGAAAGCAGAGGAAAACTGTTTTTAAATAAAAATTTCTCAGTCCTTCTTTTTTTGACAATAAAACATTCTTGAAATTGTAAAGTCTAGATCATAGCATTAAGTCAGGGACATTGGCTTTCTAGAGGCACTGATTATCCTCTTATATCCTTTATTTCCCCCACTTTAGAAGTCTTTTCCCAATCCCAGAGTACTCATTTTAAAATCTACTCCTACAGATGCCACTCAAATATAAAGCCTTCTGGTCAGATTCATGTCAAGGCTCTCCTTACAAGACACAGAGGCTATGTGAGGACAGGACACTCTCTCACATGCAACCCCTACTCTGACCTCTGTCAGGCACTTTATCCTGGAGTCTCTCCCTGTTTATTGCTCAACTGGATTAGGTAATAGGAAGCCAAGTCTTGCTTCCCTCTATCAAACAGGTAACTCCCAAACTCCCTGGAGGCAGGGACTGGACTCGTCTCTCTCTGAACTATACCTAGCTCAATGTTTAAACCCACAATAAGTGTCAGATATATGGGTAAGCTCCTAGAATGAGACAACTGGACAAATAATTATTCAAATCTAGTTTTAAATACCACTGAAAGGGTATCTTGTGCCCCTTCCTCCTTTGGGCTACATACAAGCAAAGTTCTTTCTAGTGAGTCCTTTCCAAAGTCACTGCACTTATCTCCAGAATCTGATTGCAGGGCAGGTGACGTAGCATTGATGTGTGTTGGTTGACTTTTTAAATAATCACATCACAGTTTTTATTTCTTGCAATATCACATTGTATTTACTTTGTGAAATGATAATCTTATCAGAAGCATGTTTTCACCAAAAAAAACGGACGAAGAGATTAGAACACAGAATACCCTCTCTAAACTGGTGGCTGTGGCTTTCCCTGTCCTGGTCGTGAGCACTTGGCAGGTAATGGCCCTGTTTTCCTCAGTTTACTTATGCAACTGTATAGGGCCTGGAGCAGAGTGATAGGGCCCCAAGAGCTCTGTGAATCTGTTTCTAAGCATAGCTGCCTACACATCACACACAGCCTATTATACACCACTGCTCTGGAGCCATGATGGACACAGTGTTTTCGGAGGCTGTTCTCTCTGAGGCATGCCTCAGCTCTGAGATCCTCATATTCGCCTCTGGGGATGGAGGTGAGAAAGCTTGCCTTTAGGAATGTGTCTGCGGCAAGGCAGACCACAGTAGCTCTCTGGGATTCCTCCACATCTAAGCTCCTTTGTTCCCACCTCTATTCAAGTGTATTGCCCTTTGCGCTACTTTGAAATAATGTTGAGAACAATGTGTCAGTTTGATCATAACTGCTTTTCATATCTTTATTAACACTGAATATTCACATAAAGTCTATTTCTTGTCTTCACTCAAGGTCCTTCCCCAATTTGCAGCTTCCTATTTTGCAGTTCAAAGAGAAGAAAGAGGGTAGAGGGATAAAATCATGTGGATTAATATCTCACAATATCATTTCATCATATTATAAAAACTGTAAAATGTAGGAAACAATCAAGGAAACAATGAAGTCCTAAGAGTATGTTCACAGAACTCACAGATCCTTAATCTTCCCTAGAAGATTAGTTAAATATAAATAAGTAGAAGGAAGTGGGGTTCTCAGAATATAAAATTAGGTAATTACATAAAGCATTTAGCACTATCATTGGTATGGTTGAAAAAAAAAGGCATGTGGAAAATGTAAGCCTGGTTTGACCTATTCAGGTAGAGGGAAGTATATTTAGACCAGGTTATGGGAAACTTAAATGCCTGAGCATAATCTGACAGAAAATAATGAAGGAAAAGATGAGTGATTTAAAGACCTCTGGTTAAACATGGAAGATTGAATCCATTTTCACATGCACCTGAAATTTCATTAAAATGAAAGTAATAGAATTAAAAAAAAAAAACAACAAACCATGAACACATGTGTTCAGCCAAGATATTTAGATGACAAAATCCATAAAATAAGTCAATATTTAGAAAGCAAATGGACTCATGATAATGGGCCCTAAAATGTCAGATTCTCAACATCTATGCCTAGAACAGAAAGCCAATATGAAGCAAAAAGGATCTGCTAAATAACTCCAGAAAGGGTCATGAACCAGCAGCATGGAGTGCCATGGGAAGCAGGGTCTAACTTGGTTGACTGTCTAAGTCCTAAACCCCAAATCTTCTCTTCAAATACTCCACTCAGCCAATGCACTCTCCTTCCTCACCCTGTTAAAAGGTAGGGTGTTTCTGCTTTGACAATATTGAGCAAAGAACTCTGGATTTAAAACAGAAGGCCCAGTTAGGGGCATGAGGGAGATCCATGCAGAAATAAGTTTGAGTGAAATTCCACACACCGATTCCTTTTCTACTGCTACTTCCAGAGCTCTAGCGAGCAAGAAATGACAGGATTTCTTTCTGGGGGAACTGAGTGGTCCAAGAGAACACATTACATTACTTCCTAGTAGAAGTGGGTAATGGGGGAGGAAAATGAAATGACCAGAAGCTTACTTGATCCCTCTAGAGGGACACTGTCCAATAAAAGCAGAACGTGAGCCTCATGTTATATATACTTTTGAAATCTTCACTAGCCACATTAAAAGCATAAATAAATGGGTGATATTAATTTTAATATTAATATATCACTTAGCCCAATATCATAAATACTATCCTTTTAATATAATAATTATATATATAAATTATGTGTTAATATATTAATTATGTTATCATTATTATAATGTATTATAATAATTGACATAAAATTATTAAGGAGATATTTTACTTTTTTTATATACAAAGACTTACAAGTCTGGTTTTTGTTTTACTGTTGTAGCACATCTCAGTTTGGACTAATCTATTTCAAGTTCTCAATAGCCACCTGTGGTTAGTGGCTACCATATTGGTCAGTGAAACTCTAGAATGAGATTCGTATTTATATGCCACAATTTTAAATGTAAATGGACAATCACCAAACATTTGAGGAACACTTCTGACATGCACGACAGTATTTAAAACAGGTAAGGAGACAATTAAGGACAAATACAAGAAAAGGGAATAAAAAACACTAAATTTTTTTTGTGATTACTCTGTTCAGACAACTAAGGGAAGATACTCCATCATGAAACCAGTGAAACAGAAAATCATAAAGTCATAGAAAGGGAAATAAAAGGTAGCAATAAAGAAAATTTAAGCAATGGTTGTAGAAATAACACAGTCAGCAGGGCATTTGGAATATCACAGGCATGACATCAGTACAGGAGCCACAAGAGCACCATCAGAGGAACAGAACAGATCCAACATTCATAGGAAGGGTTTTCCAGGGAAAGAAAAATAAAACCAGAATAAAAAGGGGGGGGGGGTAAGGATAGAATGCATGAGTGTTATCCAGAATTAAAGGATCTAAGTCTCCAGAGTACAAGAAGTCAGCCAGCTTAGCATGGTGGATTGAAATGGCCACAGGCCATTGTCCTACCTGTCTGTCTTCACATGCTTGCAGAGTATCAAGAATAACAGAAGATCTTAAAAGCCTCCCGGGGGACTTGGGAATAACGTCACACCAAGTCAGAACACTGGGAATTTAGGAGACATGTGAGCAATCTCTTTAAAAATCTGAGGGAAAAGGATTTCCAACTGTAATTCTATATGCAAACATGTTTTCAAGAAGGAGAATTTTAATATCTGCAAGTTCCCAAATTTTACTTGTCTTTTATCCTTTCCTAAGGAGTTCAAAGAACTCCCAGAACAGAAACTCCACCAAAGTAAGGAAGTAAACAAAGAAATCAGAAGACAGAGGATGGAGAATATAGCTTGTCTGACAACCGAGAGACAAAAGGAATTTCCAGGAAGAAATTTAAAAGAAGTTCTAGGGGGCGCCTGGGTGGCGCAGTCGGTTAAGCGTCCGACTTCAGCCAGGTCACGATCTCGCGGTCCGGGAGTTCGAGCCCCCGCGTCAGGCTCTGGGCTGATGGCTCGGAGCCTGGAGACTGTTTCCGATTCTGTGTCTCCCTCTCTCTCTGCCCCTCCCCGGTTCATGCTCTGTCTCTCTCTGTTCCAAAAATAAATAAACGTTGAAAAAAAATTTTTTTTTAAATAAATAAATAAATAAAAGAAGTTCTAGGATAAGAATTATGTCACAGGCCTTGGGGGTGGTGGTGAAGTTAGTATTGGGTCAGGAGGATGACAGGAATTTAGGAGGCGATTATCATCACCAGGAAAAAATAAATTTTACCAGAAAGAAAGCACTCATTCCAAACTTGTGGCTCTCCTTTTAAGAAAATTTGTAACATGAAGGTAGATAATCAATACTATCAAGAAAGGTGATTATATCAAGTGGGTAAAATGGAGGGAGGGTTCTGTAGTGTAGTATAAAAACTAGATCCTTCTCCATAGGAACAAATCAAAGGCCATGTGTAAAAGAGAATACTTTTTATAAAATCAAGAATTAACACTGTAAGTATGTTATCTAGAAATAGTTCAAGGTATTTTTCTCCTGGAAAGAGGCATGGGGAATGGGAGAAGCTAGCGAAAATAGGACAATGGTCTTTTTTTCTTTAGGTGCTAAAATACTATTTGACTTTTTTCAATCACATTCATTTGATAATCAAATACATTTTAAAACAGTATTATATCTGTTTCTTTTAATATTTTTCATGTTTATTGGGGGGGGAGAGGGAGGGAGGGAGGGAGGGAGAGGGAGAGGGAGAGAACCTACACATGAGCAGGGGAGCAGGGAAGGGGCAGAGACAGAGGGAGACAGAGGAAGTGGGCCCTGCACTGGCAGCAGAAAGCCCAAAGTGGGGCTCAAACTCATGAACCTCAAGATCAGGACCTGAGCCAAAGTCCAAAGCTTAACCTCCCGAGCCACCCTGGCGCCCAAAACAAGATTACATTTGAATTGAGCTGTCCGCAGTAACTACTTACCAATCCTTTACTTCTTTTCCTACCTCGTGTCTCTTCCCTTCACTCCCTTGGTTGTGCCACATCTTCATTTTCTTAACAATTTCCCAGGAAATGTATCTGCTCAGGAAACTGCTTTATTTTCTACTTTACGGAAAGGATTGAGGCCATGGGCTATAGTCTCAATGTCTCTACAAAAACATGGTACCTGCTTCACACACATACGTAAATCATCACCTGGAAACCTTAGCTCTTATAAAGGTATTTTCTTGTAGGTAGTGGTTCAGATTGAGGTTTCTGAGACAGAATGGGTGCTAGAAATTTCTAAAACTGCTATTTTGCTGACATTACTCCTATTTAATCTGAAATTTTTTGAAGTCTTTACAAACAGTTGCTATAGAATTCTGTAGATCAGAAAGTCAACACACGGAAATTTGCTTGTGTTTGGAATTTGACCAAGATATTATATAACCTGTTACTTACCAGCTCCCAGCCTGTACATCTGTAAATCGAGAACACTTTCCCCTGGTGAAATTATATTCATTAGTCAGTAATTTTAAAAACAAACCTGGGACGCTGTATGGTAGTAAGTATATACAAAAGAAAGGAAACAGACGTATAGATTTAGATAACAGATGATCCAGTAAACTTAGATTGGAAGATTCTTTATAGATCACCTAGTACAACCCCCTCATTTTAGCCAAGAAGCACAGAGAGGACCTGAAAATTTATCTTCTCAGTGTCACAGATAGTAAGAGAAGAGGGACCAAAGTTCATGTCCCCTAAATCTGAAACCTGCAAGGGATATTAAAAGTCATTTAATCTAAATGATTTATTTCTCAGATGAGGAAATGGAGTTTCAGATTTATATATACATAAATGTGTGTGTGTGTGTGTGTGTGTGTGTGTGTGTGTGTGTGTGTGTGTGTATAGTTTGGCTTTTAAAATCTTAACCCTAAGATAATTTTGCACCCATTTTACAGATGGGGAAGCTGAGATACTGAAAGGTTACACAATTTATTCAATGTCACAAAATATGTAGCACTTGAATTCAGATTTATTTAATAAATAATAAATAATAATTATATAGCCTATAGTTTTTACACTTGGAAACTACTATTGGAGAAAATTCCAAGAGTTTTCATGAAGCTTTTCCCCTAAGCTTATTTGAGAGAAATGATAAAGAGTAGAATAAAGAAAGTTCCAAGCTTCGGATGAAAAAGGAGGAAAGGTATTTGGACACTCATTAACTCATATATTCACTTAAACACTACTGACCACTGACTATAACCAGACATTGATCTTGGTGCCGGGACACAAAGATGAAAAAAAAAGTCTTTCAGAGATCGTGGTTTTGTTGAGAGGAGATACACTATAAATTAATGGAAAGGCGTCAAAGGATACGTAGACATTTTCTAACCACCCAAGAGGTTGTAAAGTCAGGACAAGTAGAAAGAACAGCATGTATAAATTCAAAGCCAGAAGGGAATGATGTATTTGGAAAACCTTTGCAGGGAAATGGCACAAAGTGAGAAAGATGAGCAGAAACCAGCTTTTGAAGCCCTTTGCATGATTCTAAGAAACTTGAGTTTTATTCTGTAAGCAGAATAGAGTCATTAAGTCACTTTAAGTCAGGGAAATGACAAGATAAGAGTTGTTACTTATAAAGGGTCATATTAAAGGCAAGAAGTTGGGATGAGAGTCTACACAGGAGACTAATGAATACTGGGAAGACATAAGGCTCTGAACTAAAACTTGTATTCAGTCAATGAAGAGGAGATGGACTCACTTTAGACAGACTTTTGGAGTAGTAGGAAGATACTTGCAGTGTGTGGTGGCATCCATGGCGAGGAGGGCTATAAAACGAAGCCAGCCCCAGAAGTTCTCCTCCTGAGTGGGAGAAATACTCTCCTGAAAAGCTTTTTGATGGTGCTCTGGAGCCTAACAGCAGGGGTAGGAATAGGAGAAGTAATGAAAACTGGGTAAAAACTGAACCAAGAGCTCCCGTAAAAGCAGAAACAAAACACTAAAATCCAAAGGAACCTAGAACTGGACACTTCTCTTATACCGGCACCGGTTGAAGTGTCAAATATAGTATAATGCTAACAAATAGCACAGCAGTTAAGCTGTTAACAGGAACACTCACACACTTCCACTGCTATTAGGAAGTATTTAAACTCTTAATTTCTCATCTTCCCCACTTCACATTCCAGGCAGTGGTTTAGCTTTTAAGGTAGTGGTGTGGAATCAGGGCAGCACTTTAGCATCATCATGGGGGTTGGGGAGATGTGGAGGTAAGTGTGGGGAACAAAGGTCAAGGTATGGAGGTCTGTATTGCAAAGGCCATGGACCAATATGTAGGAGACACTTATCATTTCATTTGCTTAGACTAGGCTCAGTAATTTACAAAAGGACCTTGTCAAGAATATGCAATAAATGAAAGGATTACATGAACCTGCTTTTTGGTGCAGTTGTTTGACCAGTGCCTGCATAAAATGTAAATGCATTAGGACCGTTTAAAGAGGTATAGGATAAGGGAAAAAAGAGAATCTAAGCTAGTGGAAAACAAGAATATTTTCCAAGAAACACTCTGTGTGGTTTTTGCAATTAAAAACAATCACTACTGTTTGCCCCTAAGGCTAATAATACGCCCTGGAAAAACAAGGATTAGATGTAAGAGGAGAAAGGTGCCATTTTATTCTGGCATAAGTAATACAACAATCATTTTAAGAATATCCATGATGGGGGCACCTGGGTGGCGCAGTCGGTTAAGCGACCGGCTTCAGCCAGGTCACGATCTCGCGGTCCGTGAGTTCGAGCCCCGCGTCAGGCTCTGGGCTGATGGCTCGGAGCCTGGAGCCTGTTTCCGATTCTATGTCTCCCTCTCTCTGCCCCTCCCCTGTTCATGCTCTGTCTCTCTCTGTCCCAAAAATAAATAAACGTTGAAAAAAAAAATTTAAAAAAAAAAAAAAAAAGAATATCCATGATGGATGTAGTTTGCAGAAACACGCCAAGTGCAGGAATGTTTCAGGTAAGAAAAGTGATTGACCCTAAAATTTTAAATTTCCATTTAAAATAGGTATCTCTTGCTAAACTGGGCACACAAAGTACTCCTTTTGACCATCACAAAAAGCAGTCATTATGTTTATTTACAGCAGTCTTCCAGATTGTAATGTTAAAATATACACATACCCCCAAGTACATTATGCAAATTTGACTCTGCAAAAAATAAAGAATGGTCTCCAAGAATACTGATTTCCCAACTAACTAATGGATTTTTTTATACTTATTGGTATTGTTCTCCTTTTATTAACAGGGAATTAAGTCAGTTATCATGACCTTGCTCTAAGTATTGAACCATTCAGATGTCGCATCCAAAACGATGGCAGTGGTTGTACAAGACTTGAATCAACTCACATCGCCTAGGCTCATAACAGACATCTGTAATCTTTAAAAAGACTTAAACCTTGTTATTTAATTAACAGTGGAAATGTTTAACTCGAGTTTTAACTTCTCAATGTCAGTTTCCTGTTCAGTTACTGTCTCGCATAAAACAAAGCTACATGTTTCACTTGAAAACAGGAAAGATGAACTAGGATCATGCAAAAGGGTAAATCTTAAGGGGAAAGTAAAAAATGCACATCTTTGTTTGCTTAGATCCTATCTTCAAAGATAACTAAGGGCAAATTCTATAAAGTTCAGTGAAAATAGCTTCTCTTTATTAATAATATGATAAATAAAGCAGAGGTGGATAACAAATCTCTATTTTGTATTGCCTTTTTTCTATTTTAAGACCAATTGAAAAAACTCAAAGGTGGAAAATCTTAACCTTATATATGGGACTGAAACCTTGCATTTATTATGCAGCTCATGTTTAAAAAGCATATACATATAAAGAGAGTGGTATATTTCACAATATTCCAAATCCAAATGTCTCAAATATACATTATGGAAAGGTAATTTTTGCATGTGTGACTTATGGAATCAAGCCTAATTTGTAGCCTTAACGCCCTCCCCCAACTCCTGTCCCATCCCCACCCACAACACCTCCTCTGTAGACTTGATAACAAGTTCTTAAGCAAATTAGAAGCATGGGTCATTTGTTAATGTTTCTACTCATTTGAAATCCACACATTACTAAAACATTGAATACTCGATCATGAACTTGAATCACTCACTAGATGTTCTTTTAAACAAAAGTTATGATGATGATTTTCTATTATGTAAAAGAAAAAGATGATTCAATTTATTTTAGGTGGCATCTAGAATATCTAAGTAGAAAATTGACACATATATTTTAAACCACATTTATTTAAGTTAAACTTAGATGGAGATTTCCAGAAATACTGTATTTACAATAATTCACAACTCCAAGATTTTACAATCTCTGGTTAATTACATTCTTATCCTGTATAGTAAGTGGAAAGACTGCTTAATTTTTCCACAAGTAACTTTCACTACATGAAATTAAGATTTTATTCCATTTATTTCTTATCTGTCAATGGTATATTTTTTCATTTATGTAACACATTAGTTTTTAGAGTGTAAATGCAAGGAACTGAATCAATTCCCTAAACAGTTTGTGCATGTTGTAGTTATTATACACAGATTGATCTCTTGTGGTTCTCATTGACCATCAAATTACTAGGATCAAATTAATGAGATTTTGTATTAAAATACTGTGCAGTGACTATACCATAGGGCTTAGGGAGAAAATTACAAAGAAACTCTATTAGGATCTTATAACCAAAGTAGTGGAAAGTGGATTTCATAGAGGTAAGTTTCATTACTGAAGCAACAAAGAATTTTGTCATATGAAAGAGAAAATAGCTCCTGATGTCCAGGACCTGGTCTGCTGCTATCTGGTAGGTCTTGTTGTTTCTGGACATTGGCCTGGTACTCACAGCCAGGCCTTGGTATCCTCTGGTTGAACATCAACAATTTGACAGAACATCAACTTTAGAAAAGGCCACTCTATGATCATGATGGTTCATGACAAAAACCAAGCGCTCTATAACGATGTCTAAACACAGAGCATTTATGAACACTAAGATACCACATAACTCCCTTTCCCAGCTAATATGGGTCATTGCTGCTGCTTTGCCAATCACAGCCTTAGCCAGTCTCTTCTTCCCTACTCCTAGATAAGGTTTATTAGACCCCCAGTGGTAAAATTACCTTGCTTCCCCACAACATCCAGTTCAGAGCACAACTCTGTTTCCTTAACCCCACTTCCAATCTAATCACCCCAAATCCAAATTCTATATGAGTTTCTTTTTACCACCTTCTTACTGAGTCACCCTTGTTTCCCTGTGGTATACTTTGCCCTCTTTGAGATGAATAATCAACTCAACTTGTTCAACTACAGGTGTGTTCCTGCAGGTCTTTGGCTAAAGACCATTGACAGTGATAAAGTATCTCACAAGCTTGGCTCTTCCTGCCAGTGTTATCAAGAAGCTCTGACATATTTGGTACCACAATACTCCAGAATGTTGTGGAAGACTAAATGGAACTTAAAGGAAGGATAATTAGAAGATGCCTTAGGGATGAGGAACAGGAGAAATGATTATGGGTGTGCAAAATGGCATCAAACAAAGATCTTAAGGTTAGAGCAGCCATATCAAATATAGAATAAAAGAATATGCCAAGCTAGGGGACATAAGCCAGGGCACAGTGAGGACACATCAAGAGCTGAAGGACATTGAACCACTGAAGAGCTTTATAATCCTGTTTCAAAAGAAGCTAGGGGAGAATGTTGTCTTTTTCACTAAAATCCCACTAAAGTGAAGGAGTCTAGGTCACAACATTGAAGATAATATACTATTGTGGTATGTACAAAACATAGGCATAGGGTCATATAAATAGGGAACTAATGGCCCTCCAAGTAAAGGGCCATCAAGATAATGGTCAGTTAATTTTAAACAACTTCTTAAAAGGGATTAAGTCTGTATTTAATAGGGATTAAAATTTTATGGTAATCAGGGTAGGAAGTACAGGGTACGAGTGTAGATTAAGAAAATAGCAAGAGTGATCCTAAGGATGGTGATGAGGAAGGTAATTAAAACAGCAATGTAACAACGGATTTCTCAAAAGCAAGCATTATGAGACCTGAGTTAAACATTTTTGGTTATTCACATATATAACAATTTTTTTGAGAACAGCTGTGTTAAATCCAATTTGATTTAAATAGCTGTTAAAACTGAACTGAGTGCTAGGAGATATACTTCTCACTCTCTAATCTCTAGCCCTTACTTGCCAGGAGTTTTTTTCCAAAAGAAGGAAGGATTTAAAACTAGATCAGACTCGCAGTTTGACTCAACATCATAGTGCATGTCCTTTCCTTATCTTATCTTGCCCTCAACCCTTTGCCTACATAGCAAACACCTGCTGGGCGGTCATGCCTGGAACCTGAACCAAGTTGTGATCTGGCTCCCTTCACCTCCATGTCACAACCCAGAGGCTATGCAGATTCTTGCTCCAGGCAGGAGCAGGTTAAAATACTGGGTCATTTCCCCTATCAAACTCTTCCTCATTCTTGAAAATTTCAGATTGCTTTTGGAGCTACTTTCCTGTCATAGGAAATGATAACTTTCATAGGAAATCATTAACTTTGTTTTTCACTTATTTATACTTTTATTTCTCCAGGACACTGGCAAATGTTTCATTAATCTGTAGCCTTTGCAAGAGTAAAATAAATTCCTCTGGCATTCTTGGTCTGGACTTCTAATTGGGACAAAATAGGAGAATGACCAAAACAAAATCCTGGTATCACACTCAAGTAGCTCACAGCATGGCTAGGAAGATAAATTCCTAAGCAGACTGTTATGATACATTGTGACACCTGCACTCAGGTGGGGGGAAGAATAGTGGATTGGGGAAGAGAGATGAAGGACATTTTGGTAGAAGCGTGATCTTCCTTGAGAGTCATAGAATACAGGCCCAGGTAAAGAAAGTGGGAGAAGGTAAAGGGATCAGAGCCATTCCCCCCAAATATATAAATCCAGAAGAACACACACAGTGAGGAAATACAGATATTTTGAGAAGGCTTTGGTATAGCATATGAGTTTTGGAAAGACAAGACAGGACACAAGAGAGGCAGGAACAGATGATGACACAAAGACCTAATATCAACAAACCACACCAAGACGTGTGCCTAAATACCTAGGAATTCTTTCTGTCAAGAATTTCTCTTGAAAGCAATAGAGAGCTACTCAATGATTTTAGGGAAGGAATACAATAAAATTCAGGGTTGGAAGATGGCTCTGGCTCTCTGGAGAGTAGATTGGACAGAAAGCCAGAGGAAATCTTCTGAACTATTCTAGGCAGAAAAGTATACGGTCTGAATTATAGTGGGCTGGAGAAGAAGAAGTTGAGAAAGATTTCAGAAATACTTAGGAGAGATGGGGAGATATTTAGAAGGGAGCATGAATGGGGCGTCTGGGTGGCGCAGTCGGTTAAGCGTCCGACTTCAGCCAGGTCGCGATCTCGCTGTCCGTGAGTTCGAGCCCCGCGTCAGGCTCTGGACTGATGGCTGGGAGCCTGGAGCCTGTTTCCGATTCTGTGTCTCCCTCTCTCTCTGCCCCTCCCCCGTTCATGCTCTGTCTCTCTCTGTCCCAAAAATAAATAAACGTTGAAAAAAAAATTAAAAAAAAAAATAAAGAAGGGAGCGTGAAGAGCTAAGCCTTGGTGAATAAATAGCTAGGTTAAGGAGAGAAAAAAAATCAAGAATGAGTCCCAGGTTTCAGGTCTAGTAACAAGATGAAAGAAAAGAATAGAAAGGAAATAATATAACTAGATGTGAGGGTGGGCTCAGGTTAGGCCCATTTTCATTTAATTAGCTCCAAGATCCTGGGACAGTTTCTTAATCTCTCCGTTTACTCACTGTTTTTGTTAATGTTTTTAACATTATTAATGTTTTTGTTAACTGTTAACCCACTACATATTAATGTTTTTGTTAACCCACTGTTAATGTTTATTTTTGAGAGAAAGAGAGAGAGAGAGGGAGGGAGGGAGGGAGGAACTGAGGGAGAGAGAGGGGCAGAGAAAGAGGGAGACACAGAATCCGAAGCAGGCTCCAAGCTCTGAGCTGTCCGCACAGAGCCTGATGCAGGGCTCGAACTTGTGAACCACAAGATCATGACCTGAGCTGAAATCGCATCCTTAACCAAATTAGCCACCCAGGTACCCGTTTACTCATTCTTAAAATGAGGATAACATTAGACATGTTTTAATTATTTTGACAATTAAATAATAGTTAACCCTTCTAAGCACTTATCATGTACAAGGAAGACACTTGAGTAAGTATCTTGCATACAGTCACTCGCTTACTTTAAACAACTGCCCTATGAAGTAAGTACTTTTATAATCCCTATATTACAGATTAAGCAAAGGCACAGAGAGGTTTACCATCTTGCCCAAGGCCACGGAGCTGGGAAGTGACCGATCCAAATTTCAAACCTCTTCAATCTGACTATAGAGAGGGTGCTTCAGCCAATGTTTACAGTGCCTCTCATTAAATACTAACCATTTCATATAATTATTATCAGAGTGGTTATAATCTCTGGTTTCACTGGCAGGATATACTTAACTATTTAACCTATCCATGTGTTTGAAAAGTATTTGCAGGGTATATGGATGTACATATATTTTACTAAACACCAGGATAAATTCAAGTATGATGTCACACCTATCTTGGGGCTGATTACAGTTTAATTTTGAACATAAAATGCGTATCGTGAAACACAAAACCAGAATATGTTTTTAAAGGGGTCAGATACTTTTGACATAAGACATAAAGCATCCACAGTGGGACCTTGACTAGCAGGCACTGGGGCCAAGAGATGTAGATTTGGGTTCTCTGCAAAATACAGACTATTGGTGAAACTGTAAAAGTTGATGAGGTCATCTAACATATTGGCGGGGAAGGGGACCCTAGAAAAACTGCAAACAGGGGGACTGCCAATCCAATGCCTAGGGAAGCACATAAAACTCATTTAATATGTCTATGGGCTTTGGGGTTCTCACTTATAAAATTAGCGGATCTTGGTTTGAGAGTATGTTAAGAACTATTCCGACTTCTAATGTTTGCAGTTTTTGCTGTGAACAAATGTAAACATCGGGAGAGCCACCGAAAGTCAACTTCCAGCTTTAAACCTCAGAAAAAAGCCAAGCTTCATAGCTGTTGCTTTGCCATGGTAAATAATTAGTAAGTAGTTTTCTTTTCACAAAAGACCATTCAGTTAGTTTCAATTGCTTTTATTTTAGAGGATTTCAGCTTCAGAAATGTTCTTGCCGTTACTATGTACAGAAGTTCTGTGTGGGAGATTTTAGAGAGAAAACAAAATGGCACCTTTATTCCTTAAGAGGAATATTAATGGGGTAGAGAAGATAATGGGCACAATTATAGTAAGCTTCCTGCAGTATGCCTCTTCATAGCAAGGTTTACTTTTTTCCTTGCCTAATCCTATTGTTTCCTGACTTCATTTGGTAAAACGTAAAATGTTACTGAGTTACCATAATAGGAGTGCAGAGTACAGACGCAATACACAGAGGTTTGGAAGACTGAAGGAAGAAACTTGCAAGATGCTCTCAGTAAAGTCACAGAGGAACACTGACCAAGGGGCTGAGGAAGACAACAGATGATTACCACCCCTCTACCACTAGCTGGCCACAGCTTCCAACCCCAGGGAAGGTTTTGGGGTTCTGTGTGACTAGACTGGCAAACAACTATTATGCATGTTGTGATTTCTCATAAAGTGTGAGAAGAGAAATCATAACTTGTACCTGGGGCCAGGTTAGAAAATCTTGAAGATGGCCAGTGGACCCTGAGTAGAACTGACAGTGCTGTTTTTCTCTAGCTTTATCCAAAACGTGGCACACAGAGTAAAGACATCTCTGAGGCTGAATGCAGAAGCAAGCACATCTAAGTTTTGCATGCAGACTGTGGGGGGAAGGTGTGGAGGGTGGAGGAAGAAGACTAAGAAATCAGTGGTATTAGGTGAAATAAATGAGGTCCATGGACTTGACCCGCTTAGAGATAATCAGTGAAAGGTGAACACTGGAGTTAGAAAAGATTTAGACATAATTTTGAATAGATGAATAAAATCTAGCTATTGAGTGCTTACTACGTGTCAGGCACTGGGCAATGTTGATGATACCCGGTTGACAAATGACCCCTGCCTCCCTGAAGTTTATAGCCCAGCCCAAGAGCTGTCTCTAGGGAATAGCAAAGGTCTGTACCCAGTGCCCTGATCACTGTGCATACCCTTATCACAGCATGTGTCCTCCTGCACTTTAATTGCCCCTCCACGTGTCTGCTTAGATCTAACTTTTGACCAAGCAGCTCTTAGAAGCATGAGGCTCCTAGAGATGAGAGGTTTCTGTAAAAACTAGAGGTCTTCCCCACTTCCCCTCCAAGAGACTGAGCTAAAATGTGGATTTGTGCCTGTTCCCCATTTCATATTGATTATTTCAACAAAAAGTAACCCTTAAGAGCTATTAAACCCTATTAAATAGGCTATTAAAGCTTAGGGTGCACACTCAGTTATGTTAGTGTATTCGGAAGGGGTTTCCATGTGCTTTATGTAAGTTACTCAGCATTTTAAATATGCCTTTTTCATTTGTAGGGGCAATGGCAAGAAGCCGAGAGCAGGCAGAGGAGGCAACTGTGCCCATCATCTTCCTTCTAATTCTGTAAAGGTAACAGTCACCTATTCAGCCTATCTTCTTCAGGAGATGGATGGTTCATTATGTGGTTTGCTTGTGTGCATGGTGGGGAAAATGTCCACAAAATCATCCTACGTCTTTATCATTTACTAACAGTTTTTTTTTAACTTTCATCAAAAGATTTCATTCCATATAAACAAAATTTAGAACAACCACCTGTAAAAAGATCCAGGATCCTTATAAACATCCAGCAAAAAATTGTTAATAATGTTCTCTAGAGCCTACAACACTGTCCTACATACAGTGAATGCTTATCCGTATGTATTTTAACAAATGCATCAATGAATAAGTGACTCTGAAAGATAGTTGACTCCATCACGTATTCAAAATAGGTTTGCTGTTTTAGGGTTCGCTCTTAAGGCAAGAATATTTGTTGAAAAGATCCTGCTCACTTACTACAAATTTATGCCTTCTCTAAAAAGATCTTGTGCTTAGGGTCCGTACTATGGGACCACTGTAGTGAATAAACTAACTTTTATTATTTCATGTCTAAAGCTTCCTGGATTGAGATACAAGAAGGACACTCTACCCTGGCTCCTATTACATTTCAAAGAGTAATAATGAAATTCCAGAATAGAGCAAAATGAGCCTCTGCCTGCATTTCTATTGCACTGTGTTCTTAATTTTTAAAACTATGACATGAATACTAATATCCTTTCCAATTTCCTAAAAATTAACATGGGAGAAATGTAACATTTATATTTGGAAGATTTAATGAGGGAAGCAAAATTAAGAGATGAAACTAGTAGTTCTTTTTAAAGCGCTGTTCTTATTCCACTTGTAAACTTCACAAGCATTCAAGGAAAAACAATGCTTTTCTATTTGGGGGCACTCTGGAGTCCTTGGTGAATGGAGCCAAGCTGTCTGCTATGCCCCTCAATAATGCTTGCCAACCTTCTGTCATTTCCTCTGTGAGATGACAGTGTTTGTGTGACAAAGGTCTCTAGGTATATTTCAAAACATTTTACACAACAGCGTACCAACAAACACCTTAAAAGTGTTAATCATTTTCCACACAGCTAAATTTGTCAGAAGACACAAAACAAAATCCATCTTACCAATCTTCAAAAAGAAATGGCTGGGAAGTTCACTGGGGAGCCAGTGGCATACTCAAAGCCTTTTGTAAAAGTTTAGTGTCTTAGTCAATTTCTGCCCTTTGATACAACACAGCAAACAGTAAGACTAATTATTTACTAAACTAGGTTTCTTTTTATATTCTCTGTGCACTTGTGCTAGTTTCAGACAGTTTCATTTTCCTGATGAACAACAGTTCATTGTTTGTCATAGAAGAATCACTCTTAACCTGGAATTATTTAGGATTCCAGGACCCTGATAAAAACACAGTGTCTCTCCTCCACCTGCGATAGCTCCCCGTTCCTCACTGCCCACCACTCCTTTGAAGCTGTACTGAAGCTATAGTAAAGCGGTGATGCGCTTTGCAGTTTTCATCAGAAGAGCAATAAAAAACAATCAACCATGGGGTGCCTGGGTGGCTCAGTCGGTTAAGCGTCAGACTTGGGCTCAGGTCATGATCTCACAGTTCGTGAGTTTGAGCCCTGCGTGGGGCTCTGTGCTGACAGCTCAGATCCTGGAGTCTGCTTCAGATTCTGTGTCTCCCTCTCTGTCTGACCCTCCCCAGTTCATGCTCTGATTCTCTCTGTCTCAAAAATAAATAAACGTTAAAAAAAATTTTAAAGAAAACTACCAATAAAAAAAATTTTCCCTTTTCATACATTTTAAAGCATTTTTTTAATTTCAGAAATCTGTGTAATTTAGCTAACAAAAACTAAGAAGATTAAATTCCTTAATGAGTAATCTTAATTAGCAGTTGGTGCCAAAAGCAAAATTAGCCAGTCACATTAACATCAGTAGATTATTATGTATTTCTCCACTCTAAAAAAACAAAACAAAACATATTTTTCCATTTGATTGGCCTACTCTGCAGTCTTACATGGTCTTTGCCACTGATTTGTTAGCCACTGGAAAGCTTTTTTTGTTTGTTTCCTCCTTTTTTTGCCTGACAATGATTCTTCTGAGTTCAAGAGCTTACCTTTTCCCAGGTGACAATTGTTTTATTATCCTCAGTTGTTTGCTTTCTTCCTTAAACTCTCAGAACAGTTAGCTGCAAAGTTGTCATTGTCTTTTACAAAGGGATCTGATTCCAAATAATTAGTGTTTGTGTTGTACATCATTTGAAAATATTTCTCCTTCCCTTGCCAAGATTACAGGAGTCTCATGTATTGCCTCACAAATCCCACTTTCATTATTTAGTCAGGTATACCTGAGAAAAACACAGGCTGCCTTTTCCTTTTCACCTGATCCGCATCCCATCTGAGTTCTGGGCTCTCACACAGGAAGGGAACAGGAAGTTGACACTTTTGTAAGTATCAGTGCAGAATGCTTTCCCCAGAATTCAGCACAGCTTCAAGCAACCATTTCTTCAAAGAATACAAGGAAATGATCTTCTTTAAAAGGTAAAGAATTCTACCCAGTTCATTTCGAGACTTTGCAAAATAACGTGGGGAGTCACAGGTTACTGATTTCAATCAGCATCTGGTTTTGTCTCTAAGTGAGTATGTCGCTAAGTTTCCTTTCTGCATAAGTTACTCCTCTATCATTCTTTGCAGTGTTTTCTGGCCTTATATAGCCATACTATGAAACACACCGTGTAACAAAGTTCTGCTATGTGACAAAACCCCCTCCCTCCAAAATAAGATATGCAGTGCCCACAGTCACTACAGTTTGTATGACCACTAATGATCAATATGTTTATATATGGAAAGATTATTTTCTTCTTTCCTTCTAAGAGTCAGTTTGTTTAGAGGATTGGGTATGTTAAATTAGTTCTTAAATATACTTGTTAGTCATGACAATGTGCCAAAAAACATTTTCAGAATATCATGAACAAAGATCCTTCAACTTCTAGTCTCAGTTAAAATAAAGTTTTTCCAATTTGGAAGAGAAAAATTTAATTGGGCTTTACAGTGTCCTTTTCAAAAGGATATTTTAAAAATGCTATAAGAAGGCAAATAGCAATTTAAATAAGAACTCAGTCTAGATCAGGACAAGCCATATCAACTTAGAGAATCTGAGGGAATAAGATTGCCAGTAATATTATACTTTTGATAAGAATTCTACATTTTCTGATACTTTCGAAATAAAAGCCAGGAAAATGTGCAAATGGGAATTTCATAGGATGAATTTAGACACTAGTGGAAATGTTAAATTTAAGTGTCAAGAGTCTATTCATCTATTTCATTGAAAGCTTACAAATGTTAAAAGAAGCATCATAGATGAAATTATTCCAACAGATAATATTTATCTTCCTAAACAGCTAAAAATAATAATTATTAATACCTGCCCGATGATAACCCATCAACAACAAAGACCTTAACAGTCAGACCCCTAAACAAAAGTGATTTTGCTCACCAACTTCTAGGGGAGCTGGCTTGTCTCGATGTAGGATCTGAAGTCAGCTTCAGAGAGACTGTGGTAGGAGGAGACGCAGAAAATAAACACATGATTTCCACAGCGCAGCAGCTGAGAACTCAAAAATGAGGCACAGGGTCTTGGCCATTCATCTGTCTTTAAGGTTATCCTGACATCTGAAAGCCATTGACAGCCTGAGCCTTCCAGCACTTCAGGCGCATGCCTGACACAAGATAAATATAGATCCCAGACACCTGAGCCAGACGGAAGGAACGTTAGCTTGAAAAATCTCATTCATTTTGTGCCTCAGTTGAGGAAAATAAAACCATTAATCCTTTTCCTGTTAAAACCTGTTATACCCCTTTAAAAAAAGCTTCAGTGCTTATGAAACATGAGGATTCAAATAATCATTAATAATCAATTCGCTTCTCTCCATAATTACCATCTGTGGGATAGTATAGAGACAGGCTCAAATTCTCCTTTCCTGGTGAAGTATAAAAGAAACATAACAGTGAACATTAAGAATTATTTTCTCAGTTGTTTATTTTTTAAAGGATCTTTGGCAGGTGAGTCCTTAAATGTGAGCATCTATTTGGTAAACTTTCTAGTATCTTTTCTCCTATATCCTGCAGGTAGTGATTTGGTCCTTTTATTGTTTGCCTCAATTATGGAGCCAGAAAGTGTCATCCATTGCCAGGTGCTTTGGTTTAAGTTAAACTTTTGGTATAGTTGTATAATGTAGCTAATTTAAATTGAATTTTGCTTAGTAGTCTTTGTAAACATATAAATGAAGTTATTACCTTCAGCCTGAGAAGCTATGATTAAAATTCTTACTCTGAAGATATAATGGCAAGATTTCTAACAATAAATCACTCTCTGGGACTCATAATTTAAGGATCTCTAATTCTATATTTGAACAAATCGAACAGAGGAACTAGGAAAGCCATACTGCTCCCCTGAGACTTTGAGGTATTAAATGTTTTAACCAATAGTATGTTTTACTGAACGGCATTAAAGAAAAATAATGGATTTTGGGTTACCACTTTCTAAATGAAGCTGATCTGTAACTAGTCGTACTGACCATCCCAGAAGGGAGAATGATTCTTTTTTCAATTTACCAAAACTAGTGTTTTTGTATTTTAATAATAGGTCCCATGTATTGAGAACTGTCCATGTTCTTGGCACTTTGCTAAGTAGATATCATATCATTTCATTCTCTTTTCCTAATCCAAAAGTATCCTTTCAAATCAAGTTAATATTTTTATGTTCCATTTTAAGGAATAGAAAACTAGAACTTAAATGGTAGATTTTGACAATGACTGCTAATAAGTGGTTCATATAAGAGTATAACTCATAGGATTTTGACTGAAAGTACATTGTTTTCCCATCATACAATACAGTTTCAGGTTAAAAATGAGTGTCATCCATACTTTATCTGTATCAAATTACCCATCCTGTGAGTAATTCCAAGGCTTCTTTCTTTATTTAAGACAAAGTTAGGGAAAATACAGAAATGTTCCCTGTGGAGTATTGCTATGACACCAGAAAATCCCCAGAAGCATTATGTTTCCAGCACAAGGAAAATATAGATCTGTAAGGCATGACTCTAGCCAGAAATATTTCTCATCTCTTGCATTTCTCTTTTTTGACAACTTGTCCTCATTAATTTTTTTAAGTTTATTTTTGAGAGAGCGAGAGAGAGCAGGAGAGGGTAGGGGGAAGGAGACAGAGAATCCTAAGTAGGCTCCACACTGAGAGTGTGGAGCCCAAAGCTGGGCTTGAACCCATGAAACCATGAATTCATGACCTGAAATCAAGAGTTGGATGCTTAACTGACTGAGCCACCCAGATGCCCCATGTCCTCTTGATTTTGTGTAAGCAGAGTTTGACCTTCCAGAGCTGATGGCCATTTCTCAGCCATAATAGCATGTCTGGCAGTTAGAGATTGGATGAACAGCATAGAGGAGGGATATCCATGTGGCAGAGTCAGCTGGTAAGGTCAGGTAGCCAATACCAGGGAAATTTGGCATGAGAAAGTGAGGGGGTCACGTTCTCAACTATCATAAAATGTGACCCTGTTCATTGAAAAAAAGTATTGTTCTATGTGTGCAAAGCATTTTTTCCATGAAACTAAAAGCTTATTAATAAAATATCTTATCAAAGAACTGAGAAGACAAATCAGTGAACTCAGGATCACAACATATTTTCTACGAATCACAATGAATATCAGAATGCCTTCAACATTCTAAGCACCATCATCTTGAAATATGGATTATGTCCTATAAATAAGAATAAGAAAGTCTGAGTTTCCTTTCTATGAATTATATATTCATTGTCATTCAATTGTTCACTCCCTGCTAAACACCAACTTACGAGTAGTGGTGAGGGAAAGGAAGGAATAGTGGTGGAGTGAACTAAAAAAAAAATGACTCTGGCTCTGGGATAATGAAGAAGGACAAGATCTCTGACCCCTTCATCCAGAGAATCATCAGGAATTTTCTTAACCAACTATCTTCAAAATTAAACATTTCGTCACAGAATGTCAAAACCAAGACTTTCTTTTCCTCCCAAATCAGTTGCTTTTCAAGTGTGGATGAACCAAAATTTTTATTTATGTTTTTATTTTTGTTTTTTTAATATGAAATTTATTGTCAAATTGGTTTCCATACAACACCCAGTGCTCTTCCCAACAGGTGCCCTCCTCAATGCGCATCACCCACTTTCCCTTCCCTCCCACCCCCCATCAACCCTCAGTTTATTCTCAGTTTTTAAGAGTCTCTTATGGTTTGGCTCCCTCCCTCTGTAATTTTTTTTTCTTCCCCTCCCCCGTGGTCTTCTGTTAAGTTTATCAGGATCCACATAAGAGTGAAAACATATGGTATTGGTCTTTCTCTGTATGAGTTATTTCACTTAGCATAACACTCTCCAGTTCCATCCACGGTGCTACAAAAGGCCATATTTCATTCTTTCTCATTGCCAAGTAGTATTCCATTGTGTATATAAACCACAATTTCTTTATCCATTCATCAGTTGATGGACATTTAGGCTCTTTCCATAATTTTGCTATTGTTGAGAGTGCTGCTATAAACATTGGGGTACAAGTGCCCCTATGCATCAGCACTCCTGTATCCCTTGGGTGAATTCCTAGCAGTGCTATTGCTGGGTCATAGGGTAGTTGTATTCTTAACTTTGGGGGGAACCTCCACACTGTTTTCCAGAGTTGCTGCACCAGTTTACATTCCATCCAACAGTGCAAGAGGGTTCCCGTTTCTCCACATCCTCTCCAGTATCTATAGTCTCCAGAAATGGACCCACAAAAGTATGGCCAACTAATCTTTGACAAAGAGGAAAGAATATCCAGTGGAAAAAAGACGGTCTCTTTAACAAACAGTGCTGGGAGAACTGGACAGCAACATGCAGAAGAATGAAATTAGACCACTTTCTTACACCAATCACAAAAATAACCCAAGATGGATAAAGAACCTGAATGTGAGACAGGAAACCATCAAAACCTTAGAGGAGAAAGCAGGAAAACACCTCTCTGACCTAAGCCACAGCAACTTCTTACTTGACACATCTCCAAAGGCAAGGGAATTAAAAGCAAAAATGAACTATTAGAACCTCATGAAGATAAAAAGCTTCTGCACTGCAAAGGAAACAGTCAACAAAACTAAAAGGCGACCAACAGAATGGGAAAAGATATTTGCAAATGACATATCAGACAAAGGGCTAATATCCAAAATCTATAAAGAACTCACCAAACTCCATACCCAAAAAACAAATAATCCAGTGAAGAAATGGGCAGAAGACATGAATAGACACTTCTCTAAAGAAGACATCCAGGCACAAGAAAAGATGCTCAATGTTCCTCCTCATCAGGGAAATACAAATCAAAACCACACTGAGGTATCACCTCACACCAGTCAGAGTGGCTATAATGAACAAATCATGAACCTAAATTTTTAAACCAGACAAAACCAAAACCTCTTCTGATTTTGGTTGCATGCTGCATGGCAGAACTTTAAGGCATTAAAGTTGAACCCATAATCCTGCTGTTAATAATAGCTGTTAACAGCTGTTGATACTGTTCCCCGCAAGATGTTATTATGGAATTTCCCATTTCTTTGCGAAAATCTTTTCTCCAAACAAGCAGTTCATCTCAAAATAAGATATGCAAAGCATCATCAATACAGTGGCATTAAGAGTAATCATATTGCCTCTCCCTCTCAACAACTCCCAATCATATGTCTCTGATGCCTCTGGGTGCTATTCTTCCAGATATCTTTCTTCTCTATCCAATCAGCATCATCCAGTGGGCTTCATCAAGTATTAATAACAGTACTGACTTCATCCTTAAGCATGCCATGCTGAGTATGTTTAGGACTTTTAAATTAATAATATGCTTGAAAAAAATTCTCTTCAGAGAAACTCAAATTTTAAATCAAAGATTTGTCCCTTATTTCATATTTCTGTCCATTGTGTAAGAGTTAACAGTAAAGCGTTTTTGAATCCCTGGCTCTGTAACATAACAGGGAAAGAACAGTTTGTGGCCTTGTTGGGGAAATTTGGCATAAACCCCCGTACACACTTGAAAACAATGAAAATATTCAAGACACTTCAACACATTAACCTTGCTAACTTGTTTTTAGGAAAAACGTATTTGGAAAACGCCCTTGGATTATTATCAGCTTACTTAATGTGTATTTTCAGGATCTGAAAGACATTTTGGGGCTCATTTGTAACTGATTCTATTATCAGACTCTTCTTACTAGAGTTTTGTTTGTCTGTTTGCTTTCCCATGTTAGCATGTAATGAATAATTTCACTCAAAGACCTTCTCCATAAGGAGCATTTACCTGTAGGAAAGCTATGAAAAGACTTCACAGTAAACTTCTCTTGCTCTCCTCAAATCTGTATGTGTGTGAGATGCTTTTAATCTGAACATCAGCTTAGAGTAAAGATTTTCTTACCATTTATTCTCAAAACTAACTTTAGGAGAGAATTCTAGCTCTGTTATTCAAAAGTAATGAGGATCAGTCGTAATTTATACTATTAAAAATAATCTAACAGAGTGGTTCTCTTTGCTTTTTTTTTTTTTTAAGTCTTTGAAGCTTCAAATTACGGCTAAATTTCATAGCCTTATTTTTATCTCCCTTCCAATGTCATCTGCATTAATTATAAAAGTTTTGTCAAGAATTTACCTGAAATATTATAGCCCCAGCATTCTTCCTGTTTAAGTTGGATTGGTCATCATTTAATCATTTGTTAATTCAACAGCAAGATCTATTGAAATCTTGCTGGGATCGAAGAGAGGTAGGAATGGATGTGGGGAAACTAGTTAGGGAGTTATTACTGACTTGAATGGTCACATGACCAAAAATGGATGTAGGAAAAATGGAGGAAAATATCCACATAGATTTAAAAAAATATTTGGAAGGTATAATCAACAGATTTTGATGATGCTAGTAGTTGTGGTGTACGAAGAAAGGGGCAGAATAATTCATTGAGGAAGTCTTTAAATTGAAGCTATTCCAAAAATCATTCTGCACCCTATCATGAACACTTACTCTACAGATAACGTGAGAATACATCTAGCTCAGTGATTGGCCCAGAGCTAATGCTGAAATAAGATTTCTTGAATTAAAGATAGTATAAATGAAGAGATCAATGAGTGGAATTAAGTACAATGTGAGCAGAAGTGAATGGTTATATTGTAACATCATCTATCTTTTTTTTTGTTTGTTTAGGTTATCCTAGGAAGTTTTCCCAAAGCTATGACACAAGACACAAAGTGACACCTTAGAGACTAGAAATTCATGGGATTGTTAGTTCTATCAGAAGAGGAACCAAAAAAGCCCCTGAAAGAATCCAGTACTAAAAGGAAATTTAAAGTGACTAGAGAAACTGTGCAAGTGTCTTGCATACATGTGGCTATGTCTGTAGAGCTTGTAATCTAATGGAAACTTGGGTCCCCCTGGACCAAGAGCAAATATTATCCACAGAACATAAAGTCCTTCTTCCAGCACAACAAAACAACAGGCTGGTAGCCAATTATGGTTAGCAGCTAAGCAGATGTCCCATCAGTTTTTAAAACCAGACAGAGCCTTGGTAGTTGTAATTATTACTTCCATGTTGTAGCACTTTCTGTTTGTAGTATTTTGTTTTGATGTTATCACATAATAATCAGCTAATAATCAAGCAACCTTTAGTACTTTCTTGGTGAGCAATTGTACAAAGCAGTGTCTAGTACACTGTAGTGGAATCCTCTTTAAGAGAAATGGGAGGATTAAATAAGACTATCCTGAGTCAGTCAGAAGGTTCGAACAAAGTTCTGGAATTAAGACCGCCACTCTTCAGATCACAGTTCACATGATTCTTTTTTTTCTCTGTGTCTTTTTTTTTTTTTTTTCATGTAAAGATCTGATACCCAGTTTCTTAACTGTCCTTTTCCTGTCCATTTTTGGATTGTCCTTGCTCTGTCTGCATTCTCAATGTAGGCATCTAAGAAGGTCTAGGCCTATCCCTGTTCTTTTCCTCCTATATCTTCTCTTCCTTGGCAACTCTATGAGCTTGATTTAGCACCTTTCCAGTTAATCCCCAAATCTATTTTTTACCCCAAACTTCTATCTTAATAGTAAGTTTAATTAGCATTTTGAGAATTCTCTATATACTAACACAATGTCTGTATTATGTCATGTAATTTAAAAAAAAAAAAACTTTGAAGATAAAACTAATACTTACTTTAACAAGTTGAAATGGAAGTTTAGTAATGTTAAGTTAGCTGCTTCATGGTTAGAGTGCTCCAGGTAGCCAGATTTGAGTTCCTCTCTCCATAGATTCAAATCTTGAGCTGGGAGATACTGTTCTGTAATTGACCCACAGTGATATAATACTCTTGCATTTCTGTGGACAGCTCTACCCCGCTGCCCTAAACATATGTCTCCATGTCCCTATCTCTGAGATTGTGCCCCCAGTCTCTGCACTTATATCATTGTGCTTCCTGTCACTCAGCCTGAAACTGCTGCCCATGCACCCCATCATCTTCCAGTCCCTAACAATTCTAACTTCACCATGTATCTTCCGTTTGTCTCCTGTGTTCTATTTTAACTGCCTCTACCCAAGTCAGGTTTCTATTCCAACCTACCTTGACTATTGCCATGGTCTCCTAATTGACTTTCTTGCATGCAGAATTACTCCTCTCTCATTTATCCTTCCTACTGCTTATAGATTAATCTTCTAAAAACAAATTAGATTTTATGACTTATTTATTTACAATAAAACATTAATTGTACCCACTGCCCAGAGAATGGACTTTAACCTCTTTAGACCACCATTGAAGGCTCTCAACTATCATTTCTATTCCTGCATGAAGTCTGTCCTTCAGGGAAATGGTCTCTGCATTCTCACCTTGCATTTCCCACTGCTTCAGGTATTTCCTTTAGAATTTTTGATGTTCTACTTAAATGTTACTCTTCAAAATCAATGAATCCTTTAACATGGTGTGTATACTGGAAGCCTTAAAAAACATAACATACTCAATTTCCATCCCAGACAAATTAAATCAGAATTAATGAATACTCCCATGTTTAAAAATTACTGTTAATGCTGCTATTAGCCCATATGGTTACTTTGTGCAAATGAAAGGAACCACTTCTTCAAGACACTCCACTGCACTCTGCAAGAAAAGTGCCATATTATATATATATGTATATATATATATAATATTTCTTATACCATAATATTTGTATTTATATATAATTTATCACATATATGGTGTAAACGGTACCCCTTAGTATTGTTCAGTGTACAATAAGCATTACCATATGTAGCAGCCCACAGTAGTCCTGCTTCAAAATTCAATGAAAGCCTCTCCTCTCTGTCATGTCTTCATCAATTCCCGTTGGCATAAGCTTTTCCTATATTGACCTCCCATAGTATTGTATGTGACCCTTTACTTCCCTGTAAACTTAAATCTTATTTTATCATACTTAGCATACATATTTAATCTCTTTGATGACCTTGAGGGCTTATTTCATTTAAATTTAATCCATAGTCCCTAGATTCTAACCAGTTGTTTAGTGAGTATTATACAAATCATAGTTTTAGAAAGAAAGATCTCTAATTGGCAAATGTGGTAGTTTTGCCGCCCCCCTTTGCAGTCTACCTATTTCTAAAAACGATAAACAACATAAGATCCATGGATACATGAAATAAATAAATAACAAAGGCAACTGTGAAGGAGGAAAGATGGATTTATCCCAAAAGCCAACCTGAGGAATTAGTTAGTTCATTCAAGTCAAGCTTGGTATCTCCTGACAGCCAGGCTCACAAGGGAATGCTGATGTGTATCACAGCTTTCATCCTAAAAGAAAACTTACAGTCCTTCAGAAGACATCAAACTTCCTCATGTACTGTAAGTTAATTTAATTAAGTAGACATTTATGAGATAGACATTAAAAGGGACAGTGTCTCCAAAGAGCTCTAACAAAAGGTTGAGAAGTAGAAAATATCTTCAAAGATTCAGAGTCTAAAAGACTTCATAGGGAGGTTCCTGGCTGGCTTAGTTGGTAGATTATGCGACTCTTGATCTTGAGGTCATGAGCTTGAGTTCCAGATGGGGTGTGGAGCCTACTCAAAACAAAACACAAAAGACCTCCTATGGTTTTGATGTTGACCACTGCTTCATGCCTGTCTCTTACTATGTCCCACTTCATGGACTTTGGTGAAACCATACAGGCCTTCCTGGAACATGCCAGACTACATCTGGACCTTCCACAGCTGTTCCCTCTACTTAAAACCCTCTTCTCCAAGATACTTGTGTGCTGGTTCTGCTTCCTTTCTTCATTCAGCTCCTTGGCCCAAATGTTACCTCTCTCAGGGCCAATGTGTTTGAACTACTAATTTCTCATCATACTGTATCCTCCAACTCCTCTTTATTCCATTTATTATGCTTCCTGATTTTCCAAAATATCTATTTGGTATTTTTTAAGTTTTTAGTATCCACCATATGCAAATGTAAACTCCTTGAGGCCAGGGAATTTTCACTGTCTTGCTTACTGCCATATTCCATGCTGATTAGAATACTACATAGCACACAAAAGGCATACTGGAAATATTTACTAACATGTTAAATGAACTATTTGTCATATATTTATTTATCACATTAGCCCACAACTAAAATGTTTAAAATTGAAAATTGAACCCTAAGTCCATGAAAGAATTTCTGTGGAGGAAAGAATATTTATATTTCATGAAATAGCCTTCATGTTTTTGTTTTGTTTTGTTTTGTTTTGTTTTGAATACAAGAAATGATGAGAATTAATAACAACAAAACAAGACAATACAAAAAAAATCTTAACGAGTTATTTCTCTATTGCTTCATAACACATTACCACAAACTTAGTGGCTTAAAGAAGTACCTATTTATTATCTCACAGTTGTGTATTTTAAAAGTCTGGGCAGGGGGCTGTTGAATTCTCTTCTGAGATAGTCACATGGATGAAATCAAGGTTTTTGTTGGGCTACATTTTCATTTTGGGGTCATCTTCTACTCTCATGTGTTTGTTGGGCAAAATGAGTTCCTTGTGGTGGTAGGACTAAGGCTCATGCTTCCTTTCTTGTTATTGGCTAGAGATTGTCCTCAGCTCCTAGAGGCTGCCCTCAGACCCTAACTGTATGTGGCCCTCTTGCAACACAGTAGCTTACTTCTTGAAAACAGCAAGAGAATCTCTCACACTGGAAATCTGTCTCTTTTTAAGGCCTCCCTCTGATTGATTCCCTTCAATTTTGCAATAAAACATACTATCACTGGAGTGAAAATTACAATATTCACAGGGACAGGAAATCATATAAGGTGTGTATATCAGGACCAGGAATATTGGGGGCCTTCATGGAATCCTGTCTCCTGCACTTAATATGCTATTATCACAAAGTAAGTCCAACCAAATTTGTAACTATTAACATTCAGAAGAATAGATAGGGAAAATGCTGTTTACCTCACCTTTATTATATTTTTCTTGGTTATCTGTGACCAGTGATCTTTGATGTTATTATTGTAATTGTTTTGGGGTGTCACAAACCACCATATAAAACACCAAACTTAATTGATAAATGTTTATGTTTTGGCTGCTTCATTGACCAGCTGTTTCTGGTTTCTCTCCCTCTCTTAGGGCCTCACTGTTCCCTGGGACACAATAATATTGAAATTAGGCCAATTAATAACCCTGCTCACAATCACGATTTCATGATACATTACAAAACTATAGTAATCAAAACAGTATGATACTGGTACAAAAATAGACCGATCAGTAGGACAGGGTAGAGAGCCCAGAAACAGACCCATACTTGTAAAGCCAATTTATCTACAACAAAGGAGGGAAGAATATACAATGGGGAAAAGACAGTCTTTTCAATACATATTGTTGAGAAAACTGGACAGCTATGTACAAAAAAAAAAAAATGAAATTGGACCACTTTCTTCTTACACCATATACAAAAATAAATTAAAAATGAATTAATGACCTAAATGTGAGACCTGAAAGCATGAAAGTCCTAAAAGAAAAATACTCAATAATCTCTTGGACATCAGCCTTAACAACGTATTTATGGGTATGTCTCCTTAGGCAAGGGAAACAAAAGCAAAAATAAACTAGTGGAACTACTTCAAAATAAAAAGCCTTTGCACATCAAAGGAAACCATCAACAACACAAAAAGGCAACCTACTGAATGGAAGAAGATATTTGAAAATGATATATCTGACAAGGGATTAACATCCAAAATGTATAAATAACATACAAAACTCAACACAAAAAAAATGGGTAGAATATTTGAATAAACATTTTTCCAAAAAAAAAGACATCCAGATGGCCAATGGATACATTAAAAATGCTCAAAATACTAATCATCAGGGAAATGCAAATCAAAGCCACAATGCGATATGACCTCATAGCAGTCAGAATAGCTAGTATCAAAAAGACAAGAAGTAAGTATTGGTGAAGATGTGGAGAAAAGGGAACTCTTGTGCACTGTTGGTGAAAATGTAAATTGACACAACCACTGTGGAGATAGTATGGAGGCTCTTCAAAAAATTAAAAAATAGAAATACCATATGATTCAGTAATTCCACTACTGGGTATTTACCCAAATAGAATAAAACACTAATTCAAAAAGATATATGCACCGCTGTGTTTGCTGAAGCATTGTTTACAATAGCTAAGATATGAAAGCAACTCAATTGTCCATCCATAGATGAGTGGATAAAGAAACTGTGGTATACATATACAATGGAATATTAGCCATAAAAAAGAATGAGATCTTGCCATTTGTGAAAACATGGACAGATCTAGAGGGAATTATGCTGAGTGAAACAAGTCAGACAAACACAAATTCCATATGATTTCATTAACGTGTGGAATCTAAGAAACAACCAAACAACAAAAACCAAACAGAATCTTCAATACAGAGAACAATTGATGGTTTCCAAAGGGGAGGTGGGTAGGAGATGGGTCAAATATTTGAAAGGGATTAACAGGTACAAGCTTTCAGTCATAAAACAAATCAGTCCTGGAGAGGAAAAGTGCACCATTGGGAATACAGTCAATAATACTCTAATAACATTTTATGGTGACAACACTTATCAGGGTAAACATAATGTAGAGAATTATCAAATTACTATGCTGTACACCTGAAACTAATATAACATTGTACATCAGTTATTTCAATCAATCACCCTACAATGGCCTGTAAGTGACAAGTAAAAGGAAAAAGTCTCCCATTTCTCACATTAAATCAAAAGCTATGAATGATTAGGCTTGGTTAGAAAGTCACATCAAAAGTTAAGATAGGCCAAAAGCTAGTACTCTTGTACCAAACAGCCAAGTTGTGAATGCAAAGGAAAAGTCTTGAAGGACATTAAAAGTGCTATCCCATGAACACATGGATAAGAAAATGAAACAGCTTACTACTGATGTAAAGTTATAGTGACTGGAGTAGAAGATCAACCAACCATAACATTCCCTTAAGCCAAAACCTAATCCAGAGCAATGCTCTAACTCTCTTTAATTTTATGAAGGTTGTGGAAGCTGCAGAAGAAAAGTTTGAAGCTAGCAGAAGTTGGCTTATGACGTGTAAGGAAAGAAGCCATCTGCATATAACAAAAGTGAAAGGTGAATCAGGAAGTGCTGATGTTGAAGCTGCAGCATGTTTTCCAGAAGATCAAGCTAAAATAATTAAGGTTGTTACACTAAACAACAGATCTTTAAGAGAGACAAAACAACCTTATATTAGAAAAACATGCCAGATAGGACTTTCATAGCTAGAGAGAAGTCAGTGCCTGGCTTCAAAGCTTCAAAGGACAGGGGCACCTGGGGAGCTAGGTCACTTAAGTATCCAACTCTTGGTTTTGGCTCAGGTCATGATCTCACAGTTCATGAGTTTGAGCCCTGTGTCGGGCTGTGTGCTGACAGTGAGGAGCCTGCTTGGGATTCTCTCTTTCTCCTTCTCTCGGTTCCCCTCCTTCACCCTTTCTCTCTCTCTCAAAATAAATAAACTCTAAAAAAGACTTTAAAAAGCTTCAAAGGACAGAGGCTGACTCTCTTGTTAGAGCCTAATGCAGTGGGTGGCTTTAAGTTAAAGCCAATGTTCATTGACCATTCTGAAAATCCTAGGGTCTTTAAGCATTATGCTGTATGTACTCTTCCTGTGCTCTATCAGTGGAACAACAAAGCCTGGATGACAACACATCTGTTTACATGGTTTACTGAATATTTGCAGCCCACTCTTGAGACCTACTACTCAGGAAAAAAAAAAAGATTGCTTTCAAAATACTACTGTTCTTTGACAAGAGCGCTGATGAAGGTGGACAAGGAGATTAATGTTGTTTTCATGCCTGCTAACACAATATCCATTCTGCAGTCCAAAGATTGGTGAGCAATCTTGACATTCAAGTCTTATTGAAGAAATATACTTTGTAAAGCTATGGCTGCTATAAATAGTGATTTCTTGATGGATCTGGGCAAGATAAATTGAGAACCTTCTAGACAGAATTCACCATTCTAGATGCCATGAAGAACATTTATGATTCATGCGAAGAGACCAAAATATCAACTTCAACAGAAATTTGGAAAGAAATTGACTCCAACCTTCATACATGACTTTGAGGGGGTCAAGATTTCAGTGGAAAAAGTAACTACAGATGGGGTGCAAATAGCATGAGAACTAGAAATGGAGCCTGAAGATGTGACTGAATGGCTGTGATCTCATGACAAAAGTTGAACAGATGAGGAGCTGCTTCTCATGTATGAGGAAAGAAAGTGGTCTCTTGAGATGGGATCTACTCCTGGTGAAAATGCTATAAAGATTATTAAAATGACCACAGAGGAGTTAGAATATTACAGAAACTTAGTGGATAAACCAGTGGCAGTGTTTGAGAGGACTGAAAGAAATTCTACTGTGAGTCAAATGTCAAATGCTATCACACAGCGTCACATGCTACAGAGAAATCATTCATGAAAGGAAGAGTAAAACAATGCAACAAACTTCATAGTCTTATTTTAGGAAATTGCCATAGTCACCCCCTTCATCAACGACCACCACCCTGATCAGTCAGAAGCCGTCAACATCGAGACAAAAACCTCCACCAGCAAAAAGGGTACTACTTGCTGAAACCTCAGATGATAGTTAACGTTTTTTTAGCCATAAAGCATTTTAAATTAAAGCATGTACATTGGGGTTTTTTAGATGTAATGCTATTGCACTCTTAATAAACTATAGTATATGTGAACATACCTTTCATAGACACTAGAAGTAAAAAAAATTCATTTGACTCACTTTATTGTGATATTTGCTGGTCTGGTGGCCTGGAACCAAACCCACAACATCTCTGTACCAAGTTAAGATCATAATTACTGGTCATGCCCATGATTCAATTGTTATCTATATAGTCAACATGTATCCAGACATCAGTTGTAACAATAAAGGTACAAGGAAAAGAGATTTCCTATTTATCAAACTTGTAACACTTTTGGCATAAAGCCTAAAGACTTAATAATAATATTATGTAACAAGATGTTTTTTATATTTTTGTATGAAAGTTCAAATAATAATTTTGTAGTTATATAATGTGTTACAATAGTCTCTGTTACAAGATTATAAAGAAAACCTGTATGTTTGCTGATCATACTTTATTATTTATTTAGACACTGTTGTCATAGATTCCTGCAAGAAGTAAGCTATGTTAACTGATTTTAACCTTGGCCTTTTCATTTGTAGTTATGAATACGTTCAAAATACACAACACTAATAGCAGCTTTCTAGTCTTCATTTCACGCCATAATTTTTATCGTTGATTGGAGTTTTTAGTTTACTTGTCTCTAGCAGCTGTATGTTTTGTTTTTGCCTTTTCAAGCACCGATAAGCAGATTGACTAAATTATACACAGTATTCAAAGCATACTATTGTCTCTGATCACTAATGGTGGTTAAAATGGCATAATGAAGCAGTGATCATTGTGCCTTAATATAGGCTACTTCAAATCCTATTTAAAAGTGCACAAACTTACTACTAGGTATTTATCCAAGGGATACAGGTGTGCTGTTTCAAATAGGCACATGCACCTTAATGTTTATAGCAATGCTATTGACAATAGCCAAAGTATGGAAAAAGACCAAATGTCCATTGGATGGATGAATGGATAAAAAAGATGTGGGGCGCGTGCGCGCGTGCGCGCGCACACACACACACACACACACACACACACACACACACACAATGGAGTATTACTCAGCAATCAAAAAGAATGAAATCTCAGGGCGTGTGGGTAGCTCAGTCAGTTGAGCATCTGATTTTGTCTCAGGTCATGATCTCATGGTCCATGAGTTTGAGCCCTGCGTCGGGTTCTGTGCTGACAGTTCAGAGCCTGGAGCCTGCTTCACATTCTGTGTCTCCCTCTTTTTCTGCCCCTCCCCCGCTCATGCTCTGTCTCTGCTCTCTCTCTCAAAAATGAATAAACATTAACAATTTTTTTTAAAAAAAGAATGAAATCTTGCCATTTGCAACTACGTGGATGGAACTAGAGTGTATTATGCTAAGTGAAATTAGTCAGAGAAAGACAAATATCATATGACTTCAACCATAGGAGGAATTTAAGATACAAAACAGATGAACATAAGGGAAGGGAAGCAAAAATAACATAAAAACAAGGAGAGGGACAAAACATAAGAGACTATTAAATACAGAGAACAAACTGAAGTTTTTTTCTGGAGGGGTTGTGGGTGGGGGGATGGGCTAAATGGGTAAGGGGCATTAGGGAGGACACTTGTTGGAATGAGCATTGGGTATTATACACAGGGGATGAATTACTGGAATCTACTCCTGAAATCATTATAGAACTTGGACGTAAATTTAAAAATAAATTAAAAAAAAAACCTAAGGGAAAAAAGGGCACAAACTTAAATGGGAAATTTTAAGAAAAGGCTGTCGATTTGTTTCATGTCTATTAGCAGTAAAGGGTCAGATAAAATACAAAGGCCAAGGCATAGAAGACTAGCTGGGTCATATCTGAGCAAAGGTCAAAGGTCTGAAAATAGTATATAGATTTGCCCTATCTGTGCGATCGTGGAAACTTTCTTTTTACTGATCCCACCAGTACTGTTAATGTATTCATTTCTATGACTGCTCATTCAGCAGTGTATTTGATATGAGTCACTACCATGGTTTTTAACCTTGGATCCCTGCAACCTATCCACGGGTGACTTTTTGTTCTGAGATTGTGGAACCTGAGAATGTATATATGTATGTATGTTTGTTTGTTTGTTTACTTATTTATTTGTTTATTTATATATTCATATTTACATTTAAAATTTTAATTCCTGTAGAGTTAACATACAGTGCTATCTTATTTTCGTGTGTACAATATAAAATTCAACAATTGTATTCATTACCCCATACCTATCGTGATAGACGATATTTTTTCTTTAATGTTCCCGTAAATATTTCAAGGGCAGCCACAGGGAGTGACAAACACACTCAACGGGGTGCCTGCCATGAATTTTGCAATGAAGGAAGATTGTAGAAATAATACATTGTTAAGTGATGTGCTTACGGTATGTTTCACACACGTGCCAATAGAATAGGCAGATGCCAATACACTGATCACAGCATGTAATCACAGAACTTCTTTCCTTGACTCCCAGTTTAAATATCCTAGCGGCTGTGTGGGTGCGCGGCCGTGGGGTTCATAGTGTGAGGCCCTCATTGACAGCAGAGGTAAAGCCCAGCGGGAAGGTAAGAAAATTTTCCCGTCATTTTATCTATTTACCGACATAGGTTTCCATTCAGAATCTGTGAGAAATTCGTCTGCATCGCTGTATCTGAACTCTACTGCTCAGCTCACACAGCCTATGAAACTCAGACCTGCCTGCTCACTTCCAGTCTGTATTCATGATGTTCCTAACTCTCACACCCAGCTCTGAAACTGCTCTCTGAGTTTATCCTCAAGCCTCACCACCGACCATGGTGTGCCTAGGTTCTTGGCCAGGAACATAGATCTCAGCCTTATCTTACTGACTTTGCTTAGGCTCATTTCATCTGCATTTAGGGTTTCTCAGTTTTTGAGTGGGATATTTTCAAGTCTATCTAGGCCTCTTGAATTCATACATCACCTATTAGAATGCATTTTAAAACAGACATTTGAATATTTAAAGGCATTTTCAGAATTTATTTATATTCTGTATATATGCTTATACATAAAGTTACTAGATAGCAAAGTAAACCAACCAGTTCCTTTCTGGGCTGTGAATTGGCATGCATACAAACAAAATTTAGTGCCTGTTTTTTCCTAGTCACATGTGATTCCTCATCATGATTTTTCATGAGATTTTGAAGAAGCTGGCCTTCATCCCTAAAATACAGCAGTTGTTTAAGATATTAAAAAAAGATGCAGCCTTGCCATTTCTTTCCTTTGGAAATATCCTGTTTCCAAATATAATGAGATCTCGAGAAATAATGTTTATCAGGCAAAACTTGTAACCACTTGCAATGAGAGTTAGATGAAATATAGGACTCAACAATTCAGTGTTTGAAAATTAAATGACAATTTGTTGAGACTCATTTAAATTTTATGTGGAAGACTTGAAAAGCCGAAAAAAAAAACCCCTCAAAATATATTTTTAAATGCTATTTTTTTTAGTATCAAAGGGAAAAAATGAGCGGTTCATGTAATGGGAGTCCTTGAAAATTAAACAATTCTGACCGAAGAGATCTGGGATGGTGATTCTCCCACTTATAACACATGTGATCACAGGTCACTTAACTGCTCTAAATCTTAATTTTATCACTTGTAAAAGTCAGCAAAAAGATGATATATTAATCAAACCATTCAATTAACTTGAATTTTATAATAGCCATGACAATCCTGAATGCCCTTTGCTGGTACATATTTTCTACTTGATCACAGGGAGCAAAAGTTACATCAAAAGAAGCACAGTGAGTAACATCAGTATTTTTGTTTTTCCCATTAAATGATACATAATGGAAAATTTACTGATACCGTGAGAGTATCAAACCATGGAGATATATTCACATCCTAAAAGTTATTAAAAGTTTTTCTCAATATTAAACTAACAATGCAAATTGGAACATTTCTCCTTTTTTTTTTTTTCTCACATTAAGATCACAGTAAACAAGTTAGAGATTGTTATCTATTTTTTTCCTTAGCCTCATCTGGTATATACATTGTGCTTGTTCCTCTTATTATTTTTTTTTCCTTTCCACATTTTCCCCTTGTCACATTTCCCTTCCTTGTCACTGAGAAACTATTTCAAGCTTCCACCTGAAGGACTCTACACTGTAATGTTCCTCAAACAACTGCCTTCAGTGTGCATATTGCTACATATGTATCATAAGAGAAAAAAAAAGGGAAACCAATAACAAACCCTCATGTGATCTAAAGGAAACATCTGGTCCCTAACATTAGTGATGTGTTACAAAAAGAGTCACAGACTTGTGGAATTTTAAATTTAACAAGAATGACTCCCACATAGAAATGGTGAATTAACAGTTGGGATTTCAAGGCCTAACTCTTGATCAAGATTTACATGGACATCACCTCATCAAGGAAACTTAGACACCATAGGAGACCCACAGACTTTCATACAAAGACTTGATTCCACATGAAATTAATACAGAAAATACTTATGTATTTTAATGGACATATGTATGTTCTTTAATGGATAGAAGAAGCACATTTAAGTCTGTGAGTCTTCCTATAAACTTTTTTCTGTAAAATTTGTAATAGAGCCATGTGGGTGGCTTAGTCAGTTAAGAATCTGACTCTTGATTTCAACCCAGGTCATGATCTCACGGTTCATGAGATCAAGTCCTGCGGAGCCTGGTTGAGATTCTCTCTCTCCCTGCCTCTTTCTCTCTCTCTCTCTCCCTCAAAATAAATGAACAAATTAAAAAAAAATTAAAAAGTATAAATAAAGGTATAATGAATGACCTTACAGGATCATTCCCCAGCTTCAGCGTTTATCAACATTTTGCTATTTGGACAGCAGATCACTTTGATATATTTTGCCCAAAAGGCCTTGATGAAGGGAAGGGAATTATGGAGGACACATGAAAAATGAATGGACATGTAAATATTGAAAGTTGAAAGCATAATCAGAGATTAGATTAGAATTGCAAAGACTCAGGTTGGGGGTCAGTAGATAAAAGCAATAGTGAAATTTTGTATTGCCTGCAAGGCAGTTTACAAGACAGAAGAAACTGATCGGGTTCATTTTGCTATAATAGAAATTTAGAAATCTATAGGACCAAAGAGATAACGTAAATCATTGAGTCTAAGAATGTTACCTCTACTTTTCTTCATGATACCCAAAATGAGAACTTTATTCCACTGCCTTTGTTGCATTATCATATAAATGCCCTTGGAAGTTTGGCTCAGTTATTTGCCAGTAACAACTCAGTATTAGTGAGTTGCCCCTTGTTTGGCTCAGGGCCTGTCACACTGAAGGCTTTCTATGGAAATTGGACAAATTATTTTTAAGATCTCTGTGACAAAATGTTGCTGGTTACATTGAGAGACTGATGTGTTACCAAGGTGATAAAGAATCATTAAAGGGGGAGTTGATCAGACTCTGAGGATAGAAGTCACCCACCTGACATTTTGGAGCCATGCCCGCTGTGGGCTTGTGAGAGAACTAGGTTAGCTTACCGGTGACATTAGCAAATCTTCCCACACTCCAATGGGCACCAAAGAGGTCCTAAAAACAAAAGGTGTATGTGACCAGTGATTCTCCATCCTCCTTTCCTCCCTACCCAAACCTTGCTTCTCTTCATCTCTGAAAACATTTTCAGACCATACAACTAAGTAGGATTTCTGGATCCCCTTACTCTTCTCGTAATCATAGAAAATAAGTAACTTGGGCAGCAATCTGATCTCTAAAAAGCTTAAAAATATTCTAAGGACAGTCTCAAGAATTGTCTCATTTATCTTAAATCACCGGGAAACACTTAGATATCCTCTTAACCCGTACGACACAGTTAGATAGCGCACATAAGAGCCAGGAAAGATATTTATATCCCTACATTCTGTGAGATACCTCTGATACCTTTGAATAGGTTCATTGGATTAATGAACATTATAGTCATCTAACTTTCTGCGAATAATTGTATGAATTCACAAACTTCCTTTTGAAGTCCTTTGAATAACGACCTGAAAAACAACATGCCACATATGCTTTTCTATCAGTTTCTCTCAGAAAGGGGTATTTAGGTTAACTATTTTGGTGGCTTCATGAAAATGTATTTCACATTTATAATCATGCTATAGAAACTTCTGGTAATTTTGCACCATGCTTTAAAAATACATGTTTTTAAAAGACATAAATTAACTATGTTTGGAGACCGTTGCTAATGTCTCTGTTTAAATTTGTTGCTGTTTCCAGTCATGTTATAAAATAGAAATAAAGAATAAGTTGTACATGGCAATAATCAAGCCAAAAGGATTCACTATAAACACCAGCTGGTTCTCCTTGGAGAAGAATGTAAATTTAGTTGAATGTTTGGTTTCACATGAAAGATGGACAGATTAATGTCAGGGAGCAAAGAGGCTTTATGAGCCTCTCTGTTGAGAAAGATTGTTTCCTGGAGAATTTACTGTCAATGACACTCATTTGAAAATTAACAAATGCTGCCTTGTGTTATTAACTATCATTATCCACTAAATTGGAAGCTCACGGAGGGAAGTGATTTGCAGTCATCACTGTGTCTAGAACATAGTGGGTACTCAATACTTTTTAATGCATTGATTCATCAAAGCATTGTATAATGTAATAATTATCAATCAAAAGTTGATGGAATTCTGATCATCTGTAGTATCAGAATCATGAACAGTGAGCCTCCATCATGCACAGGGATTTGCTATTTCACAATCAAACAATTTTGAAGCTTAGCTTTCAAGTCAAGTTAACTTATCTTTCCCCTTGGGTCTCAGAATTCTCTCCAATATCAGGCCATCCTTAAGGACCTCTATGTTTGCATTCTCTCGAGCAAGGCTGACTTTTGAGAGCAACTATTCTGATGACTTGTAATTATAAAAACCAGACTAGCTGACACATATACATGAACTACTTTATTCAAAATGAATTCAAACCGTAAGTGCTAGCTCAAGTCACACAGATGGCAGATGAGAAAAGGTAAATGCCTTCTTCCGGGTGCACTGCTATACTGCTATTAGTGGATAACTCCACTGCAAACTCCTCATCTTTACACTACACTGAATTTATGTCTCCAAGGGGTAACTCAGGGTTTATGTTCCCTCAAGGTATAGCTTATACGTACTCTTTGACTACTCTGGTTCCTGCTATGACACCCCACCTTACAGTTATTTACTTTACCCGTTTTAGTTAAGCCTTATAAGTGTCTCATGTAAAGAACACTATAGTGCGGATAAACTACTAGAAAAAGAAACTGTCATTTATCAGCCAGGCTTTATTATTTATCCTTGCTGTTAGAATCACTCCTTATCAAGTGTCAAAATGTAGTTTGATTGTAACATCCTTTCTTATCCTCGTAATCAGTTGTTATGTTTTTACTCTTACAACTATAGTTCTTAATAGGAAATGGATATCTAATGGATTACCCGTAACTCTATATTTTCCAAACACCTGGATGATTTCCCAATACTCAGCTGCCTCAACTAAGACTGCCTTTTGAAAGACTGAGGACTTAATAAAACCTAAATAAAACCTTTTTTCAGCTATGAACAAGAGATACCAGAATCCTGGGCCTTTGAAAGTTAGATTATGGGCTATATGGATTCTAAAATTCTCCTTGATTTATCACGATATAAATTTGAAATTGAAATATACAAAGGCTATTTGGACTCTTTCTACATTTGACTCTTGTTGATAGTGCTGCTATAAACATTGGGGTGCATGTGCCCCTTCAAATCAATATATTTGTATCCTTTGGGCAAATACCTAGTAGTGCCATTGCTGGGTCATAGGTTAAAACTCGAATGAGTTTTAGCTTTTTGAGGAACCTCCATAGTGTTCTCCAGAGTGACTGTGCCAGTTTGCATTCCCAACAATATAGTAAGAGGGTTTCCCTTTTCTCCTATCCTCGCCAGCATCTTTTGTTTCCTGTGTTGTTCATTTCAGCCATTCTGACAGGTGGGAGGTGGTATCTAATTGTGGTTTTGATTTGGTTTCCCTGATGATGAGTGATGTTGAGCATCTTTTCCTGTGTCTGTTAGCCATTTGTATGTCTTCGTGGAGAAATATCTGTTCATGTCTTCTTCCCATTTATTAACCGGATTATTTATTTTTTGGGTGTTGAGTTTGCTAAGTTCTTTATAGATTTTTGGATACTAGCCCTTTATCCAATATGCCATTTGCAAATATCTTCTCCCATGCTGTAGGCTGCCTTTCAGCTTTGTTGATTGTTTACTTTGTTGTGCAGAAGCTTTTTATCTTGATGAGGCCCCAGTAGTTCATTTTTGCTTTGGTTTCTCTTTTCTCTGGACACATGTCTAGTAAAAAGTTGCTGAGGCCAAGGTCAATGTTGCTGCCTGTGTTCTCATCTAGGATTTTGATGGTTTCCTGTCTCACATTTAGGTGTTTCATCCATTTTGAATTTATTTTTGTGTCTGGTGTAAGAAAGTGGTTCAGTTTCATTCTTCTGCATGTCACTGTACAATTTTCCCAACACTATTTACTGAAGAGACTGTCTTTGGATAAAGAAGATTGTGGTGTGTGTGTGTGTGTGTGTGTGTGTGTGTGTGTGTATGCGTATTACTCAGCCATCAAAAAGAATAAAATTTTGACATTTGCAATGATGTGGATACAACTAGAGTGTATTATTCTTAACGAAATAAGTCAGTCAGAAAAAGATAAATACTTTGTGATTTCATTCATATTTGAAATTTAAGAAACAAAACAGATGAACATAGGAGAATGGAAGGGAAAATAAAATAAGATAAAACAGAGAGGGAGGCAAACCCTGAGAGACTCTTTACTATAGAGAGCACACTGAGAGTTGTTGGAGGGGATATGGGGTGGATGTTTTAAATGGGTGATAGGCATTAAGGAGGGTACTGAGTGTTGTATATAAGTGATGAATCACTAAATTCTACTCCTGAAACCAATACTACACTATATGTTAATGAACTGGAGTTTAAATAAAATCTTAGAAGAAAAAAAAAAGATAATTAAACATATGTCTTGACTTTAGAAGACATAAAAAATGCACAAAAAAGCTTGCCATCATAATCAAAGTTATTTGTCTTTTTACTATGCTCTGTAGATATCTGTTGTCACAATATCTAGGAATAATAGTCAAATGAACTATAATAAGATGTATTTAGAACATCAGAAAAATATCCCAACCAAAAAAAAATTACATATATATGAATAGTGGAAAAGCCTAAATGAATGAGAACTAAGTTGTCATGATGAATGTAATATGTCCATCTTAGTTCTAATCATTCCTTTTAAATCCTAATTAATGACATTGAATTTCTTAATGTTTTCATGTTATACAACAGTTTGTTTTTTTTTTTTAATTTTTTTTTCAACGTTTATTTATTTTTTTGGGGACAGAGAGAGACAGAGCATGAACAGGGGAGGGGCAGAGAGAGAGGGGAGACACGGAATCGGAAACAGGCTCCAGGCTCTGAACTCACGGGGCTCGAACTCACGGGGCTCGAACTCACGGGGCTCGAACTCACGGGGCTCGAACTCACGGGGCTCGAACTCACGGGGCTCGAACTCACGGGGCTCGAACTCACGGACCGCGAGATCGTGACCTGGCTGAAGTCGGACGCTTAACCGACTGCGCCACCCAGGCGCCCCAACAACAGTCAGTCTTGAATCACTCTTAGGCAATAAGAAATAGCGTTTTCAAAACAAAAAAAAAAAAAAAAGAAAAGAAAAGAAATAGCGTTTTCATTGGAAGAAAATAAATGAAACCTTTAAAGTGCTCACATTTACTTAGTGGAATAAATAATATATAGAACATTCTCATCTTTAAGCAGAAAAAATCAATTAAAAAATTAAAAATTAAGAAAGACAATATTAAAACCATGGTTTGAATAGTTTTCCAAGGAAATATTAGTTTATGCAGCCTGCCAGTTATACTTATGTTTTTAACATAAGAGTATAAAAAATAAAATATGTTCATTTTCTTATAGTAGAATAGGAAATAGAACTAGCATTGCCTTATAAACAATATACTTGCTATTGTTTTTTACAACTGCTTTATGATATTAATTCAATTTAAAAGTGGTATTCATTCAGTTGGGAGGAGTTGATCACATAGTTGAAGATTCCCTAAGGACTTACAAGAAATAGCATGTCAACCCACTGCCTTCATAGCTTGTACTCCTTTCTTTCCATCTTGTACCTTCTCTAAAATCATCCTGCCAACACCAAGACTTATATAGCCTTGAACAAAAATCAATCTCAAGCCCAAGACCTTTGATTGAAAGGACAAACAGGAGGACTAAAAACAATTGTCTTCCATGTAGGAGATCCTGTAAGTAAAAAGGGAGTACATTTCCTCCCAAGAGAAACCAAGCTGTAAATAAACAGAATGAGCTCATATCCTAAATTCTCTGACATCCAGATATCTCTTGTATACCCACTCCCAGAACATTTCTTTTTGTAATATCCAGACATCTCTTATACACTCACTCCCAGAATGTTTCTAAAAACTATTTAGAAAATCTTGATCCTGATAAGTGGTGACATCAAGGTATGTGACAGCAGGAGTTGAATAAGATGATTTGAAAAACTATCGTCTCTAGACTTTTCCATAAGGGAAAGATAGAGATGTTAGCACCTTCCCCAGGCATCCTTACCAGAGTTGTTTTCCAACCTTTGCTATGTATAAAGTTACAGTATACAGATCACCCATTTTTTGCTAAACATGCAAAGATAGTACAAAACAATCATTTGAGGGTGAGCAGAAAATGGTTCCTAAAATGAGAAAATACCATGTGAAGTGAATACCTTTCCTTTACATTTTTAAAACATGGCATTTCAGAGACTGCATAAAAGAATATTATAAGACTTTCCCCAATTCTATGATCTTTTGTAAAAAACTGCAACACACTTCAGAGAGAAAAAAAAAACAAACTACAAACAACATTAGTGAGCAAATCAGACATCCATGTCGCTTTGTATATCCCAGCACCCATAGGGAGATCACATACTCTGTGCTGCAGGGGAAATGTCTATTTCTTGTCTTTGATCATAGATCAAGTGGCCTAATAACTTTTCATGTAATTAGATTCTGGATTTTATTTAGACTTCCTTCTGTCAGTAAACTCTCCAACAGTGTGGTTACAGAAGAATCCTAGCCTATTCTGTTTCTAGTACATTGTAGTAACAGTCCAGTGGTTTTCTCCCCTTTGCTTTTATTCTGCCTTATTCTTTGTTTCCCTTGGTCACTTTGTCCCATGTCACACTATCCGATTACATGTTCATGGCACTTATGCAATGTATTGGTACAGTTCCTGCCTCCCTCGCACCTTGACCAATGTGCTTACAGCAGAGATTATCATGTGAATCTTTGACTGGGTCTATTTAAGATAATGGAGCAATGCATACAATCTCAAGGCCAAAGTGCAAAACGTTCTTGGGAAATAGAGGAAAAGACAGAGAAAAATGGAGACTGATACTCCAATAAGTGAAGAACAGATGGGTGCAGGAAGTCAGAAACTGTGACAAGGTTTATTAGAATCCTGTACCTCAAGTCTGATTTGTAGTTATGGTCTACTAAGAACAATGAGGAAACTTGAGTTCTTGATGCAGTTCTTTGACTGTCTCCAAGAACCTCAGGAAAATCACTCAGTCAAGTTCTCTGGGCCTCAGTTTTATTGTCTGTTAAACTGAAATAAAAGTATTTGCCTTACTAATCCGGTAGCCTTGTTGTTTACTGCAGAATGGTCCAGTGTCTACAGCAAAGCCTGGTGACAAGCAGGGGCTCAATACAGCTGTGTCTACCCAGATAGGAACTCTTGCAAGACAGAAACTCCTAGAGCTCCTTTTTAGGCAAAAACCTGGAGTAGAAGTTTTATTTTGATTCCTTGGCTTCCCATCCTTGTGAAACTCTTCTATTTTAGATTTGGTATTTCCCTTCTCCCATCAAAAACTCTTGTGTTGGGGCATCGGGGTGGCTCAGTCTGGTAAGCAACTGGCTCTTGACTTCAGCTCAAGTCATGATCTCATGGTTCGTGCGTTCAAGCCCCGCATTGGGCTCTGTGCACTGTTTCTCAATAAATAAATAATTTTTTAAACAATGCTCTTGTGTCATTTTTATTTGTATCCTCTTTTGAAAATTTACACTTATACTGCTTAATATTTAAAATAGGCAGGGCACCTGGGTGACTCAGTTGGTTAAGGGTCTGACTCTTGATTTAGGCTCAGGTCATTATCTCACAGTTTGTGAAATCAAGCTCTGCATCTGACAGTCAGAGCCTACTTGGGATTCTCTCTCCCTCTCTCTCTGTCCCTTTCCCATTCTCTCTCTCCTCCTCTCTCAAAATAAATTAATAAACTTTAAAAAGTAAAATAGGCAAATCGTAATCATGTGTCTTCAGGATATTAGTATCTTAAGACTTGGTTTTAATTGCAGAATGGGCTCTTTTTATTTCATAAGTAGACCCATGTTTTATCACTATGCTGCTCAATTCAAAATAAGGTAAAAGGACAGATAGAAGTGTAATCTCAGCTCAGCTATTGATAGCCAAGGAAAGTGGTCAGAGAGGACTGTGTGAAGAGATGATGGGAACATAAGATATGCAAGTAGGAAGGTCTGCAGAGCTGAGATTATAGCACAGAGAAGGGAAATACAGAAGATAAAATGCTACTATATACTCTGTCTGCAGTCAGGTTTTCTTGGGTTGCTCAATGTTCAAAACTGGGAGCATCCCAGGCTTAAAATCAGTAAACTTTTTTAAAGGTATGTATGAGTAGGAATGGAGGAAGAAGTCAAACTCTCACTATATTCAGATGATATGGTATTACATATAGAAGACCCTAAAAACTTCATCAAAAATCTGTTAGGACTAATAAACAAATACAGTAAAGTTGCAGGATATGCAATCAATACACAAAAATCTGTTGTATTTCTATACACTAATAACAAAATATTGAAAAGCAATATTTAAAATTGGGGGGGGGGGGCGCCTGGGTGGCTCAGTCGGTTGAGCGTCTGTCTTTGGCTCAGGTCATGATCTCACGGTTTGTGGGTTCGAGCCCCTCGTCAGGCTTTGAGCTGACAGCTTGGAGCCTGGACCCTGCTTCAGATTCCTTGTCTCCCTTTCTCTCTCTGCCCCTCCCCTGCTCATGCTCTGTTTCTCTCTCTCTCTCTCAAAAATAAATAAACATTAAAAAAAAGAAAGAAAGAAAGAACAAAACTGGAGACATCATGCTCCCTCACTCAGACTATATTACAAAGCTATAGTAATTAAATAGTATGGTATTGGCATTAAAACAGGAGCACAGATCAATGGAACAGAATGAAAAGCCCATAAATAAACTCTTGTACACATGGTCGATTAATTCACAACAAAGGAGCCAAGAGTATACAATGGGGAAAGGACAGACTCTCAATAAATTGTGTTGGAAAAACTGTACAGCTGCATGCAAAAGAATGAAACTCAACCCCTACTTATCCCATACACAAAATATTAACCTCAAATGGACTAAAGATTTGAATGTAAGACCTGGAACCATAAAACTCCTAGAAGAAACATAGGTGGTAAGCTCTTTGACATCAGTCTTAGTGATGAGTTTGGTTTTTTTTTTTAATTTTTAAAAGTTTATTTATTTTGAGAGAGAGTGAGTGAGCAGAAGTGGGGTAGGGGTACAGGGGGAGGGAGAAAGAACTCCAAGCCGGCTCCTCACTGTCAGTGCAGAGCCCAACGTGAGCCTCAAACTCACAAACTGTGAGATCATGACTGTAGCTGAGATGGAGTCAGATGCCTAACTGATGAGCTACCCAGGTGCCCCAGTGGTGAGTTTTTGAATCTTATATCAAAAGCACAAGCAGGGCACCTGGGTGGCTCAGTCGGTTGAGCATCCAACTTCATCTCAGGTCATGATCTCGAGGTTTGTGAGTTGGAGCCCCGCGTCGGGCTCTAGCTCGGAGCCTGAAGCCTGCTTCAGATTCTATGTCTCCCTCTTTCCCTCTGCCCCTCCTCCACTTGTGCTCTGTTTCTGTCTCTCAAAAATGAATAAATGTAAAAAAATTTAAAAAAGCACAAGCAACAAAAGCAAAAATAAACAAGTGGAACTATATCAAGCTACAAAGATTCTGCACAGCAAAGGAAACAATCAACAAGTTGACAAGGCAAACTATTTGCAAAAATATTTGCAAATCCTCTATCTGATAAGGGGATAATATTCATAATATATGAAGAACATAAGACTCAATGGCCATTAAAACCCCAAATAATCCAATTCAGAAATGGACAAGAGGACCTGAATGGACAATTATCTAAAAAAAGACATACACATGATAGACACATGAAAATATGTTCCACACCATTAATCATCAGGGAAATGTAAGTAAAAACCACAATGAGAAATGAATCAAAACCACACCTGTTATTATGGTTATTATCACAAACACAAGAAATAAGAAGTCTTGACAAGCATGTGGAAAAAAGGGAATACTTTGCACGTTTAGAATGCAAATTGGTGTATCTACTATGGAAAACAGTATGGCAGTTCCTTAAACAATTAAAAATGGAACAACCATATGATCCAGCAATTCCACTTTGAATATTTACCTGAATAAAACAAAAACACAACTTGAAAAGGTTATATGCATTATTTATAATAGCTGAGATATGGAAGCAACCTGAGAGACTATTGATTGATGAACAGATAAAAATTTGTTATATATATACAGATATATTAGAGTATATATTATATAGAGAGAGTGTGTCTATATTACTGTATATCTAGTATACATATTACAGTATGCACACACACAATGGGATATTATTCAGCATAAAAAAAGAACGAAATCTTGCCATTTGCAACAAGGGCATTATGCTAAGTGAAATCAGACAGACAGAGAAAAACAAATACCATATAATGTCTCTTGTATGTAGACACTTAAAAACAAAATAATAACTCATAGATACAAAGAAAAGACTGGTGGTTGCCAGAAGTGGGAGAAATGGTGGGAGTCTAAAGGTAAAAGGACAATAATAGCATCAGAATGAAAAAAAAAAAAAAGAGAGAGAGAGAGAGAGAAGGAAAAATAAGAGAACCAGTGGGTTTTAAGGAGAAATGATAAGTTCAGCTTTGGCGATTTTGAGTCTGGGGTGCCAGTGGTACATAGAGACATCTGATAGGTACTAGAATATATACCTCTGGCCTTAGGGGATGTGTTTGAATTATAAGTAGATTGAGAAGCATCAGCATATAACTGAAGCCAAAGGAGAAGGTGAGATGTGCCAGGGAAAATGGAGAGCAAGAGGAAGTACAAGGCCAGAGCTCTTGGGTATATTAATACCTAGTACATTTAATGTCTTGGCAAAGAAAGAGGGACCTGCAGAGGAGACTGAGATGGAACATCCTCACGGGGAGGAAGAAGAAGAAAACAAATGGATGGTGAGGTCACAAAAGCTGATGGAAGTGTATTTCTCCACAAAGGGAGAGCAAGTACAGTAAGAATTGAGAAATGTGAGATTAGCAAGTAGGATGATGGCTGACCTCAATCAGAGGCATTTATGGGGGTGGAAGTCAGACTGGAGAGGGATAAGAATTGGAAAGGGATGGCCAAGCACAAGGAACTTTCCTAGGAAATTTGGCTGCCAGAGGGAGATCAAGCAGTGGAGAAGAGTGGAGAAGGATTTGAGGAGATGAGGTAGAGGGGTGGCGAGACATTATGGTGAACTGCTACTGGGAAGGAGTCCATAGAAAGGCAGAGACTGAAGCTACAGGAGTATAAGGAAAATAACCCATTCAACAATTAGTTGAGAGCCTCCTATGTGCCAGATCAATCCAGCCACCCTCTATTGAGAACACAGGTGCAGACTACACATACGATATTATATGAATTATTCCCCATAAATTCCCATTCTTCTCTTGCCCTTGAAAGCCTGGACCTCATACAGGTCAGATAAAAATACCCAGCTGGCTTAATCTAGGAAGATATCATCAGGAGGTCTTGATATAGTTGTGGTGAAAGGAAGGAAATGGTTAGGAAGATGATACGGTATTGCTGGAGAAGAGGATCCAGTGGCTGCTGTAATTACCAGTAGCAAATAGAAACTTTATACAGCTGCCTTTAGGTCAGCCTCGCTCATGTTTAGTTCACCTATCTCTGAGGACAAGTGGGGCCCCGGAGCCTAAAACTGAGAACCTGGGTAGGGTAAAGTTACTTTAGAAGGAAAATTAAGAAAAATGGGCTCCTAAAAGGGGTTGTCAAACATTATCTTGGTGCTCAAGCTCATCATTTTAGTTCTTGAGGTGTTGACAGGCACCACTTTGCACATGTGTCACACTATGCTGGGGTAACATCCCCCTATGGGGTAACATGCACATGTTTCAGCTTTCTAGTGGCGGTGGAGATGTTGACTGTGGTGATAGTATGTGGCCACACAGGAATGGGAAACATATGCTGTTTGAGAAGACATAGAGGTTTACTAGTGGGGGGAAGTAACTAGATAAAATATTGAGGTACATATATGTCACTGATCTCCATTTTTCCTTCCCTTATTTCTAAACATTTTGCTATGCCATTTGAATGCTCTTACCATGAATATTCTTGCAGAGCATCAAATAGAGGTCCTTTGAAGTTGACTCCACATTAGGACTTTTTAAAGGGGTAGGATCTCAATGGCTGTGAACTGTGTCTAGGGAAGTATCTCCAAGCATCTCCAGGACTTTTACCTTCTACAAAGGTTTTTTTTTTTTTTTTTTTTTTTTTTAATTTTTTTTCAACGTTTATTTATTTTTGGGACAGAGAGAGACAGAGCATGAACGGGGGAGGGGCAGAGAGAGAGGGAGACACAGAATCGGAAACAGGCTCTAGGCTCCAAGCCATCAGCCCAGAGCCCGACGCGGGGCTCAAACTCACGGACCGCGAGATCGTGACCTGGCTGAAGTCGGACGCTTAACCGACTGCGCCACCCAGGCGCCCCTCTACAAAGGTTTTTGTATCCAAAATTTCAAAAAGAAGCCTAGAAACTCAGGGCACTATGATACTTGGTCATTAGATATTTTAGTGATAATCAGAACAGGAGAAAAGCGCAGCCTGTGGGGCTTTAGTATAGATTAAGCCTCTAGGACTTACCCATGACTTGGACAAGAAGGAGGGGAACATAATAACAGACATTGAATTACTTCCCAGTGGACTGGATACTCAGAATCTGAGTTGATAAAAAGAACCATATTAATATGACATACTTCTCACTCTTTGATTTATGGCTATAAAGCCATATCCACTGCAAGACATACCTACAAATGCTGAAGGTCACTACCATGAACCCTATTTCTGCTAACTCCTACCAAGTGATAAGGTGATAAGGACACAGTAAGTGAACTTCCCAGTGAGTAATGACATGTTCATCAGTTACTCCTAACTCAAGGGCTTCTGCTATATTACCCCTTTGAATTCAATATTCTTTCCTCAGTGAAATAAAGACTCCCCATCACATATGATCATTGGTCCTGTCTCTTGATTATCGGGTCTCAGCTCCTCAATTTCATGTTTCTAATGTCTACTCCCATCTTTATGCTTTCCTGAATTTTACTATTTTCTTAAGTCTTTATGCTTTTCTGTCTTGTAGTCTAAGCTAAACTTCCAGGATTTCACTTCCATATTTTACTTTATATCTACCAAGAGTACTAATCCTGATCTGCAATTTCTCTAGCCTTTTCTGTTGTTTTGCTCTTGATTTAGTCTTATCTTGATATTGATACAGCACAATGCCTGTCTAGTACTCAAAACCTTGAAACTAAAACTAAATACCCATTATTCCTAACATTCAAATACTCCATAATTTAATACAAGGATGTTTTTAACTTAAAGGTAACTTTATAAAAGCAAAACACTTTAAAGTTATAAAGGAAACAGTAATGGTGGCATAGATTTTTTAGTTGATTTTTTCCTTTTTTTTTTTTTTTTGGTTTATTTTACTTGTTTTGAAGCAAAGTGCATTCCCGTAATCATTATGTGTAGCCCACCCCATCTATTTCTGCCTACTAATAGGCTCTTGGTAAAGCTCTAATTTGTATCACCAATGTTTGGGTATTTCTAAAAAAATAGGATAATATTGAAATGTTAGTGAGCCTTGAAAATTAATGCCTTGTAAAGGAGTTCCTTTATGGTCTCTATTAACCATATTTGTTGCCCTATCTTTGTAGTTTGGGTTCTATATTAAATAAAATTTGAAGAACTTTAGATCAAGGAAAAGAACCATAACATGACTAACAAGCAGAATAGTGGCATTTAGCGAAGTAAACAAAATTTGTTCACTTCTCTAAATGCCACTATTCTGCTTGCAAGTCATGTTTTAGTTCTTTCTCTTGATCTACTCTCAAGTTCTTCAAAAATAAAGAATGTGCACATAGTAAATAATATATTTGAGTGGAAGCCATCACTGGACATGTGATTTGTTAATCTAAAGAATAAATTTGTTTTACCTGTAAACATTGCGAAACAATAAAGCACTGAACATGGTTTTTACATCTTTTTTTAACTCAAAGAAAGTCATCTGCCTTCATAAGGCATGATGATCCAACAGGGAAGTAGATTCAAGGGTCAGAAATCTTGCCTAACTGAACTGAAGAGGCTCTGTTTATATTTTCCATACAGACAGCACAGCAGATGCTAATGTACTCAGCTCATGAGTAGTTCGCTATTGCCCACATGCCAGAAAAATGTTCCTGAAACAGTTATGCAGAATTAAGCCCATCTCCAAGTAGTACTCAAGCGTGCCTGTATGATTAATGATGACTCACTACTCTTTTATAAAAAGCCAATATTATTATGACATAACACATGTGGTATGAGAAGAATAACAGCATTTTGCATGTCGTGTATAGGATTCTTTTCAACTTGCAAATGAAGCAAATGGGATGCCCTGGGATTCAGGGAATGCCCAAATTCATATGGTTATTTAAAATGTCCTCATTTCTAATACAGTGTGTCCAATTGCAATGTAGGACATTGATAAATGCAAGATACCTGTGTATAATAGAAAACCACAGATATTTGAAAAGTGATCATCACAAAATCTGGATGGATTTTGAATTTTAAAAGTTGACTGTCATTTTTTAAAAAATTATTCAAAAAGTGCTCATAAGCCTAGAAATTTTATGAAGCCAGTGATTTATTATAATTTTTAGAATGCTTCATATAAATGTCATAATAGGTGGTTTCCAAATAAGACTCATTGTTGAATTCAGAACTTTTATTCCTTCTGTCTTTAACACAGTGTTATTTTTGCCAAGCACACTAGTCAGTATTAGGAATCAAATGGTAAGATAGGCATGGTTCCTACTTTGTAATTTCTTCCAGACTAGCAATTTAGAAGTAATTAAATAGCCAGTGAGAATTCAATATAAAAATATTTTAAATGCTTAGTATTTTTCAGGCACTATGCTAGGTGCTATAAGCAGCAGTACAGCAGAGAAGGAGGCTGACCACACACCTACCTTACCCTTGCTTGGGTTAGGAGAAGTAGAAAGAGAAAGAAAGAGAAAAATACAGAGACAGAAAAATAGACAAAGAGATGAAGAGACAGAAAGACAGAGACAGAAGTAAAATGTAGATAAATGTATATCTATAAGTATCAATAGTTCTATATGATGTCACAAAATGTTAAGTGCTTATCCTAAGTTATCATAAGCTAGGATAAAGGGAACATAATGCCAGGGGGTGAAGAAGAGCATGGCTGCTTTGGAAGGCTGCTCTGAGGTGCTGCATCGAAGCAAAGATCTGGGAGACCATTCCAGATGGTCCACATTCCAGAGCTACCACAAGCATAAAGGCCCAAAGGATGGAAAGGGTTTGATGCATTAGAGGAACAACAAAGCCAATGTTGTGGGAAAGGAGTAAAGGAAAAGGAGAGAATTGATAGAAGAGAAGGTGGGAGGAGGCCAGGTCAGATTAAGCAAGGTTTATAGGTCATGGTAGGAGTTTTGATTGTATTCTATGTGTGTTGGGAAGCCATTTCAAAATAGGGAAATATAGGGGAAAGAGTAGAAGCAAAGGGATTACTTAGGAGACCAGTGTAGGAGGCACTGGGTATAGGGTTGACCTGACAGAAGGTGGTCTTAGTGAAGTTGTTGAGAAAAGGCTGGGTTTTATATATATATATATATATATATTTATATATATATATATATTTAAATGTATATGTCTATAAATGTATATATCTATAAATGTATATATATATACACACACACACACGTGATTACACACATACAATAATACACATATATACATACAATATGGGTTTGACCTACATGGGTCCACTTACACGTGGATTTTTTTCAATAAATACAATACAGTATAAATATAGTAAATGTGTTTCCCTATGACCTTACTAATAACACTTTTTCTCTAACTTATTTATTGTAAGAATACAGTACATAACACATACAACATGCAAAATATATGTTAATTGACCAGTTATGTTATCAGTAAGGCTTCTGGTCAACAGTAGGCTATTAGTAATTATGTTCTTGGGGAGCCAAAAGGTATCCATGCATTTTCAATTGGGCAAGGGTTTGTGCCCTTAACCCTGCATTGTTCAAGGGTCAACTTCTTACACGTGTATATGAGGTAAAGCGTAGTTGCTGATGATCTCACTGGATGTAGGATGTGACGAAACAGGAAAAATCATGATGAATCCTGGATGTTTGTCTTCGAAGGACTATTTAACTCAACCTTGGTGAACAAGCTTTCTTGAAGAGAGTCATGTTCTACCAGCTTTATTAGGTCAAAACATGCAGAAGCCTCTAATAGATATATCCCCCAAACACATAACTAAATATTGCCCAATTACACTAAAATGGCTTTTGAGCTTATTTCTTCAACAGCAATCGGGAAAAAAGCTTATAAAGTATTTCTGTTGATTTACTAATCTTGAAAGAAGTTGATTATTTATGAAGGGTGGCAGAATGTTTCTGTGTTATCTTTCAAATATCATGTATAGACATGAACATAGTTAGGAAACAGGAGAAGGGCAGTTTGTGTAGATTACATTTCATTGAAACTAACTAGGCCAGGATAGTTAAGTGTGAAGGAGGGTAGAGATTTATAACAGAGAGGGGAAAAAAAAAACCAAACAAATATAATAATAAAATGCTCAAGTTGAAAGGAACTTAGAAGTCATTTTGCTCTATCACTTTATTTCACAGATGAGAAATTAAGTATCAGAAATACTAGGTAACAAAGTAATTTTGTAAGAAATTTTTTATCTTCCCTGTTCACATACAAGTATATATCATTTTGCCTTCTATCTCACTCTTGGTTTTTTTTTTTTTTTTTTTTTATATATGAAATTTATTGTCAAATTGGTTTCCATACAACACCCAGTGCTCATCCCAAAAGGTGCCCTCCTCAATACCCATCACCCACCCTCTCCTCCCTCCCACCCCCCATCAACCCTCAGTTTGCTCTCAGTTCACTCTTGGTTTTTAAAGAAAATACACCATGAAACTCATATTGTTTACCTCCTTTCCTCCCAAACTTCACTCAAATAATAGTAAGAACCTAACAAATATATAAACCTAGTAAAATGAATGGGAGAAGAACTTTCAGGGTACAGGATTCCAACAGTTTTCTGAAAAGGGTAAAGGGATCAGAAATCACTAAAAAGATAAAGTAAAAACCCAGAAGCCATGGCCTAAAATACATACAGAAATGGCCGCAGTGGACCAGACAGATGAGCCAATATATGTGAGTTAAATCTTCATCTCATCAATAGAAAATATTTTAAATTGATAATTTAAAAAGTAGCAGTATAGCGATTAGCTAGTTAATATTTAGAAATTTAGAGTTCCTAAGAATGGCTAACATTCTACATGTCAAACAGTATTCTAAAATGCTTTACTGTAGGGGCGCCTGGGTGGCTCAGTCGGTTAAGTGGCCGACTTCGGCTCAGGTCATGATCTCACGGTCCGTGAGTTCGAGCCCCGCGTGAGGCTCTGTGCTGACAGCTCAGAGCCTAGAGCCTGGAGCCTGTTTCAGATTCTGTGTCTCCCTCTCTCTGACCCTCCCCCGTTCATGCTCTGTCTCTCTCTGTCTCAAAAATAAATAAACGTTAAAAAAATAAAAAAAAAATACTTTACTGTATTACAACTTATAAACCTGATACCTGCATTTCCGTTTTAGAGATAAGAAAATGGAGGCACAGAAAGTCAAGCCCAAGGTTGTCCAGCTAGTAAGCGGTAAAGCCAGAATTTGAACCCAGTAGTCTAGCTCCAGCCTCCACACTTGAAGCCACTATGTTATGCTAACTGTACATACAACTGCAGAAGGAACTACTACAAGAATTAAAACTAGAAATAGTTAAAACAGGTTATTTCAGAGAAATGGGCCTGGGGGTAGGCAGAAATGGGACACAGATTGTACCTTTTCTTTTTAGAGGTTCTATATTGTCTATTTTTTTTTTAATTTCAAATATCATTTAAAATTAAACCAACAAATACAATTTTGAAAAAGATAAAAACAAAAGGGTTGAATGGTATTGCATGATATCAGTTGAATGACAGTGAATAATGTGAATATATTTGGATTAGCCTAACAGACCACATGAAGCATTTCTTCTGTTCTTCAGTTTCTATGCTAGAATTAAAAACAAAACTAAGGGGCGCCTGGGTGGCGCAGTCGGTTAAGCGTCCGACTTCAGCCAGGTCACGATCTCGCGGTCCGGGAGTTCGAGCCCCGCGTCGGGCTCTGGGCTGATGGCTCAGAGCCTGGAGCCTGTTTCTGATTCTGTGTCTCCCTCTCTCTCTGACCCTCCCCCGTTCATGCTCTGTCTCTCTCTGTCCCCAAAATAAATAAACGTTGAAAAAAAAATTTAAAAAAAAAACCACAAAACTAAGCAAAACAAAAAGACCCAAAAACTTTTACATAAATATAAAATGATTCTTCATGTATCAAGAGACTCATTTTCGAACTTCAAGTACTTCCATGACCACCCTCTGTAATACTTAGAAGTGTGCTTAGAAGGAAAAGCCTGGAGCTAAAGAACCATAACTTAAAAATCACAGAATACAATTCAAGCCCTCAGTAACATTTATCTCTTTTCCCATATGGACTTAAATTCTAAGAAAGAAGTTTAGGAAGAATCCATTATATAAGAAAACCAATGCCAGGAATTGAGGATTTTACTGTGTGAAGTCCACAGAGTCCTGTAAAGAGAGACCATAATTACATAATAATAAGAGTAATTAATTGAGATGTATATTATTAAGCTGTAGGCTATTATCTCAAATTGTTATCTCATGATGGTTAATAAACTGGGAAAATAAAATCAAAACAGAAATTTTTTATATTTAAGCATTTTTTAATTTATATTTATTTTTGAGAAAGAGCACAAGTTGGGGAGGGGCAGAGAGAGAGGGAGACACAGAATCTGAAGCAGGCTCCAGGCTCTGAGCTCTCAGCACAGAGACTAACACGAGGCTCAATCCCACAAACCATAAGATCATGACCAGGAACCCGAAAGCAGAACTTTGAAAGTGATCATTTAAAACAAAGAGAAGCTGGGGTTCCTGGGTAGCTTAGTCAGTTCAGCGTCCAACTTTGGCTTAGGTCATGATCTCACAGCTCTTGAGTTTGAGCATCGCGTTGGGCTCTGTGCTGACAGCTCAGAGCCTGTAGCCTGCTTCAGATTCTGTGTCTACCTCTCTCTCTGCCTCACCCCTGCTTGTGCTCTGTCTCTCTCTGTCTTTCAAAAATGAATAAACGTTAAAAAAAAAAAAAAGAATTTAAAATAAAGAGAAGCTTAATTGACGCTAGCAGTTTTTAACCCAATAGAGCAAAAATCAGCTGTGGAGTTTGTTAAAAATTCAGATGGTTGGACATACTGCATGGAAATTCTGTTTACTTGGCTAAATATGTAGCAGAGATATTGGCAAAAAAATAAACAAACAAATAAACAAAAGCAACAATTGAACACGTGTCCACAACCAGATTTTAAAAACACTGACCTAATTAAGAGTATCTATGTTTAGGATAAATTATTTCCATTTGAAATAATCTGGTGATTCAGCTGGAAGTAATCTATCCTAAACATAGGAAAAATGCAATATCTAGCCAAAGAATGTTAAGGATAGTCAGGGTCAGGAAGTCATTTTGTTTTTGTGGTTCCCATCAATTTTAAGAGAAATAAAGCACCACACAGGATAAATGGATTATAAATTAAGGAGTATTTTAGGAATATTTTCTGAAACAAAATAAAAATACGTAGTTAACATGGGCTCCCTACCATCATGTAGCCAGATTAAAATATGCCCACAAAGTATTTGATGCTCTTCATTTCAAGAAATAAACATATATGAAATCTGACATTGATATCAGGGCCATGAAAGCAAGCATGGCTTCCCAGTTAAAGTGTGGGTTAAAATAGACCATGTAATGAAAAGGGTCTAGGGCCTAAACCAAAGACCCGCTCTGTGGTTATTTCCTTAACACTCCAGTGCCTAACTGGGATAGATTCATTTTATAGAGGGAAAAACCCTATACTGATTGATTCCTTGACCTGAGAGTGAGAGTCATTAATGTAGTGTAAAAAAACCAAAAAACAAAAAACAAACTAAGTGAAAGCCATTGAAATTTCTTATTCATGTAACATCAAAAGCAATACCATATTCTGGGTAGAATTTCAAGGATTGGTGCCATCCTTAAAGATTTAAGGATATAGGTATAGTGGTTCCCATTAGATTTCCATTTATTTCTTTTTTTTAATTTTTTTAACGTTTATTTATTTTTGAGACAGAGAGAGACAGAATATGAATGAGGGAGGGACAGAGAGAGAGGGAGACACAGAATGGGAAGCAGGCTCCAGGCTCTGAGCCATCAGCCCAGAGCCCAACGCGGGGCTAGAACTCACGGACCGCGAGATCGTGACCTGAGCTGAAGTCGGATGCTTAACCGACTGAGCCACCCAGGCGCCCCCATTTATTTCTTTTGAATGGCTCTTGCAAAAACTATACAGCTGGCAATAGAATACCATAAACTTAACCAAGTGGCTCTAATTGCAGCTGCAGTGTAGGTGTGCATTCTTATTTGAACATATCAATATATCAACACAACAGTATGTATCTATTGATCTGGTGATGTGTCTGTTGATCTGGAAAACATATTTTTCAATTCCATCAATAAAGATAATTGAAAAAAAATTCAGCTTGCCTTTACACAGGAAGGGCAACAATGAACTTTTACAGTCACAGTCCAAAGTCATGTTAAATCTGTCTGCTGTCTCTGTCATAATAGTACACAGGATGCTTGTTCATCTTCATAGGCTGCAGAATGTCACTCTTGTTTCATAGAGAAAGAATATGCAAATTGGAACTGGTGTATAAAGCACAAGTACTCTGTGTGGCCTAGTTAGACACATTTGAGTTAGAGAATGGAAGATAAACCCACAAAGATAAATGGGTTCATCAGAGAGGGTCTTAGGAGTCTAGTGGTATTGATTTTTAGGATATCTCCTTTAAGGTAAAGAGCAGGTTATTAGACCTTGAACTTGCTACCTCTAAGAAAGAGGTACCCAATTTGCTTAGTCTATTTGGATTTTGGAAACAGCCTACATGACATTTGAGAATACTGCCTTAACGAATTTATCAGGTGACTCACAGGCTGCCACTTTTGAGTAGAGTCCAGAACATGAGAGCACTCTGGAGGATGTCCAGGCTACGAGCTGAGAAACCTGTTAAGAGTTTTCACAGACTAAGGACTTAACTGGAGGTCAATTCTATGACTCCAAACCAACAAAACAGTGGTCAAAATAATTCCGATTTCATATTTCATAAATGATACATTTTTATTCTACATAATACTTGGTTTTGTCCTTGTATAGGTGTTGGTAATAAAATACTACTAGGGATCAAATTCCTGCTTTACTCAAAAAAAAAGTTATAATTTACTCTGAACACATTCAAAGTGAACTACTTCATTGGTGCACTCTCTACCACTTTTAGAGCAACTTGCTTAAGACAAGGAGATGATATAACTGTGATAGTGAGAAAGACACATCATTTTCTTTATTCTGTGCATGTACATGTGGCTGAATACAGAAGTAAAACATTTTTAAACATTTTATTATACATGAACCATACTTTGGTTCATGAAAAAAAGGCAGTACATTATAGTTGTTCATTTCATCTTTTAGACATCTTTATAAAGATGTCGTTTACATATATATGAACTCTCGCTCATTGTTTTTATTAACATATACGTAAAACTGAAAAGGAGATATTTTAGCATAATGTGGGATGACCATTTAAATTCACCATTTGTACTTTTATTCATTTAATAAATAATTGCATAATATACCTACATTTTAAATTCTTCTAAGCCTAAGAATAAATGAAACCTGATTTCTAACCAGAGGGATCCTACATTGCCATTTAGAGCAAGAACAAGGTCTATATCTACAAACATCCTCATATTTTCCTTTCTAAGTCCTTTTACTTTCCTCTCTTAAAGGATACTAGGAATGAATATAAAACCTAGATGCAGCAGTTTGAGGTTAGTTACCAAGAATTCAATCCTCTTTTTCTGCCTGGCTCCAGAGTTCGTGCGTCTAATACAACAATACATGTCTCCATATTGTTTCATATGCGTATTTGAGCAAAAGAATTCACTAGTCTCAATATCGCTTTACATATAGTTAAAACCCACTTTTATTAGGAAATAATAATTGAATACCTTTCCATGGTTAAAACCATCATGCAACTTAAATAAAATGCCAATCAGTACCTAGCCCAACCAGTGTTCAGTGCCACATTCAAGTGAACATATTCCAGTAAATAAAATAATTTAAAGCATTGTTAATCTTAACTGCCCTCCCAAGACATCAAGAGAAGATTGTGTTCCTGGAACTGAGGTGACATTCCTTAGTAAGTCATTTTCCTTTTTGTTTATGCTCTTCCTCCTTCCATATCAAAATTCTTCCCAACATCCAACATCTAATACTAGCTCAAATTTAGCTCAAAATGTCCACTGTCTTTTAAATCTGATAGAGTATTACAAATTTATAGGAGCAGTCCAATGGAGTTCAACTAAGAATCAGAATTGAGATATTATATGAGTCAAGTGTTTATGTTACTTTGTATTATCCAAAAGTATACTCTATAAATTTTGAGGAATTTACATAGGAATTTAAGTCCTTTATCCAGGAACTTATTTTTCTGTGCAGCCTTTTCATTCATAAAAACTTAAATCAAAAGATACATAAAGCATTTAGTTATAGCCAAGTCTTAGAAAAAAGAATGGGGAAGGCTCTTCAGCCTCTCTTGACCAGAGTTTTCACAATATGGTCTTGAGTTTAATTCTTGAACTACATTTATTTTGGGATTCCAATCTGTAGAACTGGAGTTCACTCAACAAATACCACATTTTGTGTTCCAGACACTGTTCATGAGCTAGAAGATAACTAAAATTTATTTAGTATTTTCTACACTTACTCTATATTTACTCCCTACTTGCTTATTTACTCTACACAACAATTTTTGAGGCAGATATTCATGTCTTTATTTCATAGATGAGAAAAATGATTTTCAGAGAGATGGGGGAATTTTCCATGGATATACAGCTAGGTATATGACAGATGGATTAAATTCTAAATTACATCTGATTTTCAAGCTTTTCTCAAGTACACAAAATACTTTTTCACAGAAGGACAGAATGTTAACAATAACTATATGTCTAAAAACAATAATTCAACATATCTAAGATGTTGAATAGCAGGTAAAGTACAGGTGTTTGCACATTGACGGTACTTATTACTTTTATACAGTAGGAAAAAGGAATGAGGAAGCAATATAAGAAGAATCATAATCAGTATGTTAATATGTGGTAGGACAGGACTAGGCTCTACATGGCAGAGATTCTAGAGTAATCATGATTTAAACAAGTTTATTCTCTCTTTCACTTCACAGTGGCAGGGATCCAAGCTGCTTCTCTTCCTATTCTCTGTTGTGGCTTCCGGTCTCACGGCCCAAAAGATAAATCTTTCAGAATTCCTGATGAGGCCACAGCCTCTGCATTCCCTCTATGAGGCAGAAGGTATAGAAGTAGAGCCTAACTTTGTTCCTTAATAGCATTCCCTGGACACCGAACTTAGCATTTCACCTACTTCCTCCTGGCCAGATTTTTGTCACATGTCAGTGCCTGTTTGCAAGAGAAGCTGGAAAAATGTACTCTTCCGAGGGGCGCCTGGGTGGCGCAGTCGGTTACGCGTCCGACTTCAGCCAGGTCACGATCTCGCGGTCCGTGAGTTCGAGCCCCGCGTCGGACTCGGGGCTGATGGCTCGGAGCCTGGAGCCGGTTTCGGATTCTGTGTCTCCCTCTCTGCCCCTCCCCCGTTCACGCTCTGTCTCTCTCTGTCCCAAAAATAAATAAACGTTGAAAAAAAAAATGTACTCTTCCTTCTAGACAGCCAGGTACCAGTTAAAAATTGGAAAGTAATTTATTGTGGAAGGAGAGTGGGTATGACAACCAGAGTTTCTGCTACGGCATCCAAACCAAACTCATTATTTTTCTCCGTGGCTACTTTTTCCTCTTGTCATCATTAATAGTGTCATTTTTTTTCTTTCACTAAGACTCAAAATGTTTCACTGTTAAATGCAGTTTAGGGAAGTAATGTAGAAAAAGAAGAGACTGTGAAATCAAATAGGACTGGAGTTGCAACATAGTCTTCTACTTGTAAGTTCTATTTATTAATAAAAATGTTCTAATGTCTTTGTGTCTCAACTTCTTCTTTTTAAAAATAGGAAACCCAATGGCATTTGATCTTGAGGTTCACATAGTTTGCATGCAAACATCTAAAACATTAAGCAACACACTTTACAGAGATTATTATTCTCTTCATTTTGCCTCTTCCTTTCCCTTCAGGATCCAAAGTCAGTTGACATGTCTTGAAAATTACCCCAAAAATGTATTTGTAACTTCCTTTCCTTCTCCATGGAAGGAAAAGCCCTATGGAAAGCCCTGTGCTCGGCTTTATTTTATCAGCACTCACACAGGTATCATCCCTAGCCTCCTAAATGGACCTCTATGCTTTCATTCTTTCTTTCGTGAAAGCGTTCAACCCAGCATGCTAGAATGTCTTTCCAAGTAGAAACTCTAAAGGAAAAGATTTCTGTTACCTATAGAAAAAGTTCGGAATGTCTTATACAAAATGGGTAGTACAGATGACAGCATGCAGAGTAATTCTGTGCCCACCTAGATAGAAGATGACTTCTATCCCCACCATCCCTCTACATACACGTGTTCTTGAACTTGGTCTTCATATGATCCAAACATCCCTTATAAGATAAGCTTAGTTTCCTTCTTGTCCCTATGCCCTATCTCTAAACAACCCCTGAATGACTTTACCCAATGCCTTTCCCTATCAAGTTTAACTAAAATGTACACTCCAGCTTTTCCACCATCAATTTCTTTTTTTTTTTCAACGTTTATTTATTTTTGGGACAGAGAGAGACAGAGCATGAACGGGGGAGGGGCAGAGAGAGAGGGAGACACAGAATCAGAAACAGGCTCCAGGCTCTGAGCCATCAGCCCAGAGCCTGACGCGGGGCTCGAACTCCCGGACAGCGAGATCGCGACCTGGCTGAAGTTGGACGCTTAACCGACTGCGCCACCCAGGCGCCACCCCACCATCAATTTCTAAATCTTTGAAGCAAACATGACAAAATGTTAAAAATAGTTGAATATAAAGGATTGGATCTATGCGTTTCACTGTACTGTTCTTGCTGATTTCTGTATTTTGAAATTTTGATTATAAATATTTAAAAAAAACTTTTAAAGAAATCCAATTGGTTTTCCTGAAGAATTAAACAACCCTCCAAGCTGGAAATATATTTGCTTTCTTTTTTTTTTTTTTTGTTTCTTTTCTTTTTACACAGCAGGTGGGATGTGGCTGTCATGCTACCTCTTAATTTTTAGCTTGTATTGTAGGCAAATGGAGTATATATATGATTTCTGCTTAATAGATTGTAAGCTCCATGGGGGCTTAGAGCGTGCCTCACTCATCTATGCATATAATATAAACAATTCCAAAACAGGACACTCAGACAGTAAACCCTAATATCACAGTCGGTTCAGAACACTATAACAAAAATGTCATAAGCTGGGTGGCTTAAACAACACACATTTATTTCTCACATTTCTGGAGGCTAGAAGTCTGATATCATGGTGCCAGCCTGGTCAAGTTCCTGGTGTAGCCCTGTCTTCCTGGTTTATAGATGGTTCCCTTTTTGCAGAGAGCAAGCTCTGGTCTCTGCATCTTCTCATAGGTGCACTAATCCCATCATGGGGCCTATGCCCCTATGACCTCATCTAAACCTATTACCTCCTCCAGGTTTCATCTCCAAATACTATCATATTGGAAATTAAGGTTTCAACTTACCAATTTTGGGAAGACACAAACATTCAGTCCATAACATCTCATATCTGGAATATTTAATTAAGTTAAAAAGAGAGATACCTACTTATAGCACATGTTTTCTGTGAGCTGAACTGGCATCATTAAGAATTAGCGAAGAAAAGTAAAACATAGACAACAGCAAAAGCAAACATAAAACACTCTAAAGATATACTTCTCAAAATGAGAAGCCAGTGAAACATTTAGAAAATTTAAAATTTCCCACACATTATTGACAATTTTTTAGACAACTGAAGACATTCCGGAGATTAGCATCATTCCCTGCTACATCGTTTTTTACATTTCAAAAGTATCTATTGAGATTTGAATCAGAGTTTTCAGCCACTAAAATCAGAACCAATTTTTCCCCAAACTCTAGAGCCACACATATCACATATTCAAACATGTGCATGCATGTCTTAAAACTCTGAGTCATGAGAGCAGAATTAAAGAGCATAAAATTTGGTAAGTTGAGCAAAACTAAAAAAAAAAAATGTTTATTAGAGAAGTAGAAATTGACTAAAATGAGGAGACACAGATGCATAGAAAAATGACTTAATTTTCTAAATATGTAAGAATATATTTGGTCTCATAAATAAAAAGTGCACTGAGAGATGAGCACCTGGAAGGTGAATCAGAACCTTCGACATAGTTTTTCAGTGTGCATAAAAAAGTCTTCCTAAGTCACTTCTATAAATATACACTAAATATTTAGTCATTCTCAACAGTCTTAGCTCCTTCAGTTATTCCCAAATTAGATATGCTGGGTCAGCTAACTGATCAATCCACTGAAGGATTTGTGGCCCAAAGCAAGAACAAAAGAAACCTTACTGTATATGGACAAGTGTGAATTTTTGGAAATCTCATAAATTATAAATGTAAGTTCTATGTCCCAAAAGATTATTTAGCACATTTAAAGCATGAAATTATTCAATGTAATCATTTTAGAGCAGTATCTTTAGAAATGTTAGTATAGGTAGCCCCTGTTTCCACAGAAACTCTGAAGGAAAAATTATAATTGATTTTTTCTTGCTGGTAAATTTTATTATCAGGAAAGGTTATCTCTGGGTCATTAGAATGAAGGCTAATGTTGAGAGACAGGAAGAGTCACGGAAGGTCTGCCTATATTCCTGATTGAAAAGCAGGAAGTAGCTAGGGAACTTTTCCTCTTGATTTTTATCCCAGTAATTACATGTTTACAAGTTGTTAATTAAAGAGGCAGAAGTGTCTCTTCACCTAGCTAAGTAGCTATATCTATACTATCAAAGATGAAAATTAATTCTCAAATTGCCCTTCCCCAATTTCTTCCCAATTTGTGGGTCTGGCCTAAAACATTTACTTCTTTCTGTCTGGTTTTACTTTTATGAAGATCGTGTGATGCACTAAGTGAAATAAAATACTTTTCTGTCAGTCGTTTTATGGAAGGATAAACTTTTCCTCCTCACAGCAATCATGTTGTTTGATTCTGAGTACCATGTTCACCCAAAATGCATCGGTGTTTCATTTCTCCAATGTAAATTCACACCGTTGCTTAAGGGAACCTATCTCAACCTTTTGAGAGTCACCCGAGGTATTCCTAACCATTTTAAAAATTGCAAACTAAAATTAAAAAAAAAAAAAAAGGTTTTGGGGCAACTGAGGCAAGTGTTGTGCCATGCCTACTGGTGACTGAGATGCTGTGGGAGAGAAACTTTTTGGTTTGCACTGTGAGACATTGGATAGGATAACCTTCCTCCTCTGAGCTTAGAGAAGAAAGATGGAATAGGAGGAGAATGAGCAGGAGAGCCAGGAAGCAACAAGACTTGAAGAAAGGAGTAGCATTTAATAAATGCAAAATGGAAAGAAGGATCTCGTGTGTGGAGCACATCTCAGGCAAGTGCTTCTCCCGTAAGCGGGACCACCTCCATAACTGAGCACGTGCCTGCGCTGCAGTCTTCCCTCATATTTACGTTGTATGTTCTGGTAGACCGGGTGTGGGGTGGGGGGGGTACTGGAGCCACACGAGAGGCAGCTTACAAACCTGGGCGTTGGATTCGAGACTTTGACTTCTCTACTTAATGAACTTGGGCCAGTTACTTAACCTCGTAACCTTTAATTTTCTCAACATTTAAATATTAACCTCACGGGACAATTCTATTAAGTAATTTGGTAATACAAACGTATTAGGTATTATATTATGTAAACCTAATGCACACAGAGTTACTATCTGGCCAGCACTGTCCTAAGTGCTTTCATTCATGAGCCTTTATTCTGCACACCACCACAAGAGGCAATACTCCCTTTTATACATAAGAAAACTTTACTAAGTTATAGTGTGTGCAAAGGTCTTGCCATGGTCCCTCATATACAAGCAGAGCTCAGAAAACAAGATCATGGCTACTTAAAATATTTTCTGTGTATTTTCTACTGTTGAAAAAAGTTTTTAAATGATGAACTGATCTAGTTGCTAAACTATTTAGAAAGAGAATGTAGCACAAAAATATTTAGATAGAAAATATCTTAACAAATAATTAGGGAAAACCCTAATGATATTTACTTGATTATTGAACTAGAAGGTGATGAAATTTGTCAAGTATTTATTTTTTTTAAAGACACTCAATTATTCATCAAAATAGTGTAATCATTGAAACAAAAACATGCTTCTTTTAGATTTAGAATATTTTTTCCCTTCTAAGGTTTAAGGATGAGAATTTTGGTTTTTAAATGTGATATTAATGAACTGCATTACCACCATTAAATCTGAACACTATAGAGAATAAATATCTATCTAGAAAATTCCATTTCATACATAACCAGAATGAAGCAATTAATATTTAATGAATTTTGATTTTCCTTTTATAAAAAACAAAAATGTGTAAAAATTTTAAAATCTATGGATTTTTACAACTTTCTGCCCCTTCCCTCTGTCCCTACCCCAGGAAGCAGAAGATATGGCTCAGAAAAAGCAGTGAGTTTTCAATAATTCTGTTTGTTTCCCTTTTAAATTTTACATCTCGCTAATTGTTCAAAAGATAATCTGTAGTACAAGTCCCAGTTTTTTTGACAGCTACATAATGCTCTGTGGATCCTGACTTCTTCTCTTTATTACTTTTCCTTTTAGGTCTCAGGTGAAAGGTAGAATAGCTCTTCAACACATGCTACCCTATTACAAAATTGAATTGTAAGTCCTGTGAATAGTTTTGGACTAGTATTTAGCCCTTTGGCACCATTTAAGAAACAAACAGTTGGCTTCCACTTGGCAAAAACACTGGCCAAGTTGCTCTTAGGAGTCAACCTGATTTAAAATGTGCAGTTTAAGGCAGCTATCTGGAACCTGACTATCACTGGGGAAATGGAGGAGGATGTCACTCCCATTGTACAATGGGGGCAAAAAGTGTTTATTTCCTCTCATGCTGATTAAATATTAAAGGGAAAGGTTAAAATGGAGAATATGAAAACCAGAGCTTTGGTCCCATACGTCCTCAACGCTTTCTCATGTAAATTTGAACGCATTATGGGAACTGGCAGCTTGTAGACCTGCCAAGAGCAGGAACTGAAACAATCTAAAATTAGATGTTGATGGGGAAAGTCTCTAGGGACATCCAAAAACGTTCTTTTGTTTGTTTTCTTTTGTGTTATTAAGTAAATGTTGTAAATCATAGGTCACAGATTCTAGAATGCTTCCAAAAGCCAACTCCCTTTTATACTGTGCATAAATACCAAGAGAATTAGAAAGAGCCAATAGAAATTTACTATAAAAGAGAAAAATACTCATCATATAATAAAATGGTTATATTAAACAAATATATAAAAGGCATAACTACCAATTAAGATAACTATGAGCTATCAAACTCTGATATGGGGTAGATAGTAACTGTTGAGAAATTAATTTTAAAAAACCCTGTATTTATGAAATTTTTCCTGTTGAGAGAGAGAAAGAATTATAGCAGGAGCTAGAGACAGTGAGAGAGAGAGAGAGAGAGAACTAAAACTAAGAATCTTGGTTAGTCCTTGCCCATAGAGAATCCCTAGCCTTCGATTATGAACTCAACTTTGACTTGGTGCCAATTAATGGAGCTTTTCTTAATAGCCACTCTCTACCCCAGGGGAACTAATAGACCCACCCTGTGCAGTTCTACTGCATGAAATCTGCATTTGTATTTCATATTTATGTAATTATGCTTCATACCATAGTCAAGTAGGCACACGTCATTTAATTATGGATATCGTGGGTATTTATTGATCACATTTTATTTACCAGAAAAATTTACTAGGATCATGGAAAATGTTGGTGAATGGTCTTGCCACTGGGAAATTTTACTACCTACTGAGGATATAGATAATAAACAATTAAATAAATCTGTAAAGAAGTGACTTGGAAATTATTTAATTTGACAAACTGGTACAGAATTTGAGTGAGAGATAGCAAAGACAGGGAGACTTAAGGATATATAATGAATAATTGGGAGTGAAAGGGGTAGAATGAGACTGGTGATGGTGCCATACCAAAGCTATAACCTGGTACCACAAAGGGCCTTGAATGCCAGGACAAGGAGTTTAGATTCGATTTTCTAGTCCATAATTGTAGCTGGCAAGGATTTAGAATTGTACATTTTATCAGGTTTCCGGGATGATTCTAATGTTAAATCACCCAGCTTAATAAGATAAAGTAACCTTTTTGAAATTGGCAGAGATCACCAGCAGAGGTGATATGTTATTTTCCAACATTATATCGCATTATTATTTTTTCATATTCTTGGAATTATACATGATTGAATTTATGTCAGTGATTTCTCAACTGAAACATGGAATTGGCCATTTTTATAGGTCAAAATGTTCAAATATCAGTAGTTACATATAATCTAACTCTACTAAAAATTCATGAGTATTTAAAATAATTTCAAATATTTTAGGGCTTTCATATCTTGGACATTATCATTTTACATAGAAACTTTGTTGCAAGCCCTTCAAAAGATAAGTCTTAATGAATCAATATATTGATTCAGTACATATTTACATATCCCATAAATATCCCATAAATAGTAGTTGAGTGCCTAATATGGTCAGGCATTGTTTTAGACACTAGGGGTACCACAGTGGAGAAGGCAAAAATCCTCCGTCTCAGAGAGCATGTATTAATAATATGAACAATCTTTTATTTTTTATTTTTATGTTTACTTTTTGAGAGAAAGAATATGTGTGCATGCACATAAGCAGGGGAGGGTCAGAGGGAGAAGGAGAGGGAGAATCTTAAGCAGGCTCCATGACCAACATGGGAGCCAAACACTGCCATCACACAACCTTGATATCACGTCCTGACCTGAAATCAAGAGTCTTGGCTTAACCTACTGAGCCACCCAGGAACCCCAACATGAACAATATTTTAAAAGTCCCCCTAGAACTAGGATTAATGTAGGAAAACCTGGATTTTATTTCTGTTTTGGCTCTGAACTTACTGAATTACATTGAAAAACAAACAAACAAAACAAAACACCTCAGGTCTCTAATCTATGACATAAAACCTTTCATTATGTAATCTCTCATATCATCTAGCCATAAAATTCCAAGCTTCTGTTTTCCTCCAGATTTCATAAACTTGCCAGCTTGTCTCATATTTTTATGTCAACAATTTATTAATATCTTCCTGCATAGTACTCTATTTGCATTGTGCTCATTTGCTCATTCCATTCAGAGTAAAAGTTCCATTTTTTATTGCATTATTTTTATTTGCAACCCCAATAGGTGAGTTTTCACACCTTTAAAAAACATTTTTTCTAAAGTTTATTTATTTTTGAGAGAGAGAGAGAGAGGGAGAAAAAGAGAGAAAGAGAGACACAGGCCAGCGGGGGAGGGGCAGAGAGAGAGAGAGAGAGAAAGAGAGAGAGATAGACGCAGAATCCAAAGCAGGCGCTAAACTGTCAGCACAGAGGCTGAAGGGGCTTGAACTCTGAACCACAAGATCATGACCTGAACTGAAGTCGGAGGCTTAACAGAGCCACCCAGGTGCCCCAAGTTTTCGCTTTTTAAACTTCGTTTTATTACCTACAGAGCCATAGACCTGGTATGAGACAACAGGTAAAAATAAAGCATCGCCCAATTGCCTTTAAGGATAACAGATTCTGGACATTACTTCCTGAAAGCCTTATAGGAAAGGATAAAGAACCACAAGAAAGCAGGCTATATTCCCTCTGAGAAATGCCTCCTTCACCTGAACAAGTTGGGCTTTCTTTGGGCATACTGTTTCTGAAATACAAAGGAAAGCAAAGAAAACAAGAGAAAGAAAACAATGCTAGTATCAAATATTTATAAGGGCATACTAGTCTTCAATGTTTACTCTTAAAATTGAGGCGTTCAAAATAACTAGTAGTAGGTTATAAACCATAATGATATTAAGAATTATTATATTTCAAAATATAATGAATAATAAGCTAATTACATTGACTTGTCTTAAAAGAACTTGAAAGAATAAGGGGAGAGGGAAAATAGGAGATTATCTATAATAAAAACTATGATTACTCATTTATTTACTCTCTTATTTATGTGGACACCTAGTAGTAAAGCAGTCAGAAAAATCAATAAGTACATTTTAAAGGTTTTCTATACCTCAGGGACTCTAAGGGAGACAAAATAAAAAAAGATACATAATCATGCTTCCTGCTTAGAAGGATCTTCCAGTTCCCAACTTCCACAGTTGATTCTCCAGGAAATTGAGGATGACGCAGTAAAGAAGCTACTGGGGTCTGACGGGAAAGGCAGGTAGAGGTGAGGGAGAGGGTGTTTCAAATAAAGATTAGAGAGCCTCAGGATGACATATAAGTTTTCAAAAGTTTCAAACCCCAAATCCCCAAATTTTCTACTCCATAAATTTTTATAGATGGGACTTTTAACTAAAAGAAATGAAGAATAGCTTTGTGATCAGGAGTGAAGAAAAAGCTGAATGCGCCTTTTCACTGCGTTTGCCTTTAAATTCCTTTTGGCTGGTTGTCAAGAGGAGTCAATAGGAAGAAAGCCTTAAAGAAATCAGGTTATAGGCAAATAGCATATGTAGTCAAGGAAAAAAAAAAAATAGAGATTCTTATTGGTCCAGTGATGTCCCAGTATCCTCCTCTGTACTTACAATGCTTCTAAGAGAGTAAAACCCAAGAAAGTTTATTTCAAGGTATACATTAAAGGATATAAATGAACTATGTAGGATTTCTTTGCCAAACTTTTAAAACTACTTATATTACTATAGAATAGCACAGCATACAAATGATAGCAAACACAAAAATGTTTTAATTCTCATCTGTCCATGACAATTTGGAGAGTAATGAGAGCATGAGTGATTAAAAATAAATTAGCATAAGGTATTACATTCCTTTGATTTCCTAAATTCTAATTTCATGTTCTCTTTCATGTGATTCCTTTGCATTTCTCTCAGATGGGTCTGATAGTAATCCACACAGTAAGAATTTTTTAGTCTTCTTTTGAATTTGCACGGAAATGGTTATTCTTTTGAAGAAAGTATATCCAACAATTTATTTATTCATTCATTCCTCTAAACAAGATTTATTGAAGGTCTTGATGTTCCAGGTACTATGGAAATTAAAAGAAAAAAAAAATGGAAGTATTCTACCCAGGAAGTTCTCAGTCCACTTCAGGAGACATAATCCCACCTATGCAAGATTAGGTGGAAATAATTATAGTGGAACTGAGTCCCTTCCACTCTCATTTACCTTTTGGATTAGAGAAATACTGTATTGGAAGATATTGAAATAAGTGAATAAATATATATAAGATTAAGAAATACATGCATACACGTACACACACACACACACACACACACACACACACACACACACATACACACACATATATCCTCCTTCACAGATGAAAAGGTGTATCCCAAAGGCATGCAAGAAGGATAGCTTTCCTTGACCCTTTCTAATCTTCCCTTGATCAGTATTTTTATAGAACAAGAAAGAGAGTGGTTGACTTGATCTGTGCTTTTTGGCCTATAACTAAAGCCTCTCTCTGCCTTTCCTTTTTATTTATAGTTCTAAAATAACTCAACAATTTACCATTGCTCTTTAATATTCTGGGAAATAAAATGTGACAACAGAGCAACAACACAGAGAAAACAGATAAAAACATTTGTGTGAGTTCACATTATAAATGTGCCAAAATGACTGTTCTTTAAAAGCCTGGCCTGTGGGAACATGAGACATTGGAACTGGTTGGTGGAGAAATTCAGAACCACTCAAATGATATGGTATGTTTATCTATTATTCTACTCATGAGCAGAGTGGATCCTTTCTTGTGAATATTGGTGACAGAAAGAAGCAATAAGCTCCTAGAAATTGAGCAAGAATAGGAGGTAACGTATACTTTCATTTAACAGAAGTGTTATAATCTGCCTTCTCAGTAGTAATAGACATAAAAAATAAAATTCCTAAAGTATGACATTCTCTCCACTTCTGGGAAACAAGTCAGAGAATGTCAGCACACCAATTAGAAACCAACAATCCTGGGGCGCCTGGATGGCTCAGTTGGTTAGGTGTCCGACTTTGGCCTAGGTCATGATCTTGTTCCCAAATTCAAGCCCTGTGTCAGGCTCTATGCTAACAGCTCAGACCCTAGAGCCTGTTTCAGATTCTGTGTCTCTCTCTCTTTCTGCCCCTCCCCCACTCATGGTCTCTCTCTCTCTCTCTCTCTCTCTCTCTCTCTTTTCTCTCAAAAATAAAATATTTTAAAAATTAAAAAAAAACCAACAATCCTTTCAATAACTGGAATAATTGCTACAACCAAATACTTTAAACAAAAAACTATAAAAATAATAAGATCTTAGAATTTGATTAGTACTAATCTAAAACATAAAACCTGGAAAAATATGCATATAATTCACAAACTATCACTAAAGTCTTCTGTGAGAAAGTTTCATTCTTGCTAATTCATCTGAAAAGAAAACACCCTTCAGGTATGTTCATTCTGGAATATTATTAGGAAAAAAACTAGATAATCTTTTAGAGTGATTTAGAGAAAATAGTCATATAACTCAAAATACAAATGTCTCACTCTAGAAAAATGTAATTAATAACTGGCTATTAAATGCCTAAATATTCTTAAACATTCCATTATAAGCTTTATTTATATGTATGAGTTTATTCACAAACCCATATAGGTGAATATAAATGTATTTCTGTGCCGTAGAAAATAATAGAAATAGTTATCTTCATGTAATTATACTAGACTAGAGAAAAAGTTTCTTCTTTATTTTACTTGCTAAACATTCCCCAGTACCCTGTACTTAGAATTCTAGTCTTTTCATTGCATGAATGTTGTCTCCATGTAATGAGTATGAAATTATTGTTGCTTCAAGTAGGTGAAACTTTGTAATTTTTTGTTAATGCATTATTTCTTGTTCGTTTGATTGATGCAGAGTCCTAAAATTATATCAATAACTTTAAGAGAAAAAAAAAAACTTTCAAAATGATTTGATTATATCAAGTTAGCAACCCCCCACCAAAGTACTCATTTCAACATAGAAATCACTTATTTTTTTCCAAGTTTTTATTTAAATTCCTGTTAGTTAACATACAGTGTAGTATTAGTTTCAGGTGTAGAAGTTAGTGATTCATCACTTACATGCAATACCCAGTGCGCATGATAACAAGTACCCTCCTTAATACCCATCACTCATTTAATCCATCCCCTGCCCACCACCCCTCCAGCAACCCTCAGTTTGTTCTCTATAGTTAAGAGTCTCTTTTCTGGTTTGCCTCTCTTTATTTTCCTCCTCTGTTCATCTGTTTTGTTTCTTAAATAACATAGATGAGTGAAATCATATGGTATTTCTCTTTCTGTGACTCACTCATTTCACCTAGTATAATACTGTCTGGCTCCATCCATGTCATTGCAAATGGAAAAATCACTTTAAATTTTTTTTAATGCTTATTTATTTTTGAGAGAGAGAAAGAGAGAGAGAGAGAGAGACTGAGTGTGAGCGGGGGAGGGGCAGAGAGAGAGGGAGAGGCAGAATCTGAAGTGGGCTCCAGGCTATGCCAAGCTGTCAGCACAGAGCTGAATGTGGGGCTCGAACCCATGAATGGTGAGATCATGACCTGAGCTGACACTTAACTGACTGAGCTACCCAGGTGCCCTGAGAAATCCTTTATTAAAAAAAAAATGAATGTATATCATGTCAGGCATTACGTCAAGATTAGAGACTAAAATAGTAAATAATACTTAGAATCTTCCCTAGTTATTTTGGAACCTAATTGAATGAATTAAAAACTATGCAATTTCATGTATTGGTGAATAATATTAGCAAGATAAGGCAAGACACAGGGGGCAGTTTGTGCAAAACATCTGGAGTTCAGAGAAAGAATATCATGCCTTTAAGGCTAAGCTGCTAAGTATGACTATAGTGGGGGTGCCGTGTAATAAGAAATGTGACTGGGGAATTAAGGAAGAGCTGGATCATGAAGATCTGCTTTTTACTGAACTGCTGCTTATTGAACTGAGTAATAATCAGGCAAGCTCTCTAAAAGGGAGGGAGAATTTCTGAGCTTGAGGACATCTTGGTAGAAGTCTCCAAAAACTGGAAAATAATAAGAAAAAAGAATGATAAAAACCAGAACATAATTCAAGAACTGTGGGACAAGTACAAAAGGTATAATATATGTGTGATGGGGAATGCCTGAAGGAGAAGAAAGAAAGGATCAAAAGAAATATTTGAAACAATAATGACTGAAAATTTCCCCCAAATTAATATTTGACACCAAACCACAAATCCAGAAAGCTCAGAGAACACCAGGAAGGATAAATGACAAAACAAACAAAGAAGCAAACAAAAACTACACCTGGACCTGTTCTAGTCAAACTACAGAAAATCAAAGGTAAGGGATAAATCCTGATAAAAGTCAGTGGAGGGGGCAGAAAACACCTGACCTATAAAGGAGCAAAAATAAGAATTATGTACAACTTATCAGAAACCATGTAAACAAGAAGGGAGTGGGGTGAAATATTTAAAGTATAATTTCTGTACTCTGAGATATCATTCTTCAAAATTGAAGGAGAAATAATAATAAAGAGGGTCATTACATAGTACTAAAGGGGTCAATTCTCTAAGAAGACAAAATAATCCTTCAGGTATGTGCCTAGCAATAAAACAAGGCAAAAATAGAACTGCAAGGACAAATAGATGAATCCACTATCATAGGTAGAGACTTCAACACCCTTCATCAGAAATGGACAGATCCGGCAGGCAGAAAGTTAATAAGAGCATAGTTGAAAACAATACCATCAATCAATTGGGTATAATAGGCATTTATAGACCAAGTCTTCCAACAACAGCAGAATACATAATCTCCTCAAGCTTATGTGGAACATTCATCAAGATAGACCACAGTCTGCACCATAAAACACATTTCACCAAATTTAAAAGAGTAGACGTCATACAATGACTGCTGTAAGACCACAATGAAGTTAAATGAGAAATCAATAACAAAAAGGTATAAATTATACCAAATTGGGAACCAAACAGCATACTTTTAAATAGTGCATGGGTCAAAGAAGAAATTTTAAGAGAAATTTAAAAATATTTTAACTAAATGAAAATGAATACACACCGTATCAAAATTTGGAGAACAGTGAAGTCATAGTTAGAGGACAATTTATAACATTAAATGCATATATCACCAAATAATAAGGATCTAAAATTAGTCATCTAGCCTTCCATTTTAGGAAACTAGAAAAAAAGAGCAAAATAAATACAAAGTAAGCAATATAAGATAAATAATGAAAATTGCCACAGAAATTGATGAAATTGGAAACAGGAAATTAATAGAGAAAAATCACTAAACCAAAAACTGGAAAAAAGAAATGCTAGTTCTTTGAAAAGATCAATAAAATGAAGAAGCCTGTATACAGACTAACAGAAGAAGAGAGTGGACACAAATGACTAATGTTAGAAATGAAAGAAAGTACATCATTACAGATCCAATTAACATTAGAAGGAACAGTTGTATGCCTACAAATTTGACAACTTCAGTGAATTTGATAGGGTAGGCCAATTCCTTAAAAGACACAAAGAAGATGTATACATGACAACAGGCATATAAATAGATGTTCTACATTGTGTGTCATCAAGGAAATGCGAATTAAAAAATGAGACAGTGCTTGTGGAGCGATAGGAACTCTCATCCATTGCATGTAGGAATGTAAAATGGTAAAGCCATTTTGGAGACATTTTGGTGGTTTCTACAAAAGTAAACATACTCTTGCTATAAAACCTAGCAATTATACTCTCTCCTTGGTATTTTTCCAAAGGACTTCAAAACTTATGTCCATACAAAAATCTGCACATGGATGTATAACAATTTTATTTATAATTGCCAAAATTTGGAAGCAGTCAAAATGTTGCTCAGTGGGTGATGAAAAATTAAACTGTGGTGTATCCAGACAATGGAATATTATTCATTGCTAAAAAGAAACGGACTTTCAAGTCATGAAAAGACATGAAGAAAACTTAAATACGTATTGCTAAGTGAAAGAAGCCAATCGGAAAAGGCTGCGTACTATATGATTCCAACTATATGACATTCTGGAATAGGCAAAACTATGGAGACAGTAAAAAAAAAAAAAATCAGTAGTTGTCAATGGTTAGGGGGAAGGAGGGATGTATAGGTAGAACATAAAGGATTTGTAGCTCAGTGATACTATTCTCTACTCTGTATACTATAATGATAGATAATGCCATTGTATATTTGTCCAAACCCAAAGAATGTAGCATACCAAGAGTCAACCCTAATTTAAGCTATAGACTTAGGGCGATAATGTTGTATCAATGTAGGTTCATTAATGGTAACAAATGTACCATTTTGATGGGGATGTTAATAATGAGAGAGGTACATGAGACATAGGGTACATAGGTACATAGGGACAGAGGTACATGAGAAATCTCTGTACTTTCTGCTCAGTTTTGCTATAAGCCTAAAATTGTTTTAACAAATAAAGCCTATTAAAAATTGAGGAGATTCTTTGTTTCCTTGGCTGTGGGAATACAGTGAGAGTAAGTGGCAAAAATACCTTGGTTTATTGAGCTTCAGTGTGCTGTTCAGCACACGAAATGCCATGTGAACTACAGGTTTACTACAAGTTGTGCTGTTGTTATTGGTGGTCGTCCATTTTGGTGTGGAGCATGTTATTTGGTGTGGTTCCCTGGGAGGCCAACTCTGGAACAGATGATTGTACAGGAATCTTATTAAGAAGGGCTCCCAGGATCAACATTTTTGGGGGAAGTAAAAGTATCAGAATCAGGTAGGAGGAGATGTTGGGGTGCTGGGCAGTAATAATGTTTCAGCAAAATTGGCAGGGAGCTCTGAAGCTGAGATGGTTCTTCAGAGTTGTCTTGACTGGAGACCCCAATCATTGGATGCACATCCCCTTTGGGATGTGTGACCTTGGGTGAGGTACATATTTTTGGCTGAGGGAAATTTCTGGAGAAAAGTGACAAGCTCCCAGCTATCATTAGGCAGAAACATTCTAGCAAGTAGGAGAGTAACCTTCAATCCTGAATAAGGGTGTGGGTGACTAGGCACAGGGTCCACCCAAGGATATCTATGCAAAATCCTAGTAAACACGTCCATTAGGCCACCCCCGCAGGATAAAGAATTGTTCTGGAGATATAATCATCCCTGGTTACTTAGGTAAGTCCTATCAGAACATCTCTTTTTGGAGCAGGACCAGGAAGAATATCATTAAAAAAAAAAAAATACTGCCAGAGGCAAGACACCGTTTTAATATCCTCTCATGTGTTAGTTCACTTGTGACTATAGATTTTATTATTGTTATTTTTAGGGAAGATGACTTAAGCTCAGTGGGATCTGCTTGACTTTCCGTTCCCCTGTATTGCTTACTAAGACAGATTTAATAGCTTGATCTTTAGATGGTAGAATAGGTCTGAATTACAAGGTTCTGTTTAGTGGGAGGGTTTGAAGGAAGTGTGTCATTTAGAAAATGGGAAGTTTTGTGGGTCTCTGAGCTTGAAGGAAGAATGCACCAAGAGACAGGAAAGGAAAGAAACTCTCAAAGGGGAGGTAGGTTGGGGTAAATAATAATGTCACTCATTTCATATCAGGGTAGCTCTCTTTAAAGGGATTGGTCTTGGGGCGCCTGGGTGGCGCAGTCGGTTAAGCGTCCGACTTCAGCCAGGTCACGATCTTGCGGTCCGTGAGTTCGAGCCCCGCGTCGGGCTCTGGGCTGATGGCTCAGAGCCTGGAGCCTGTTTCCGATTCTGTGTCTCCCTCTCTCTCTGCCCCTCCCCCATTCATGCTCTGTCTCTCTCTGTCCCAAAAATAAATAAACGTTGAAAAAAAAAATTAAAAAAAAAAAATAAAGGGATTGGTCTCAGGTCAAACAGAATTTAGGGCAATGCTTATTTAGCAATGTTGGCTCCCCATTCTAGGTAGACACTATGATGGATAATAAAGACTTTTCTGCATTCTGCCAGTGACCCATTATGGCCCTTGATGGGAGATGTTTCAGTTTGTATTATTTTTTAAAGCTGAGAGAGGAAAGTCTGACTCTAACTTTTTTGCATCTGACACAAATTGTTTGAGTCAATGCAACCACAATATAAATCCACTGCCCTGACTGCTAGATCTGCACTTCCCTGAAACAAATTTTCAAATTTACATACTCCATATTTTCAACTTTTAAATGAATGCTGCATAACCCTGGTATCCTGGACACATTTGGGATTCATAATGACATCCCACATAGAAATTACATCTGGGTAGGGAAGGAGCTGGGTGGCTTAGTCGGTTAAGCATCCAACTCTTAATTTCCTCTCAGGTCACGATCTCACACAGTTTGTGAGATCGAACACCCATTGGGCTCTGTACTGACAGTATGGAGCCTGCTTGGGATTCTCTCTCTCCCTCTCTCTCTCTGCCTCTCTTCCTCACGCGCGCTCTCTCTCTCTCTCTCTCTCTCTCTCTCTCTCTCTCTCAGCATTAATAAATAAACTTTAAAAAAGAAGTAACTCCAGGAAACAGAAAGCTAAAGCAAAGAAGGGTTGGTTTTGAGGAAGACTGCAAAGTCCTGGGAAATTTTGCCATGAACAACAAATAACTTATGGAAATGTGATAATGTCTGAAACTAAATGGGAATATTGTTTAGCAGAGAGGTGAGAATGCCACATCTCAAGATCAATGGAGGTTTTCAAATGAGGCTTAGACAACCATATTTAGCCATATTGTAGAGACTCAATGGGAAAGGTAAGAGCAACAGGCTAGGAAATCTATTCCCATGCTCTAAATCAGATTTCGTCATGAACTACACTCAGGGATACAGAGTTGTAGGTTCGGAAACCTTACAATTCTGACACCTCAGGCCTAGATTTCTACCCCATACTTCTAAAACATCCTCTGTTTTCAAAATTAAACAACGGTCCCTCTCTTCAGTACTAGTCATGAATTTTCAAATGCCTATTATATGTTACCTCAAGGAGATCCTTCAACTCATATCAAATAAATGTTAGTCTTCTTATTTCCTGTTTCAAATATTTTGTTCTTTTTTCCAAATCCTGCTCATTTATACCATCATCATTCCAATTCAGAACAAAAAATACATTACTATTACACCATATTATAATTGCACAGCAAATTCACTGCTATCATTAGTTTTATTTTACAAAGGAGGTAACGGAGGCTCAGGGAAATTGAGTATGTGATTAAGTTCACGCAAAAAGTGAAGCCAGGATTTTGAGCTCAAGACTAACTCCAAAAAATTCTTTTTGCTACACCAAATTTTCATTCCATGTTCCTCTTTTGATCAAGCATCTATTACCTTTATATAGGTATTATTTCTTCAATTTGTACATCACTTTTATTTTCCCACTTTTGATACCTTAATTCTAATCCTTATTTTCTGATGTTTCAATTACCATGCCAGACTCCTGACTTGATGCTCTATATCTACTCCATTTTCCAAGTATAGTACATAAGTTTCTATTCTTAAAACACCACATCTACTTGGCTACCATGTTACTGAAGAACATTTATTGGCTCCTTCCAATCTATATGATAAACTCCTTACCTTGGAACAAAATGCCTTTCACAATCTTGTGTCAGTATATTTTTCTATATATGTCTCATATTGCTCCCAAATATACAAAGTCCTTGAGCCAAACTGATCTGTTCATGGTATCTCACCACACTGTCTCTTAAACTCTCCTGTGTCTGTGGGAATTCTCACCTCTGGTTCTCAGAACATGCAGTTTCCTTCATCTAGAAAAATCATAAATGCTACTCTGTATTAAAAAGCTGTGATCCTCTAAGCACCATGCTAGGAGTTTTAAGGACATTGTTTCTAATCTTCAAATTAAAAAAATGGATGTAGTAAGTCTCTCATTTTACAAGGGAAGAAAATCAGTTTTTAAATATTAAGAAATTAGCACAGGATGACACAACTGCAAACACAGTAGTGCTTGGGCTTGCTTTTTATTTTATCCATGTGCAATTTTACTTACAATTCAAAACATAGCTAGAATCCTAACTTTGTTATATAAGATTCCTTACATATGAAAGCATATAAAAGCAATAGGTCTCTTCTCTGAACTCCTTGAGTATTTGTGTGCCTGTGTATCTATACAATTCTTCTGACATTAACCATAAACCTCTTACACCACAGTTCTTTTTTCATGTGCACTTGGATTATTGTCCTGACCATTTTTTTTTAATTTTTTTTCAACATTTATTTATTTTTGGGACAGAGAGACAGCATGAACGGGGAAGGGGCAGAGAGAGAGGGAGACACAGAATCGGAAACAGGCTCCAGGCTCTGAGCCATCAGCCCAGAGCCTGACGCGGGGCTCGAACTCACGGATTGCGAGATCGTGACCTGGCTGAAGTCGGACGCTTAACCGACTGCGCCACCCAGGCGCCCCCTGACCATTTTTTTAAATATTCTTTAAGAATATCATTCTGTGGTACGACTGTAGCTCAAAATTTCAGGAGAGATATAAAGTGTGTTGAATAGGCAGATAAACCATTTGAGGATTTTCTAGGGAAAAGATAATTCAAGGGAGACATGAAATTATTCTTTTGCTAGTACAACAAAGGATGAGAAAAATGCACAGTCATTGAAGCACATTAACTTTTCTTCCTGCTACCATCAAGCATCCAGTAATGTCTCTGACTCATATGTGCGTAACAAATAGAAACCGCAACAAATAAGAATGAAAATACTGGATCATGGGTTCTTTTCAGAGAGTAATGGTTTTGTGACTGTTTTTAGGCTTTGATGTGTTTTGGGAAGTGTGGGGATAAAGAGGGAAACAGTCAGATTAGGATAATGCAGCATGAGTCATAGAGAGAAGGCCCAAGTTGGTATGCACAGTGCAGTTTGGCAATGGCTAGATGAGATGTGAATTTTTTTTAACTTCCTTTATGTTTATTTTAGAGAGAGGAAGAGAGAGAGAGGCAGAGTACAAGTGGGGAAGAGACAGAGAAAGACGGGGAGACACAATGTGAAGCAGGCTCCAAGCTCTGAGCTGTCAGCACAGAGCCAGACGCAGGGCTTGAAATCATGAACTGCAAGATATGGACGTGAGCTGAAGTCAGACGCTCAGCTGACTGAGCCACCCAGGTGCCCCAGATATGAATCTTATAGCAGCATTCACAGCAAGGGTTTACATGTGGTGAGATGAAGGGATTTTGCAGATGACATTTACACAAGAAATCTCAGTGTGTACACCTGCAGGCTGAACATGTAGTAACTAAAGCCAGTAGCTACTTGTACCTATCTAAGTTTAAACCCAAAATAATTAAATTTTTAAAAAATTTAAAACGTAGTTTTTATTTGCACTAGACACACTTCAAGTGCTCAGTGGACACATGCAGCAAATGGATAGTTTTAGACTGTGCAGATACAGAATATTCCCATTATTGCAGAAGACTGTCGCATAGTTCTGACTAAAGTACAAATAACATGCGGTATTTTTTTCAGATTTTTCTGTCTCTGGAGCCTATAGTTTTTCAGTTAGTACGAGTAATTGTTGGGGGTGGGTCATCAAGAAGACCTGATTGCTGAGAGCTGGACCCAGCAATTGGAGGTTCCTTACCCACTCCCCATGTCCTTGGATTATGGGGTCCACTTGCCTTCCCTGATCCCAGAGGCTGCTCCAAGGACATAGCCTTGAGATAGTGATAAATGGTTGAGACCATCTGGCTGGAATATGTGACTGAACCTAGTTAAAACCTCTATGCACACTTTTAAGATCTCATGGGCAGGTGCAGAAAGCTACTCGTCTTGCAGCCACCAGGACAAGCCTTGAATGTAAGTTTCTTTGCTTCTTAAAACTTCCATCTACCAATCTGGAGTGACTTCTTTCTTCTGTCTCTCCCTGCCCTCCACGTTGTGGGGCCAGTTTCAGATTATACTTGGAAAGCCCCCGAGGTGCTTGCAAACCAACAATAAACCAGATATATAAATTATTTAAATGAATTGCAATATGTTCAGTTACTTACTATAAAAGTGGTCCTGGTAGGGGAACCCCAGTGGATCAGTTGGTTAAGCCTCTGACGCTTTATTTCAGCTCAGGTCGTGATCTCATGGTTCGTGGGATCAAGCCTCTCACCGGGCACTGCACTGAGAGTGCTGAGGTTGCTTGTGATTCTCTCTCCTTCTCTCTCTGCTCCTCTTCCACTCGCTCTTTCTCTCTCTCTCTCAAAATAAACATTTTTTAAAAAAATGGGTCACAGTAAAATTTTATATTTTCAGAGAATATGTAAAGAGCTTTCAAGTGTTGTTAGAGTTGAGTGTAGTGGATGTGGTGACACTGAATTGGGCATTAAACCTTTTTGAGATGAGAAGGGCATTGAGGCAACAAGAACAGCACAAGGTTAATGATGAAAGACATGATGAGCTAGCGAAAAAAGGTATGAAAAACAAAAAATTCAACTAGGATTTAGAATATAGGAGACAAATGTACAATTCAGGAGAAAGGTGGATTAACTAGTATAGACTTAAAAGTTTTACAAGACATTTTATTTTCTGAGACATTCCTTCAAGCTGGAAACACAAAGTAAATATTTACAGAGAAATATTTGGAAGTGGAGGGTCTTGTACAGTGGATTATTTCTATAGGCTTATAGCTCCCTGGTCTTGGTAAGTGTTTGGTGTAGGGCAAACTTCAGTTTTATTTGAACTTGTAACTCAACAATTATTCTGGGAAAGTGTGGTCAGAAGTGGGGGCGGAAATTGTGTAATTTCCAGAAAGAGCATTTGTTCAGTATTTCACGTTTTTAGGATAATAGTTTTTCAAATCCTACTGTTTAGATTACTAAAAAATAAAAATAAAAAATCTAGTTTATGTCCTTTGGGTCTTCTAAAAGTTTTACTTTAAACAATGGACATGTTATAAAGGACAGAGTCATTTGTTCCTTGGGAAGATAACTCTCACATCCGTGTGATATCAGATTGAGCAAGAGTTTGGTAGAAAGAAAAGAGGAAGTACATTCTTTAGGAGTCTGCCCCAATAATCAGGGAGAGAGGGTGAAGTATGTACCTGGATAAGAAACAGTAATCCTTGAATCCTAAAGAGGAAATGAGGCTGTCTGAAGAAGGAGCATTGGATTTAAAGACAGAAATGTGAAAGAATCTTGCTTTAGAAAAAAAAGTAACAGTGAAAGAATTCAGTGAAGACAGAAGACCAGGTGTGAAGGCATAAAAGGTTATTAGCCAAAACATGAAAGTCCATGTGAGAGAGGTTTCAGAGAAATGAGCTGTTAGCAATCTTCAAGTTCCTGAGGAATTTAAGGACAACCCCTAAAGGAAAAGATTTAGGGATTTGTACAACACAATGACTGCTGAGGCATCTTTGGTAGAATTGGATGGTTGTGGTTTTATGGCTGATATAAAGGGTTATTTAGGTTGAACTGGTAACAAATTAGATGACTATTTCACTCTCTTTTAGTATCTCCAATACATGCTCCCTCTCTTGCTTCCTATTTAAATAAAAAAGAAGCCCTCCGAAGAGACATTTATTTTTAGTATCTTTTTATTCAAGAATAACATTTGTGTTATATTAATTTCAGGTGTAAAACATAATGATTCAACAATTCATTTTTTTATTTTTTTAATGTTTATTTATTTTTGAGAGAGAGACATAGCATGGGGTGGGGGGGGAGGGCGGCGGGCAGAGAGAGAGGGAGACACAGAATTGGAAGCAGGCTCCAGGCTCTGAGCTGTCAGCACAGAGCCTGATGTGGGGCTTGAGCTCACAGACCATAAGATCATGACCTGAGTTGAAGTCAGGTGCTTACCAATGATTCATCAATTCTATACACTTCTCAGTGATCATCAAGGTAAGCATGCTTTTAACACCCTTTATTTATTTCACCCATAATCTCCCACCCCATCTCCTCACCTAGCAACCACCATTTTGTTCCCTGTGTTTAAGTCAGGTTTTTTTGTCTTTTTTCCCTTTGTTTCTTAAATTACACATATGAGTGGAATCCTATGGTATTTGTCTTTTTTTGACTGACTTATTTCCTTTAGCATAAGACTCTCTAGGTCCATCCATGTTATTGTAAATGGCAAGACATCATTCTTTTTTATGACTGAGTAATATTCCATTCTGTATAAATACCACATTTTCTTTATCCATTCATCTATGGATGGATTGCTTCTGTATCTTGGCTACTGTAAATAATGCTGCAATAAACACAGAAGTGCACGTATCTTTTAGAATTGATGTTTTTGTTTCTTTGGCTAGTTAGTGCAGTTCGTGGATCATATGGTAATTCTAGTTTTATTTTTTTTGAGGAAACTCCATACTGCTTCCCACAGTGGCTCCATTAATTTGCATTCCCACCAAAAGTGCACAAGAGTTCCCTCTTCTCTACTTCCTCTCCAACACTTGTTATTTCTTGTGATTTTTATTTTAACCTATCTGGCAGATATAAAGTGATATCTCATTGTGAGTTTAATTTGCATTTTCCTGATGAGTAGTGATGTTGAGTATCTTTTTAGGGGTTTGTTGACCATCTGTATATCTTTTGGAAAAATATCTATCAAATTTCTCTGTACATTTTTAATCATGTTATTTGCTGTGTGTGTGTGTGTGTGTGTGTGTGTGTGTGTGTGTGTTGAGCTGTAGAAGTTCTTTATATATTTTGTATATTAACTCCTGACCAGATATATCATTTGAAAATATCTTCTCCCATTCGTTAGGTTGCCTTTTTGTTTTTGTTCATTGTTTCTTTCCCTGTGCAAAAATGTTTTTTGTGTTTTGTTTTGTTTTGTTTTGTTTGTGTGTGTGTGTGTTTTGGTGTATTCCTAGTACTTCAATTTTGCTTTTGTTTCCCTTGCGTGAGGAAAGATATCAAGAAAAATGTTTCTATGGCCAATGTTACAGGAATTACTGCTTGTGATTTCTTCTAGGAGTTTTATGGTTTCACATCTCTCTGTTAGGTCTTTAATCCATTTTGAGTTTATTTTTGTGTTTAGTACAAGAAAATGGCCCAATTTCACTGTTTCACATGTTAGTTTTCCCAGCACCATATGTTGAAGAGATTGTCTTTTACCGATTGCATATTCTTGCCTCCTTTGTCTTGGATTAATTGATCATATGATCACAGGTTTATGTATGGGTACCCTATCCTGTTCCTTTGATCTATGTGTCTATTTTTATGTTGGTATCACACTGTTTTAGTTACTAAAGCTTTGGTAGTATATCTTGAAGTTTGGGGTTGTGATGCCTTCAGCTTTGTTCTTTTTGAAGATTGCTTTGGCTATTTGGGGTCTTTTATGGCTTCATACAAATTTTAGGATTATTTGTTCCAGTTCTATGAAAAATGTTGTTGGTATTTTGATAGATGTTGCATTATATCTGTAGATTTATTTGGGTCATATGGACATTTTTAACAAGAGTGGTTCTTCTGATCCATGAGAATGGAATATCTTTCCATTTTTTTGTGTCATCTTCTGTTTCTTTCATCAGTGTTTTATAGTCTTCAGAGTACAGGTCGTTTACCTCCTTGGTTAAGTTTATTCCTAGATAGATCATTATTTTGGACTCAATTGTAAATGGGAATCCTTCCAGCATTATACCAAACATCTGTCTGCTTTAATATTTATTTTCTTTTCCTTCTTTCTTGTTACTGTAGATGAACTGTCTAGTCTTCTAATAGAAAACTACCATCCATTTGTGCATTACATGTCATTCTTTCTCACCTACCCAAGAAGATCATTTCAACAACACAGTCTCTTTTCTATTATGCATTATCAAATCTTACCATTTTCCCTTTGCACTGTTTCTTTCTCATAGGTTATATACAAAAGCATCCTCTTTGACCGATGTCCCTACCAGTTGCCATGACAGTCCTTCCCTTCCCTTTACAGAAGAAAACCTTGAAAGCAATGTCCACTGCAGTCTCTGATTTCTCTACCCCATTTTTTTCACTTATAACACTGTTTTGAAACCATGGTTATCCAGGTCAACACTTCTAAATTATGTACTACCTCTATATTCAGTCAAAAGGGGCCACTTCCATGAGCCCCACAACTTAGAAATCCCTGTTCTGGCCCTTCATGTCTGAGCTCACCTCCCACAGAGGAAGGAGTTCATGAGGCCAAGGGGAAATGCCCACTTGGAGTCTATGCTCCTCCTCTAGACCACATTCCAAGAAACCAAAATCCCATAATTTCCTGCTAAAATCACTCAAACCCACTTCAGGATCTGCATGGGCCTCTTTCTTGAGTCTGACCCCTCAAGAGTTGAACACACCACTAGTATACATATCCCTAGTCCAGAGGGATTACCAAGAAGTAGCTGTTTGTATGTTGTTAAGAGAGCTTGGCCAGAGCTTGCCTGTGCAAGAGTTCTGTCATGACAGAGCTCGGAATTAATGGTGGAAAGAGAAGAGAGGCAAGATCTTCATTCTTTCATATTTTGGTATTAAAAATCACTCAGTGGGCTAAATTTGACCATGTCTTTTCACAGCACTATGAAGTTACTGTTTTTTTAAGAGGAAGAATACTTTTTTTAAAAGTTGTTAGCTTGGGGCCCCTGGGTGGCTCATTTGGTTAATGCTGGACTTCAGCTCAGGTCATGATTTCCTGGTTTGTGAGTTTGAGCCCTGTGTCAGGCTCTGTGCTGACAGCTCAGAGCCTGGAGCCTGCTTTGGATTCTGTCTCACTCTCTCTGCCCCTCCACTGCTTGCTCTCTGTCTGTCTCTCTCTCAAAAGTGAATAAACACTAAAGAAAAAGTTGTTAGCTTGATTTATAATAAATATTTAGATGTGTAGTATGTGTGCTGTGAATAATATTCTGGCTTGGAAATGTAAGAGGTAGGCCTGACTGGAATCAAGGATTAATTTTCAGTATTTTTTTTTTCTTGACTTGATGAGTAGCATTTGACAGAGTGAATCACTCCCATCTCATAAGACCCCATGCCTTTCCTTGGCTTCTAGGAGGACAATAGTGGTTCTTCCGATCCATGAGCGTGGACTATCTCTCCTGATCAGGAGATATGTTCTCCTGATACTTCTTCCACGTTAGCAACAACTTCCCAGACTTCTTTAAATTACCTTGGATACAACCTCTGAACCTCTTTTCTATCTTTACATATGCCCTTCATTATATCATCTACTTTTGAATGTTTTGAATGCCATCATCTGCTGATGAGTCTCAAATTATATTCTAGCCAGAATTATATTCTAGCCAGTCCTACACTCATAGACTCATGTATGATGGCCTGCTTGAACACTTAATATGGCTAATAGCTATTTCAATATATGATATTCAAAAATTGAGTTCCTGGTCTTTCTAAATTTGTTTGTTTCACAATCTTTCCCATATCAGTACATATCAACTGTGTTCTTACAATTATTCAGGCTCCTCTATTTCTCACAAACCCTTCATCTCTCAAACCTTGTCAGTTCTACCTGTAACCTGTATCCAGAATCTGACCATTTGCTACTGGGGTGATAATCTAGCCTTAAATCATGTTGCCTTTCACCTGATTTATTGTGAAATTTTCTTAATTAATTTTCAACATGCTATCCAGAATTCTGTTAGCCCTGCAATATTTTTCCAGTATCTGAGAGTAGCTCCTGAGCTAAACTAGGAGCCTCTCAATAATCTGGACCACCCACCCCATTCCTACTAATTCTGCTTTATTCTTCTACCCACCCATAAATAGCATGTACTTACCCTATTCAGCCATTCTGGTTCTCTTACAATTCTTCAGTTACATTAGACAAGTGTCTGCCTCGTGGCTTTCACACTTACCATTCTCTTTGCTCAGATTTGTCTTTCTCCAGGTGTCTTTGCTTTTTATTCCTCATCTCTTTGATGTCCTTGCCTAAATGTTACTGAAGTGAACACTTCTGCTGCACCACTTGGAATTCCTTTCATGTCTGTGACACTTGTTCTTTCAGCTACTGGGAGTGTTGGCAGCTGAGTCCCTCCTCAGGAATTGTCCTTGACCAAAAGGAGCTGTATTTCCCAAGGCTTTATTTAAGTTGTACCTGAGTACAATTCAGGGGTTTCCACATCCAGTGATTGGAAAACTTGGGAATGTAAGGGTTCATCTCCCTTCTCAGTTATGAGTTGAAGAGTCATTCTAGCTAAAGACTTCTTACAGGATCAGCTGAATCCCCTCTTGTAAATGCACTGTAGTTCAACCATTCCTCTTGCTAAGTTTTTACTCTTACTCCATATTGGCATATCTGCCAAGGGTATTGCCCGCTGCACTTTGTCATGTAAATCTGTCTGATTCCATTTCCAGGAAACTTAATCTGAGAGAGTTGGTACCAGGGGTGTTCCTAAGAAGTACACTCTAAAATGGCATACTGGAGAAAGATTACCTACCCCACACCCTCAACCTCTAGCCAGCTGAACAATTAGACCTCCCTTTGTTGGTGGTAAGCATATCACTGACAGCCCTTGGCTTTAGTAGCAGTTTACTTTATAAAGCTTTTCACCTGGCATGGCATACCAGTGATAGACAATGTATAGGCGAGCAAAATCTTAGTGTTTGAGCTAAGAAAAATAGATAGTGTAAGGACTATAGCTGTGGACTATCTATTCACTGGAGAGAGACAATGAAAGGCCAAGAGCAATTAATCACCAATGTAATGCAAAGTGCAAAAGCCACAGATGCCTTGTACTGGATAAAAAGAGTCTTTCATATCATGTAGTAAAGCATGGAAAAAGTGATGATCAGGTGTAGGACTTAAATAGAAGAATAGGAGAGTTCCAAAGAAGATTGAATTTTCAACCTTGGCAAGACTACTCCACCAAAATCAAAGTTGTCATTGGAAAGAAGTGAAACTCAGAGACTTAGAATAGCAATGCCTGGTCTGATGCATCAGAAAATCTTGAATCCTTAGATCTGGGCCCTCTGGGCTAGCAAAAGTGGTATACTCTTCCTTTTAAAAGGCTAGTACTCCCTCTTGCATGGCAATAATGCAGAGGCCTTTGTCTTATAACATAACGTTCAACCTATTGAAGATTTATACCCACTTCTCCTAAAGACCGATAACTATAAATTTGCTTATGACATAACCTGGCCAGGGAAGCTCTGGACCTGCATCAGAAGAAAGAGCCCACATACTGAAAGAGCTATAGAAATTAACCAACATATGTACAAACTAACCAACATGTATGTGGAATACCTATACATATGACTGGTTTCTAGTGATACTAGATCAAAGGAAGGGAGGACATAAAGTTGGATAAAGGAAAGGTATCATACAAAAGCTTGTTCCTATGATACAGGGTACCAACACCCCGGGAGATGGTATTAACATGTTTTCTAGGATGGCTCTTAGCAGACCAGATATAGTGTTGTCCCATGATAATGGTAGAGAAGGGCAATAGGAGGCTTAGTGAAGTTGGTGTCCTATACTGGATAACCAGTCAGACTTTAAGAAGTGACCAAAAAACTTTCTATGTATTAAAATAATGAGAAAAGCTCTAGTGAAGATTTCAGCATTATTGAGATAGTTCTTTATAGGCAGGGGTTGATTATTAAAAAATCAATTACACACCTAGGCTTCCTCAAATCAATAGGAGTAATAAGATCCCAAAATAAGAGAGACCAGGTTTTAGCACTTAATTATGAGAACCAAAATAAATGTAATACTGTAATGAAAGCCAAAGTCAGAGTGGCAGCCAGGAGACCTTTACAGGCAGAGACCTATGAAAATAGTTAATAAAACAGAATGTTCTTAAAGCCCAAATAAATGAGCAGGCAATATGAGTATTGCTCAGGTTAAACAACCAGAAAAATCAAGGGTATTCTTTAGGAGGATAAGAGTGACTGCTCTCAAAAAATGTTATGAACCCTTATTCTATTTCTATACTTGAGCTACTTCTCAGAGCCAGTACCCAAATATTGAAAGATCCCCATGAGTGAGAAAACTTCAACACCATGCCATATTATAGAATGAATATAATATGGAGTCTGAGTGGATCTTGATACTCGGGGACCAGCAGTAGCATAATGGCCATCATGCTAGAATGGAGACATATGGAAACCAGGTAATAAATGGTATCCTGGACCATATCACGGTGGATCCACTGGATTCACAGACTCAGCCAGTAGTCATTTCTCAAGTCCCTAAATGTGTAATTAGAATGAATATACATGGCAGTTGGCAAAATCCTCATATCATGTTTTTGGTTTATACAGTAAGGGTTAACACAGTGAATATCAAACGGAAGGCTGTGGTACTGCCCCACTCAGTCCCTAGCTGCTATGGTCCTTAAAGAAGGCATACTAGTCCAGTCCTTGTGCTTCATTTCAATATAAATCTGAAGGACCATGTCAGCCTTTTAGCTCTCTGAGCTGAGTTCTCTGCTGCAACTGCACTGCAATATAATTTCTCCTTCTGACAATATTGCTTCCTTTACTCACTTACATGGATTGTTCCAAAAAACACTTTCTAGTAAGCTTTTTGCATGTGTTTTTCATATTAAAGTCAGATTTTAAGAAACAAACAGTTGGACGTATGGGGAGGGGAAAGGAGAGAGGGAAACAAACCATAAGAGACTCGTAAAGATTGAGAACAAACTGAGGGTTGGTGGAGGGGGGTGAGCTGGGGATGGGCCAGATGAGTGATGGGTACTAAGGAGGTCACTTGTTATAATGAGCACTGGTGTTGTATGTAAGTGATGAATCACTGAATTCTGCTCCTGAAACCAATATTGCACTGTATGTTAACTAACTAGAATTTAAAGTAAAATTTGAAAAGAAAAAAAAAGTCAGATGTTAGCAAACGATATAAAATTATTACCTTTTTGTTAGATCTTCCCTGGAAAAGTTATATAAAATTCTAATCTCTCATCCTCACCACAACTCCTATACCCGCTGTGTTCATTCTGTTTTATTTAACACTTGTCACCATCTGTAAATCTATGTACTTTAAATATTTATCATGTTCATTGTCTGTGTGAGCCCCCATAGATACTCACACAGTAGAATTTAAGCCCTGTGAGGTGTTATCTAACTTGTTTATTGCTGAATCTCCCATGCCTGGTACATAACAATCGTTGAATATATCAATTGTTAAATAAGTTCCTGCAATTCCAGAGGTAGTATTTCATACATGCCATCATGTGAAAAGGAAAATCATGCATTCCCAATATGGAGCAAAGAGCTGTCAAACACCATATATCTGTCAATTACTCACTATTCACCAATTATTTCAATAAGGAAGATTTTTTTCAATGTACTCTTAGTTAGGATCTTGCAAACAGAAAAGAAGCAGAGGGTAAGGTCACTGGAGAGTATCTTTCCTAGTTTGAGGAAGAACAAACTGACCAGTAGAAGCTTCCTCTTAGGAATTTGGAGAGTAAAGGATCACCTCGTGGGTGATAGTAGTTGTGAAGTATAATGGAGAATATACATACACATAGTAGGTTATTTTTTAGTGTTTATTTTATTGAGAAAGAGAGAAAACAGGCACATGAGCAGGGTAGGAGCAGAGAGAGAAGGGGACAGAGGATCTGCTGCTGACAGCCCAATGTAGGACTTGAACTCAAAAACTGTGAGATCATGACCTGAGCTAAAGTCAGATGCTTAACCGACTGAGCCTCCCAGGAGCCCCTATATATTAGTTTCTAAAAGAAGAAGTACTATGGAAAAGTCATCTGTGGAAGAGCAAGATATTCCTAGTGAGGAAATAAAGCATGTGTGAAAGCTAAGTTGGGACATCTAATTAGGAAAAATGTAAAATCCCAGCTATAATAGAGAACGTGTTATGAGAAGTAATGGGAGATATATTTGGATAGTTGGCTAGTGCTAAGTAGATTACTGAGTATATGGTGGCAGGATAGAATAACAATTAAGGAGTTCTTGGATTTTGTATCAAGATGAGTATAATAATGAAATTTGGGCTTGAGGAAATGTAACCTGGCACAATCAGACAAGTTACAGTGGAATAAGGCAGAGACTAGAATCAGGAAACCTAAGTAAAAAGTGGTTGTAATAATCAGAACTGAAGTGACTGAGAAATAAGATGAAGGAAGGAAGTAGTAGAAATGTTACATTAAAGAGACAGTAAAAAACATCTTAAACAAGATCAGAATTCAGGACAGGAAGTAGCCCCTTAGGAATAATTATGAATCTCATCTTTGTCAGTTAAGCTTTTATCATTTTTTATTTCCAATAATCGTTATATATAATCATGTTCTAATAGAAAAAGAAGAACATATAGAATAATTAAAGGTAGAAGTCACTTCCAATGAATAAAAATACCTACTTGTATTACCTCTGAAGACGTAAGAGCTGCTTAATGCTGGTATTGTAAACTTATTGTACTGCATGAATGCACTAACTTGAAACAGTAAGTTTTGTCCTATTCCCTCAAGATCACAAGACTCCTCTCAGGAAGTCCCCAAAGATGTGAACTCTCTGTTGGAGATACCATGCATAGAGCTCCCAGAAGTGCACATTTGAGTACCATTAGCAAAGGAGAGATGGTTTGCCTCAAATTTCATGGGAGTATACAAGGATAAAGGTCATTGCTAAGGCAGCTAGGACTCAAACCACCCAGGGACTCAAAGCCTGAAGTCAACACCTCCAATAACATGTGGAAACAAAATAAGGAATAATACAGATTTGTATTTACAATTGTATTCACAACTTCCAGAAGGAGCTGAGCCACTGAAGTCAGCCACATATCACATTTTCAAAGGAACTCCAGCTTGAAGCCCAGGTAATACTGGCAAAAGAGACATCTACAGAAACATTGTTTGAAATCTCATCATGAAAAGCAGGTGGGGGATAATTGCATGTCATCCCAAGCTAGATGTTGAATTATAAATGTAAAATAGTGATTACTCAGCCTTTTTTTTTTAAATTTTTTTTTCAACATTTATTTATTTTTGGGACAGAGAGAGACAGAGCATGAGCGGGGGAGGGGCAGAGAGAGAGGGAGACACAGAATCGGAAACAGGCTCCAGGCTCTGAGCCATCAGCCCAGAGCCTGACGCGGGGCCCGAACTCACGGACCGCGAGATAGTGACCTGGCTGAAGTTGGACGCTTAACCGACTGCGCCACCCAGGCGCCCCAACTCAGCCTTTTTAAAGACTCATATCCTCTTCTGAAGGTTACACAGAGATCATGACCAAAAATGCCAAAAAAAATTATTCACCCCCTACAAGCTTGTGATATTTCAGGGAGCTTTTAGAGCTGAGGACTCTCTCTGTACTTTACCTCAAGTCAATTTTCTTTTTCACAACCTGGTTCCAAAAGAAGATATTCCCAGTCAGGTTGATGCTGTGATACAAAAATATCAAAAAGCAACACGGTTCTTAGAAGTCATTCTCAATGATTATTCTAAAAGACCATGATATTTCAATACAATGTCTCTCGCTTCCGGGGTGTGTGGGTATATGTACACAGAGCAATCTCTCTGTTTCAGCTGACTAATACATAGAACTCTAACATTATAGTGTGTTGGATAGCTTTAAGTTTGTTTTCAAGAACAAAATTTTTAGCCGCATTTTTTTCCCTGAATAAAAAGCATCTCATTTAGTTACCTTTTCCCATTGTCAACTTTTATCAATTTTCTCTCACTATGAGATGAAGGTTAACCACCAAAAGGGAGTATACTAATGTTATTTTTAAGGCTTAGAAAAAAAAGGTAAATGTGCTAACAGTGGTAATTGTATACACTGACACTCTTTCAGACCAAAAGTGAGCTTTTTCATTCATTTTTTTTGAGACACTCTAAAATTTCTAAGGTGTTGAGATAGACCCACATTGAACCTCGAAAAGGAGCCCTAATCGTACAGTCACCTTAGCAGAGTGAAAGAAATAGAAAGGACTCCAGGCCTCAATTCGTTAGCAAGAAATAATTTTTGATCATTTCCTATGGCTAACACTCTGCCAAATACTGTGGAATACATCAAAGCTCGTAAGCTCTTGTCCCCACTCTAGTGGAATTCGCTATTTTATTTTCAACATTTTCTTAGGTCCAGAAAGCAATAATCCAAAGTGCAACAACAGGGCTAATAGCTGTATTAACAACCCCAGCTCATTAGTGAAGATGTTTCCCAGGTCCCCAGGGGAGAAGACAGAGAAAGGAACGTTTCTCTTCTCCCGGACTCTTCCCAGCCTGCCTCCCCTAAATATAGACACGCCTTGAATTTTATATCAAGCTTGTTTTAGTCACTGATGACAAATTTACATAATAATCTCAACGTTAACGACTAAACATTCTGGGTTACAGAAAAGTAGATGTTTATCATTTCATACAGTGCAGAAAGTTGTATACAGTCCTGAAAGAGCTGCTCAGTTTAAGTTAATAACCTAGGTAGTCTTAGTAAAATGTACACTTTTTCAAACCCAGGTGTGTCCCCACCAAAAAGTTGTGGGGTATATATACTTGAATGCAAATTATATGATCTTAGTTCATAATTGTTATAAAACATACAAGAATCTTGTGTATTCAAGGTACTAAATGTATTTGATTTTGATATAAAAACAATAGGCAAAAACAAATTTATTTTAATATTTGTTATTTTGTATTGCTGTCAGAGTGAATTCTGTGTTCACTGGTGAGTATAAGTAAACTAAGGGGTGCAAATCTTGTTCCTTTGGGGCAGGCTCTTTGCATTGTAAAAGCAATACCACGTGATTTGCACAAACCCTTGCATACCTACCTTTCCAAATCTTTATACTATCATAACATGGCTTTGGAGAGATGAAAGCCATGAGTTTTGACTATGCTTATGTACCTTCAGGCTGATATTTTATGTGAAAAAGTAAACAAATGAGGAGTATGTATGTAATTTGGAAGCCTAAAATTTCCTTGTTTTATGAATATGCAAAACCCCACCTGTTCAAACTTTGCACAAGAACTCAAAAGACTAGCGCTGACATGTTGATGGATTGACTGTCTTCTACCATTTCCTGGTTAGGGCACATTCACAAATCCCAAAGTATTCATGGAAAGATTTGCCTGCTGTCACAGGGGGCCAACTCTATTTATAATGTAGATAGATAGATAGATAGATAGATAGATAGATAGATAGATAGACAGACATTGCTGTTAAAACCAATTAGTCTCTCTCTCTGTCTCTGTCTCTGTCTCTGTCTCTCTCTCTATACACACACACACACACACACACACACTACCTAACAAGTGCTTTATACTTCATATAAATAAAAAGTTGTACAACATAATCTAATCTTTGTCCCCAACCTTGCAGATCTCAAGTGCATGACATTTAGTGGGGTAGTTAAAAGGCATGGAACATATTTAGATGTATGTACTGTTTTTACTTTTCAGGAAGAACCAAATTGCCTACTGTTTCAAAGAACATTGTTTTTTATTTCCTTGGTACCAAATCAATAAAAGTCTTTCCAGCACAACAGCTGTTGCTTAATGGCTTAAGGTTAAAATCAATAATTTAAGAGCAACGTGTGTTGAATTCTATGTGGCCATACAACAGTCTGTATAAATATAAGAACTACATTTAGAATTGTAATTTAAATTAAAAAAAGGATGTCTTCTAGTTAATACTAGAAGATTCCCAACAATTTTGAGTGATAATCTAAGCATACAAGAGTATAAATTTGGATGATTCAGTATAAATATTCAGAGAGTGATATTGGAATGATTATCTAGAATTTGAAGACACAAATATATGAAGATACATGCTTGTTGGTTAGTAATAATAACTTTAAATCACAGTAATAAATATTGCCTGTTAGTGAGAAACATCCACTTGAACTGTTCACTGCACACTAACTTTAGTGTATAGATATCGACCATGTTCTACATTATTATACACTATTCTTTAAGGAAGATGACCAAGTTTTTGAAGATGTGCCATAAGTGGTCATTTAATTTGAAAGCATAATGAATTTCCTCCTCTGCTTCCAGCCGTACAACCACAGCGATGTATGGGTTTACCCTTAGATCAGGTGATAGTTCATAAAGTATCTCCTTAGTCAAAGCGGAATCTCAGAGAGTGAGGGGATGGGCTGTTAGGAGCCTCAGCAGAGCACTCCTTCTGCAGCCTCTGTCCACGCCAGAGCTGTGCTGTCCGTTTGAAAAAGTTTGGGCAAATAAACTACCCAAATGGGAAGCGGAATTAGTTCAGAGAGCAAGGAGTCAGCCAAAAGATCAAAACAACTGGAGAAAAAGCTTCAAGAAGATGCGGAGCGAGATGCAAGAACTGTAAAGTTGCTGTTATTAGGTAATTTTTTTTTCTTCTTTCTTTCAAAACCCTGATGTTTTCAATTATGCTATATTTACTTTCTCAACTTTTAATTTTAGGTATATTACCACATGGGGGCTTTATTATGAATACATGTTTGGAAACTTAAATAGGCTTTAAATGTATTCTATAAGTGTTTACTTTTTTCTTTAGGATTTACTTTTCTTTTTGGTTAAGCAGAGACAAATATTTCTGAGATAATTAAATTCTTCTTTGTCAATAATACAATTTACTATTAGTAAAAGAAAACTCATATGAATTTATTATTTTATCATACCCTAATCATTTTCTGAATATCAGTTATTTAATATTGAAAACAATCTTTTAATTATAAGGTATAGAGTTAGGTTATTTTGTTTGAACAGACACATGTTGTTTGATATCAAATTTAACATGTTATTTAATTACTTTTGCTGTTAAAACCAATTAGTCTCAATTTATTTATACAGTTAATGGTAAGGTACTTTAAGTTATATTAATAACATTGTTCAGGTTTCTGAATATTGGCTGTGATATTGTCTGTATATTTGTAAAATACTCCATTTAAAGCCTTTTAGGATATTTATATATTGATTCAGCTCAGGAATTATGTTCCTTCTATCTTTTTATCTTCTTAAAACTCAGAACAATGTTTTACCAGAACTATAAAGTAAATGTCAGATGAACTGAATGAAAATCTGTATGCTGCATATTTTTTTAAACAAAAAAATCTAACATGTAGTGGTCGCCACAAGATAAATATGTTTTTGAAATAAAAATAAATAAGACCTATATAAAGAAATCAAAACAAGAAATGTAATCAGTTCTGTATTCCTCCTGCTTAAGCACAAAAAGACTTCATTTTATTCAGAATTGTGTATCTTTCACACAAAATATCTTTATCTTAAGTGCCCCTTTACTGTGTCTCATTTGCTCCCATGGCAAGAGTGTCTCAGAAACCCAACGTGGGATTCCCAGCAATTGCTCCTCAAAGAAAAGAGAATGATCTCTCCCCTTATGCACAAGTTCTGTGGCCACAGCACTTGCAAGGAACCACCGAGGGGTTGGTAACTTACAAGGATGTTGGGGCCAGTTGTTATGAAAGCAGCAAATATACTTTCCCTCACACTGCAGAGCATTCTCTGAGGCTTTGATCAAGACTAAAAGTAATGTGGACATAGAAAAAGCAAATAAAGGTTGAGGGGGAAAGCCAAGCATTCCTACAAATGTATTCAGTGTCCCTCTTGTACTAAGAACAGTGGTATAAGACTAATGATAAAATATATTTAAAATCCCTATGTTTGAATAAAATTTCAAAAGAATAGACATATTCTCAATATGGCAATTAATTTTTTTGTCTATAAGAATATTTATTTATTTTTAATATGATTTATTGTCAAATTGGCTGTGTGTAAAGTGTGTAAAGTGTGCTCTTGGTTTTTGGGGTAGATTCCCGTGGTTCATCGCTTGCATCCAACACCCAGTGCTCATCCCAGGAAGTGCCCTCCTCAATGCCCATCACCCATTTTCCCTCCTCCCCCAACCTTCCATCAACCCTCAGTTTGTTCTCTGTATTTAAGAGTCTCTTATGGTTTGCCTCCCTCTGTTTGAAACTATTTTTTTCCCCTTCCCTTCCCCCTATACTAATTAATTTTAGATTGAAGTGGTTGGGTTAGATCAAGAAGAGAGGTTAACTCTCTTGAGGCATGAACACTATTTCATCTTCTACTTTCCCAAGACAATCATAACTTCATAAATTCAGTTCCAAAGTTACCATACACTATGTATGGATTTATTGGGTTCAAATGGTATGTGCACTGAACTTCTTATTTACACAAGATGAATCAAATTTTCTTTTTTTTTTAATTTTTTTTTTCAACGTTTATTTATTTTTGGGACAGAGAGAGACAGAGCATGAACGGGGGAGGGGCAGAGAGAGAGGGAGACACAGAATCGGAAACAGGCTCCAGGCTCTGAGCCATCAGCCCAGAGCCTGACGCGGGGCTCGAACTCACGGACCGCGAGATCGTGACCTGGCTGAAGTCGGACGCTTAACCGACTGCGCCACCCAGGCACCCCAAGATGAATCAAATTTTCAAGGCTTCCTCTTCCACTTTACTCCAAACATTTAAGTTTTTTGTTTTTTGTTTTTTCTGGACTCTGAGTTCTGTGTATCATTCAATTGTCAAGTTCAAAACAACAAAGTTTTGTAACAACTCTGCTTCAATTCTTATTTTTGACTTGAACTCAAATTCTCTAAACTATAATTTTTTATACAAAATGTGCCTCATTAAGACATAAAAGTATTCAGTGGAACTAACCTAAACCTTCCTACCCTCCTACCCTCAAATCCCCTCATGAATGAAATCTGTTTAATCTCTCCCATCTTTGAAACAAGATTCCCATTCATTGAAGCAGTCCAAACAACAGCTTTTAAGTTTACCAATGAGTGTATATCATGTGGGACTAAACAGTTAAGCTTTGGTAATGATCAGATCCTGATCTAACCCAATTTTTGTAAAAAATGCAAGTTGAAAAATATTTTTGACAGAATCCATTTGTTATACTGATCCTCTTATTATCCAATAAATTCTAGGTGCTTAAGGACATAACACAACTTACCAAATTTAACATGTGCTGTTAAGTAGCTGTACCATTTGGAATTACTGGACACAAGATTTCACTGAATTTAGAGCTATCTAATAGCTATTTTACAAATAAAGGATCACCTTGCAGACAGATTCCCTCTTTATTATGCCTTTCAGACATTTAGTAAAATTACAGAAGAGATGCCACATCTTTTTCCTTAGCAAAAACTAGGCTTCTAGAAAACAGTGGGGATGACTCAAACATTCATGGATGGCACACTTGAGAATTACTATCAGAATAATAATGTCATGTGCTTTAAAAAAAAAAAAAATCAGCCTGTAAACAAGCCCCAGAAAGAGTACATTTTAATAAGAACAAATTCTAATGAAGAATATGTTCTCTTTTGGAGAATTCCTTAGTTAATTTTTAGACACAATTTACAAATGTTTGATTAAACTTCATTTCTATTCAAAAGAGGTACCTGCCATTTAATTGTAGAATCATTGTGGATTGTTCCCATTTTTTCTATGTCCCTCTCTTTATATTTTACATTAATTTCTTTTGTACTTTTTTAGATTCAGAGCTCAGTGGGAAGTATAAGGAAAATTGGCTTTGCTTTTTTTTTTTTCATGTTTGAAACACTGTCACATTCATTCTACAATTTTCAGTTTTGATATTAAAATTAGCTTTTAACCAGTTATTTTGCACTATCATGGGCTATTCATTAGTTTTCTTTTAGATCTAACCTGCTTATTCTTTATTCTTCTATGTGCTATGTTACAAACATCACATAATTTTTTTAATGGTGGTGTTGGGTTTTATTGTTTAAAATATTAATGCAATCATCTGACTCTTAAAAACATAAACTTGAAAAGGGTCCAAAGATAAAAGAATATCTATTTTAAATGTGCTTATGTTTACTTAGCTAATCAACATTTTCAAATTTTCCAAAAGGTCCCACTTATTCAACAAATGGGTATTTCAGAAGGCGTGTCATTTTTCTAGTTTGACAGTGGAAGAATTATAATGCTGACACTGTCTAAAAGCTTGTTACAAAGTAATTGGTAAAATAAAATCTGCATAGCAGAATTGGCTAAATCATCTGGCAGAATGGAGAGAATATAATTCCAAATGAATAGAATGTGTTTTGCAGCCCTTTGCGATAAAAAATTGATTTAATATTTTCATCATATGTTATGCTTTTTCCACATCTCTGAGTGACCTCAGGCTAGTCACATAACTTCAGAGAAATGGAGGGTGTCAAAATATTTTATAAATTGTAAAAATCCAGACAAATGTGATTTTTGTTATGTAACAGATTTCCAAAGCTGAAATAAATTGAATGTCAATAAATGTATACAATTTTTCTTTCTTTTGGTTTCCTTTTATGTACGTTAAATCAAAGTTCTTATTTGTATTCTTTTTTTCAAGTAGGTCTTTATTTTTATTTAAGTATCTCTAAATATGAGAGGGAGAGTATGCACGAAACTGGAGGTATTCCCGAGTCACTGGCTAGATTACAAATTCATCAAGTGTAAGAAATTCTATTCTGAATTTCCATTACACCAATAGAGTCAATGCCTGTCCATGGATGTGATCAGACAAACAGACCCCCTGGGATCATTACTTTAAGATAAACCAATAAATTTCTTTCTGATCACTAGTGATAAGTGAACAAGAGGTAGGACACATTCCTAAATCATGTTTTCAATTTTTGCTTATTCAAATTACAGCCATCCTTTCCTTGCTCTAATAATGTGTTTTTGTCTCAAAATATTATAAAATAATTTATTTTATGTCTAAGGATATTCAATCTTATGGACGCACAAATATTTTCAAGACAAATGTTTAAAATTATTTTTCAGTAGAGAGAAAATAAGCAGAAAAAGTCTATTTGGGGAGTTTCAAATTTTCTCCAAAATGCAGTGGACTGTTTGCACCATAACAATTTCAAAGGCAAGGCCTTTGTTGTATTTGTTTACAAAAAATGGCAAATGGCAGTATCAAAAAGCTTTGTGTAATGTCCATTCATCCAGCAGGCAAAGAGAACTTCCACAAATGTTTTGCATATATTCGATTGTTTTAGGTTAGTTTATCTCACATAATCAGCAAATCTTATACATAGACTCAAGTTTCCCACATAAGAGATGCAAACCATTTATTAAGGCACTCTATATTAGTCAAATGATGGTTATTTGTTAATGAGATTAAATAATCTGAAAAGGACTCCTGTTAACTCGAATTTAGCAGAACCTCTCTAATAATATTGCAGAACAGTTTTATATTCACTTTTTTCATTCAAACTGAATTATTGATTCAAGAGCAAGCGATACTGTATCTTTAAAATCATTTATATAAGCACTATGAACAGCTAACAAAAAGTTATTAACCCCTGCATAATCTTTGAGAGAAAGAAGGTCATGAACATCTGACGGGACAATGACCCCATGATACATTTCACATGCAATATACCTCCCTTTAAGATTTCAGACTCAAGCTCAGAATCCATCTGCTTATCTGTTTTCTCCAAGTACTAATGTCTAAATACATCAGTGTAGATCTGAACCTACAGAAATAGGATTCAAGGTGAAACTGAGGAAGAGACCCATCAAGACGTAAAAACACCCATGTTTTTTATTAGATCCCAATGCTTTAAAGCACATTCCACAGCTTTCATTCCTGCCTCAGTATTTTACACTCAAATAGAATAAATTCGCTACTTAGAATTGTTTTTTTTAAGATATCTGAAGATTTCCATCTCTGACCAGCATTCTATGTTCTATTGTATCTCATTCGTTTAGACACTTGCTGAGTTAGTTCTTTGATTTCGTATACTTCCCTGCCCCCTTCAATTAGAATCAGCCATTTTAGCTGTGTTCCTCTGACAATTCTGAAATACCCTGTCCCTTTAATCCTCTGCCTTATTGACATTCACAACTTCAACTTCAGAAAATCCCTCAAAATTCCCCATTTACCATTGTCTAACACGCTGGAGTCAACCCTTAGGGCTTATCTAATCCTGACCCCCGTGCATACTCCCAATTTTCGTCATTTCCACTTGTAGAATAAAACGGTATCTCCTTTTCTGTTTCCTGGCTGACAAATTTCTATTTTGACTTTAGCCGGGCCAATAATTATTCTACTTATTCTTAGTTTTTTCCTATAATCCTCCAAGGACATCTGTTTCTGGATAACCATTATCACTTTGACCTAGAACTGTTCCCGGCTCCCCCACCTCACTTGAGATGAACACCCACATGCCAGTGATAGAATGTTGTCTCCAAATCTCACTGAACTTTTGCTTTTCATGTTAAAGCTGGGGGGCGCCTGGGTGGCCCAGTTGGTGGAGCGACCTACTCTTGATTTCAGCTAAGGTCATGATCTGATTGTTCATGAGTTGAGCCCTGGCATCTGGCGCTGCACTGACAGTGTGGAGCCTGCCTGAGGAAGGTCATGAACATCTGATGGGATAATGACCCCATGATACATTTCACATGCAATATACCTCCGGTTAAGATTTCAGACTCAACCTCAGAATCCATCTGCTTATCTGCTCTATCACTCTGCCCCTCCCTTGCTTCTTCTCTCTCTCTCTCTCTCTCTCTCTCTCTCTCTCTCTCCCTCTCAAAGCAAACAAATAAATAATTTAAAGCTAATTTTGGCCTCTGTGTTGTATATTTTATCCTTTACCATATCCTAAGAATTTTGCTTTATGATTTATTGTTTCTGTTCCGTTTTCAAAATTCTTCTCTTACTGCCTTCTTCCTCTTGACATATGTATTTCTATTAGCCTGGAAAACATTGAGTCCATAATCTCCCTGAATTTACCGTACATAAGTATATTAAAAAATATATTTTTATACTGGAGCACCTGGGTGGTTCAGTGGCATCTGCCTTCGGCTCAGATCATGATCTCACAGTTCCTGGGTTTGAGTCCTGCATTGGGCTCTCTGCTGTCAGCACAGAGCCTGCTCAGGGGCCTCAGTCCCCCTCTCTCTCTGCCCCTCCCCCACACAAGTGCTCATGCACTCTCTCTCAAAAATAAACATTTAAAAAATTAAAAACCATTTTTGTATTGAAGCGCTTCTCAAAGTAGTGTATGCTCTGGCTTCTATTTTCTTACACTCCATATTCTCTTCAGTTAATTATAATCTCACCTGTGTATCTTCCTCTCTACTAAAACATTATTTCCCAAAGAGCCCTGATAACCTCCAATTCTCAAAAGTCAGACCTCAGTCACTCTGCATCTCTCTTCTTTCTTCATCCTGTAACTTTGCAATACCCTCAAGTGTTTTATATCCCTTCCTTCCTCGCTTATTGAGGCTTGCTTCTTCTCCCCATTCTTTTATTTTTTTTTAAATTTTTGAGACAGAGAGAGACAGAGCATGAATGGGGGAGGGTCGGAGAGAAAGGGAGACACAGAATCTGAAACAGGCTCCAGGCTCTGAGCTGTCAGCACAGAGCCCAACGCGGGGCTTGAACTCAGGGACCGTGAGATCATGACCTGAGCTGAAGTGGGACGCTCAACCGACTGAACCACCCAGGCGCCCCTTCCTCTCCCCATTCTTAAGTGACTTCACTTATCAAGGTTTGTCTTGGGCCTTTGTGTTTTGCAATGTCTACTGTCTCTTACGGACCTTGCATCAGAAATTAATTATCTCCTCTGGAAGAATGACATTAATATATTTCCTTTTGCCCATGTCTTGATCAATATTTGCAAATTTCTTTTATTTATCAGCAGACTGATTGCATCTTGGGAGACCTTAAAATTATTTTTCATGTTTATCTTGCTGCCTCTTTATCCCCAGGCTTTGAATTTTATGAGGTTCCCCATTATATTCTTTCCCATTTTATCAACTCTGCATTTCAATCTTCTTTAACTCCTTTGTGATCATTCTCTGCCCGCTGCCCTAAGGCAGTTTTTTCACAAAGTTGAGTTTTATCTCTATCTCACAGAATGTATCTCATATTTCTCTTGTTCAACTGTTTATTGTTTTCAATCTATAAAATCACCTCTATGAGATAGATATTTTCATTATATAGATAAGAAAATAAGAACTTAAGAAGGTAATTCAGTTTTTAAGATCACAAATTAGTTTACAAGAAAACAAAGCCTTTTATTCTTATCTGTGTCAGTTGTAAATTATCTGTATTCTAAGATCTATGAAAACAAACAACATGTCAGGTTTTATTCTTCATTGAATTCCTTTGGCTTAGCATAGGAATGCATGCATGCATGCATGATGTGAGTATGGAAGAATGACAGAATCAGGATCTAAAATATTTCTGTATATTGTTCATAGTGTCTAAAACATAGACATACATTCGATATGTGAAAAAAAGCCACATCATTCCATAAAGAGCTTGTTTCTTTAAATCAATAGGAAGATACTGGTAGGTTTTCAGAATGTAAATGAGAATGATAAATACTTGGATTTCTTTTTTTTTCTTTTTCTTTTTTTTTTTTTCTTTTTTTTTTTTGGTCAAAAACCATCCTGACTATACTATGAGACAAACATTTTTTGAGAATGGTTGAGGTAGGTAGACCAATATTAGTACTATGCAAATATTTGATGAGATTGTAAATTAAAGTGGAAATTACAAGTTTGGAAGTATGATTTGAGGGACATTAGGCAACAAGGTGCAGAGAACATGGTGGCTGACTGCATGTGGGTTTTAAGTGGGAGGAATGATTAAAGGTGGAATTGAATATAATGATCATTTTATTCATCAGTATGGGAAATACAAGAAAAAAGATTAGATTGGAGAAGATATGAAAGGAGTAATAATTTAGGACATTCAAATGTATGATATTTGTAAGACAATCAAGTGGAGATATTTATTAAATGAATATATGGGTCTGGAAATTAGGAGGGACAACTCAAGTGAGTACTAGAGATTTGATATATTCAGTCCTCTGTTTTCCTTTGCTCAATTATCAACTATGTATAAAATAACCATGTAATTAACTAAGGCCTTAAAAAAACTCTATTATACAAAAATGTGTATGCATGCCTATTCCACAATTAATGAAAGTTTAGACAGTTTAGGCCTGTTTGGGGAAAACTACATAATTCTGCATTTTAGTTTCTTCCTTTGTTAGCCTAAAATGTATATTAATAAGAAAGATGAAATACTTTTTAAATACTTCTCAAAATCCAAGAAGGCTCATGTAATCTTTTAAATATTATGTTTTAAAACAAGTATAAAGTTGGAAGTATTTAAATAAAATTTCATTAGAAAGATAGTACATAGCCACAATATTTCTCACAAGTGAAAATGCTCAGTTTGCCTGCTAAGGTATTTAGGAATTTTATGGATTTGTGATGCTTATTAGTATTCTATCACAGAAATAGTTTTTCAGACACACTAATAGACATAGAAATATATCTGACACCATATGGTTACTGATGTGATACACCAAAAAAACCCAGTATTGTTTATGCTAAAACATTAACATTGAATATAATCAGATAAATACAGAATATTGAACTATATAAGAAATTATCCTGGACTTTAGAAAAATGCCAGTATCATGAAAGCAAAATAGAAACAATATAAAAATGGAAATGTTCTAAATTGAAAGAATTTAAATGGCATAATAACCAAAGGCAACATGTAAACTTTGGATCTGGGAGCCAAGAAATATATGGTATGAAAACATTTTTTGGAACAATCAGATAAACTTGAATATAGAGTGTATATTAAATAACACTTTGGATTAATATAAATTTTGTCAAGCATGAAACTAGTATTGTGATTTTATAGAAAACAATGATCTTATTCTTATAACATGCATTCTGAAGTATTTATGGGTGAGGTGTCTGCTTTCAAAAGGTTCAGCAAAACAAAGGATATTATATAATATAATATAAAGGATAAGCATATAATATATAATATAATATATATATATAATATAATGGATATACAAATGATAAACATATAATATATATATTTTATTTCTAAATATAATTTATATATATATAAAACATTATTTCCTACACATTCACACATATATATACGTACACATACACATACACAAAAGAAAGGAAACATGACAAAACGTTAATAATTGCCAAAGGTGAAGGGTATAAAAGATAGGTTTTCAGGGGAGTATATGGAAGATGGTAGAGTAGGAGGGTGTTCAGTCCCCCTTGCCCCTTGGACACACTGAGATAATAGCTATACGTATACAACAAATTCTAACAATGAGCTGAAGACTGGCAGAACAGACCTTCCACAGTTATTTGTAGAAGGGAGTCCACATCGAAAAGGGCAGGAGGGATAGAGACACAGTTATGAACAAAACCCCCAGCAAGACTAACCACAAACAGGAGGGATGCCAAAAGCACAGTGAAGCAAGAGGGTTAATTCTACACCAGGCACCCCAGACACTGGGGACCTGCACTGGAAGGACAAGTTTCTGGAAGGTCTGACTTTGAAAAACAGTGGGGCTTCAATTTTACAGAGGTTTTACAATCGTCAGGGTTTAATTCCAGTTACTTTAAAAATCAGTAGCCTTAACTCCAGGAGAGGCACGAAGGCAATAGGAAACTAAACCCCCCCACCACATCTTGCAATCTGCCGCAGCAGAGATCAGCCCCACTCCAAACTGAATCCTGTCTTGGGGAGAAGGGAAGGTAATTTCATGCACCAGAGCACCCACAGTTCCTGCATCTAAGCTTCTTAACTTGCTGCATAGGGAGCAGACCCTGGCATTGAGTGTGTCTGCACCCAATGCATTATAGCTGGGCTGGGCAGAAAACAAGTGCAACTCAGTGACAACAGTAGGACACATGAAGTCACACAAGAGACAACCCTAGAGCACCTGGTTCTAGTGACCAGGGGACCATTGCAATACAGGGTACCACAGGACCTCTTGTATACAAGGCCACTATTTTGAAGACATGTAGCTGACCTTCTTAATGCATAGAAACAAAGAGTTAGACAAAAGTAGGAGACAGAGGAATATGTCTCAAATGAAATATTAAGACAAAAATCACAGAAAAAAGCTAAATGAAACAAAGATAAACAATGTGTCTGATAGAGAATTCAAAGTAATTGTAACAAAGATAGAGTGAATGAACTCAGTGAGAACTTTCACAAAGATAAAGGATAAAAAAGAACCAGTCAGAGATGATGTATACAATAGCTGAAATAAAATATATATATATATACCAGAGGGAATAAATAGCATATTGGAGGATACAGAAGAACAAATCAGCAATCTGGAAGAGGGTAATAGAAAGCAACCAAGCTGAAGAGCAAAAAGAAAAAAGAGTAAAAAATGAACATTGGTTAAGGGAACTCAGTGACATCATCAAAAGTAATAACATCTGGGGAAAAAACAGACATCCAGGTCCAGGAAGCACAGAAAATCCCTAACAAGATTAACCCAAGGAGGTCCACACCAAGACACATAATAATTAAAATAGCAAAAAGTAATGATAAAAAGAGAATTTTAAAAGCAGCTAAAGAAAACTGTTATATACAAGGGAAACCCCATGAAGGTGATTAGCTGATTTTTCAGTAGAAACATAGGAGACCAGAAGGGAGTCCATGATATAGTTAAAGTACTAAAAGGTAAAAACCTTCAATCAAGGATACTATACCCAGCAAAGTTATCATTTAGAAGAGAAGGAGAGATAAAGAGTTTTCCAGACCAAAAAAAAAAAAAGTTAGAGTTGTTCATCACCGCTAAATCAGCCTTACAAATAATGTTAAAGGAAATTATTTGAGTGAAAAGAAAAGGCCATTATTAGAAGAAAATTATGAAAGGAAAATATTTTACAGGTAAAAGTAAACATATACTAAAGGCAGTGTGAAGGTTAAAACACAAAAGCAGTGAAATCTATTATGTCTACAAGACTTACTCAAGGGATATAGAAAATAAAAGATATAAAATATGATGATATATACATATATATGCATATATATATATATATATATATATGACATCAAAGGGGGAGTAAATATTTTGTGTTTCTGGAATATGCTTGAACTTAATGACCATTAACTTAATATAGACTACTCTACATGTAAGATATTATATATGAACCTACAGGTAATCACAAACAAGAACATATAACAGATACACAAAAAATGAAGAAAAAAGAATTCAAACATAACATTAAAGAAAGCCATAAAATAACTTGAGAAGAGGGTAAGAGAAGAAGAAAGGAACAGAGAAAAACTACAAAAACAACCAGAAAGCCATTGACAAAATGTCCATAAATACATACCTTACCAATCATTACTTTAAATGTAAATGGACTAAATGCTACAATCAAAAGAAAAACATGACTGAATGGATTAACAAACAAAAACAAAAAACAAGACCTATCTATATACTTCCCATAAGAGACTCATTTCAGACCTACAGACACAGAGACTGAAAATAAAGTGATACACAATGCAAATGGAAGTGAAAATAAAAAGCCAGGGTCGCAATATTTATATCAGAAAAAAATAGACTTTACAACAAAGACTATAGCAAAAGACAAAGACAGAAACTACATAATGATAAAGGGATAAACCCAACAAAAGATACAATATATTAAATATCTATACACCCAACACAGAGGCACCTAACTGCAAAGCAAGTATTACAGATATAAAAGGAGAAGTTGATAGTAATACAATAGTAGAGGACATTAACAGCACTTTACATAAATGGATAGAACATCTAGACAGAGAATGAAAAAGGAAAAAGTGGCTTTGAATGACACATTAAACCAGATAAATGTAACAGATATATACAGATCATATATCAAAAACCACTCCAGCAGAATTTGATTTGATTTGATTATATCAAAAAAACTCCAGCAGAATATACATTATTTTCAAGTGCATGTAGAACATTTTCCATGATAGATCAATCACATATTAGGTACAAAACAACTATCAATAAATTTGAGAAGACTAAAACCATATCAAGCATCTGTTTTTTGGTTTTTTTCCCCCACAATGGCATGAAACTAGAAATAAATTACAAGATAAAAGATCTGGTAAAAACAAATGGAAATTTAAAAAAATACATGAAAATGAATGAAAATGGAAACACAATGACCTCAAATCTTTGGGGCACAGTAAAAACTTCTGAGAGGGAAGTGTATAGTGATACAGGCCTACCTCAAGAAACAAGTAAAATATCAAATAAAACAATTGAAACTTACATCTAAAGGAGCTAGGAAAAGAACAAACAAAACCCAACGCTAATACAAGAAAGAAAATAATAAAGATTAGAGAAGAAATAAGTGAAATAGACATACATACACACACACAAAGAAAAAACAATGGAAAAGATTAATGAAACCAAGAACTGGTTCTTTGAGAAGATAAACAAAATTAACAAAACTTTAGCCACATTCTTCAGGAAAAACAGTGATAACTCAAACAAAATCAGAACAGAAGGAAGAAAAATAACCAACACCAAAGAAATGCAACAAATTATGAAAAAATATTATTTAAAATATTAAAACAAATAGAAGGACCACAAAAACTAGATAATTTCATAGAGCTTATAATCTTCCAAAACTGAATCAGGAAGAAATAAAAATTTGAAGAGACCAATTACTATTAATGAAATTGAATCAGTAAACCAAACTCCCAGCATACAAAATTCTGGGACCAGACACCTTCAAAAGTAAATTCTACCAAATATTTAAAGAGTTAATAACTATTCTTCTCAAACTAATGCAAAAAATAGAAGAGGAAGGAAAACTTCCAAATACATTCTGTGAGGCCAGTGTAACCTGCTACCAAAACCAGACACCATACACACGTACACACAAAACCACCCCCAACACACACACACACACACACACACACACACACACACACACACAAAACCACTACAGGCCAGTATCTCCGATGAACATAAATGCAAAAATCCTCAAAAAATATGAAACTGAATTTGACAATATATTAAAAAAAATCATTCATCACAATCAAGTAGAATTTATTCTAGCGATGCAAGGGTAGTACAATATTCACAAATCAATCAATGTTAGGTTAGGTCTTTCATCCATAGGAATGGATAAAGGAAAGGATAAAAAGGAAAGGATAAAAGGAAAGGATAAAAAGTTAATGACAATCTGAAAAAGCTTTTGACAAAATACCACATCCATCCATGATAAGAGTTTTCAACAAAGTGGAATTAAAGGGAACATACCTCAACATAATAAAGGCCATATATGAAAAACTAATAGCTAACATTATACTCAAGAGTGAATAACTAAAAACTTTTCCTTTAAAACCAAGAACAAGACAAAGATGTCCACTTTCACTACTTTTATTCAACACAGCACTGGAAGTTTTGGCTATAGCAATCAGAAAAAAAAAGAAAAAGAAAAAAAAGAAAAGAAAGAAAGAAAAGACATCCAAATTGTTAATGATGAAGTAAAACTCACTATTTGCAGATGTTACTGTATATAGAAAACCCCAAAGTCTCCACCAAAAAATTACAACTGATAAATGAATTTAGTAAACAGGATACAAAGTTAATATACAAAAATCAGTTGCATTTTTATACACTAATAACGAAGTAGCAGAAAAAGAACGTAAGAAAACAATCCCATTTATAATTGCATCAAAAAGAATAAAATACCTACAAATAAATTCCACCAAGGAGGGGAAAGATCTATATTCCCCTCCTTGGTGAGGGGAAACTATACAATTTTGATGAAAGAAATTTAAGACAACACAACCAATGGAAAGGTGTGCCATGCTTATGCATTGGAATAATTAATGCCATTTAAATGCCCGTACTACCCAAAGCAATCTACAGATTCAGTGCAATTCCTATCAAAATACAATAGTATTTTTCATAGAACAAGAACATATTATCCCCAAGTTTGTATGAAATCACAAAGACTCAGAATAGGGAAAGCAATCTTGAGAAAGAACAAAGCTGGAGGTATGATCCCAGATTTTATGATATACTATTGAGCTTTAGTAGTCAAAACAGTATGGTATTGGCACAAAAATAGACACATAGATCAATGGAACAGGATAGAAAGCCAAGAAATAAACCCTCATCTATATGATCAATTAATCTAGGACCAAAGAGGCAAGAATATACAATGGGGAAATTATTCTTTTTTTAAAGAAATTTTATTTTTTTAGAATATTTATTTATTTGAGAGATAGAGAGAGAGCGAGCGAGCGAGAGAGCACTCACATGCACACACAGGTTAGGGGCAGAGAATGCGTGAGACAGAGAATCTCCATGTTATCAATGCAGAGCCTGATGCGGGGCTTGAACCCAGAAACTGTGAGATCATGACCTGAGCTGAAGTTGGATGTTTAACAGACTGAGCCACTCAGGTGTCCCAAGACAGCTTTTTCAATAAATGGTGTTGGGAAAACCAGACCGCTACATACAAAAGAATGAAATCAGACCACTTTCTTACACCATACACAAAAATAAACTCAAGATGGATGAAAGACCTAACCTAATTGTAAGACCTGAAATCATAAAACTCCTAAAAAAACATAGGCAGTAATCTCTTGGCCTTTACTTTTAGCAATTTATTTATGGAGATGTCTCCTCAGGCAAGGGAAACAAAAGCAAAAATGAACTATTGGGACTATACCAAAATAAAAATTGCACAGCAAAGGAAATAATCAACAAAACAAAAAGGCAATGTATTGAGTGAGAGTAAATATTTGCAGATGTTATCTCTAATAAGAGGTTAATATTCAAAATGTATAAAGACCTTATATAACTCAACACCAAATCTTCATCATCATCATCATCATCATCATCATCATCCAATTAAAAAATGGACAGAGAACCTGAGTAGACATTTTCCCAAAGAAGTGTACAGATGGCCGACACATGAAAAGATGCTCAACATCACTAATCATCAGGGATATACAAATCAAAACCATGGTGACATATCACCTCACACAAGTCAGAATGGTTAGTATGAAAAAGACAAGAAATAGGTGTTGGTGAGGATGTAGAGAAGGGAACACTTCTGACTGGTGAGAATGTAAACTGGTGCAGCCACTGTGGAAGACAGCAAGGAGCTTCTTCAAAAAATTAAAAATACACCATGAACCAACAGCTCAAGGACCTGGATGAGAACAGGGATGCCAAGATGAACTTCAGCAAATTTATTGTGTTTGTGACCACCCGCACAGCAGCCTGCCGCAAGTACTCCAGTGATGCTCTGCAGACCCAGATATCTGGAGGGGGCTCAGGTGGGCTCAAGGAGCCAGCTGCTGACTTCCCGAACCCTGTGTGTGATCACTTCCCTGGGCTGGGTCTGCTGATGACCCTCTGATTAGTAAAATGCTTATGAAATACAAAAACAAACAAACCAAAAACAAAACAACAACAAAAACTGTATGATCCAGTCATTTCACCACTGGATATTTACCCAAAGAAAATGAAAACACTAATTTGAAAAGACATATGCACCCCTGTATTTATTTTAGCGTTATTACGATAGGAAATATATGGAATCACCCCAAGTGTCTATCAGTAGATAAATGGATAAAGAAGGTTGGTGTATATATTGGAATATTACTCAGCCACAAAAAAGAATGAAATCTTGCCATGTGCAACATGAGTGGACCCAGAGGTATCATGCTAAGTAAAACAAGTCAGCTAGAAAAAGATGTATACCATATGATTTCACTTATATGTGAAATTGAAAAAACAAAACAAATGAACAAACAAAAACTAAACAGACTCTTAAATACAGAGAATTGGGGTTGTCAGAGGAGCAGCAGGTTGGGAGGAGATGAAGAGGATAACAAACTTCCAATTATAAAATAAGTCACAGAGATGAAAAGTACAGCATAGGGAATATAGTCAATACTATTGTAATAACATTGTATGGTGACAGATGGTGAGTATATCTATTTTGGTGAGCATTTATTATATATTCAATATATACAACTGAGTAATGTATAGAATTGTTGAATCAATATATCGTATACCTGGAACTAATATAACATTGTATGTTAATTATGCTTTAATTTAAAAACTAAAATATGGGCTCCTAATGTACTATTTTCTCAAACTTCTGCAGGTTTCCAGATTATTAGAATAAAATATTCAGGAAAAGCAAGTGTACATTGAGATATTATTTATTATCTGTACAAATTTATCTGCAAATTCAATATGACTTTACAAGTAGATCCTACCAATTATCTCATGAACAAATCATTTAAAAATTATATAAACCTTCTTTAGGAAATACTTTTTAATGCATTATTTGATAACCTTGACAACAAAACTTAACAAAGACTGTGACAGGCTAATCCTCCTCCTCACAAACATAAATACAAGAACCGAAGCCAATATTAGCAAGCTGATTCTAATAATGTGTAAAATATTTTTTAAGTGTATGTGAGTGTGTGTGTGTGTGGGGGGAACTTATCCCAGGAATTCATGGTTAAAGTAGTGTTAGGATATTAATTCATATTATCCACTACATTATCACATTAACAGAGAAAAATCATTTTAATTCTGTTAGTAGCTGAAGCAAAAATAAATAATAAACTTCTTTCATCCATTCCTGATAAAATCTCTTATCAAAGTATTAAGGCAATTCCCTTAACCAGATAAACAGCATGTACAACAACCTTCAGAGGGTGTGATAGCTAACTACTTAGCACTGTTGACCACAAATAGTGAACAAGGACTTAAGATGCTTCATGGACTTGACAGTTTCCTGCCCCTGCCCCTTTCCTATTCAATGCTCTTACCAGGGATTTGGGTGAAGGTGGATAAGCAGCATTCAGCATTTGGCAGGAAATAGTGACAAACAATGTCAAAATGGCAACCGACTTCCACTAGCAGAAACAATTGGTCCAAATGAGCAAAATGGAATTTAAAAGATATCTTCGACTAATGTTAAAAAAAAAAAAAAATTACACCAGCAAAGTATGTGAAAGAATCCGTTTGCTAAGAGGTGATATGGAAAAAAAAGAACACATAGAAAAACATTAACTACTACAAACTTAATATAGGTAAATAGTATGATAAAACTACAAAGAAAAAAAGAATAAAGCAAATGATTCATGGTCCATATTAAGTGTTCTATTTAAAAACAAGTACCAAGAGCAAGGCCAGCCTAGGTTGCATTCCTATCCTACCACATCAGAATATCAGTGTTGTTGATAAATCTCCTGATATCTATGGCACCATTTTAAGTAGCTGTGTGTCAGGACTCTGGCTTTCAAGTGGGGTATAGCTACCTGTGTAAGGGGTCTAAATATCATGCTCCACAAGAAAGGACTGAAGGAATAAAATAAACTTCAAAATTCTCTTAGAAAAGAGATAGAGCATGCTTCAATTAAGAGAAAATGTTGAGAACTCACTGTATGTTAGAGTACACCCTAGGTATTTCACATCTGTAGTTTAACCTACCCAAACCCTAAGGGGGAAGTATTAATAGCCCCATTTTATGAAAGAAAAAACAGACGCTGATTAAATTTGATCAAGATACCCAAAGTCTGAAACAACCGCAAGCCCACATTTGTTTAATTATAAACTGTGACTATGCTTATTACATTTTCCCACCCGCAGTCTAGATTATTTGAAGGGTTTTCCTGTGAAAGAGAGAGATGATTTTGTTGGTGCTCTATAATGGAAGAGGAAAAGTGAGGGCAGTGAAATTAAGTTGGTTCAAAAGGGCTAACCTAAATGTCTTCCATGCCTACAGTCTATAAATGAATGATGAGCAGACACTGCATTCCAGTATCTATGAAAAGTACACTGCTTTCATGTTAATTTAAAATGAGGGAGTTTAAAATAATTTATGTGAAATAATTTTGATATTGACATTACTAGTACATATTCAAAAAGAAAGCAACACTAAGGCATTAATATGAGAGTCAGAAGACACAGTTTCTCTGTTTTAAGGTAGATGTGGAACTTTAGATGAGTATCATAATTTCTACTCATTCATAAAAGAGATGTGCATAGTTGGTTGATTTATAAGTTTTGATTCCACTGTACAATTATGTGATTTTTAAAACCACCCATAAAAAATCTTATGCATGACCATAAGTTGAAGTGTTTATTCTCATTTTGCCTCTTTTAACAAGTTGTACAAATGAACAAGCAAGCCTGGAATGTGTTCAGCTGAAGTTCAGTTACAAGTATAGATACTGTGGAGCTTTAATTTTTTATCTTTATATTTGCAAATAAAAATGTGGAATAAAATCTCTAATCCTTAATAATTTGAGTGTCAAAATATGAAGCATAAGCCTAAATATGTAATTATTTGAGACATTATCTACTCCCAAGAAGTAAAATTCCCTCTGTACCCCTTGACCCAGAAAATAATTTTAGTGATGAGCAGTTTGGAAGGAAGAGATTATTTCAGGACGCTCTATGTGAACATGCCGTTTTGATGCTATATTTGACTCTGTAACATGATCTAATCGTACAAGAATGGAATGGCTATTGTGAACTAACGCCCAGAATCATTGTGAGAACGGGATTTGATAATTTCTTTCTGAAATGACTTTATAATAGAGTTTCAAAAAATAAGATTTTAGAGAGATGGACTTCTCTTCAGGAATTTTCCTGTTAATGCTGTAGCTAACTATCCTGAACCTTCTCATAGAAGACCGAAGTCACTACGTAGAGCAAGGAATGATCCAGATACCTTTTGTAAAATCTTCCAAAGAAAATACTATTTCATTTGAAGTTTCATAAAAAAACTACGTACTATGTTTTTTAATGTGATTATTCTGCTTACCTAAGAAAGGTCATGAATAACCAGCTAAACTATAAAGAACATATAATAAGGTACACTATAGCCTCAGAAATAATTTTGGAAACTGGCAGGTCATAGTGTTATCAGTATGATTACCAATTAAATTAATAGAGGTGAGTTTTCTTTCTCAAGAGTCTCAGATTTTCTCTGAAGTTTTTCCTCCCAGTATCTCCATTCTGATTGAACAAAATGCAACACTAAATACACCTGCATGAACAAGCAATGGAGTTTCTGTTGGGCCCATTGGCTTTGCTCCCATGTCCCTGTAAGTCTATATTTTTCCATATAACAACAACAAAATGTACATATATATATATATATATATATATACACATATATACACACACACACATATATACATATATATGTATATATATGTTTATATATGTTTTCCATTATATATGTGTGTATTATATATAATATTTGGAAAAGTGAGATATTCTCCAAATCTGTCACCTGTCTACGAAGATGCTATAATTTCTACTGTCCACAACGACTATTAGAGAATTTAAAACAAAAGCTACCAAGAATAGATTTTTTTTGGGGGGGGGGGCTTCCATCGAGGCATTTTATTTGCATGAATGTATTACATCCCTAGAAAAAGAAACCTTGGATTTTCCCTCCTGTGTGTTTTTTTTTTGTCTTGCTTCTTCATGGTCTGTAATGCCAGCTGTGGTTGTCAGAACAATTAAAGCAAACTAGTGGATGGGGGCAGATTATTCTGCCATTTTTCTAAATCTTTGAGTTGTACATCCAATATCGGGCTGCCAATAACACTTTTATAATCTTGCTTGATAATTTTTTTTTTCAAAATGATTCACAGCCTGGAATGAAATAGCAAATTTTCCAAAGCCAGCGAACCAAGATAGTGTACAAAGCTCATTGATTTTTTCTTACAACTCTTGCAAACAATGCTCAGCCATGCAAAATAATGTAGCCAGTTGTCTTCTGAAAATTGGTGAGGTGATATTTCAATGTGATTTTTATTTTATCTTCAAAGGTTTTACTCTTGGACATAGCAATCTCTATTCAATGAGATGGCTATGCCCCATCTGTCAGTTCATGTTTGATTATATTTTTAAAAGTCTATGAAGAACGATTAGCCAATTGCTGTGGTTGATTTTGCATTTGTCAAATTTTACACTGTGTGGTGTAGACCACACTTGCATAAAACCGCACAAAGAAGTATGCTGGAGGCTTACCCGAGAGGAGGAATCCATACATCACCACCAGGCAATGAAATTTTATTTCCTGTAGCTTTTCCTCTAGATATCCTTGGTATATAAGGTGCACAGGTATTTCAGAGAACTACAGAAACCAGATACATTGAGATAGGCCTGAGATAAAACAGATTTGCTGTAAAGTAGAATTAAACCTGGGTGTAGTGATATCTGTTTATCACAGCTTAAGAAAACAGTGCCAGTCAGGCAGAAATGCTTCAATGTGAAAAATATAATATACAACAGAGAGGGCAAAATTTTGAAATATGAGTTTAAAGAATCCATTTGTTGCATGGAGAGTCTACTATTAGGCACTGTTCTAGGTGTTTCAGATACATCAGTGAACAAAACAAAGACCTCTGCCCTTGTGCAGTTTGCCTCTCAGTGTTGGAAGACAGAAAAGAAAAATTTAAAACAGCATGTGAATAATTTGTAAATCTGCAGAATAAGGTAAGTGCTAGGAAAATGTGAAGTAGGGAAAGAAGAATGAAGTGGGTGACATTAAAGTTGAAATTTTAAACAGAGTAGTCAGTGTCTTCTGGTTCAATATGTATTTTGATATAAATTTAAATATAATTCTGAGATTCAGGGTTACCAAAAGTCATATTCCTTTTGCTTATATAAAAACAAAGGTAAGACAAGGCAGTTGGCTACCATGCTGGCAAGAGACATAGGTCTATGAGTTTTCCTGATTTTGGATTTTTCCTGGGACATTTTAAAACTGCCTTAGCTGTGCTACTTTGAAATCTGTCCAAAATTAACAGGCACACTGAGACTTCGAACATGTTTTGTGACCCAATTTCTGGAGCTGCAGGGATATACCAAGCCCTTTGCCTCTCTTAGATATACAGAAATTAGGAAGATAAAACTAAAAATCTACTCTTGGTATTTGATTGAGGTCTTTGATCACTACCATACTTCAATGTCATATATCTATGGATAAGGGTTAGTTGTAACCTGAGGATATATTCTAAAAGATATGATTTCATATCATTTATAAAATACTTAATTTCCCAATACTTTCAAGATTTGTTGGTGATTGTATCTAAAAATTTTATTAACAACTCTGCATTATCAGGCTTTACCAACTCTTGCTGACTCTGCTTTTCTCTTGTCTATGAAATCAGAACATACAAAGTTCAAGTAGTTGCCTGATTTGCTCCTTCCCCACCTCATCCTTCACATGTCCAGGACTCATAGATAAATACACTAAAAAGTGTGTTTTTATACTCCATTTTATACTCTATACAATATGTTCTACATATGGTAGTAATTTTTTTTTTTTTTGAGAGAGAGAGAGAATGCATGCACGTGAGCGAGGGAAAGGCAGAAAGAGAGGGAGAGAGAGAATCCCAAGCAGGCTCTGTGCTGTCAGTGCAGAGCCCGACATGGGGCTTGATCCCATGAACCATGAGATAATGACCAGAGCTAAAATCAAGAAGAGTCAGATGCTTAACCGACTGAGCCACCCAGGCACCGCTATATCGTAGTAATTTTAACCAAATTTTCTCATCATTTTCACTCTCAAGAGTCATATCCGTTTTAGAATCTAAACATGGTAGTCATCCTTTTATTACCCATCATTATAATACACACTCTTATTTGAATACTCCTGAGTCCCATTGCATTTATCCTGTTTAAAATATAACTATATATATCATATAATAACCATATATATGTAATATCCTACTTGATAAAACACCCATATATTAATGATATCATGGTGCTATTAGATCTTAAAAATTTTTGATCAAGTCCAATTTATCAATTTTTGACTTTTTGTTGTTTGGGATTTTTTTTAAACTTATGTAAGAACATTTTGGCTACTTCAAGTTTGCAAAGATTTCTCATCTACGTATTGCCCCAGAACTTTTATAGTTTTAGTATATACGCAAACACATATATGTTTATGAATCAATTCAAATTAATTTTTGCTTTGTTGTCATATAAGAATCAGTGTTCTTTTCCAACATGAACATCCAGTTGCTTTGGCATCATTTATTTAATACATGTAGGGTATCTTCACACTGTTCTCTTTACAAAACACTGCAAAATTTCTTACATCCTTGGATTCTTAAGTACAAGCTTTATGCTTTATTTTGCATTGTAGTTTGCAAATAATTTCATGCTTAATTATACTCTTCTGATAATCTTGGGAGGTCAGTATTCTCAGTTTGTAAAACAAGGAAATTAAGGGGCTAAAGAAATTACCAAAGATATCTCACCCATACTCAAACACACAAGTGCACACATGTGCATGCACAACACACACAGAGACGGAGCCAATCCCACAAACCTGGGTCACTTCATGTCAGTACTTCTTGAGTTTCATTTCCCAAGTAAATACCCATTAATGGCAAGGCAGACTCAAGAAATATACTCAAAAGGCCTTGAGACACAGCTGGAAACAATCACAGATTTTTTTCATCAAAGGTTCATGTTTTATATTTTAAAAATTATGTGAATTTTATATCCCTCTATATTATCTTTGCTGAACATATCAAAATAAAGTTGTATATTGTATATCATTAACTAAAATAAATGTTCCAGATAAATCCAACTGGCTCTCTATATTATTGCCACTCCCTGCTCCTTTCCCTGGAACATGAAACCCATTTTCAGATATTCCCACATCATTGTTATCTGTAGTCTCTTTTGGTTTGCTTAGTGTTGTTAGTGTTATTAACTTACTTTATTTAAAGAGAAAACACCTGTGCACCAAGGTAAACATAATGATAAAGATAAGAGCCCATTCTTCAATTAGAATAGCTTCAAACAGTTCTGGAAATAAAAGACTATTGTCTCATGTTCTTTTTTTACTGCCACTTAATCAAATACGATATATGAGGCAATATGGAGTGTATATCTAGAGATACATAGTTGATTAGGGACCACTTTCCTTGGGGTGCAAACCCAGGAGATATGGACTTTCCAAACTATGTTCAAAGTCAATAATAACTTTTTTTTCCTGAAAGTATACATTTCTTGTTTCAGAAGATACCCTTCATCTTGGAGCCAGACCTGTATCTGGATTAACACCTATATAGAGGGATTTTATTTTCTTCAGCTATCCTGGAAAGTAGGCAGCTAATGCCTTTCAAGACCTGACAGAGATGATTGTCCTTCTGTATATAGGAGAGTTGTCTGTTAAAGATTTACTCATCAGAAAATGATAATCACAGGTTTTATTATCTATAGAGATTTGGGGTAGCAATTGATAACACTCCCACCTTTCTGTTTCAGGAGCAGGAGAATCTGGAAAAAGTACAATTGTTAAACAAATGAAGTAGGTACACACTATTTTAATGTTTGATATTTGATGTCTGTCTGTGTAGTTGACCAGTCTTAAAAGAAATATTTTTCATTGATTGAAAAATATTGAAATCAGATTGAAATCTGATTGATGGTCCATATATCCAGGTAGCAGCAGAGCAGTCATGATTCCTGTGAAAATTTCCCTCCAACCCTTTACCAGAGAGCATAACTGATGAGTAATATTGTCATTTCCATTTTTTTTTTAATCTTGCCTCTCAACAAGATGCCTACTAGAAGCAGTTATGTTTTAAATATATTAATCTGGGTATAATCTAGGGTTTCAATATGGTGGGCATAAGCCATAAACATTTCAAAATATGTCAAGATTCATTTGAATTTAGGAGGGAATTATAATTTCAACCCAATTGGCATTTTACCTACCTGGGAATAAAATGTTTATGTAAAGTTATTACTATCATGGATTTCATTTTTTTTTTTTTTGCATTTTTCTTTCCTCTTTATAATGAAATAAGTAGGCATGAATTTCTTGATGAGACAACAAATATAAAGGTGCTAAAATCCAAGAATATAATGTCTGAAGAAATAAAATTTCAATTGATAAGTGGAGATGATTATGTAAGATCTCATGACTGTCACTGCTGGAGAATTCTAAAGGACAACTATTGCTATAGGAGAAAATGATCATTTTTTAAGCTTATTTTTAATTACCTATTGGAGGATCTTGCTCTTTGGAATAGGTCACAAGAGGAAATCATCCCAGTTAATGATACAATTGTCTATTTAGAATGTAAAACACTGTTTTTTCCTTTCTTTTTAGGTACTAATGTCATGTAAGTTCCTTATCAGCAATTATATAAGATCCACTTTTCAAATTCCATGATACCTGTACTTGCACCCAATTTTTTTATACCTTTTCTCCCATCTTTGAAGAACAGGACACGCCTCTATCCTGACCAGTGCTCATACTGCTTTTGTGTTCTCAGTTCCATCCTTGCATCCCAAATCATCTTGCACACCCTGTAACACTACCACTGAATTCACCTGTTAGTTTATTTCTGGTTAAAATCATGCTTGAGTTCCCCCTATCCTTTTTACCTGTCCATTCTCTGTGAAGTTAAATGCAGTAAAACAAGAAATAATCAATTATTTGGCTATCTAAAAATTAAAACTTTTAAATATATTAAACCATAAATAAAATTAAACAAAAATAGAAAACTAGCAAAAAATCTATAATAAATATAATAGATAACTGACTATAATAATATGTACATATAGATATAAATATAGATATATAGAGAGATATATAATATATAGATTTGTAAGAAAATATAGATTGGTAAGAAAACAAATAAGCTGCCCAATAAATACAAATGGTAAGACACTATGAACAGACAATTCACAAAGACAAAATTAATGTCTGTTTACATCTATAATGAGCTATTCTTCATCTTAGTAAATTAGCAAACAATAATTTTAAATAATATTACTCAATAAGGGTGAGGTTTGACAAGTTAATATTTTTCATTACTACTTGTAAAATTATTTGTTAAAGCAGATTTATAGAAATAACTCTTGCAATCTACACTGCAACTTGGGAAAATAATAATTATATTTCCGAGAATTTTAATAAAATAATTTAAATTTTTAAAAAGTACAAAAATAAAATAATATAAACATGAAAATATGAACAGTTATGCACCGAGAGATTTGGACTAGTCTTATTTAAAATAATGATGTATGAGGTAAAACAAAATACTCTAAATTAAAATAAAACATAGGGAAATGGATTGTGAAAGTATGGGACTCTCCACTTTTCAACTGTAATATTTTACACCCATTTACAAGTTGTATGCAAATGAGAAAGTTTTAATAGCAGAAAATACTTATATTCACTGCACCACAAAGATACAAGATTCCATAAACATCTTTACCTCAACTATAACAAAATAGATAATTTTTTTAAATGGAAGAAAATATTCCAATGTTCAAAGATATTTGCTTCTCATTACTGGGATTTAAAGTTAAACTGAACCTTCATTTTGAACACTGCTGGGTTTTTCACATTTTCTACAATGAGCAAATATTGCTTCTATTATTAACAGAGTCTCCTGATGCTACTTATTCCTCCTTTCCTCAGCAGACTCTATATGGAATACTCAACATTAGCTCTCTTTACTCTTCTACCTTCCATTTACTCTTAAACCATTTCCATCATGCCTGCCTCCAGCATGCCAAAAAAATTGCCCGTATAAATGTCAATTATTATTTCCCAATTGTCATGTTGTATGGAATGCTCATGAGTCCTTATTTTAATTGTTTCACTGCACTGGGCTTTTCTCTTCTCAAACTTTACTCTGGCTTCTAAAATAACTCTTTCCCAGTTTACCTCCTAACCACCTGCTTTACTCCCAGATTCTTTGACTACATCTTAACTGCTGGTGCCTCTAATGTACTAGGTCCCCTTCTCTGCTTACTCTATACCTTCAGATGAAAACTGCTAAGGTCCAGTGATTTTTGCTATCATCTGTCCCAGACTGTCCTAGAATATTTCTTTCAAATTCACTTTGTCTAAACTAGGGAAGCAGGTATATCTACGTCCATATTCTGTGGATAGGTCCAGTTCAAAAAAACAACACTAACTTATCTCTCCATCTGGCCTGTTTCCCTACATTTAATTATAGCAGCAACAGCAGCAGCAGCGGCAGCCTCTAAAGCAATAAATCTGGGTGTAGATATGAAGACGCTCACCTACTCACCAAGTTTTGTCACATCTACACAAGTTACATCTTCAAGGGTGTTATTTATCCCTATTGTCACTGCCTTAGTTTAAAAGCCTCACATTTCTGAAGTGGATTAATGCAATATCCCGCTAAGAACTTTCGACCTCCCTCTTCTTTCCTCCACTGCAGTATCCACAGTAACACCAACTGATCGCTTTTTAAAAAGAGTGTATGTCTTTCCTGAATCGTACTGTTCACAAACTATCAAGATCAAACTGCTTGGCATGATACATAAGACACTTCAGAATCTAGCTCTTATCTACCTCTTCATTCTGATGTCCTATGACTTCCCTCCCCCTTCATGCTTTCTACATCAGATGCTGAACTTACATAATGCTTTGGACTAATGTATGACAGAAGGCATACAGCTTAGCAGCTAAGATCAGGGGCTCCAAAATCAGACTGCATTTATTGCTCAACTGTACCATGTACTAAGTTAGGGGTGGTGGTTCATTTATCTATGCCTACATTTCTTTCCTGTAAAATGTATGTAATAATTTTACCTACCTTAAACTACTTATTGCAAGAAATGAGAAGACATATAAAGCACTTAAAACAGTGCTTGGCATACACTGAAAGTTTGGTAATTGTAGCCATCTGTTCGGTCGTACTGATTGTTCTTCCTAGAGTGTTCTTCCTTTTCGCTATCTGGAAATAACTACTCCTCCTTGAATAATGAACCGATCATCAATCACTGCCCCAGGCAGTCTCCCCCCAGTCTCTTAGACTTCCTCTCAATAAAGTCTATCGCTTCTTCTTTTCTAGTTTATTGTACCACATTCAGACATTGTTGTAATATACTCTCACACTGTACAAAAGTGAAATTTTATGCCCTACCTTCCTATATAATCCAGTACTCTCCAATAGAACTTTCTGTGATGACAGGAAGATTCTATCTGCATTTTCCAATATGGAAGCTCCTAGTCACATGTGGCTATTACGCATTTGAAATTTGGCTAGTGTAAAGGAGGAATTAATTGACTCTTATTTTTTTAATGTTTTACTTAATGTTTTTGTTTTTTTATTTATTATTTTTTTAACATTTATTTATTTTTGAGACAGAGAGAGACAGAGCATGAACGGGGGAGGGTCAGAGAGAGAGAGGGAGACAGAATCTGCAACAGGCTCCAGGCTCTGAGCTGTCAGCACAGAGCCCAATGCAGGGCTTGAACTCACAAACTGCGAGATCATGACCTGAGCCGAAGTCGGACGCTTAACCGACTGAGCCACCCAGGCGCCCCTGTTTTTATTTATTTTTGAGAGAGACCAAGACAGAATGCTAATGGGTTAGGGGAAGAGAGAGAGGGAGACACAGAATCAGAAGTAGGCTCCAGGCTCTGAGCTGTCAGCACAGGGCAAGACACGGGGTTCGAACCCACGAGCTGTGAGATCATGACCTAAGCCGAAGTCAGACGCTCAACCAACTGAGCCACCCAGGTGTCCCAGAATTAATTTACTTTTAAATAATGTCTAGTAGCTACTATATTAGACAGTGGAGCTCTAGTCTATATGTTTTGGGGGAGGAGAGAAAGTGTCATTCATTAATTCTTTTCAGTACACAATGCAGTATGTTACAGAAAATTTCCAGTAGAAGCTCACTAATTTGAACAGGTTTAGGAATCAACTGGCAGATAGAAAGCTCTATGTCACAGAAATGTATTTGTGCATTCCCTGGAAAAACAGTGTTACTTAAAGTCCCACTACAGCTGGATTTTTTAAAGTATACATTTACCATTTTGCTTTGTGATGTTTCCTTATCCTGTGATGAAAGGATAGGAATAAGAACTTATTCCAGAAAGAAAAACCTAACTGCCATTTTAATTTAATAATTAAATAATTTTCCAATTTCACTTTTTTGACAAAGAACTGAGATTTCTTTAATGAACTTATTCTTGAGCTATCTATAAAGACATTTTACTGCATGTTTTCCACAACCTTTAGTGGTCTACTTTTTTACCTATTAAAGTTGTTTGTTTAATATAGCAAGATAAACATGGCCATGTTGAAAATAGAAACACAGCAATTATTGGCAATCAAACATTAAAAACAACAAATAATGGATATAGGTTCTGCCTCTACTCTTTTTACTTCAGAAATTGTTATATTTGAAGGTTTTAATATCTTTAAGGGCCTCAGTGTTCTTTTCCTCCTCATGCTAACGTCTCTCTGTGTACAGATAAAACACAAATCCTTCATAATATGACACCCAAAATGATGGCTAATGAAGGTAAGACACTTCAAAAACAAACAAAAAACAAACAAACCTAGAAAGGAACAAGAACATATTATACAATAGACAATAAAGTAATAAGCATATGCAGAGATTTTAGCTTTTAGAAGGTAAATCTATTTTAATCTATTATTCCAAAAGGATAAGTAAAACTGAGTTCTGATTGAATGAGTGAATGGAAGGAAAAGAAGAGTTCAGCCAAATAAATGTCTGAGCATTTCCACTATGAGAGCTAACGGCACGTACACAGATGGAAAAATAAGGAATTTAGCAGCAGGTAATTACCTACATTAAAAAAAAAAAAAAAAAAAGATGCCTTTGTTAATGCTATGAATAGAAAACAGGCACTCCTATTTTCCAGTGTGTCTTAAGTGATAGGAAAAGAAATGAATGTTCTACTAAAGTACTTCACTTCCTCTAGACATCATGTTATAAAGACTAATTTGAGAACTCTGTATCTTTGTCCTGGGAATCTGGAAATTTTTCTTTTGAAAATAAACAAGTGTTCTAAGTAACATGCTCATGATTTACCAATTTTAAATAGTGGTTTATCCAGAGCAAATTTTAATTCCTCTTTATATTTGGCATGGGGAGCTCAAAAAATAGTGCATTAGACCCCAATGATAATAAAAATCCATAGTCATAAAACTGTTCAGATTTAACATACACATATGGACAATATTTTTGTAACAAATATATATTGTAATTTTATTCAAGCAAATTATTATTGATGTGTTTTAATATTATAAAAAATATCAATTGCTCAACTCACAAAAGCTCTTCATGTTTAAATTGTAGGATCATCCATAAGAACGGTTACAGTGAGCAAGAATGCATGGAGTTCAAAGCAGTAATTTACAGTAACATATTGCAATCCATCCTAGCTATTGTGAAAGCCATGACTACCCTTGGGATTGATTATGTGAATCCCAGAAGTGCAGTAAGTATGCAAATAATGACCGTTGCAGTCCTACAATGGAGTTTGAGCCATAAAATGGTAGAACTAAATTTCTAGTATTAATCTACACCAAAAATTTAAGAATATGAATTATGAAATTTGGAAACTTTAATTCTGTTTAGTGTGAGATTTCTGTTTTTTCTTTACATGAAACTTCTTTTTGAGTGTGTGCTATAATCTTATTCAATATTAACTGGTTTCCTAGGAATCAAATCTAATATCAAATAATATACTGTATTAGAGAAAAATATTGGTTATGTTTCCTAAATATAAAAGAATTTATTCCATAAAATCAAACTACAATATCTCTACATTTATTTCCCAAGTTGAATTATGAGTCATTTCATGCAGATTTTAGTAATAACATTACTAAAAATTACAATTTTCATTATTGTTCAATAATTACAAAGGCAATGTGGGGCAGGGAAATTTTTATTTTATAATGTCAATTTTTTAAAAAAGAATTCAAAGTGTGTGATTAAGTAAGCTCTATAATAAATATACTCAGATAGGCAGAGTTATGTTTATAAGGTAGCATCTAAATAGTTTCATTTCATTCTATTTTATATTTTGTAATATAATTCTATAACTATATAGTGTTCTCCAAAGAACAATAACTACCCACACCCAAAAGAGGAGTAATAGTGTACAATCAACAGGAAAAACTCACTTATTTTTACATGTCCCGTCCAAAAGCAGCTGGTTGCCTCCAGAAGATATCAATTGAACTGTTGCCAGTGCAACTCTTAGATACCTTGTTATACTACAATAAAAAAGAGAAGAACAGCATTTTAAGTATAGAGAAGAATGTGACATTTGTACTTTCCTCTCCCTATACTCCTCTTGGAGTTTAGGGTTCGACCATGTAAATTACCATTGGAAGCCAGGATGAAAAGAAAAATACTTTCATGCTGTTAATTTTAAAGGAAATGGTAAATCCTCTTCTTGTTCTGCTATTTTCCAACAAAGAGCACAGAAATGCTAAGTATGTTCTTAGGGCAGATCATTTGTAAGGCAGAGTCAGGAGTTCCGCTAGGCTCTCCTTCCATTTTTAGCTTTCCTCAAACTTGGCTCCAGTAAGTCACCTACTTCTTTAAGTTACAGTTGCCCTCTCACATGTAAAAGAGGAACTTGCAGGAGGAACTCAACTCCAATATCTTTGCATTCTTTACCATTCCATGAGTTGATGATCCTTTTTTTTTTTTTTTTTTTTTTTTTATGTAAGGGTAGTTTGGTTACAGCTCTGACGCTGGCTGTTCCTAAGAAACTGAGACTTTAAATTAGCCCTTCAGAAGCAACCTGATATAAGTCTCATATTTAAAGATGTGAAAAATCAGGGTCAAAGAGGATGAGCAATGTGGCCAGCATTGTATAGCTAGCGTTTGGGGGCAAAACCCACTTCTTCTGGCTTCCATTAGAGTGCTTTTGCCTATGCAAGGATTTTTGCAAAAATACTGTTAATGGTCAGAAGTGATTGCTAATCTGCAACTGGTTAGAGTCTTAATGACCTTGCATGCCTGTGGAGTAAAAATAATAGACTTTGTAGATTGCTGCCAGTAGGCTGAGAATTAAAAAGAATGTAATTTATTCAAAGCGTACATTAAATGGTAAACACAGAGTGATTTATGCAGCACTGAACAACCGACATGACTTCTCAGGAGGACCTTTGTCCTCAAGTGTCAAACATCACAGCTGGCAGATACTACATAACTCAAATTTTGATTTCAATTGTTGAAAACTGCAGTCGTTTTGGTGACAATTCTACAGTATTTGATTTTAAGATCAATATACTCTATACCTGCCTTAAACTTTTTAACAGATTAATTGCTAAGCATCTCACCTATGTGTGGCTTTCAGAGTTCTGTTGTCCTATGGCTTTCAATTTAACTGTATATTTATATAATTTCTATATTTTTATATTATCATTCATACATCATGCAGATTACCATTCAGAGAGAGAAGGAACCCTAAAAAAAGTTTCCATGAGCTTTATTGATTATAGCTCTGTAAATTTGGACAAGTTACTTAATCTTTGTACATTTTGGTTTCTTCATCCATGAAATGTTAGTGTTTTTTTCACTGAGTTTCAAAGACTATTACAGAAGGAAACAGAAATACAGGAAATCCACTTAAAAACAAAATCTTGTGGGGCAACTGTGTGGCTCAGTCAGTGAAGTGTCTGGCTCTTGATTTCAGCTCAGGTCATGATCTCACAGTTCGTGAGGTCAAGCCCCACATCAAGCTCTGTACTGACTGTGGGGAGCCTGCTGGGGTTGTCCCTCCCCTGCTTGTTGCCCCCTCCTCCCCTTGTTTCTCATTCTCTCTCAAAATAAACAACCCCCCCCAAATATTGTAAGATCCTAGTAAATATTGAGTATTTACTCTCTGATAATCACTTTGAATATAAGCTCATTAAAATTTATATATTGAAGTCTACACATCCAACATCATTTGAAAAAAATTGTATTTCATTAAACTTTATTTATACAGCAGACATTGGACTGGACACTGGGAATATACTGAGGAATCAGCAGTAAATGAAATGGAAATAGTATTTGCCCTAAAGAGAGGGAAGACTGATGCTGAACAAGTAATTGCAAAGCATCAGCTATTGCAAAAGGGTAGTACAGCTCAATGGGGAGCTAAATCCTCATTTGTGGAAAGAATTACCAAGAAAGGAAGTACTATCACCAGTGGGGATGGGGAATAATAAATTAATAATAATAATAAAGTTTCTTTTAAGAAATGCTGAGTTTATAAGTTCTGTAACATGTCCACATGTGTAAGTGGTTGAAATGTGCATTTAAAGTTCAAAGGACATAATTTGATGAGAGATCTAAATCTCAGTATCATTGGCATTATACTACGGTGTATAATTTATATTAAGGAAGTGGGTGGGATGGAAAAGTTCAAATGCTTCGACTGAGAAGATAAGGGTGTAAAGAAGAGTAATGACTTAGATGCCCGTGTTGAAAAACTAACATTTTCTGGTCATTTGAGAGGAATAAGAAAGTTGGAGGAGATGGCTGGATAGTAAGAGGAAAACCAAGTTATATGGAGTCACAGAATTCAATATTCCAAAGGGTACTTATCTAAGCTGAAAGGTCTTGAGGTCAAAAAGAAGTATATTTAAAACCTACAGGGGCACCTGGGTGGCTCAGTTGGTTAAGTGTCAGACTTCGGCTTAGGTCATGAGCTTATGGTTCGTGAGTTCAAGCGAGCCCTGCAACAGGCTCTGTGCTTACAGTTCAGAGCCTGGAGCCTGCTTTGGATTCAGTGTCTCCTTCTCTCTCTGCCCTTTCCCCACTCATGCACTGTCCCTCTCAGAATTAAACAAACATTTAAAAAATAATAAAAAATAAAACCTACAGGATTTAATAATACCAAGATCACTGGGGGTATCATGAGACAGGTTTTAGAAAAGTTGTGGATGCAGAATCCAGTGAAGTATGTTGAGATATGAGAAGAAGATATGGGAACAGTTTAAAGACATTTTAGCAACTATAGCTGAGGAATGTAAAGAGAAATAGTATCTGAAGCTGAAGGGGAATGCATCTAAGAGAGGGCTCGTTTTTACTTATATTAATATTTGACAGACTAATTTCATAAATATAGAACTTGTAAAGGGTAAAGTTGAAGAAACAAGAAGGGGACATAATACAGGCATTTAGTAAATTTCTACTTGTTCTCTCTGAATATTATCATATTCCATTTTAGAGCATCTAGAACATCCTCTAGACCAACATTAAATGAATGTTGAATGTTTTAGTACTTTATCTCATGATTTGGGTATTGTGACCATCTGTGAGATAGTATCCTACAAAGTGAACCCTATAATATGAACCAAAGAACAGTGATTTCTCAGAATTTTCCAGGATAAAGTTCTGTGATCAACTAAGTTTAAAATACATATATGCATATATATATACATATACATATATTCCCAAGATGATAAGGTTGTGATATCTCTTCTTTCCTTGATATATTTTTTTCTGCAATCTTTGGAAATATGACTCAAGGGTTTAGAATGAGTTCCACAAGACTCTAGGAACACCTGAGGTCCCTAACATTTACGAAGAAATTCTGGGTAACTTGTAGAGACAGTATATATTTTTCTTTCTTTGCAACACAGTTCTAGAGCCATGCAAACTTGAGAGAATGAGCCATTCCAGAACCATCATAGTTCCCAAGCTTTTCCAAATATATCACAAGGAAATAAAATTTCTTCAGGATGCCACTCAAACCTCTTCAGAGCTATTTGAAAAATGTGAGAAATTATTGGAGAACCTTTAAAGCTTCCTTAGAACATGAGGTCTGAGCTAATTAACACATTTCATTTTATTGATTCATTTGTTCTACAATATTTCTGGGACAAATACTATGCATTAGGTTCTGGTGTAAGTCTTAAGGATGTAGAAATGAACAGAAAAAAATATCACCACCTTCATGTGGTGATAGTCTAAGATAAAAGATACAAAATAAAGAAATATGCAGTATGTAAGTAGTAACAAGTGCTATGAAAGAAAACGGAGGAGGGCAGAGGGCTAGAGAATAAGGAAAGAACGGAAGAAAGGGTGGCTCTGGAAGGCATTTTTGAGGGGCTGGTATTTGGGAAGAAACCTAAATGAAACAGAGAAGACATGGAGGAACAGCCATTCAAATGCTCTCAAATGGGGGGCTGTTGAGTTTGAGAAACAGTAAGAAGTCTGGTGCATCTTGAGGAAAGAGAGACAAATTGTGGGGGAGGGAAGAGATTGAGAGACAGAGCGGGGGTGGGGGGGAGAGGGAGGGAGGGAAGGAGAAATAAAATTGAAAAAAAAATGCATGGGTCAAGACTTGTGAAACACTACGAGCCATGACATGGGATTTGGGTTTTGAGTGTGCTGGGAAATACTGGAGGTTTTAAAATATGGGAGTAAGATAATAAGTTGGAGTTCAATTTTCCATCACTTTGGCAGTTATGTAGAAGACAACTGTTCAAAAAAAAAGACAACTTTTCATAATACTTGTTAATTTTGATATTATATATATTTAAAAAATTCAAACGTTATTGGTGGGTCCAATTCCTTAGCCACATGAATTTTGATTCTTTGAATTACTATGTCAGCCCTTTAATAACTGCAGAAGAACTTCCAGAATTAAAATACAGTATGTCCAATAACATATTATTTATGGTTAAAGAAAACTATGTATTGCCAGGGATTCTCAAATCAGGCTGCTCATTTGAGTCACCCAGAAGATTTTTGAAAATACCTTTGTAGAACCTGACACCCAGAGTTCCTGCCTCATTTCTTTGGGTTGAATTCCTTGTAGCAGTATTTTTAAAGAGTGCCTCACATGCTTATAATGCACAGCCTTGTTTGAAAATCACCATCATTGCCTTTTCTATGCAAGCAATAAACTAAAAAAATAAAAGGTCTTGAAAGACAAAACCAAACTGGTAGGGTGGCCTGCCCTCGAGGGAAGTACTAGGATTGAAATGGTGGCCGAAGAACACTTTATGACATTTACATGTTCAAGGTGAGACGATTTTCATGATGGTTATCTATTCAAATAAAGTGTATTTAGGTTGAAATTGGAAAAATTTTTTAAATGAAAGAGTATATTAGAAATCAGCTTGGTTCATAAAGATATGTTAATAAGGCATGTCATTTTTTTCCCTTTAAGGACAAACTGGTTCGAACAGCTGTTCATTGCATCATTTGTCCTGAATGACACCTTAATAGTGAAGGAGGCACATGGGATGATGCCAGCCAAACTGGCTGGGTCATATTTCGCTGGGTTTGCAGTGCTCTCTCACATCTAACTAATTGGGAAGAAGGATTTAAAACTTTACGCTATGCCAATATAGGAAAATGGGTTCAATCCTTAGATTTTGGCCATTTTACAATTTTTGGTTAATGCTCATCTATGTAATCTGTTTGGATTAGCAGTAAAATCTGAATATGAAGAAAGATGTAGTAAGATTTTTAGTCTTAACAGAACCTCTCTTTAAGAAGGAGAGACAAAACTTTAGTTTTTAATGCAAAGAACGGATTATTTTTTTTTAAATTTTTTTTGACATTTCATACATTTATTTATTCATTTAACAGAGGCTTATTGAATCTTACTTGCTTTCCTGTTACTGTTGAAGGTACAAGGGATACACTGTATTACTTCCTTATTTCTGTGAGATGTGATGATTTCATAACCAAACTTTAGTCAGGCTCCTCTGGCCTTCTTTTCAATTAGGCCTAGACCCTGGGCTTCTATGTTTATCCTTTCATAGTCCAATTATAGCAAAAATTCTGCTAAGTCAGTTTAAAGAATATTCTTTTGTCTTTGACATCTAATCATTGACATTTCATCAAAGTCTTGACCCTCCACCATCCCCAGGTGATAGGCAACTACACTGGCATAACTTTAGTAAGAATTCTGTGAGGTCAGTTTAACAAGAATTCACCCTACCTTTGATTTTTCTTTTTAGTCATTTTGTATTCACCACCCTTCTCCCAATTCCCCTCCCAGCCAATGTGCTCCTTGACCATAAATCTCTACATGTTCTTACTGTATTTGGTGTTGAGTTCCATCTCTTTCCCCTATTGTGATAGTCTTGACACCTATCTCAATAGTCTTGAATAAAGTCTGCCTTACTTTTTTTTTTTTTTTTTTTTGTGGTCTATAACTTTTTTTTTATTTTTTTTATTTATATATTAAATTTATTGTCAAATTGGTTTCCATACAACACCCAGTGCTCATCCCAAAAGGTGCCCTCCTCAATACCCATCACCCACCCTCTCCTCCCTCCCACCCCCCATCAACCCTCAGTTTGCTCTCAGTTCTCAACAGTCTCTTATGCTTTGGCTCTCTCCCACTCTAACCTCTTTTTTTTTTTTTCCTTCCCCTCCCCCATGGGTTCCTGTTAAGTTTCTCAGGATCCACATAAGAGTGAAACCATATGGTATCTGTCTTTCTCTGTATGGCTTATTTCACTTAGCATCACACTCTCCAGTTCCATCCACATTGCTACAAAAGGCCATATTTCATTTTTTCTCATTGCCACGTAGTATTCCATTGTGTATATAAACCACAATTTCTTTATCCATTCATCAGTTGATGGACATTTAGGCTCTTTCCATAATTTGGCTATTGTTGAGAGTGCTGCTATGAACATTGGGGTACAAGTGCCCCTATGCATCAGTACTCCTGTGTCCCTTGGATAAATTCCTAGCAGTGTTATTGCTGGGTCATAGGGTAGGTCTATTTTTAATTTTCTGAGGAACCTCCACACTGCTTTCCAGAGCGGCTGCACCAATTTGCATTCCCACCAACAGTGCAAGAGGGTTCCCGTTTCTCCACATCCTCTCCAGCATCTATAGTCTCCTGATTTGTTCATTTTGGCCACTCGGACTGGCGTGAGGTGATACCTGAGTGTGGTTTTGATTTGTATTTCCCTGATAAGGAGCGACGCTGAACATCTTTTCATGTGCCTGTTGGCCATCCGGATGTCTTCTTTAGAGAAGTGTCTATTCATGTTTTCTGCCCATTTCTTCACTGGGTTATTTGCTTTTCGGGTGTGGAGTTTGGTGAGCTCTTTATAGATTTTGGATACTAGCCCTTTGTCCGATATGTCATTTGCAAATATCTTTTCCCATTCCGTTGGTTGCCTTTTAGTTTTGTTGGTTGTTTCCTTTGCTGTGCAGAAGCTTTTTATCTTCATAAGGTCCCAGTAATTCACTTTTGCTTTTAATTCCCTTGCCTTTGGGGATGTGTCGAGTAAGAGATTGCTACGGCTGAGGTCAGAGAGGTCTTTTCCTGCTTTCTTCTCTAAGGTTTTGATGGTTTCCTGTCTCACATTCAGGTCCTTTATCCATTTTGAGTTTATTTTTGTGAATGGTGTGAGAGAGTGGTCTAGTTTCAACCTTCTGCATGTTGCTGTCCAGTTCTCCCAGCACCATTTGTTAAAGAGACTGTCTTTTTTCCATTGGATGTTCTTTCCTGCTTTGTCAAAGATGAGTTGGCCATACGTTTGTGGGTCTAGTTCTGGGGTTTCTATTCTATTCCATTGGTCTATGTGTCTGTTTTTGTGCCAAAGAACAGATTTTTTTTTTAAAAATTTTAATGTTTATTTATATTTGAGAGAGAGAGCATGAGCAGAGGAAGGGCAGAGAGAAGGAGACAGAGAATCCAAAGCAGGCTCCAGGCTCTGAGCCGTCAGCACAGAGCCCGATGCAGGGCTTGAACTCACAAACTGTGAGATCATGACCTGAGCTGAAGTCGGACGCTTAACCAACTGAGCCACCCAGGAGCCCCACAAAGAACAGATTTTTAATAAAATGGTGAAATAAGCCATTTTTACTATTTTAAAATAATAAATTGACTTGTACCAGAAAAGCAGCAAGTTCCCATTGATAATTCTTCACTGGTAGCCACCTGACATTGTACAAAGTAGTTTGGGTTTGACTCTTCTTCTGAAGCTCATTGTCCTTATTGGTTTGGCAAATCAACCTTCTAGTTTTAGATTCATTTGTAAAATGGAGAAAAATGCTGTCTATGCGACTAGTGCTGTGAGGATTTTGTGAGATATTATAGGCGCTGTCTTATAACCTGTTATAATACTATGTGCTAGAAAGAGTATGAGCTTTGGAGTCTGACAACAACGATTTGAACCCAGACTTCATTTGCCTGGTCCAGTATCATGGTCAATAACTTAATTCCTTTGGAACTTAAATTCTTAACTTTAATTTTTTTTGTCATAAAATGGCTTTATTAGTTTAGATAAACTGCTGACTATTTTATTTAGTTGATAAAGTTTGATTTTCTTCTGTCCTTCTCACCTTCAAATATCCCATCAGGACTAACACAATATCTGCTTTTTTTCCCCCCTTTATTTCATTTTTTTTCTTCTTTTCTTCTTTCCCTTCTCTTCTATTTTCTTTTTCTTTTTTTTTCCTTCTCTTCTATTTTCTTAATGAAATCTTCACCTCTATCCTATTTATTCGCCTCAAAGTCATGCAAACAACACCTGTACAGATGTCCAAAAACCATGTGTATATCAAAATACTTATTGCGGCTTTATTTATATGATTGCAAACAATACTTGTTGGTAAATTATACTGAGTTTTATTTTCCATGTTATCTCTAATTCCTTCATGGTATTTTTATTTCCTGGAAAATACATGGCAATGATCAAAATGAGAAGTGCCAGAATATATCAGAATTGTTACCCTTTTATCCTTGCATTTTGACTCTGAAAACTCAATCGGTTTACATTATCCCCTCTGACATTACATTCAGAAGTTAATGACATATCCTAAAATATCCTAAATTTACCATATCAGGTTACATAGATTTTACAATAGAGGACTCTTCACCCAGCCATTATAAGGAAACTCAGGGGAGCCTGGATGGCTCAGTCTGTTAAGCATCTGACTCTGGAATTTGGCTCAGATCATGACCTCACAGTGTGTGAGATTGTGCCCCACATCGGGCTCTGACTTGACAGTGCAGAGCCTGCTTGGGATTCTCTCTCTCCCTCTCTCTCTGCCCTGCCCCCACTTATGTGTACTCTCTCTCTCAAAATAAATAAACACTTTTAAAAATAAGGAAATTTAAGATTGCATTAACAGAATTATTACCTAAAGGAATAAGATGTAAATAATAAAATTTAGGGTGCCTGGGTGGCTCTGTTGATTAAGCATCCAACTTCAGCTCAGGTTGTGATCTCACGGTTGGTGAGTTCAAGCCCCACATCGGGCTTGCTGCTGTCACCACTGAGCCTGCTTTGGATCCTCTAACCCCCCTCTCTCTCTGCTCCTCACCTGCTTGTGCTCTCCCTCAAAAATAAACATGTAAAGAACCAATAAGAATAAAATTGAAATGCCCTATTAAAAGGATATGTGATTCCAAATAACAACACATTTTTATCATTCTTTTAAAAACATTGCTATAGGAAGACCAACGACAACTTTGTGTGATGGCGAACACTCTGCAAGATGGTGGCATGACACCTGAACTGGCTGAGGTGATAAAAAGACTCTGGAGAGACCCAGGAGTTCAGACCTGCTTTGAAAGGGCATCTGAATATCACCTCAATGACTCAGCAGCTTAGTAAGTGAATGCATTTAACAGGAATTATAGTTGAAACATTTAAGTCAAGAATTACAATTCTTCAGGGGTGCCTGGGTGGCTCAGTCAGTTAAGTGGATGACATCAGCTCAGGTCATGATCTCACAGTCGTGAGTTCGAACCCCATGTTGGGCTCTGTGCTGACAGCTCAGATCCTGGAGCCCACTTCGGATTGTGTGTCTCCCTCTCTCTCTCTGCCCCTTCCCTGCTCACACTGTCTCTCTCAAAAATAAATAAATGTTAAACATTTTTTAAAAAATATTTAAATAAATAAATAAATAAACTATAATTCTTCAGACTCTACATTTGTCATCACAAATGAGGAAAGTAAATAGCTTTACATTTTTTTACACTAAAACAAAAAGAAGTTGAAGAGAAATATAGATCAAGGTGACATCATGAAATGTAAAACTATAAGCAAAGGAGCATTTAAAATAATTTTGAAAGTATTTGCCTGTAAATACCCACATTTTGCAAATATTTTCTCCCAAATGAAAAGGACTCCTCTGTGTGCACTGTTCTCAATGTAAACGCAGATTGGTGGCATACACACTGATGTTTTGGGCTACTCATTCATCTCTCATCATATTACTTAAATATTCTTCTAAAATAATTTTATTGATGACACATTCTTTGACTCCATTGGTTTGATGAACATGATACAGAATTCTAGAAGAAAGTAATGATTTTCAAAACATTTGTATTTTGTGGGATACTGTTTGAGTCTCAAGAAAGATTATATAATTTTCACAGCTAATATCATCCAGTAGGCAATTATCAGCCACAATAAAATTAGGAGGTTATGATACCATTTGTAATTTCATTATCAAAATTATTTTAAATTTCTATTTTAGTAAGTAGTTCTTAACCTATACTCTGGTTATAAGCCTGCACGCATGTGTGTACATGTATGCAAATTAATATAATTACTTATTCTATGTATCTGTCCATGCATACTCATATATAAAACGGTATAAATACAGTTCTTTTGATGAACTCACAACAGAACATGTTAGTACTACTTAAAAGGTGATGTAAAAGTGAAGCAAATGAAAGATTATTTGAGGAAAGAACAATGAAATTTGCATGATACTTCAGCTTTCTAATCGTGATGGTCAGAAGGATTATAGAGAGAAAACAAACTATACAAATTTTAGGAAAAGCTAACAACAACAGTCTTCTGTGATTAGTCACTCATGTTCATTTTAAATTCCAAAGCACTTGGTGGAAAGTCTTGCTCTCATCTCTTTGATGAAGTAGAGAAGGAATATCATCATGTGATTATTAAACTCATTTAATTGTTTTATGTGTCCCAGTGCCTAGCCATATTTTAATACTAAGACAACTCTGTGCAGTATAGAAAACTCTACTTTTCTTTATGAATCGTTGATAAGGGTAGTCACAATAAGATATTTAATTGTGGAATATTCTCATAAAATTTTGCTTAACAAAATGCTAGAGAAGGAAGGAGAGATAGTGTTGGGGGGCAAGAATTCTTATCCCCTCCAAGGTCCCTCTAGCTGAACTCAGAATCAAATTGACACAAGACAGATTAACAGGAAAAAATGAAATGTAATTGGTATACATACAGGGAACCCACATAGACATGGAAATTCCAAAGACAGGCAAAATGAGGTCTATATGTCATCCTGAACTAAGGAGAAGAGGGTGGGGCCTGGGACTTCAGAGGGAAGGAATCAACTTCAAAGGGGGATAACAGCAGATGTTTGGTAATTAGAGGTTTGCCCTGCCATGCGGATGGGTCACTCATAAAATTTCTCTCTCCTAATAACACTTATTCTGGGAAAGACCCCCAATTTTGATTCTTCTATACAGCTAAAGGAGGGGCAAGATTTCTCTTCAGCCTGCAGGGTCTCAAGTGCCTTCAGCTCAAAATAATCCACATACCAAAGTGACACATTCTGGGGAACTGGGGTGTTGTCCTGAACCCCTTCAATAGCTGTAATTAATATATTTGGTTTTGTATATACATTATCAATTAAGCATGAATTTTCCATTCAAATATTGTAAGAAGTGTATTTGCAATTATATTAATCATTATGTTTACCAAATACTTTACTCTGTAATAGCAGAAAAAATTACATATTGTGTTGTCAAAATGGGAAGATGAAATGACCCTGTATTGTATTTTCTAGACCTTCTAGCCTGTAGTTTCAGATTTTTTGTTTTGACACACAAAATAAATATTTTACAGAACTATCATGTTATAGATGCATATTAAAAGTATTTATCTGTTCAAGTTAAACATCATTACACAGTATCTACTTGCACCTATTTTGTGAATGTTGCCCATATAATAATGGTTTTAAATACCCTGATTGATTTAGAGAGTAGTAAAACACCTCTCCACCTTCACTCCCAACCTCTGTTTCAGAAAATTTTCATTAAGAAAACCACCCAAAATTTAAATTGTTAATACTCCCTGCCCTCAGAGGTCCTTAAAAGGAAGATTAAAGAAAACACTTATTAAGAAAAATAGTTGAATGGCCATTGCTTTCTTCCAAAAATTAACAGAATTTTTTCAAATACTGAATTGCATTCTCATTTTGAAACTAAATATCATATTAGATCAGTCCCACACTCATGTCTATTTCATACATATTTTATAGAGCAATGGCCCCTTACCTTCTCTCCCTTCCCTTTTCCTTTGTCTTCCTCTTCTCCCTTTCCCCCCTCGCCCTTTTCCCCACTGTTCCTTTTTTGTTTTGTTTTGTTTTGGTCAAAATAGGATACTTATATTTTCTCAAACCTAGAGCCCCTTCAAGTTTAGGCTAACAAAGTAGTGAATCTTAATCAGAGTAGGGAAGGGAATGTTGTTGGCAACATAACACCTCCCTGCTCGCACCTGTACTACTAGGAAGCTGAAGGAAAAAGGACATGACAGTGACAAAGAGGGGAAAGAGTTTTATCAATACTTCATGGCTTACTGATTGAGGCCATCTAGTGTGCCTCAGTTCTAGACCACAGGCCTGAGTATTCAAATCTTATATTCATTAAAAGCAGGCCTCTTAAATGCAAATTTGTCACTCTGCTAATGCTTCTGCTTTGCTTGAAATCATTTACACATGCAAATGAAAGTACATTAAAAGTGTCTTTACCAAAGTATTCATTTAGCTGTCATTAAAATGAATTGAATCTCTATGTTGACAGGTATGTTTTTGTTGTTCTTGCATGAATCAACTGACCAGCCGTATGTGCAGACTTAGACAACAGAGAATTCACAAAGGGTCTTGCTTCACAAACCAGAAAATAGATAAACTGGAAAAAGCTTCCAATATTTTCTGCTGATATATCTGTTTCTTGATTTGTCCCTTGCTTTTAAGAAAAATTAAGCTTTATTAGAATAAAGCACAGTAATAAATTTTCCTATCATACATAAATGTGTTTCTGAACTATGATCACCTATTTGTCATTTAGCCAAAATCCCTTTGAGGTGTTCACTCAATTTGTTTCAGCTCAAAAGCAGAAAGATCCTCCAAGAATATATTACCCATATTGCTGTTGAATTTATTTTTTTAAAAAGGATAAAATAGTTTTGCTTTTCAAGGCATGATGTGAGGTGCTAACACATAACAACTCTTCAACTTAGACCCTGAAAAATTCAACTTTTGAATGATAACTAATATTTAGCTGGATTCTACCTCTCAAATTCTTTCTGGATAGATGTATGCCCATCATAATCTTCCTATTTAGCTATACAGGTAAACTTAGTTTTAATATAATGACCAATTTTGCCATAAAAACCTTACCAGGCTTTTATTGTCACTATTAAACATTTTCACAGAAATAGCCATATTGCTAAACTACTAAAGCCTTATATTCAAAGTCTAGAATTGTGGTTTTCAACTGTTTTTAAAGCAATGGGATACTTTGTTTTAGTTTAAAGACATGATCTGATTTCAAGAAGGAGGCAAAGAACAGCTTCTTTCCTCTAATCTAACAGACTGTAGCGGAGCACACGGCTTACTCAGATCTATTTCTGCTTCTCAGCACCTCTAGATCCTGTGGGCAAAACCAGGGCAGTACTCAGCTTGCTAACAGTAGGGTTTTTAAATATGTGGTCCAGGAAAGAGGTAAGGATACTGACACATTGGTGGAAGAGAAGAGAGGTAGGAGTGGGTGCAATTTCTAAGTTCAGCCTTCTGTCCCCTGAATGGCTCAGCAATAAAATAAGTTAGTTCCATCGTGAACCAGCAAGAAAATCAAAATATTTTCTTTTATTGTGCTAACTGTATATAATCATGGCACTTCATACAAATGGTCCAGAGTCCTAAGCTAGACAATCCATGGAGAACAACAGGACAAACTTCAAGTTATGAAAACCAATAACTCCCTTAAAATTCAAAATGCCTAAATTCAAATTACAGCATTTTGAAGATAATCTAGTGACTACCATTATAAGATAGGACGTTTTGGGGGATGATCAAAACCTGGAAACAGAAATTTTCTCTGAAATATATCTATATAACATCAATTCTGTTACATACACCTCATAAAATGCAGGCTAAGGTAGTATTGATCTAGTTTGTTTTTTTTTTTTTTTCTTTTTTAGAGAGAGAGGGTACACAAGCAGGGGAGAGGGGTAGAGGGAAAGAGAAAAAGGATCTTAAGAAGGCTCCATGACTTACAAAGGAGCCTGACACGGGTCTCCAGGTCAGGCTCAATCCCATGACCCCGGGATCATGACCAGAGCTGAAATCAAAACTCAGATGCTTAACCAACTGAGCCACCCAGGCACCCAGACCTAGATGTCTTTACAAGAGGCCTCCATTGGTCATGTGTGTGCCACACTTAGTATTCTGCAGCATCCGCCCACCAAGCTCTGATGAGCAGGGTTAGAGAGAACCAGTCTGGAGTTTAATAATTTTAATGGACCCTGAAGTAAAAATTCATTTGTACTGAATCCTGGTATCTTCAAATGCAAATTTTAAAAATATATGCTATTTTTTGTTGTTGTATTAGCTACCTTAATGATGTAGATAGAATCACAGCTCCTGGATATGTCCCAAATGAGCAAGATGTTCTACATTCTCGAGTGAAAACAACTGGAATCATTGAAACTCAGTTCTCCTTCAAAGATTTGCATTTCAGGTATGAACAATGTCTTTTCTAATCATCAACTGAAATATTCAATATGTATATATATATGTATTTTTTATTTTTCATATATATATGAATATATATATATATATATTTTTTTTTTTTTTTACAGAGAAAGGTCTAACCCATATTCAAGCCCAGTGAACCTTAGGCATACTTTCTAGGCCTTCCTAGCTCACTGTCAGTGCTACTTTCCCTATTGCCTTCCTATAGCCCTACACCCTAACCCCCACCCTAAGTCCCAATACTTCCTCCAAGAAAAATGCCTCTGTATTGACCAGGTGGTAGCTAGATTTTATTTTCCTCTTACTTGAAACTGATATCCTACTTAAAAAAAAGAAAAGAAAATGTATTTAAATTAAATTTAAGTAACAGGTGCCACGGATACTATTTCCTTTGCCTTCCTACTCTCTCATTTGCCTGAAATACTCTTATTAATTCATTTACTTAATTTAAAATGATGCAAATAATTGAGAGGAGAACTATTTGAATGTGATGCCATTTACTGAAATAACAAGGCCTATTTTATAAGCATGGTTTGGGTATGAAAATGAGTTCAGTATTTTTATTGCTGTCACATTATCAAGACCTTTCTAGAAATGCTAGTGCAAAATCATTCAGTTTCTTAAAAAATGTTTTTAATGTTTGTTTATTTTTGAGAGAGAGACAGAGCACAACCAGGAGAGGGGCAGCAAGAGAGGAAGACACAGAATCCAAAGCAGGCTCCAGACTCTGAGCTATGAGCACAGAGTCTGACGCAGGCTCGAACCCACAAATCATGAGATCATGACCTGAGCCGAAGTCAGATACTTATTTAACCAACTGAGCCACCCAGGCACCCCAAAACCACTCATTTTTTGAACTAAGAATTGGAAATCCAAACCATAGTGCTATAAAACATCATCATATTTAACTGCCTCTCCCTATGGATTGTTGATGAGATGGACTATTAAACATTAAAACCAGGTTCCAGATGTACCACTAAATAATGAAAAATTAATAAAAATACAATTAGTAAACCCATTCATGTACACAAAATGGGAATACTTTTAAAAAGTAGAAAAACTGAACGAAAGTGACATGAATTGTCTGTATCCATTTGTGAGGCAAAATTCACTTCAGTGGGATAAAAGCTTTAAAATTTTTTTAGTATTAGAAGTGGTGAGATGTAATATCTAATTAGAATAGATATTACAGAGATGGCCAGGATATTTTCAAGTTAATATCAAATAAAGCCCTTCAAAATTTACACCCAAATCTCAGGTCCACCAATAGTTAATTTTCTGAAAGATGACCCAAAGATCAAACCAGGATAAAGGGGACACAAAAATTTGGATCCACATCCACTCTTGGCAAACGTAAGCAGTTTGTTTTCGGTACTGTCATCGCTGTTCCTCTTTGGCAACTACGTTCTCCAGGCTTCTGGTTTTTGATCCAGTTTCTAAGGTTTTCCCATGGGAGTCCAAGTCCAATTGCTTGGACCCTCTGCCTCTCCTAACCCTGTCAAAGCATTACACAAGCTAATGGAATTTTCTGGATTTTAGATCGCTTGGACCATAAACCAGTTATGAAAATTAGTATCACATAATGAATACCTAGAAGCTTATAACTCAGTCATTCTCTGCAACACCAACTTAGTATCTTCTCAGAAATAGTCACTTTGACAAATTATCTGCCATATATATAGATATTGATATATGGCATATATCTATCTATATCTATATCTATATCTATATCTATATCTATATCTATATATCTATATATATCTGTTCTTTGAACATTCCAAACCTTAGGACCTTGCTGTTCTCTTTGCTTAAAATGCTCTGACCCTGGATGAGAAGGACTGGCTCCTTCTTATCATTAGGTTCCCAAATCAGATACTATCGCCTCATGGAGACTTATTCATTCTGTTACCCATCGCCTCACATCCCTGTCACTACTACACCCAGTAGTGTACTGGTAAACATATCAATAGGCTCTCTGGGACACAGGGAAAGGGAAAGCCTGATGTATGGCTCTTGAGGATTCCCTTGCTATAAATACCCTAACAATGGTTAATTGCAACCTAGCAAAGTGAGGTCACTGAATGAGGCACTGGGAAGAAATGTAAACAGCTCTCACTAGCCATACCAGTGGGAGCCAATGCCTTTACAACACTGAAATATCAGACTATTTTGCTTCTTAAAAAACAAAAACAAAAACAAAAACTTACTAATGTGTGAAGTTTCCTTGTTTCTTTATTTGTTTCCTCCTTTGTTTCTGTTTCTGTCTCCTATGCTCTGAACTCCTGGAGGCCAGGGTCATGTCTGTTTACAGTGCCGTCTCCTGTGATTATCACAGTGGCCAGCACAGAGTAGGCGTACTGTCAGTTCTTGCTAGATGAATAAATGTGTGATGCCAAGCACTACATATACCCTATTTTTACATGCTCATTATAACATGTTGACCTGAGTATTGCTGTACTTATTTTGGATAAAGAAAAAAATTAAAGCTAAAATGAGGTGAAAGATTTCCTCAATATCATACATAGAAGTGTTAGAAATGTGATTAGAACATACATCTTTCTGACTTCAAAACCCACACTTCTTGCACTGCATGTCATTGTGGGCTGTTAGGTAAATTGGGACAGAAACCATTCTTTTTTTTTTTTTTTAATTTTTTTTTCAACGTTTATTTATTTTTGGGACAGAGAGAGACAGAGCATGAACGGGCGAGGGGCAGAGAGAGAGGAAGACACAGAATCGGAAACAGGCTCCAGGCTCTGAGCCATCAGCCCAGAGCCTGACGCGGGGCTCGAACTCACGGACCGCGAGATCGTGACCTGGCTGAAGTCGGACGCTTAACCGACTGCGCCACCCAGGCGCCCCAGAAACCATTCTTTTTTAGGGGCACCTGGGTGGCTCAGTCGGTTAAGCATCCGACTTTGGCTCAGGTCATGATTTCACGAGTTCGAGCCCCACGTCAGGCTCTGTGCTGACAGCTTGGAAGCTGGAGCCTGCTTCGGATTCTGTGTCTCCCTCTCTCTCTGCCCCAATCCCACTCACTCACTCTCTCTCTCCCTCAAAAATAAATAAATGTTAAAAAACAAATTAGAAAAAGAAAGAAACCATTCTTTTTTTCTGTAGAGTAAGTGCTTCTTCAAATGTTTTTGGTCATTCATAACTCCCTTCAGAGAGAAGAGGGAAGGGAGAAAAAAATGACCGCCTGTTTGTGAGATATCTCTGAGTTGGCAAGGCTCAGTACCTTTGCACATCTGTGCTTCTGAAACCAGGGACATGACGATTGCCAATGAACACATAAACCTCAGAAAGTCATGTCCATTATTTGGAACATCTATTTCACTCAGTACCAAATAATACTCATAGAATTTTAAAAAATTATATCCTGAATAGAATACAGCATTTGCATTAATATTTAAAAAAATGATTTTAGGGGTACCTGGCTGGCTCAGTCAGTTGAGCACACTAGTCTCGATCAGGTCATGATCCCATGGTCGTGGGATCAAGCGCTGTGTCAGGCTCTGTGCTGAGCGTGGAGCCTGCTTAAGGTTCTCTCTCTCCCCCTGCCGCTCTCCCCTGCTCATGCTCCCTATCTCTCTAAAAATTAAAAAAGGCAATTAATAAATAAAACATTATTTTAAAGATATATTACCTCATAATAGACCTCTTCAGAGTATACCTTTAAACCCCTATTGGTGTACCATTTTCCCATTCTTTTGTAGTTCTGTGTTTTGTGCGGCATTGTCGTAAGTCATATAGACAGGTGATTGCCTATGCTGCTTTCGTATATTGTCGGCGCTTATGAAGGAATAAGAAAAGGACTTGCTAATTCTCTATGACAGCATCAATGCTGAAATGGAAGGTGTTTGTGAATTGGATTTTGGAACCAAGTTAGGATTTCTTTTGACATAACAGTTTCTATACCACACAAATACAACCTCTTTGCATTCATTCAAACAGGTTTGCAGCTCTTTTGTTTTAATGTTTTGTTTTTCTTCTTCCTGAAGAGGGTGTATTATTAAAGGCCTCTTCTGTTAGGAAATGGAGAAGGATAATAACTCAAATGCAGGGAACTTCTTTAAAAACAAGTATTTAAACAATGAAGTTTTGAAAGTATTTAAATTTTACTACAAAATATAAAAAAGGCAACTATACTTTTTTCTTAAGGAACTATTTAAAATCATTTAATTACGTTTTTAAGCTTAGTCACCGCAACTGAGATATATTAATCCCTTAATAATTTCCACAGTTAAATCACTTGGTTTTTTTTGAAGTGCTGAATAGGATTATCTAAAAGTACACAGACTTTTATAGTATAAAATTTGGTAGTGTTTCAAAATAGAAAGTCTAAAAATAAGATACCTTCCAACTTCATTTCAGTAAGTGCCCAGGTATTAAAATATATTGCATTAGCATTGATTTAAATTCACATAGCATAAATCATCCTGTGACTATTTAAAACTAAAGATTTAATTTGCATACTAAACTAGAGAACTCTAGAATTTTAAACAGGAACATCAAAATGAAAAATTCTGTCTGTTAAGATACTGTATCATCTTCCTGTATCACCTAATTTAATGGAAATTACCTTAGAGTTCTTATCAAACCAGAATTCCAACAGTCAAATGTAAAATAAATTATCTTTACAAATGTTAAAGTACTATGTAAATGGAAAACACAAGTGTGAGCTCTTTTATTGTTATAAAATAATCCCTCGGGACGAAAAACTTACAGATTTATAATGATTTATCCAACAATGATAGAGAAGCCACTTTCTCCCTACTTGTTCCACAATTAAACAATAGAATTAAGAGGACATAAAACTATATGGAAGTCGAGGAAGAGAGGTCAGCAATTATTACAACATAGAGTTTTAGGTTTTATAAATTCAACATAACTATTCTCAACAATGTTTGAGTGGATCTATGAGATAAATTATAATTTTCTTAAATTTCAAATTGATCATGTGCACTCTGTTTATTTCTGTGCGGGCATAAGTCAGTTTAGGAGTGAGTCTGATTGTCTACTCAGCTGCTAGATCTCAAATTAGCTTTGTCCTTCTCTATTAGATCTCACAGAGCAATCACTCATGTATAGCTATATATTTGTTTCAAGTATGTTCATGGTTAGTATTATCAAGACAATAAGCTATGTAACATGTCTAATTTATTCTAGTGATATATTTTAATGACTTTGTGAATTATACTATTCAATAATTAGAGAATTATCTAGTGGGTATATCAAGTTCTAAACAAACACACACACATTTTGTAGCAAGTATATAATGTTATTAACAATTATGAGCATTTAGAGACCCTGACTGTTTTATGGTTATAACTCCTTTTGATTCTGTTTTTTATACACAAGCAGTGAAGGGATTTAGAATGATCTCTGTGCATATCTTTTTTGTCTGCAAATATCTGTCCTAATCTATTTTGAGAACTTGGCACCAGAGAAAGACTCGGTTAGGCTATTTTGTGATGGCTGTGTGGTGGTGACACAGATCTATCCTGGCCCTTTAATATGTTGCCATCTCAAGATGGTTTAATATTATATGGTCAAATATCTTAAAAAAGCTCCACCAACAGAATAATTTAAAATAAATTCCAAATCAGGTTAGATTTTCTTTTTTTTTTTTAGCGTAGATTATGCAATAATTTTTAATTGCTATGAAGTACAGATTATTTCATTATAATCTATCTAATATGAACTGTGAATAATCTTGTGTGGTTAAATATTTAGCCAACTGTTTGACACAAGCCCATAAAATTCAACAGCTTTCCAAACTGTTTAAAATAGATTATAAAACACAACTGTTTAATGTAAAGCCAACTATTTAATATAAAACTCTGGCAATTCACCCTATATTAATACCATGGGTAGTTTAACAAATAATCAATGTTCAGCTATCACCTAAAAGCCTTGCCTGTGGATTTTTAATTGTATCATACAACTCAGGCATTTAAAAACTTTTTTTTAATTTAAGAATTCTGACAAATATCAGAATTAATAAGAAAATATGTATTACCAAAATATACATTAAAAAAAATTCATGCAAAATGCAAAATGAGAACTGCATATTCTATTCAATATCATTAAGGCTCTGGTTACCTTAACTGCTCAAGGAATTAAAGATACTCAATCTGTATCACATGTACATTTACCTCATTAATTGTTATGTAGATTTGACGAATCCAAATGTTCAGTCAGCAGGAATGAATGTTTTTCTCTGATTTCTACTTTTGTTTTTCACAGAATGGTCATGATGGAATATATATGTATCCATACTCCCATATACTTATATATTTATATATACTCATATACATTCTTAAATATATTTTTATATAGAAGAATACTTATTCAATGAAATATATAAGTAAATGCTTCCACTTTGGGAATCTTGAAAATGTTTCAATAGATTGTAATGCTTTACACCTCTAAAATAAGCCCCAGATTAAAACTTAGAGAAAGAGCTAAAAGTGAAGAGAGATGTATGACAAGAAAGGACTACAATAGCAGGAAAACAAAACGTAACTTCTTAGAGCTAACATTATATCCAGTACACTCAATATGAAAACAAAACTCCAGATGTTGGTCTAATCTGCTAATGAACATTTCAATTCTGTAATGGCAGATGACATTAGAGCAATGGCCAATGCTTCCTGGACCTTTGTCTCTAATGTCAACCTGCTCCCATGCATATATACACACACACCACTGTTTATCAAGTGAGTCATAACATGAGTAGGTTATTGGCATGCAATCTAAGACTTCCAAAAGTCACTTTTATCAACATAACAAAACACTCAGAGGGCAGATCTTTGTCCTCCCTTCCTTGGGAGAAAGCTAAGCCTATTAAAATGTGTTTAGTGGAGGCTGCATGATAGGTTAAAAGAACTGTCGCTAAGGGTCATACTACATTTTATACCCCTCGCTGATTTTATACATTTACCTGAAGAGAAGAGCTACCCTTACACAAAGATGTTAATATCAACAGTAGGCTTTGAAGAAGCTGAATGATCAGAGAAAGTCAGCAGAGAGCCAGTGAGATTGCTGGGCTTGCTTTGACTCTCATCTCAAAGGTTTTGCAAACATTTATTTTTGGGGAAAGCCATTTGCTATCATTACATTGTAGAAAAGAAATACATGGGAAGTATATGAAATTTCTGTTTTTCCCTTTTCCTGGGGAGTTTATATTCCCCTAGGAGTCCATAAATTGGTAATACTCATACCTTTATCATTCTTATTACCGTTTTCATTGCAAGGGGTTCCCTGGAAATGTTTTTTCTTATTCAAAACTATTAATATGAGATTACCCTCTTTGAGGTAAAATATATGACCACCATGCTAGGAATCTGAGCAGTTATACTAAGTCACCTTGTCAGATTTGTAACTTTTGAATATAATCTAATTGAAAATATAAAAGTGATTTTAAAAAAGAAATTATCAGATGTGGGTGGCTCAGTTCATTAAGGGTCCAACTCTTCATTTTGGCTCAGGTCATGATTTCACGGTTCGTGAGACTGAGCCCTGCATTAGGCTCTGCACTAATGGAGTGGAGTCTGCTTAGGATTCCCTCTCTCCCCTCTCTCTGTTCCCACCCTGCTTGTTCCCTCTCTCTCTCTTTAAATAAATAAACTTGAAAAAAATAAAAATAAAAAAGAAATTATCAGACAGATAGCTTACTTAGTTGGCCATAAAAACAGAGATAAAGAAGCTCAAAAACAAATGCTAATTAGACTCATCCAAGTGCTATTTAGTGGGGAAAACTTAATCAAGGTGTCCTGGAATTTGGTTCCTGCAGCAATATCATTTCTACTGTGGAAACTGAAGATTGGGCTGTCTTAGCACAAACATTCTATTCATCCAGCAACTTTTGCCCTCATTCCATGATTGGTTAGTTTCCCATTATAGGATGTCCAGTATGGAAGCAAACCCTGAAGAGAGGACTAGAACACAAGAGAAAACAAGAATTATGGAGATATTTTCATGTTAAAATCTAGTGGGTGGAGATACAAGGAGTTGTTCTAGTTTGAAAAGCCTACAAGGAATTTAAAACTCTGATGTATATTCAGTCCTCTGTGCACCAAAACCCACAACTTGATGCATCTTTGTTCAGTCACAGTATCACAGTTCTTTACCAGATATGATCCATCATATACTCATATGATCAAGTGGAGAATATACACAACAGCTAGATTCCCGGAGGTCTATACCATCGCCATTAAAATAATGGAACAAAACACCTGGTAAGGGGAGAGTTTTACATTTTTGCCCAGTTTGACAATACATAGAGCTATTGTTTGGTTTGGGGGAAGAAGGATAGAATCTACAGTGAAGGTAATTCTGGCCAGAGCTTAAGAGTTTTAAAGCTAACTGTGGACACTATGTACTAGTTGGGGATCTCTGGTCTAAGCAAACAGACTGACACATGATGAGGTTCACTATCATACCCACAGAACCTATCATGGTGCCTGGTACATAATAGCCTCTACAGATATTAGTTGAATTACTAAGCCTTGGGCAGGTTGCTTTAATGTCTCATCTGAAAAAGAGAAACAATAGTTGTACATAAACTATATGTATATTTACATGTATACGTATAAACTGTAAGTTTTTATTTTAAAATTTGAGTAAATTGTTATAGATTGCTTACATGCCTGGCAAATAAACTCTTATTAGGTATGTTACATTAAAATTAAGATATTACTGGGGCTCCTGGGTGGCTCAGTCGGTTGAGCATCTGACTTCGGCTCAGGTCATGATGTCACGGTCTGTGAATTCGAGCCCTGCGTGGGGCTCTGTGATGACAGCTCGGAGCCTGGAGCCTGTTTCAGATTCTGTGTCTCCCTCTCTCTCTGACCCTCCCCCGTTCATGCTCTGTCTCTCTCTGTCTCAAAAAAACAAATAAACATTAAAAATTTTTAAGAAATAAAAAAATAAAAAAATAAAATTAAGATATTACAATTGGTGATATGAGCATTTATGGAGGAAATAAAAGTCACGATCCCAACTATTTCCATTTGTACTACATGTTATAATTTCAATAGATAAAACTACTTTTCAAAGTCTGAAAAAAAGACTAAGATTACTTTATAGATCAAAAAAACTACAGATTTAAATGTCTGAATGCGTATTTATTATCCTTGCTTCCCTAAGAGTGTTGACTTGTTTTTAACAATTAAGTTTGTTGATTGATTTACTCATAATATAACCTTGAAGTCAAAATGCTGTCCTCTTCCTCCATTTATACTGCAAATCTGAAACTGCAGAGGGCTTGGTATTACCAGCACCTGTAACAGTATTTATTGACACTGGATTTAAATTTCCAAATCACATAACCACTGAACTCCTAAGCACTATCTTGAATATTGTGAGCATCTTCTCTTTCAATCTACTACTGAACTCTTTTTGTACTGGGGTGTGTGTGTGTGTGTGTGTGTGTGTGTGTGTGTGTGTGTGTGTTTGAGGAATTTCAGTTCCATATGTTTGTTCCCTACCTGGTTCATATATGAAGTGTGCAGTAGTAAAGAAGGGCAATGTATTATACTTTTATCTTCAGTAATGTCAGCCGATTGACATTTATTATCCCAAGTATAGTTATTGCCTTTGTAATCTTTGTGCAGCTTGGATGTTTCTTAGTAATTAATGTCTTGCGGTTAGGCTATTACGAAAGCCCCATAACTCCTTTCTCTGCCTCTAGTCTCTTTCTTATCAAATCTATCTTCTGGACTCAGATCAAAGTGACCGAATATAACAACAAACAAACAAACAAACAATTTTAATTCCCTGCCCCCAAATCTCACATCATTCCCCACTGATTCTAATATAAATATCTTTTCATGTGATATAAAAGGCCTCATTCATCTATTTCTGGCCTGACTCATCAGCCTTACTCCTGCCTGCTCAAATCCTTTGCTCTTGCTGTTTTCTCTGCTGCCTTTACCTGGAACGTTTTCCCCAGACATCCACTTGCCTCAACCCCCCATCCTAAAATTTTAATGACGGCAGTTTCTGATTACTTCAGTTCCAATCACCCCTACACTCTCTATCTGTATATCCTATGTCTGTTCACAAACACAACATGCACCACTGCCTTCTCTGCCACCAGCAAATTAGAAGCTTCTTGAGGTTGAATCTCTAATGCCTGGCATGATCAATAAATATTTATTGAATAAATGAATAATGAGCAGGCCATATATCTCAATGGTTTTATCTAAGTTTCCATGTTCCCCAAAATATAAATTACGAGCTTACCCTAAACATGCCATGTCCTCTCATTCCTTAATGGCTTTTGCACCTGCACTTGATGTCAAAATCCACCCTCCATCCCATTAACATGCAATATATTCATTTGGTCAGCAAATATTTATTGCATGTCTACTGTAGGTCAGACATAGTGCCTGGTACTGGGAATATAGTTGTCACTAATATAGTTAAGTCCCTGCCCTGAGCTTGGTATTCTATTAGGAAGATGGTAGATATTAAACCCATAAAAAATAAACAAACTAGTTAATTACTGGTTGTGACAATCACTATGAAGGAAAGAAAGTGATGCGATAGAAATTAAATGGGGATAGGAAGAGAGACCATTTACACAGATGACCAAGGAGGCTTCCTTGTGAAGGAGACACTGTAAGACCGTCAAGTTGCGAAAAAGGCAGAGTTATGTGAGGAAGAAAAGTGACTTACTGTGCAGTAGTCCTGAAGCAGCAAAAAGTAGGTTTATACTAAAGTCACTTAAAGAATAGCCTTGTGATTGGACTGGATTAAAGAGGAAAGTGGTATGAAGTAAGCTGGAAAAAGTAAGCAGGAACCAAAATAGCCAGAGCCTTAAGGGTCATCAAACCAGTCTGTGTTTGGTTCCATGGCTAGAAGCCTGTGGCAAATCACAGAGTTTTGCAGTGGCTATGGTGAGCACGGCGAGCTTGGGGAATTTGGGGAACTTGGGCAAGTTGGGGAGGTTGGGGAGCTTGGTGGCTTGGGGCACCTGGGTGGCTCAGACAATTAAGCATCTGACTCTTGATTTTGGCTCATGTCATAATCTCATGGTGGTAGGATTGAGCCCCGCATCAAGCTCTGCACTGAAAGCATGGAGCCTGCTTGGGATTCTTTCTGTGGCCCTCCCCTGTGTACTTGCTCTCTCTCTGTCTCTCTCTCAAAATAAATAAATAAACTTAAAAGAAAAAAAAAAAGAAATGTTGGTGGCTTGCACAAGACAAGGGGACTTGGAAAGAAGAGGATGAGTTGGGAACTGAATTTTGTATGTGTATTATATGGAGGGTAAGGGAAAGGGAGGTCTTAAGAATAGAAACTCCTAGTTTCTTTACCAAGTTGCTATGTCCACAATGATGTCTTTTGCCGAAATACTAACACAGGGGGAGGGCCAAATTCTAAAACACTTCCTGTGAGTAGGTTCCATGATGACTCTGGCTGACTTAAGTTTTCCTCTGGGCTCACATTTTACCTTGCATTTTAGAGTATTTATTATATAATACTATAATAGCATATTGGTTTTCTCTCTGCATGACAGAGAGCTCTTTGAAGATAGTGACTGTATCTATTCATCTCTGTGTTTGTAGTCCTCGCACAGTGTGTAGCACATAAAATGCAAACAGTAATTGTTTGAATGAACAAATGAATGAATGTAGCAAGAGCTAAGAAACAGGGATTGTAGTATCAGAACTATGGTGGCTTCCAATCTTTTTGTAGGTTCTGTTCATTTAAGATTATGCAGAGACTTTTTTTTTTAATTATTGTTCTGGTACAGTTACCATGCAGCATTCTGTTAGTTTCAGGTGTACAATATAGTGCTTCAACACTTCCACACTATGCATCGCCTTTGATAGAAGTTTCTCGACTCTAATAGATTTCCTACTAAAACCATAAGCTGCTTAAAATTCCTCAGTCCCCCAAAGCCAGTATGTGAGTTATTGTATCTTTTATCTAGTTTTCATGAATACAAAAAAATGAAAGAAAAAAAGATGAACTTTCTCTTTTTCTATAGTCCTTGAGCTGCAAATTGACCAATTAAAATATCTTATAATCAATAAAAATAAAATCTTTTAAAGATAGGAGAGCATTCATTTATAACTAGAAATGTTAAATATTAATGTAACTTTTGATAGGTATCTCTAAGGTTTGCTATTCTTTTTTTTTTTTAAAGAATGTTCGACGTAGGAGGACAGAGATCTGAGAGAAAGAAATGGATTCATTGCTTTGAAGGCGTTACATGCATTATATTTTGTGCTGCGCTCAGTGCCTATGACATGGTCCTAGTGGAAGATGAGGAAGTGGTAAGTCTAAAAGGAAAGCAAATAAATAAAATAAAATAAAATAAAATAAAAATAAAAAAATAAAAGGAAAGCAAGGCCAGGGTAAAACAAACAAACAAACAAACACCTAAGCATTTGTGCTTTCTGACATTACTACCACACTCCCCAACTCAGTGAATTCCTTCCAAACATAGATGTTATTTCTAGAGCTTTGCTTATAATACCCGGTGTTAATATTTTGCAAATAATAATCCTACACATTATCATCTTTGATACCTAACAGAACAGAATGCATGAAAGCCTTCACCTATTCAACAGTATCTGTAATCACAAGTACTTTGCAACCACCTCCATTGTCCTGTTTCTCAATAAAAAGGATCTCTTTCAAGAAAAAGTAACCAAAGTGCATCTTAGTATCTGCTTTCCAGAATACACTGGTAAGATCTTCTTTCTTTAGTGCCATACTAAATTCTTTTTAAAATGTTTTTTAATGTTTATTCACTTTTTGACAGTGAGAAAGAGAGTGCAAGCGGGGAAGGGCAGAGAGAAAGGGAGACACCGAATCTGAAGCAGGCTCCTGGCTCTGAGCTGTCAGCACAGAACCTGACATGGGGCTAGCACTCACAAACCGTGAGATCATGACCTGAGTCGAAGTCAGTTGCTTAACCGACTGAGCCACCCAGGTGCCCCACTAAATTGTTACATAGACCTATATTTTCCTATCTGCATCTTCACAGGTAGCATTTATGAAGTTGAGGCTTATGATAATTGCTTGAGTCACGTGTATGATCCAGACTGGAAGAATCCAAACTGTTTGCAGATAAAAGGAAAACCTTCTACATTAAAGCAAAGCTCTAGTCAATAAACAGGAGGTTAGGTAGACCAGGGTTGCTACTCTATGTATTAAACAACACTGCAAATTATATTATCTTAAACATTATTAACAATATATTCCAAACTGACATTTTTTACTTATTCCCCAATGAAACCTTATAATGCAGTGGTTTCTCAAAGTCAGAATTAAGTTTCCCGAAGGACAGTTGGAATGATTTTGAGAATAGTGACATTTTCTCTTTCCAGTTTTCCTAGATCCTAGAATTGTAGTGCTGATTCTGTTAATCAGTGACTATAAATGTCAGGTCTATAGGTGGGTTGTTTTTCCCTCAGAGACAACTTTTTTTTCCGTATATAGTTAAATGTTCTGTTGTTAATGATATTATGTAAGATGGAAATTTTCATGATTTAAACACAAATAGAAGCCCAATTCCACCACTGAGATACTTGGGTAACCCAAATGTTACTAATCATGGTATACGGTCGCAGTAACTATGCTAATCTAAAACAGTTGCTTATATCTTTCCTCTAGCTTTGTGAATATTATCATTTCTGTGTTAACACATTTATCATGTGATTAAATATAGTCACGATTCCATGTTGAATACTACAAACTAAATATAGACTAAGTAAAGCTCTTTATGTTTTCTTCTAACTAATCGACTATTTCTTAGAACAGTCTTTAGTTTAAAGGAAAAATGAACAGAAAATACAGAGTTTCCATATACTCCCTCTGTGGTCACATTCTGGTTTCCCTTATTATTAACATTTTGCCTTGATGTGGTGTATTTGTTACAACTGACTGATAGATATTGATACACGATAACTAAAGTCTATAGTTTTCAGTGGGGGCTCTCTGTGTTACTCAGTTCTGTACGCTCTCCCAAATTCATGTCATGTATCCACCATGACAGTAACATACACAATCATTTCACTGCCATAAAAATCATCTGTGTTCCACTATAAATTTATGTTTTTCCCCTTCCTTCTCTCTCGTGGCAACCTCTGATCTTTTTATCTATAGCTGTGCCCTTTCCGGAACACATATAGCTGCAATCATACAATATATGGCATTTTCTGACAGACTATTTTCGCTTTCATTTTTAAACGCAATATACATTTAAATTCCCTCCAACACTTTTCATGGGTTGCTAGTCCATTTCCTTTTATTGTTGAATAGTATTCCATTCCATAAAGAAATTAGTTTCTTTAACCTTTCGCCTATAGAAGGACACCCGAATTACTTCCAATTTTTGGCAATTCTGAATAAAGCTGCTATAAACATCTATCTTCATGATTCTGTGCACACATAATTTTTTGTGTAAATACCTAGAAGCAAATTTGCTGGACTGTATGCTAATACCATGTTTAGCTTTATAAGAAACTGCCCAACTGCCTTCCCAAGTGGCTGTACCATTTCTCATCCCTACCAGCAATGAATTAGAGTTCCTGTGGCTCAACATCTTTGCCAGCATTTGGTGTTATTAGTGTTTTGGATTTTAGCCACGTTACATGGTTATAACGATTGTCCCCCATGGCATTTTCCTCCTAGATACAATAATCTAGGGGAACAAAATCTCATCTCCTTGGAAAATCTTTATGCTACTGCCCTATCGTGTGTTAGGTCCCCACCAAGTATATTCTGTTATAAAGCCCACCAACAGATCACTTTTGGCTACCTTGTGTTTATTAACATTTGTATTTTTATTGATCCATTGTGTCTTCTGCTTCCAGTCTAAAATTCCCAAGCCCACTTTTCATTGACTCTCCATTTGGTTCTACTAAAGCATCAGTCAAGAATAGCTGTCTTGGGTGCCTGGGTGGCTCAGTCAGTGAAGCAAGGATCCAGCTTTGGCTCAAGTCATTATCTCACGGTTTGCGTGTTACAGACCTGCGTCAGTCTCTGTGCTGACAGCTCAAAGCCTGGAGCCTGCTTCGGATTTTATTTCCCTCACTCTCTGCCCCTGCCGCTTGTATATTCTCTCTCTCTCAAATAAATAAGCTTCAAAAAAAGAACAGCTGTCTCTAGTTTTACATATGTCATTTCAAGCCCTTTGTTTAGTTAGCAACATAGTCTCTAGTCTGACCCATGCCATCCTTTCTACTTGATTTGCTACAATTCCAACTAGATTCTGCAAAGTGCACACTTGCACTTTGCAGTGCAACCCTACCTTCAAGTCTAGTGACACAGGCCATTCTCCCGCTTTTGACCTTCACTCATGCTATTTCCTTCTCTCTTCTAGCTACCCCTCAAGATCCAGCTCAAATACCACCCTCATTCTGTAGTCTACTCATCTCCAATTTCTATTCTTTTAGTTCATATTAAAGCACATACACACACCCACATGCACATAGACATGCACAGCCTTTGTCATGTATATAAGCTTCATCACTAGCTTATTTATGTATATATGTTTGTATTCTTACTGTATTGTGAGCATTTCAGCCAAATGCAGTCCCTACCCAGCTGGGTAAGCATCATTCCCAGCAATGTAACATTGCATAAATCCCTGATAAGTGACCATTGCCATCTTGATTTTTCAACAGTGAGTATATCAAATAGTAGCTTACAAAGTAAAATGCTAACACCTACTGATATTATTTTAACTTCATTCATTTTTAAATGCAATTAACGTTTCTTTATTTCTTTTTGTAACAAGGACCAAATACATTTGAAGATGCAGGGAACTACATCAAAAACCAGTTTCTAGACCTGAATTTAAAAAAAGAAGATAAGGAAATTTATTCCCACATGACCTGTGCTACAGATACCCAAAATGTCAAGTTCGTGTTTGATGCGGTTACAGATATAATTATCAAAGAGAATCTAAAAGACTGTGGGCTTTTCTAATCAGCCCTTTTTTCTTCCACTCTTGTTCTTGTACACTTTTCAAGATATAAAAGGAAAGGTGCTGTGTGATGTGTTTAGTTTTAATACTATTAACTTATCTAGAAATATAACTAGTATTATAAAACAAAATTTTTTCATATAAAAATTTTAATATATTGTCAGCTCTCTCTGGATGTTTCAATTTCTTTGGCACAGTGAGGATGGGGGTGTCTTTGATGTCTGATGTCCTTAGGTCTGAAAATATACATTTTGGTAAAGCTCTATCAGTACATATCACTGACACTGAATTTTCTTGGTAGTAAATTTCTGTATTGTGGTCTATTTTTAATCATAGAACAATGAAAAAATGCAGAGTATCCCATATTATTTTCATTGGCTGGAATTTGAGAGGCATTTGTTTTCACTGATATGTAATTGTGCCCGTACTATAAAGACTATTATTGGCCCATTACTCCTATTCAGTAAGCTGCAAATGAAATGTTCACTCTACATGTAATTGTGGACAGGAAATTTCATATGCAAAAGAAATGCACGCCATTTTATCTGTCATGTTTCCCTTTGAAAAAAGTGATTAATGCTGAATTTTACCTTAGAATTGAAGATTTTAACACAATATCATTTTGTATCAGCCTAGTTAAAAATGGGACCGTGTATGGTCAAACATATAGCATAAGGCTGTTCAGGCTGAACAAGAGTCCTTAACGGAGTACTTATTCTCACATTTTGCTCCAGAGTGGCATGGAGCATTATTACAATTGATGGTTTAGGAACAACAATTTTAAGCCACAGAGAGGAAAATAATTCAGTTTCTTAACACTAGTATGTTTTGCTTTTATGAATAAGAAGTAGGAAGTAAGAGTGAGTAATTAGGAGATTTTGTGGAAGAGAAACATTGAGCTTTTTAGTACTGTGCGGGCCATTCTAAATGCTATACAGTATGCTAATGGTCAAGCCTGTTTTTTTAAAACCTAATCTGGTGCCTTACAAACCAAATCATATGATTTGCAAAAAAAGATGACTTCTTCCTTTCTTGAAGTGTGTAACATTTATAACATATACTTTTCAAGCAGGTCTTAATACTGTTTGCCTTCTACCATGGGAAAAAGATGATACATAGGTCAGAATAGTAGGTCAATGCATGAGATTTCTAACTACCCTGAAAAGAGAGCTAATTAGGTTTTTACAAGCTAGATGAGGAAAAGGTAAATTAACCCATTTGCCAATCTGATGAATTCAGGTAGTTTTGTCTCAATGGCACTTCTTCACGGTTCTGTAACATTTCCATTCTAAACACTTAAGAATTATCACTATTCCATAAGTAGCCTGGACTGGAGTGTCTGTGGCTTTATTTTCAAAACCATAAAGGAGTTTTCAACAAATACATTCCTACAAAAATTTCATAGTAAGAAAAATTAATTGGAAATTTCTGTGCAGAATATAAATTTTTAAGGAGCCTAAGATAGCAAGGACAAAAAAAAGAGCAAACATTTAGCGTGAGAATTTAATAAATTTTTCTGGCTGAACCAATGTCTATATGACTAAAAACAATAATGTGCTAGGAGATATTCAATGTTAACAGATTTTACATTAAGATTGCAAATGCTATCATTTCATCTATTGCTTTATCTTTTTATTTTCTCCCATTCTCCTTTAGCCTGCTTTTCTCTACCAGTGTGAAGACAATTTCCAGTAAATGAACAAGATGTTTTGTGAAATGTTACTATTATTATTCGGATTTTGACTCTGTCTTACCCTTAGGATTTCTCTTTTTGGTGTAAAGCATGGGGTCAGAAATGGTTCATTTTATCTTTTACAAATACATAACTCATTTCAATCTGTGCAAAAAAAAAAAAATGACAAGCAGAAATGTTGTAAAATACCATTCTGTGAGAAATTTTAAAAATATGTTAAATGACCAAACTAAAATTAGAGGTCAGTTTGGATTATGGAAGGGGGGGAACCCTTAAATTCCTTCCTACCCTATGCTTGAAATTTTAAAAATTTCTTCACAATCACAAATTGTTGTTATCCTAAACAATGCATTTTCATTAAAAAGAGAAATTTTTAGTAGAGAAAATAGATGTTTGCATTATTTCTTAAATGATCACCCTCCTTAAAATTGAGTCTATTTGTGATTTTACTTTTTAAGTTTTTAATTAAAAAGGTTGGCGTAGAAGCACAGTATTTTGAACTAATTAGAGTAACAAATGGAAAATCTGGGAAATCTGGAAAAATCTTCTGGCTTTACCCAGAAGAAACTTGTACTGAGACCAGCAATGTTAAAGTTGGTTAGAATTCAATATTCCAACTGCACAGTTAGTGTTGTTGCTTTGCTAGTGTCTCAAAGAGGCAGTCTTAGCCTTTGTCAAAGTTCAAATGTTATTATACTGATATTCTCCTTTTCTGTTATTTGAGGTCTCTCTTCCTCACTCAGAATGTTCTCAAATCCTCATGCCTTAGATTTGTAACACTCCCAACTCTCACTTCTAAAATGTGCCCAACTGTGGACACACTACAGTACCTCAGAGATCTGGGGCAGGCTTCCATCTAATGGGGTCACCATAATTAATCCTTGCAGAGTTTTTCCAGAAGCATGAACTGGTGAACAGATAAGTCTTTGCACCTTGGGACTAGTGACTACAGAGTTAATTCAAGAAGAGTATTAATTGGTAATACCCTTGAATCAAATATTAAAGTTGGTGACTCTAAAAAGAAGCTCTATAGAAAAGGGTTTCAAATTCTAGGAAATCTACCACATACATTATAGATATCCCATATCCTATTGATTAACAGAATTTATAAAACAACACCAGTCTTCAAGTGTATCCTACAAATTGGCAAACTAATTCTTCAGGCTGTGGGCCTGTCCTAACACGGGTTTTTTTTGTTTTTGTTTTTGTTTTTTACTTGATCCATTATCTTATTTAATCACGAAATATATTTTCAAATATTTGCACAGAATCATTCAGGCTTGACTTAGTCAAACAATGTGTGAGGAAAAATAAATTTTGTGTGTGGACATAGGTTTTTCCTCTGTGACATCACTTCAGAATCAGCAGTGGATGAGCTGGTTCACATGAGTCAACTACTAAAAATAAGATATTTGTAAGAACTATAGGAGCAACCGTGAATCCTCTCACTTAGAATAACTTTAAAAATAGGAGAGGCGACCCTCCATCTTGTTGCAGTAAGTATTCAATTAATTGATAATCTAACCAGCTGGGGCCTTCTTTCTTTTTAGGCCTTTCCTGACAATCTTACCTACTAGTCTCCAGCCACATGGGGGCACACTAACATCATGTGTTTTTCTACCCAAATGTTGCACAAATAATAAATTTAGACGGCCAACAGCTTTAATGAGACAGATAATAAAATCCTACTAAGAAATATAACTCTGTTGTGCTTCCCAGGTCAGTAGGATCTGATCATCTTCTGATAATCATAATGTGCACTATTTGAGCCAAATCTGTGAATAACAAATCTATCGAAATAGGTCCAAATTTGTTTCGTGATATACAGATACTTAGTCTTTTCTCGTGCTCTAATTTCTTTTTTTTTTTTTTTTGACATTTTGAACCTGTTGTTTAAATCTAAGTTATCATTAGTTTTGTACAGTGTGGTTTTCCATATTGTTTCTAAAACATTGTGTCTAAAATCTTGATTAGCTTACAGAGAAATGTAGGAGAAAAATAATTTGATGTTTAACCACTAGGTTTCATGAATAGTAATTAAATGGCTGCTTATTAATGTGTTTCTTTTCAATAAATCAAAGTAAAATTCCACCCGGCTATCACATTAAGCATCCCATTATTGTGTTTATTACAACTTTTTCCCTAATCGCCGCTCCACGAAATCAACAAGAAAATAAGTGCACTGTGACATTTTGTTGTTACCAGCCCTGTTGCTGCCCAACACGTGTTTCATTAGTAATAGCACAATTTTTATTTTAAGCCACATTTGTCACACTAGTTAAGAAATAAGTACAGTCACATGAAAGAAAAAGGAAATAAAAAAGGCCCTAATTTAATTCCCGGGACAGTCAGGGCCCTCTAACTTTGACACCCTTCCGGAAACAAAGAATAAATGAGACCTATAAGCAAAGTGATTATTTGAGAGACATTCATCTTTTCTAAATTCATCAGATTGGAACTAAACCTTGCACATATATGTGATTGAAAACATTCTTTTCAGTGGATATTGCTGTGTTTTCTTTTTTGAAAAAGAAAAATGGCCACATGTGACATGCCATTATAATATCAGAACCAGGGGTGACTGTTTCTACTTCAACATATTAAAAGGCTTACACTGGAGAACATACCAGGTGACTGGACTTGCATAAGAAAGTTAGGCACGAAAAGCACCGCATGCAGAATGCCAAAGATAAAGATGACCCATGCTGTGATTATGTACCCTACCCAATTAGAATCTGAATATTTTATTACATTAAAAATACTAGGGGCGCCTGGGTGGCGCAGTCGGTTAAGCGTCCGACTTCAGCCAGGTCACGATGTCGCGGTCCGTGAGTTCGAGCCCCGCGTCGGGCTCTGGGCTGATGGCTCGGAGCCTGGAGCCTGTTTCCGATTCTGTGTCTCCCTCTCTCTCTGCCCCTCCCCCGCTCATGCTCTGTCTCTCTCTGTCCCAAAAATAAATAAACGTTGGAAAAAAAAATATTGATGTACATTTATATGCAGGCACATCTTGTCTCCCTGCACTTTGCTTTACAGTGCTTTGTAGTACCCTTTGTCTATAAATTGAAGGCCTGTCAAGGTTTGACCCCCCTCTCAAGCAAGTCTTTCGCGGCCATTTTTCCAACAGCGTCTGCCACTTCATGTCTCTGTCACATTTTGGTAATTCTAGCAATATTTCAAACATTTTCATTACTATTTTTGTTGCGATGACCTGTGATCAGTGACCTGTGATGTTACTGTTGTAATCATTTGGGGTGCCACAAATTGTCACCGTATAACACAGCAAGCTTAATCAATAAATTCTGTTGTGACCACACAGAAACCAAGAGTCCAATGCTCAACTGACTGAGCCATCCAGGCACCCCTACTTTTCAGTTTTCAGTTGAGGGCATAGAATTGCTATGTGTTGCCGGGGTAGCTGAATCAAGCATCTAACATTGGCCCTAGTAAAAGGCTTCACAAGGGCAACATTTCACTGTTCAGGCTGATAAGAGTCCTTTGCCATACTGGGAGGAAAATTGTAGCGATTAATGTATAAAAATTTGATTAAAGATAATGCAACAACTTGGCAAAATAGCAAATTTTTGAATTATGCACTTAAAATGGGTAACTATATAAATTATCCGTCAGATTATAGTGATAAAGATGATTTTTAAAAATATAACACTCACTCCTCCCCATAGTATCTCACACATATTACAGGTAATGGGATAATTAATAAATTAATAAATAAGTTCATATTTCCCATAATTACCTCTCAGTCTAAAATGGAAATGTACCAAACTCCAACATCCCTGTCCTATCTAGGACCACCTTCCCTGCATGGTTGATGGCTTGAAAGTAATAATTAATTTAAAAAAAAAAAACTCCTGGAAGCTGAGATTGTTCTCATGCTAAAATAAAGCTTCAGGTTAACTTGTAGGGCTCCGGGTACATGGCCAAATCCCTCACATAGTACATCCATAACATTTGCTGTTTCATTGTCAGAGCTGCCCCCCTCCTGCTTCGTGCCTTACTAGCTTCTACATTATTCCTTAAATCTCAAATCAAGAGTTTACCTCTTCAGATAGGGGTTCCCAGACCATAGAAGTACACCTACTTTGTATTTTTATAGCTCCTTATAATACACTTACTCTTTATGACATATTGCAATATACAATGAAATATTTGTGTAATTATTTCATTTACATTTGTTTTCCCATCTTTCTGTAAGTTCCCTAAAGGTAGAGCCCATATAGGGCTTTTCCATACCTGTGCTTGATGCAAAGTAAGAACTTCATGAGTATTTGTGCATCAGTGAATGAATCAATGGTCGTTTACCAATTTTTCCTGGAAAGCTTCTATTCTTTGGCCTATGGAGTACAATATTTTCCCTATCTTGTTCCTCCTATCTTGTTCCTTCTCTTCCAATTCTTCTGAACAGCTTGTCAATATTAGTATTACTAAAAATACGTATCTACATCCTCTTTTACCACTCTACATATACTCTGTTAGGAATCTTAAGTACTTTTATGACTTCATTCTTTTCTAGGTAAGATCAGTCTTCTGATCTCTAGATGTGTATCTTAACTGCCTCTTGGGACATATACAAATAAAACTCAACACTTTTAAAATTAAACTCATGATTTAATGAGTTTAATTAAATTTAAAATCACCGAATCTATTTCTCCTCAGAACACTTTAGGCTTTACCTTTCTGTTTTCTCTTGTCCAATTCCCTTCTCACATTACTCTCAAGTTTTACTCATTCTGCATGCTACGTATTTCTTTAATTGCCTGCTTTTTTCCATCATCACTATCCCTTGTGGAGTCCAAGTCTCTCTCTTGCAGAGATATCCGGGACCGCTACTTAAACTGTCTGTCATGAACACGCTATGAAGGTGCACACACGAGATGTGTCTTTCCACAGTGTCAGCTTTATTCACTCATAAAGCAAAGTTACTCACAATTATAAAGCACGTTCAGGATTCCCAACTCAATGACATTTCACCATGTGATTAAACTTGGCTTCTTACCTGGCACGCAGAGCAGGACAGAAGACCAACCGCCCAGCAAACAAGATGAAAGAAGGGTGCAGGAAGTTAACGAACCAAACACCAAGTCAGTCTGTGGGTGCACAGTTGAGATAAGGCTTCTGTCTGGGCGGGGTCAGCTCTCTGCGCTTACTACTTATTTTGTTCAAGCAGTGAAGGCTCTCGTTTGCATTCGGAAATGAGTCAAGCAGAGATTTCAGCACACTTGTCTTTGTTAAGTGGTCAGACACAGAGGAGTCAGGTCTGAGGAGTCTGGCAGTTTGCTGCAAGTCCTCCCCCTTTGAAAGGGATTTCATCTGTCTTGGGTCCCTGCAGACCTCCTCTGGTTCTGCCTGTTACCAGCTCTGGGGTGTCAGCTGATGCTGGTCCCAGCGATATCTCCTAGTGCAGTACCTTTAACTGCTTGTGTCATTGCTGGACACAGGCCTCTGCTTGACCTGAGAGACTCCATTTTGCTTTCTACATTCTCCATAGCCAGGTACGTTTTTACCTGTCAAGTCCCATCTTACCATTCTTCAATCTAAATCCACTCACAAATGTGCTCCTTCCTAGAATATTCCTCCTTCTCTCCATTTGTAACCCACGTTGAGATAAACACAGTTGTAGGGCGCCTGGGTGGCTCAGTTGGTTAAGCAGCCGACTTTGGCTCAGGTCATGATCTCGCGGTCCGTGAGTTCGAGCCCCGCGTTGGGCTCTGTGCTGACAGCTCAGAGCCTGGAGCCTGTTTCAGATTCTGTGTCTTCCTCTTTCTGACCCTCCCCCGTTCATGCTCTGTCTCTCTCTGTCTCAAAAATAAATAAACGTTAAAAAAAAATTAAAAAAAAAAAAACCACAGTTGTATGTATGTTCTGTTTACACCTTGTGCATGTATTTCTGTTTGTTTTGAAGGTCACAGCGTTGGGGTGCCTGGGTGGTTTAGTTCGTTAAGTCTGGCTCTTGGTTTCAGCTCAGGTCATGGTCTCATGTTTTATGGGTTCGAGCCCCACGTGGGGCTGTGCACTAATGATGTGGAGCCTGCTTGGGATTCTCTCTCTCCCTCCCTCTCTGCCCCTCCACCACTTGCTCTCTCTGTCTCTCTCGAAGTGAATAAACTTAACAAATTTGTTTAAGTTCACAGCTCTGTCTTAACATTCTTGGTGTGGTAGCAAGGAATAATAAAAAAAAGTCTAAATACAATGATGTATCGAAACTAAAAAAACATCATTTATTTTCTACTTAATTCAGACCTAAAAAAATTCTTGAATGCATTTGGTAAAGTTTCCAGTCAGTAAATCTTTACCTATTTACTTTATATTCCAAATGAGGCTGTTATGTGTAACAAATGAATATGTCAGCAATCTCTATTTTCTCAAAGCTATTTACCATGTCTTATTGGTATCAATAGGAATGATACAAACTTCTAGAGAGGAAATCATACCCATCACTATTCTAAGAAATAATAGTACCATCCTAAAGACATTTGAAAAGAAAGCAACATCACTCTTGCCTTTGTTGTCACACTGATGCCTTAGTAAAAACAAACCTATATATGGGGAGCCTGGTTGGCATAGTCCGTTAAGACTCTTGATTTTGGCTCAGGTCATGCTCTCATGGCTCATGAGTTCGAGCCCTGAATTGGGCTCCACACTGCCTGCTTGGGATTTTCTCTCGCCCTGTTTCTCTGTGTGTATGTATATATACATATATATGTATAAATGAATTTATGTGTACATATGTACATATATATGTATATATGTGTATATATATATATATATATATGTATATGTGTGTGTGTTTCTCCCCCTCTCCCTGTTTCCGTGTGTGTGTATGCATATATATGATTTATATTTATTCTTTTAGAATATATATAAAAGAAACTTGTCTAGATTATCTCAGAAACCTTGAAACAAGACTGGTGATCTGGAGCAGACATGTAAGTCAAATATATTTTTTGAGGCTTTGGATAATGAACAGTAGCATTATCGCAAAGGCTTGTAACAACACATTCATTCCAAAACAAACCTTAAAATGTGAGCATTTCTCTGGTGTACCAGCTTGTACAGATAGAATTATGTCATATGAAGCGCTGTCCTTAGAACAGTAATAAAGGAACAACACAGTAATAAAAGAACCAATCTTTAGAATCTTTAGACATTTCATTTCAAAACTTTTTATGCTATCTTTATACTAATTAGAGGGTAACCTGCTTAGATTTACTACTAATGTCTTTATATTCTTAAAAAAAAACTATCTTTAAGCTTTGTAAAAGCAACTCTGTCACCTTAAAAATGGGACAGACTCCAGGCACGTGGGTGACTTAGTTCGGTTAAGCATTCAACTCTTGATTTTGGCCCAGATCATGATCTCATGGTTTGTGAGTTCGAGTCCCAAGTTGGGCTCTGTGCTCACAGTGCAAAACTTGTTTGGGATTCTCTCTCTGCGCCTCCCCAACTCATGCTGTCTCTCTGTTTCTAAGTAAATAAACTTAAAAAAAAAAAAAATAAAAAGAAAATGGGATCATTAAAAAAAAAGGGGGGGACAGACTCTGAAACTGCATATGTACATAATCACTTTACAAACATAAATCCTATTTTCACCAAATATCAATAACTTTTAAAGCTAATACCATCTTCTCTAAAAATGACCCTATCTGTAACATTTTGAAAGAGTGCAAATCGGGGCGCCTGGGTGGCGCAGTCGGTTAAGCGTCCGACTTCAGCCAGGTAACGATCTCGCGGTCCGTGAGTTCGAGCCCCACGTCAGGCTCGCGTCAGGCTCGTGTCAGGCTCTGGGCTGATGGCTCAGAGCCTGGAGCCTGTTTCTGATTCTGTGTCTCCCTCTCTCTCTGCCCCTCCCACGTTCATGCTCTGTCTCTCTCTGTCCCCAAAATAAATAAACGTTGAAAAAAAAATTAAAATGTTCATCACTCATTAAAAAAAAAAATTAAAAAAAAAAAAAAAAGAGTGCAAATCATGTGCCCAAAGTTCTATCATAGAGCTTTGGAAAATGTTTATATCTTAAAATTTACAATATAACTTGCAGAGTTCATGAATAAATTACCCTTTAATGGCTATAAATCCAAGTAGAAAATAGTGACACTCTTATTTGTATATTTTCTACAACTTGAACTTATTTTTTCTTTTAAATTTCTCACATTTTAACATATCTTTATGTAAAAAATATTTCCTTCACTGAGGTGTTTATAAGTATATTTAGTTGTTTGAGATAGATGCCAGTCAAAAATCCATAAAGGCTTATTCTCCATTAAGTTTAGCAATTGTGGTCTTTGATATAGATTTAGGAATTACATCATTTCCATTAATCGTGTGTGGGGGGTGTATAATCACAAAACTTTTAGGTTTCTTTTATTGTCCTTTCTTAAATTTATAAACTCATCAAATCTAGCAAATTTCAATAATCTTATCTTCTTGATATAAAATATGGAGGCAAGTTGCTGACTATAATTGCCTATATCATCTCATGCTTCATGAAAACCTAAAACACCTTTGCTAAACACAGTTTAAAAAGTGTTTTTTAAACTAATGAAACCTCCCAGTTACTTAGTCGTTCTTTCAATTATGAGTCAAAGTCCAACAAGTTAGGGGTGTAAATTTTCTTATACAATTCACAGGGCCTTTTAAAAAATATTTTTTAACATTTATTTATTTTTGAGAGACAAAGAGACAGAGCACAAGCAGGGGAGGAGGAGAGAGAGGGAGACAAGAATCCGAAGCAGGCTCCAGGCTCTGAGCTGTCAGCACAGAGCCTGACGCGGGGCTCAAACTCACAAATGAAGAGATCATGACCTGAGCTAAAGTCATACGCTTAACTGACTGAGCTACCCAGGCACTCTTCACAGGCCTTTTCTTGATTAAAAAATTCGATAAAAAGCTTTTAAAAAAGATTCAGTGGACTTACTGTGCATGTATTCTCTGCTATCTCTCAATTGTGTTTCAATTCTAAAAATATAACTAGCCTAAATTTCAATTTTTAGACATTTGAAGGGGCAGATCTTCTCTCGTGCATAATGGACAGACAGTGTTAAAACCAGCTTTGCAATCTATTAGACTCACACAGTGTGAATGGTGAATGTACACAATTTGACTTTCTGAAGGTCATATAATAGTCTATAAAAGGTGTTATTTACCTTCTGAAGAAAATATTTTCACTTTGGAAGTCTTTTTTTGCTTTTAAGTTAAATGGAGTCTTACTTCAGGAGAGGCCTATCTTGAAACCCCTTCTCAGCAGAGGCTCAGCAGGTATCTGTTTATATTACCTTTGTGAGGTATGACAACACAATGCCCAGCTGAGCCCAGAGCATTTTACAAGTTCTCCAAACCCAGGAGATTGGCATATCAAACATCCACGTACTGATTGTGACATTGATCTACAACCATCAGCTGAATAGGGGTGTTAGAACTATATTGGAAACATGTTGCAGTTTTAAACTGTTCCATCAAGTAACTCTTACAGGGCCATATTTTATTATTATTCCAACAAGGAGAGCAGGAATAGTATAGCTGAGTATGAATTTTGAACGGAAAAAGCTCTGTTTTGATACACAAGTTGTAAAAGCAGAATATGATAAAACTGTGCCATCTGGAATGTAAAGGACATTATCATCTGTCTATATGGGAGATTTCTTACTAAATAGGGTGTTTTCAAATCACTAGAATATTTGGTCCTTTCAAACCCAGGTATCTTAAACCATAATGAGTTATTTAACTGCACTATAGACTATTCTGTCTTTTGAGATAGAATATATTCAACATATTTTATTCTTTCCCTAATATCCCATCATTGTTATGATGAACAATAATTACTATATTGTAATGCAACAATAGCCTTAGTTTCATTTAGGCATGTGGGTTTTATTTCATTCATTGTCACAGGTCACAGGGACTCATACATGTGAGAGGCTAAGATGAGTAACCTGGCAAAAATACCTTTGGCTTTAAAGAGAAACACACAAGAGAAACCTCTCTAGTGGGAAGAGGATATAAATTGAAAAGAGCAGTCCCAAGTAAGGGTCCTTCAGTTAGGTGTCTGGGCTGGTATCTCCACTCTCTCACTTATTAATTGTATACCCTGGAGCAAGGTCATTTACTCTTCAGTTTCTACACCCATAAAATGAGAATAACAGTAGCTACAGGCAAGAACCTAGGAATAAATGAGACAGTACATGTGGAATGTATAGAAAAAAGGCTTGATCCATGTTAGAGATTATTGATTATTAATCAAAGGAGCAGAAAATTTAACCTGCAATTGTAATGTTGTATTCAGAAATATGAAGAGGGTTCATAGTGTAACAGAGAACCTAGTTGGGCAGGAGGAAGGGATTGAAGGAAAGTGGAGGTAAAAGAGGAAGAGATTTGGAAGAAAGGCCCTCTAAAAGGGTACTACACTGATTAAAAGGATATTAGAGGATTTTTCTCTATATATGTATATTTTGCAAATATTGGTTCATCTTGCTGGTAGCATCTGACTTTAGCAACCTTTATTTCATCTTTACTATATCTATGTTACATTCATTATGCTAGGGCAAAGAGTTTTTATTATTTATTTGCTTATCCTTCCATCCATCTATCTATCCACTGACCCATTCATTAATTGAATTTTTAACAAAGAACAACTGTAAATTGTCACTTTGAAAGCTTCTGTGAAATCATTAAAGTTTAATATGAGGTCTCTGTTACCAAGATACTTTCAAATTAATAGAACAGTTCCCTACATGGGACAACATCAGTAAAAGCAAGGATTGAAGGGTGAGCTTTGTCAAACAAACCTTTAACATACAAGGTTAAATCAAGTTAAACATTTCTTTAATGCTGTATATTTTTGAGGAAGCACAGTGTAAGGATTCCCTTTTGGAATCCCTATTTTTGTAGCTAGTGTTGGATACAACACTACAATACAATACAACACTACAATACAGTCTGGGCAATATTAGATAATAAATTAACAGCAGTAAGATTATTGCATGGATTTTGTGACAGGTTTTTGAGGCAAAGTTCTCTTCTACTTACTTCCCAGTTTTCAGTTTTGTTTAACATAAGGTGATGTGGTCAGAAACTAAATTTCAATGAAATAAGGGTACTATTTATGTTCCCTTAGACCACATACATGGGGAGCTGACTTCAGTACAGTAAAAAGCAGGACTGATAATTGACCAAGTCCAAGTAGCAGGACAGGGAGCCATGTTGTGCACATTGAGAAGGCATCTTGTAGATAATGCTTTTGGGCTGGGAGTCAGCACTGCTTTTTTTTCTGAATGTAGCATAGATACTAGTTTGTGTAGCATTTTCTTTAAAAAACAAAAAGCCCTGAATAAGGAGAGGCTCCTGGAATTTTGCAGGGCCTTGACTTTCATTCTGACACTTTGAAGTATATTTAATAGCAATCTTTAAGTTATGGAACCCTAATTCTGAAACCCTGATCTGACCCTAGCAGAAATCTTGACTGTTCCAAAACTGAAACCATTAGAATGTCACTGATCTGATTTATTATCATTTGAAAATGCTGAGCCAAAGACAAGATCCTTTCTCTCTTTCCCCTAGGAAACCACTTGTCCCTTTGTTTAAAATCAATATGAGGTCACTCATCTGAGTACAACTCTTCCTTGACACTCTAATTTTTCACTAAAGTGCTACTGTAATAATCTTAACATGGCCTTCTCAGCCTAGCTATTTTCCAGACAATTTAACCCACACAGTTGAACTTAGAAAAATGTTAGCACTTAGATAGAGATTTCCCAAAAGAATATACAGTAAAATGTATGAGACATAATTGCACCATTAAGGATTACAATAAATTACACATTAAGTACAACCATGCTATCAGCATCCAATCTTAAGTAATGTATCCCCAACCTGGAGACATAAGTAATAATTCCTTTATCATTCAGGAGGACAAATGTGTTCCTGCCTGTAGCAAAAAAAACTGACACATGAAATCTCAAGTATACTTATAATTCAGGAAAAATAAGGCACAATTTGCAAGTCTATTATAAATAAATATTGATTTGGGGCTACATCAATATGAATGTATAGATGGGGAAAAGAAGAGGTAGGAAAAATAGAAGAATGTATTTTTTTTTCTTAAGACATGTGTGAATAAGGGGTGCCTGGGTGGCTCAGTTTGTTGAGCTTCCAACTCTTGATTTTGGCTCAGGTCATGATCTCATCGTTCATGGGTTTGAGCCTCATGTTGGGCTCTGTACTGACAGTGTGGAGTCTGCTTGGGATTCTCTCTCTCCCTCTCTCTGCCCTTCCCCTACTCATGCTGTCTCTCTCAAAATAAATAAACTTAAAAAAAAGACATGTGAATGATGTCATTGTTTTTTTCTCATTACTACATCTATTATCAATATAAATATATTAACAATGTTAAATTGATATTTCTCAAACTTGCCTTCTAATATCAGAGATAACTACTTAAAAATGTATATTCAGAGGTTCCCACTTGGATTCTGTTCCTTTGAAGAACACCATGAATTTCTGATTCTTATCAAGGAGTAGGAAGAATATTGCTTAAAACATCAAAAAGAGAACATTGATTTGAATTTTGATTTCCACTTATATATTTTCTTTCAGTTTAAATATTAACAAAACACTTAAACTGTGTTCCAGCTTAGATATTTAAGGGAAATGTGAGTGGATTAGATTAGTGTCTATTTTCAAAGCCAACTCTTCTAATAAGGGAGATAAGCGAGGTATCTCAAGGGAAATTCTATAACAAAGGCATGATCTCTAATCTTACATTTATCAAATTATTTACTTATTTATTTACTCAGTAAATATGTATTCCTCATCTGTTACAGCACAGGCATTATGTCAAATTAGGGGCCTACAATAGTGAGCAAAAATAAGCACATGTTCTACATAGAGGGAGAAAGCCATTACACAAATTAATAACATAATAAGTATAAATGCAATATATGTTATGAAAACAGCAAATATGATCTCATTAGCACATATCGCATAAACAGTGATACAGTCAGATGCGGCCATCTCTTTTCTGAATAAATAAACTTGAGCTGGGAATGAGGATACAGTAAGAAGATAAAGGGAGGAAGGGAACTGTTCTGGGCCTAAGAATATGCATGTGCAAATGTCCTAAGATAAGAGAAATCATGGTGCATGTAATACCATGCAAATATATGGTTGCTGGAACTCTAAGAGAAAGAACAGAGTGAGGCAAGGTTGAAAAGATTGGACTATGCAGGGAGTCTTTTAATATACATTAAGGTATTTTGTCTTTATTTGAAAAATGATTGTTCAGAAATGGGATGTTATGATAAGAGTAACAATTTGAAAAGTTCACCTTGGCTGTGATGTGGAAAAGTGACTAAAAGAAGGAAAACTGCATTGCACACATGAGTGGGAAGCTATTCAAAATGCTCCCACGGGAGAGAATAACCCACCCTAGGACAATAGAGGTGGAGAATAAAATGGCAGACAGACTTATAATGTATTCTGGAGGTCAAAGCAATAGACCTTGATCATTAATTCAGCACTATGAGATGTGGTAGGGCTAGTGGACAGTTGCACAGAGAAAATTTTAGGGACGGTGGTGAGTTCCCAAGGTAGGGAATGGTTAAGAAGACCGTTTGTGAGGAAGGAAGAGGGAGTATGTGAAAAAGTGTTGAACATGATGAATTTGAGGAACAGTCTGGACCAGAGAGAGGTATCTTTGTGAAGCATCAAGAAATAGTAACAGAACCTGTGGGTACAAATGACGTTGTCCAAGGATACAGAATAGAAATAAAAAACAGCTGGGGTACTGTTAACCGTTATTTGGCAAAGAGGAGCAGATTGTAGAACAGAGTGAAAAGGGAAGAAAAATAAAAGTAGGATTCAGACCAGGGAGAGTGCAGGGACAGGACAACCTGGGAGAATTTTTCTAAAATGGACAAGAGCTATCAATAGTTTTACATATGAAAAAAGGTTAACAAAGATGAAGCCTAAAAAATATCTATTGGACTTAGGGACACTGATGTCACTGACGACATGTCAGCAAAGTGCTGTGGCTGAAAGTCAGGTAACCCATGAGTAATAAGAGGATAATGGTGACGATGAGCACGGACGATTTTTTTTTAAGTCTGACTGTAAAGAGGAGAGATAAGGCAATGCTAATTCCAAATGCCAATCAATATCTCCATTAATTTCCCAAAACATCATCTTTACTTTCTGACTTACTCCTTCTTTTACGTTCCTCTTCTAGTAAATGTACCATGAGCCTTTGTCTAGGAAACTAGTAATCTTGCTCCAACTCATCTTCTCTACGAAGACTTTGGTGGTTCCATCCCCCCTCTCCCCCACCAAGATAGGCTGAAATGATCTCTAATACCTTGAGCTCTCTTTCCTCTCTACCCAAATGAGCATATGACTTAATTTCACTCGAAGTTCCAACCTAGTTCTATCATTTAGTTACTTAAATTATGTACTTAACTTTCAGTACATAATTTAACTTCTCTTAAACACTTTGCTCAACTATAAGGGAATAGTTGTACTTACGTCCAAATTTCCATGAAATTTGAACAAGATAATAAATCCTGGGGGTTCATTACATTTCCTGATCACTGGAGTTCTCAATCATTATCAGTTGAATTTGAATTTGACTCACCTGTGCCTGGTGTTTTTATCTAGTGTTAAAATGAGACAATGGGCCCAAAATGGAGTTCACTATGGTAAGCCTTCTGTCACCAAACTGAGACTTAGAAGATTTAAAGTATTGGCTTCTCCAAGAAATGGAATCTTAAATCAGTCTATCAGGAGACACCCAATCAGCACTAATTAGGTAATCTTCCTGATAGACCCCTGCCATCCCTTAAAGTAACTTTACAATAACCAACTTGCCTTTTTGCCCAGTGCGACTTCCTTGTTCCTATTCCTTTCTCCCCATAAAAGTCATCTTGTACTGCTCCTCCAAGCTCCTTACATCTACTAAATTGGATGCTGTTTGATTCCTAAGTCATTGAATACAGCCAGTAAGATCTTTAAAAAATTTACTCAGTTCATTTAACACCAGTTTCCACTAACTACATGTATAAATGAGTAACAACGACCTAAATGAAGGTGAGAAAATTAACCCTTAAGTAGCAATTCAGATTTAGTTGAATCACAAAAATATTCCTCTAAATTTTATAATAATCACATTACTTTAAAATAGATAATATGCGGAGGAGGAGGGAAGATGGCGGCGTAGGAGGACGCTGGGCTCACCGCACCTCCTGCTGATCACTTAGATTCCACCTACACCTGCCTAAATAACCCAGAAAACCACCAGAGGATTAGCAGAACGGAGT
>NW_024412391.1:76345603-76507777 GCF_014898765.1 Herpailurus yagouaroundi
GGAAAAAAAAAAAAAAAAAGAGGTTAGAGTGGGAGAGAGCCAAAGCATAAGAGACTGTTGAGAACTGAGAGCAAACTGAGGGTTGATGGGGGGTGGGAGGGAGGAGAGGGTGGGTGATGGGTATTGAGGAGGGCACCTTTTGGGATGAGCACTGGGTGTTGTATGGAAACCAATTTGACAATAAATTTCATATATAAATAAAATAAATAAATAAATAAATAAAAACATAGCTAATAGAAAAATTAAAAAAAATATATTCTCCTAAATAGTCCTAATTCACACATATTACCATGTTATGTTGTATGAAATAAACTTATTTACCTACACCAAAAAATAAAAATAAAAAAAAAATAAAGTAGATAATATGCTATTTAATCTAAGTATTTTGGGAGCTGTTATAATAAACATTTTATTCATTTGGCATGTGGATCTCATGTCCTTATTTCCAGGAAAATTTTAATACTAACATTTGAGTATGAAGTTTTTCCTATCTTCTCAACTCCCACCCATCACATTAATTAGTAACAACTATAAATCTGTAGGATAGGAAGTGAAGCAAGGTCAATTTCCTAGACTCAGCTAATTCGATCCAAGTATTCTTAAAGCAACAAAAAACCGCAGCGCCTGGGTGGCGCAGTCGGTTAAGCGTCCGACTTCAGCTCAGGTCACGATCTCGTGGTCCGTGAGTTCGAGCCCCGCGCTGGGCTCTGGGCTGATGGCTCAGGGCCTGGAGCCTGCTTCCGATTCTGTGTCTCCTTCTCTCTCTGCCCCTCCCCCCTTCATGCTCTGTCTCTCTCTGTCTCAAAAATAAATAAAAACGTTAAAAAAAAAAAAACAAAAACCCGAGGTTAGATTCATTCAAGTCATATACATCATCCTTATCATTATTTACTGAAAGATTAAGAGGCTAACTTTAAAATAATTCGATAATTTATACTTTTTCACTTAAGGATAATTTTAAAAATAAATTTGCAAACAGTGATATAACAAAAGTTAAAGTTTATAGTTTGCTTTTATCACTTTTATTTTCTTTTTTTTTTAAGATTAAAAGATAGCTTTATTTTTTTTCCATTCATTTTTTTTTTTTTATTTTTTTTTTTTTTTTTTTTTTCTTTTTTTTTATTTTTATATGAAATTTATTGTCAAATTGGTTTCCATACAACACCCAGTGCTCATCCCAAAAGGTGCCCTCCTCAATACCCATCACCCACCCTCTCCTCCCTCCCACCCCCCATCAACCCTCAGTTTGCTCTCAGTTCTCAACAGTCTCTTATGCTTTGGCTCTCTCCCACTCTAACCTCTTTTTTTTTTTTTTCCTTCCCCTCCCCCATGGGTTCCTGTTCAGTATCACTTTTATTTTCAAGAGTAGGGATGGGCAAAAATATTCTATTCAGAGTAGAGATGTAATTTCCACTCACTCCCTTGGGTTTGCTGATTAAAAAGGAAAAACAAGGCTGTATATGGAGAAGTAGAAGAATGGCAGAAGAGGAAAATTGAGGGCCATTTTACCAAAGGATGGTGGAAAATCATGAATTATTTTTTTAAAGTTTATTTATTTATTTAGAGAAAGATGAAGAGAGTGGGATAGAGAATCCCACGCAGGCTCTGCACTGTCTGCACAGAGCCCAATGTGGGGCTTGAACTCACAAAACCATGAGATCATGACCTGAACAGAAATCAAGAAGTCTGTGGCTTAACCAACTGAGCCACCCAGGTGCCCCATGAATTATATTTTTTAATGTATGCATTTTCCTTTGTGTGAATGATAGTTCTTTGAGATCTCCAACAGAACTGAACTAGTAACAGGTGATCTAACAAAGTGAAATAGAAGAAAAAGAATGTCTCTTTATACACTCATTAATTTTTGATATAAATTTGGAAATTTTCCAAGATGGGGCAATGATTCCAGAAGAAAAAAAAATCGAAGTAGTAATAATTAAGGTAGGTGTTTTCAATACACTATTGAATAATATAACATGAAATAAATAAGAAAAGGAGAAAACATCTATGAGATTATAGCTTAGAGGGTAAATCATAACTTTTTGTAGGAGAGGCCTGTACACTCAGTGGGACCCTGGAAGGGATCATAGACTATTAGGTGAAAGAAATCCTGCTATTCACTTCCTCCTTGCTCTCCTAGATTGCTGTCTTTGAAGGAAATGACACTGTGTAATCAGAGTCAACTAAGCCCACTGCCAAGAAATGTAAGATCTAGAATGCCAATGTAGGATGCAGTCTCCTTGAGTTCAAACCCCAGCTCTACCACTTGCTAACTGTGTGACCTCACTTCTGAGCTTCAGTGTCTTCGTCCTTAATGTGTATGCTTTAGTCTGTTGGAGCTGCTATCCAGAATACCATAGATTGGGTGGTTTATAAACAACAGAAATTTGCTTCTCACAGTTCTGGACACTGTAGGTCTGAGATCAGGATGTCAACAGATTCCGCATCTGTTGAGAGCTTGCTTCCTGGTTCACTCCTCACTATGTCCTCACGTATCAGAAGTGGGGAGGAGCACAGTTTAACTCATGAGTGCTCTACCCTCACACCCTAATATTTTTCTTTTCTCATTTCCCTCCAGCTTTTATAATGTTGCTATTATGTCTATAGCTTAAATTGTATTTTTTTTAAATGATTACCTGGACCAATAGGTCTATAATCAATATGGTTTTCCATGACTTGAAAATGGATGGCTCTTTGGCAACTTTTAACATCAAGATATTTCTTTTTTTTTTTTTTTTTTTAATTTTTTTTTTCCAACGTTTATTTATTTTTAGGACAGAGAGAGACAGAGCATGAACGGGGGAGGGGCAGAGAGAGAGGGAGACACAGAATCGGAAACAGGCTCCAGGCTCTGAGCCATCAGCCCAAGGCCTGACGCGGGGCTCGAACTCCCGGACCGCGAGATCGTGACCTGGCTGAAGTCGGACGCTTAACCGACTGCGCCACCAGGCGCCCCAAGATATTTCAATCCATGTGAAAAATAAGGCAATTATCCTTAAACATCATGTAACTGAAATTAAAATGTTTACGTATTTCTTGTATGATTATGTTTGTCTTCCATTTCATCTTAATCTATTGAGCTGTTCAATATATAATTTTCTATCTGTTCAATACAGGATTTTAGTTCTATGTTTAGCTCAAGGTAGTAGGCAGGAATCTAAGATGGCCCCAAGATTTCCACCCTCTGGTATACACATCTGGTAGAATACCCTCCTCTTTGGTGTGGGCGGGACCGTGAATAAGATGAGATACCATTTCTGTGATAAGCTGGTAATCAGTTGATGTGGAGGTAATCAAAAGGGCTTCTCTGGTGCCCATTCTCACTTCTACCCTCCATCTCTGCTCCCCAGGATCACTTCCCAAATAAGTGACCTGTAAGGAATTTTTTTCTCTTAACATTTGCTCTCTGGAAAACTCAGGTTAGGACTAAATGTATGTAAGACATATTTATATTTCTTAATTTTTAGTACATTTAATATGATTTAAGGTATTTAAAAACCTAATAATTATATTTTTGAACTCTAAATTACAACCTTGTGATATCATGTTTAAACAGAAGTTAATAGTCTCAATCAGATTAAAATGTTTATTGTATTAAAAAGAATGAAAATGTAATGCTCCTCCCATTAGTTGTAAAGTGTGTGGAGCTCTTTATTTTCTCTATACTTTTTGTTTAAGTAGTCTTCATGCCCAGGGTGGAATCTAATTCAGGGTTTGAACTAATGACCCTGAGATCAAGACCTGAGCTGAGATCAAGAGTTGGACACCCAACCACCTAACCGACTGAGCCACCCAGGTGTCTCCCCCCTCTACATTTACTGCTTTACGATAACTAACATGCTTTCCATCTTGTGTTAAGTGCATACTGATCAAGCCTTTCCAAATCATCTGCCATCTCTAAGCTTGGATGAAGATTCTGGTCCTGTCATCATCCAGGAGGTTTTGCCTATCATAAGTTGGCTGAACTGATACAAGCAGAAGATTGCTTTTAATTGATATCATGGGGTGGTCTTTTGTAGGAGAGAGAATGAGGGCAATTATAAAACATCTGGGCAAAACAAAAATGGAGAAACACACAGGGTGCCTGCAGATGTGGAGGATTGCTTTCAGGGGAAGTGACCCCGGCCTGGGTCATGTATACAGATGTGGGAGTCACTGAATACGTGCCATTTTATCTGCTTGAGAAATATGCATTTGGTTTATTGGAACAACGTAAGATGAAATTGAGTGAAAAAAGTTAAAGTTTTTTAATTGCTCTAGTTGAAAACCTTAGAGAAGGCTGGGAATTGCTCTTTATGAGAAAAATAAAGCTCATAATACTCATGAACTACTTGGAAACCTCCAAACAAACAGACCATATCAAAATGCATAATCAGGGATTTTTTGTAATAGGAAGAACAATCACTTGGTTTGGTATGAATAACACAAACAGAGATACAGCTGAATATACAGCAAGCGGATATCAAATTTGAAGAGCTTTATGAAAAGGATGACAAATTCTGAAAGAAATGAGGCTGTGGGAGAGAGTCTCCATTAAAGGAATAGAGTGGTTTTACTTCTCAAATAGTTCCTATTTTGCTTTAATTCAAGATGTGCTTCTTAAAAGTATAATGAATTTGAAATATTACCCAAATAAAATGTACCCGGGCTCTCAGGATTTTGCTGGGTCTTTACTTGGACCTTGGGAACTCAAGTAGGTAGAGTACCTACCGCTTAAGTAGGTAGCTTATAGGCAGATCTACAAGCTTCAGAGTTTCCTTAGCTGTCATTTCATGGAGACCTATGCTTTTTTGGGCAAAGACTTTAAAATGATAATTTTATGTCGTTACTATCTAGAATTAGCTCTGCCTGAGAAGATCTGAGACTATGTAGTTTGACTCAAGACATGCCAGGAAAGTTCAATACTACTTTCGTGACTGAAATTGACCTGGAGGAAGGGAGACAGAAAAGACAGAAAAAAGGGCACCTAACATTTCAGATTTTCTCTGCGTATCACTCCCCACATCTGATATACACCAGGGAAGCCATCTTGTGTATATACTGGGAGAAAAAAATCTTCAAATGGTTACAATAAAGCCAGATCTCCCTTCTCCCTTTATTACCTCTTCCCATCACTGAAAACCCCTTAAAGGCAGACAGTAGCTTTAAAAACATAAAGCCCTTGTATACATTTTTCACCTCTTTGGTTAGATTTATTTCTAGGTATTTTAAGGTTTTTGGTGCAATTGTAAATGGGATTGATTCCTTGATTTCTCTTTCTGTTGCTTCATTGTTGGTGTATAAGAATCCAACCGATTTCTATGCATTGATTTTATATCTTGAAATTTTGAAAACTATAGAAAGCTTATGAAAGAAATTGAAGAAGATACAAAAAATGGAAAAATATTCCATGTTCCTGGATAGGAAGAACAAATATTATTCAAATGTCAATATTACCCAAAGCAATCTACATATTCAATGCAATCCCTAATAAAATAATACCAGCATTCTTCACAGAGTGAGAACAAACAATCCTAAAATTTGTATGGAACCAGAAAAGACCCCAAATAGCCAAGGCAATCTTGAAAAAGAAAACCAAAGCAGGAGGCATCACAATCCCAGAATTCAAGCTGTATTACAAAGCTGTAATCATGAAGACAGTATGGTATTGGCACAAGGACACTCAGATCAATGGAACAGAATAGAGAACCCAGAATGGACCCACAAACGTATGGCAAACTAATCTTTGACAAAGCAGGGAAGAATATTCAGTGGAAAAAAGATGGTCTCTTCATCAAGTGGTGCTGGGAAAACTGGACAGCAACATGTGGAAAAATGAACCTGAAACACTTTCTTACACCATACACAAAAATAAACTCAAAATGGATAAAAGACCTAAATGTAAAACAGGGAGCCATCAAAATCCTCAAGAAGAAAGCAGGCAAAAACCTCTTTGATCTTGGCCGCAGCAACTTCTTACTGAACACATCTCCAGAGACAAGGGAAACAAAAACAAAAGTGAACTATTGAGACCTCATCAAAATAAAAAGCTTCTGCACAGCCAAGGAAACAATCAGCAAAACTAAAAGGCAACTGACAGAATGGGAGAGATATTTGCAAACGACATATCAGATAAAGGGTTAGTATCCAAAATCTATAAAGAACTTATCAAACTCAACACCCAAAAACAAATAATCTAGTGAAGAAATGGGCAAAAGACATGAATAGACACTTCTCCAAAGAAGACATCCAGATGGCCAGCTTACACATGAAAAAATGCTCAACATCAGTCATCATCAGAGAAATACAAATCAAAACCACAATGAGATACCACCTCACCCCTGTCAGAATGCTTAACATCAACAACTCAGGCAACAACAGATGTTGGGGAGGATGTGGAGAAAGAGGATCTCTTCTGCACTGCTGGTGGGAATGCAAATTAGTGCAGCCACTCTGGAAAACAGTATGGAGCTTCTTCAAAAAATTGAAAATAGAACTACCCTATGACCCAGCAATTGTACTACTAGGTATTTATCCAAGGGATACAGGTATGCTGTTTCGAAGGGGCACATGCACCCCAATGTTCATAGCAGTGCTATCAACAATAGTCAAAGTATGGAATGAGCCCAAATGTCTATCGATGGATGAATGGATAAAGAAGATTTGGTATATATATACAATGGATTATTACTTGGGAATCAAAAAGAATGAAATCTTGCCATTTGCAACTATATGGGTGGAACTAGAGGGCATTATGCCAAGCAAAATTAGTCAGTCAGAGAAAGACAAATATCATATGACTTCGCCCATATGAGGACTTTAAGACACAGAACAGATGAACATAAGGGAAGGGAAGCAAAAATAATATAAAAACAGGGAGGGGGACAAAACATATGGAGAACAATGAGAGGGCTACTAGAGGGGTTGTGGGAGGGGGGATGGGCTAAATGGGTAAGGGGCATTAAGGAATCTACCCCTAAAATCATTGTTGCAGTATAAGGTAACTAACTTAGATGTAAATTAAATAAATAAAAATATTTTAAAAAATAATAAAATAAAAACATAAAGCCCTTAAGATTCAGCCATGTTGTTGAATGTATCAATAGTTTATCATTTTTCTTGCTCAGTAATTTTACATTATATCAATATACCATAATTTATCTTTTTACATATGGATGGACATTTGTTTTTCAAGTTAGAGGCTATTACAAATTCAGCCGTTATGAATACCCACATACAAGTCTTGGTGTGGACATAGGCTTTCACTTCTCTTGGATGAATTCCTTAAAGTAGAATGCCTGGATCATATGGTAGGTGACATTTAACTTTTTAACAAATTGTCCATCTACTTTTTCAAAGTGGTTGTACCATTTTCCATCCCCATAGCTGTATGTGTGTATATATATATATATATATATATATATATATATATATGTATATATATGAGCCCTAGTTGCATTACATCACTGTCAACACTTGAAGAAGTCCAACTTTGTAATTTTAGCTAATCAAATCAGTATGTATCAGTATCGCACTGTAGTTTTAATTTACTTTTTGCTGATGACTAAAACTATTGAGCATCTTTTTGTTGTGTTTGTTGACCATTCACACACTATCTACATATTACATGATTCTATTTATATAAATTCAAGATCTTGTAAACAAATCTATGATGACCAAAAACAGAGCAATGGCTGGCTGTGGACAGGAATGGAGTTAACAGATGGGTTGCAAAGGTACAAAGGAAAATTTCTGTGTTCTGTCGACTTACTACTTCATTACTACTCTCAATATTTTATTTGACACCAGATATATTGAGTTCATGTTTTCCTTGGTTTTGTTCTTTTGCCATACCAAGCAATTCTGATTCTCCAGACACCAGCTCAGTGTCCTCTAACTCAATTCTGATGATATCTCTCTAGAGACAACACCAGATCTCACAGGTTAAGGGCTCAGTCCCACAGGACTTCCTCCCACATCAGACAACGATAAAAAGTCTAGGTTGTTATCTGTGCTTCTGACCAGCCCATTATAAATGAGAAGCTCTTCATCCCCTCTTCCAGCTCCATCATTTGTTAGAATGGCTCACCGAACTCAGGAACACAGTTTACTTATTGGAATATCGACTTATTCTAAAAGGATACAACTCAGGAACAGCCTTATGGAAGAGAGGCATCAGCGAAGTAGGTGGGAAAGAGTGAGTGGCATTCATATCCTCTCCAAGCATGCCACTCTGGTAGCACTTCCTCGTGCTCACCCCCCCAAAGTTCTTGGAACCTATCCTTTTGGGTTTTGACAAAGGCTTCATTGTGTAGGCACAACTGATTGAATCATTGACCCCAGATGATTAATTCAAACTTCCACTCTCTGTACCAGAAAGTGTGGGATAGTACTAAAAGTTTCAAGCATCTAATTACATCGTTGGTTCCTTTGGTAACCAAACCCCATTCTGTGGTTATCTAGGGGCTTTCCAAAAGTCACCTCATGGACATGAGCTCAGGTGGCTGTAAGGGCTTATTGTGAATAACAAAATACACCTTTATTGCTTTTATAGCTTAGAAAATTCCCAGGGTTTTAGAAGATCTGTGCCAGAGGTGGGGACAAAGCCAAATATTTATTATAAATCAGAACATCACAAATGGGCATAAGGAAACTTTTTGGAGTTATGGCCATAGGTGTTACCCTCATTAAGGTGATGGTGTTAGAGATACATGCAAATGTGAAATAACCCAACTGCATACTTTAAATATGTATAGTTGACTGGATTTCAATTATGCCTTGATTAGTTTGTAAAATATGCGAAAACTTTATTACAAAGCGCAGCCATTATTGAAGGTACTTCACAGATCAGTTACTAGACCTCATGGTAAAGCCTTGACATTTTTTGGTACAGGGTTTGTCTGAAAGGTTGGAATAAAAGGTTTGTCTAAAAGGTTGTCTGAAAAGTCAGAGAAGGAAGCCCAGCCCAGCACATCAAAGGGAATGATCCAGGAGAAGATGGAAGAAAACCGGCTTTCTGAATAGGAGAATGTTCCAGGGAAGAGAGGCACAGGGGCTCCAGAAGGAGGTTGTTCTTTCATGGCCTGGCTCTTCCATTGTTTTTGTAGATGACAGATCCTGTCTGTATCTAGAGTTCTTCCTCCTACTTAGGGAATGGCTTCTGACATATACTAACAGAAAAGTGGAAAAGGAAACTTTGGGAAGATAAATTTACTTTGTTACTGGTTCTGGTTCTTCTGAGCCTTCTTGGCTTCAGTCCTTAGGATTCTTTACTCATGAAAAATGGTAGATCCAAATACTTACAGTAGGATCGTGAGAATGATGTGGTGTGGTTTTTAGAAAGATCATGAGATCTGGAGTTAGGCGTATGTTTGAATCCTGTCTTTGCCAGCTACATGACACTAGGTAAAGTACAATACCCACTTAAGCCTTTATTTTTTAGCTATAAAATATTGTCTATTAACTAATATGCATATAATGAGATCACTCAGCACATCTTAGCTTGTTTTCTACAGGTAATTGAACACTCTGGATCTAGAATTAATGTATTTTTAAATTGTGTTTATTAAGGAAAGTGTCTAAGGTTGCCTTGAAACATGATGTTTCTCTTTAAGCAAAAAGCTATCACTAGCTGGGTTATAGCTTTCTTTTATTTCTAAAATTCCTAGTCTGTGTCCTCCACAATCTACTATAATTTTATTTTTTGGTCTGTGAATTAATTGCACCAAGCTTAAAGAATTTTTCAAAACAATGTATCTGATGAAATAATGGTGATTTGAACACTAATAAAATAGTGCTCCCACCCCCCATCAACCCTCAGTTTGTTCTCAGTTTTTAAGAGTCTCTTTTGCTTTGGCTCTCTCCCACTCTAACCTCTTTTTTTTTTTTTTCTTCCCCTCCCCCATGGGTTTCTGTTAAGTTTCTCAGGATCCACATAAGAGTGAAAACATATGGTATCTGTCTTTCTCCCTATGGCTTATTTCACTTAGCATCACACTCTCCAGTTCCATACAGCGGACTCTTCAAAGGTCTCTGTATTCTTTGCACTGTCTGCAGACACAGTGAATGGCTGCATGTTGGTGTGTGCTGCCCCCTACTGGAGAGGGCGCAGAGCTATGTTTTCATGAGTAGGATGTGGCCTCAAGACATTCACATCACTGTCTTCACATCTTGTGTTAAAGACAGACATTTAGAAATCAGAAACAGCCTCAGCTTTCATATTCATATCTACTCTAGATTTATATTCCTACACATTAAAACAGTCACAGATCTAGTCAAACATAGATCCTACACTCCAAATGTCAGAGATTGAAATCTTCTAATTCACAGAAAACATTGAGGCCAACATAATAAAAAGACTAATATACTGGTTAAAAGCTAAGTTATATAGGCCTGGGTTTAAATCATACTTTCATTTTTCTGTGATCTTTTAAGTTGCCTAAACATTAAACCTCAGTTTTGTCATCTGTAAATTGTGATTAACAATGGTACTCCATAAAATTGCTGTGAGAATCAGATTTCATGCCTAAAGCACTTAACAGTTTCTGGAACAAAATACAGGCTTAAGGAATGTCGAATAATCATCCCATGAACTACTTAACATTTTCTAGAACTAAAATAAAAATCCCTCAGAAAACAGCTTTCCCTCCCTTCATCAATGTAGACTTATTAGAATGCTATTTCCTGATTTCAAAGGCTGCACTTGTGTTCTTTGTCTGACACTCTCCCACCTCACTTGGTATTTTTCTCAGTGAACAGTTCCCTCTCAGGGCTCCTTTCTTTGTAATGACTTCTCTTCTCCGATTACAAACATGATTACCTACTTTGAATGGCAGCCCTATCACAGTCTTTCCTTTCAAAATCAAAATTGCTAACTATTTCCCCACATTGACCAGGTCCCTGCCCCTGACTCCAGAAACCTTTGTTATGCAGTACTCCTTTCTTCATTCTACAAACATTGTTCCCTCCAAGGTCACCAACACTTGATCTCCTTTTTGCCACATTTAGTATCCATGTCTCTATTCTTGATCTTCATGAACTATTTGTAGCACTGACATGGCTTTCTTTTTCAGTTTCTGAACAGCTCTGTTTTACTTCCTTCTTCAATTTCACCTTTCCATCGACTGCTTAAATATGGACATACTCTTGAACCAGCATTTGCCTCTCTTGCTCTGTAGTGTTACTGGTCTTTATTTTCATATTATCTTACTCTTATCATTCTTCTCCGAATGAGTCTCAAATCCACCATCCCCAGCAATATTTCATCACCTATGCCATAGAACCCAGCAATTCCACTCCTACTTATATACCCATGAGAAAAAAAAATGCATCAACACAAAAACAGATATAAATGTTCCGAGAAGCATTATTCATGATAACCAAAAAGTGGAAACAACCCAAACATCCAAATGATGAATGGATAAATAAAATCTGATGTATCTATAGAACGGAATATTATTTCACAGTAAAAATAAAGTATTGGCACATATGACAACAATGACAAACCTTGAAAACATTATGCCAAGAGAAAGAAGCCAATCACAGAATGCCACATATTATATGATTCCTTATAAATGAAATATTTAGGTAAATCTCTGGAGACAGAATTTAGATTAACCATTCATCAGAGTTAGAGGATGGAAGAAGGTGGGAATGGTAACTGATTGCTCATGAGTGCATAGTTTCTTTCAGGAGAGAAGAAAATGTGCTAAAATTAGATTGTGGCAATGGTTGCACAATCATGTGAATACACTAAAATATTGAATTGTACACTTTAAATGGGTGAATTGTATGATGTGTGAATTTTACTCAAGGCCACTGCAATTAAAGTCAGTACATACACAAATAAAACACTAGTAACCATCAAGTAGCCTTTTAGAAAATCACTTTCCCTCAAAGAATTTTCATTTCGTAAGTATTTCTGGATTAACCCCATTTTCATTTCTAAAGCTCAACTTATGACTTTCACATCTTCCTGTGTTTTATATAAATATCTGTTTCAATCTAGTTACGCAATCTTTGAACCTAGAGAACATAGAGAAGTCTACCTTTCTTTACTTTCTTCTAAAAAAGCACATACTTAGGAAGCAGATTCATTTCATATTTAATGTGAAAACACTGCATACTACATTTTTAGTTTGCAGTGACAACTCAAAGCCTGTGACCTTTAGTTTTCTTTACTGCAAATTTTCTATCCTTCTAATTTTCCAATGGAAAATATGAAGTTTGGGATGTCCATGACTAAATACGTATGACAAGGTACCCATATATCTTCTGACAAGGTGATGTATCTATTGAGGAAAAGAAGATACCAAGGACAGACATATTTTTAGCCTTGGGTGCCAGTTTTTCCATAGAAAACTTGTCCTTTTTCTTTTTTTAATGTTTATTTTTTTTGAGAGACCAAGAGAGAGACAGAGCATGAGTTGGGGAAGGGCAGAGAGAGAGGGAAACACAGAATCTGAAGCAGGCTCCAGGCTCTGAGCTGTCAGCACAGAGCCCAATGCAGGGCTTGAACTCATGAACCACGAGATCATGACCCCAGCCAAAATCAAATGCTCAGCCAACTGAGCCACCCAGGCACTCCAAAAACTTGTCTTTTAAGGAAGCAATGTCATGGTGTTTACTTTGTTTTGGTTTTTAATTAATTCCATATGTGACCTTTATTTCATCAAGCTTTTTACTCCTACAGTAAAATGAAGGTAAGTCACAGGAAAATGGTACTATATTTTTTAGAGTGAATGATCTGTCAAATACACAGCAAAGCTGTTCAACATCAGCCTTAGCTTGCTTTTGTAATACCTTACTGTACACAGTGCTAAAGTTAATTAAGCATCAATTAAGATATAAAAGACAGGTTTGGGGTTTTCTTTAATGGCATGTATCACTTTTCTTAAGAAAATCCAGAATATTGTTTTCTTTCAAAAGGTCCTATTGAACTATTCAAAGTGATAAGGAGCCACAGATCTTGATTAATCTAGTCTGATCACAAGAATATGAACTATTTTCTGAAGTACACCAAGATTGAAATGCAGAGATATTGGAAAGAAGAATGGCAAATGAGATTAGCAGACAGAGAAGACCTGTATAATGCTTTGAAAAAGATAAGAATATACCACTGGAAATAAGTGACATCAAAGAATAATAGAAAAGTGCTCTTTGTTCCCAGACAGGGTTGGTGAAGTTAACAATTTCAATCTTCATTCCCTTTTATATGGTTGAATAACTTTTTTAAAGCATCTTTGTGTGCTGAGTCTTAAAGTTCTCATGCCTAAATATTGTTCCCTCCTTCTTTCTTATTCAGAAATAGGTTTTCTTAATATATGTAGTGACAAAGTTATTTATGATATACTGTACATAGGAAAAATACTTTTATGGTTTCTAAAAATTTTCTTGTGTTTTATCTCAGTTTTCCCCCTACTAAATCCCAGGATCTTTGGGAGGGCTAACACTGTTCTACAAAATTTACAAATGAAGGGACTGAGGCTTAGAAAGCTCTAGCAAGTTGCCTAAGGTATGTACATGGTTAACATGATCAAGAATAGTTTCACTCTTTTTTACTTTAAACTCGAGAATTCTTTCTAAAATTTCAATTGAGATTTACCTTTTTAAGTAAGAGTATCTTTTTTTCTCTTTTCTAATCAGAAGGATAATGCACACACTTTAGAAAATGTTTATATCTTGTAAAAATTTATAGAGAAAAAAGTGAGAAACACTGAATGTTAAATCTCACTGCTAACCACTGTAAAGTGTTTGGTGTCTCTTCTTCTGCGTTATCACCTTAATTTACACATATTAGGGTTTTTAACTAAATAAGTTTATGCAACTATCTTAGCTTGGGCTGCCATAACAAATATCACAGACTGTGTGGCTCAACCAACAGTAATTTATCTCTGGTTATGTGTTATGATCTCTTTGAATGCCCATAGCAAAAAAGAAAGCAAGTTCTCTGGTATCTTGTCTTGTAAGGGCACTAATCCCATCATGAGGGCACTTCCCTTAAGACCCCATCTAACCCTAATCACCTCCCAAAAGTTCTCTTTCCAAATAACATCACATTGAAGGTTAGGGCTTCAACATATGAATGTGGGAGGGATACGGACACTCAATCCTTAACATTAATATATATTTTTCTTCGAACAGTTTTTATAAACTATATTTGTAAAATACTCCCTATTAGTACAAACATAGTACACCAACAATTGAATGGCCACATATTAATCTACCACATAGATCCAGTAAAACATTATCAAATTATTGCTAAAATGAATATTCTTTATGTATCATTGTATGCTTGACTTGGCATTCCCTATGGATAGAAATAACTGTATTGGTAAGGCTGAGCGCTTATCAGTTAAAATAATGTGCTGGTAACATTTGTTTCTTGAGAGAAATTCTATGAAGAAATGACAACCTTGTGCTTAAATAAGTTAATAGCATAAAGAAGTTCACGCCAATAATTCTATTTGGTTCTTCCAAGGCCTATGTAAAATGGAGTAAACACATCTAACCCTAATTTCATACATGAAGAAATCAAGGGATAGAGAGGTAAAAATTACTCCTCCAAATTCACATCTGAGTAATACCCAGAATTAGAATTCAGGCCCAGGTCTGTAGGAGTCCATGGTTAATATTTCTCATGTTTTCTGATGCACTCAGAAATAAGAAGAGGCCATGAGGCAAATGTGTACTGTTCACTTTAAAACTAGAAGTTCTCCTGCTTCTGGAGTTCTCTTCAGATTATTTATGTACCTGTTTTCTCAGTCTCATCTTTTTGCCATATTTTATTTCTCCCCCCCAGGTTCACATCATATTCAGATATGACAATGTCCCAATTTTGTGTCCATTTCCTTGGAACTGACTCTCTGGACTATGCCTTTATACCCAGCAAAAGAAGAGTAACTTGAAGAATAAGAAATACCAGCAGAAAACAGACAAGGCTCCTATCAGTGTTCTGCTGCACAGATGTAGCTTTTTCATAATGGGAAATGTTTTTTCATAATGGGACTAGAAAGAATTATGTGTGTACAATAATATCTGTACATCATATCCTTCAGTCAATCAAAGATATACAAGCATGTTTCATTCTAACAATGCTTTTAGTTATGTTGATTTTTCTTTTTTTTTTTTCATCTACAGAGGTCATTTCACCTTGTATTTTTTAATAAATAGAACTTGTTCTACCCAAAACAAAAATTCATTGGTCTAATGAGCACAAATTCAATTATTATGGCCTGGAAAGAAACTGGATCATGACAAAGATTACACTCCTAATTTGTGGTGCCAATAAAGACAAAAAGTTTCATCAAAAAAGTAACCAAAATGAATCTCATACCTGTATTACATTAGATAATGTATGCAAAAATTGGACAAAAATCACAGGAAAGATGTGATCAGGCATTAATCAGCAAACATCAACATTTCAAGAATGTGATTTGGACATGAAGTATATAACCACTTAAATTATATACCTTAGAAGTTATTAAAAACGCCCTTCCCTGATTTCTCCCACAATCCCTGATATTTTATTTCCTTTTCTCACTTTCTCATAGTGACTGAATTACCACCAATTGAATATTCATTGCAATTAAAGTGTATTATTTTAAAATGTCAGTTTTTCTCAAAGGGTTTGGAAGTGGGTGTGGGTTATCAGCTATTGATACTTCTGGTATCATTTAATATAATCTAATTGTTTTCCTTTTAGATCCAGCTGACTTCTAATTGAGTGTGGGACTGTGAGTCTGAGTGGAAATAAAACGTTTAGCCCAAAGTGCTTCAAAGGGTGTAAAGAAGGTGGCTGTATGTGGATTCTTGGTGCATCAAGTGGCTTTGGACAATACAAAGACATTGGGTACAAGAACAGGGGACAGGAGAATGCTGTAAGCTGGCTGGGCCAGTGAAGGATAGGGACTAAGCTAAAGCCAAATTGTGATCTCACTGAGGTCTCTCTAGGGGACTGGTCCTTAAGGGGACAAGTAAAATATAAAGTAAACATCTTAATCAATGATCTTTGAACTTCTCTAGAACAATATTTTAAGTTCCCCAATTACCAGCTCATAGATCTATGCATCCCATCTTTCAGACATTTTATTATGTGCCTGCCCTTCACTATAGCCCAGAGCTTCCTCCCTTGTGACTCAACCTACTGTTTCCCTTGCTGTCTCTCTGGTTTTGACTTTTTCTTTTCCTTTTTTTTTTTTTGTATGGACAAACTAATATAGGCATTAATAGCTCACACAGACTCATCTACCATCTCAAGGTTGTTTGCCATATCATTCTCCACTACTGAACTCCCAACAAAGGGAAGGCTAAATATGGAATTCAAAAATTATAGAACAGCGGGCACCTGGGTGGCTCCATCAGTTAAGCATTTGACTCTGGATTTCAGCTCAGGTCTTGATCTCATGGTTTAGGAGTTTGAGCCTCGTGTGGGGCTCTGTGGTGACAGTGCAGAACCTCTCTCCCTCTTTCTCTCTGCTACTCCCCCGCTAGCATATGCATGACTGCACATTTGTGTGTACGTGCTCTCTCTCTCAAAACAATTAAAAAAACTTAAAAAATATCACAGACCTATTTATTCTTTATCCAGAAAAGGATTTCACACCAGGATAAAACCCAGACTTTTATGGGCCATATCTTAATAAATTCGTCAGCTGTTTGATTCACAGAGTTCATTTTTCTGGTTCTTGAAGATTATTCTTGGGTGCCAAAGCAGATTCACAAAGAAATATGCCCAAGCTGAGATAGTTTATCTTGGTATGGATAATCATACATAAGCACTTCAGTTTATACTAAAATGGAAATGTTTTTCCTTTCCCCTTCTAGCAAAAAGTTTACAAAGTTTTTTCTATGTCATCTGAAATGCTAGTCTTTCAAGTACAAACAGATAAGTGTATTCAGATAGATGTAGAATAGTTTTCTCTTCCATGGAATTACTAACATCTGCTATGTAGAAGTTTTTGATTGCCATATTTAGTTCATGCCACTGTCCTTGTTGATACTAAGCATAACATCACTAAGGCCTCATACTTGATAGAATCAAGATTCATGTTATGTTTTTAGTTCTTCTATTGCCTTGATTTATTTCCATTGCTTTTTGTATAGCTGTTTAATACAATTATCTAGTTGTCTAATCATTTTTAACTTTTTAAAGTTTTTCTTGATCATGTTTATTGTCATAGTTTTCATATTGCTATCTATACTCAATATTTTTAGTTCTTTTTTTTTTTTAACGTTTATTATTTTTGGGACAGAGAGAGACAGAGCATGAACGGGGGAGGGGCAGAGAGAGAGGGAGACACAGAATCGGAAACAGGCTCCAGGCTCTGAGCCATCAGCCCAGAGCCTGACGCGGGGCTCCAACTCACGGAGCGCGAGATCGTGACCTGGCTGAAGTCGGACGCTTAACCGACTGCGCCACCCAGGCGCCCCAATATTTTTAGTTCTTAATTCTTACTCTCGTTCTACAATCCTACCTACTCATGTTTTAAACAACATTGAGATAGGTCTATTTTTTACATATTATTAAATTTTCCTTTTAATATTTTCATTTGTATTGTAATTCTCTTTCTTGATTAAAATTTTATTTTTCTGATCCCAATTCTTTTTTTGTAATCACTGATTGCTCTTTAAATCCTCTTATCTCTTTGTACCTATTTTTTCTCCCTTTATGTGTACCTTAACTGCCCGTGTTCTATTTATTAGTTTAATTTTCCATATTTTTTTTCTTTCTTAATCCATTTAAGATGGTCACAGTAATATGGCCATGGACTAGGCATCTGGCTAAAGTCTACAGCACAAGTAGAGGATTTGGGAAACCTGTTCTGACTCACCTGTCCATGCAGCTACCTCTGTAACTCAGTGGGTGTCCTATCCTCTCAAGGAATGCTTTCCACAAGTCTTTATCATAACCAGCTGCTAGAATAGTAAGTTGTATCTCATAGGAGAAATTATTCCCTCTTTGTAGATATTATACCTAAAATATTGCTGTTGGATGGCATACATTTGGCTGTTCATTTGATGAATTTGTGTTTGTATTTGCTAGTTTTATTCTTTTCTCTGACATATATAAACCCTAGACTTGGGGAAAATATGGTAATAGCCTGTTTTGGCTAAGAAGCCAATATCTGGATAATGATGGACTAGGTAGTACTGATTCTCCCAGTAGACATTCATGGCAGAAAACACTGGAAAGTGCTACCATTTCAACGTTTGCTTCCTGCTACTGTATTTATTAGCCATTTGGCTCTGCTCCCTTTTCCTAAGGTCCATGGGAGAATTTGCTGAGTGCATGATTCTCACTCTCCTCTTTCCATTTTGATGGTCTAGGAGAAGCTGGATAGACAGGAGGTTATCCTGACCCATGCTGTGGGCCATTGGTATGCCTATTGGCGGCTCCCACAAATTTCCAGAAGCTCTACATGGCCTGAACTCATTGAGAAACATATAATCTAACAAAAAGGGAGACATACTTGATTCGTTCTGGATGTTTCATAGCATAACAGAGACAGATGGCTCTCTGTTTTTTTTTTTTTTTTCTCTTCATAGGTAGAGAAAAGAGTAAGTCATTTTCAAAACTGAAATTGTCACTCTCAGAATAAATTATATGTTTAAACTTTCTAAGTAGTAAGGTTAGCCCTATGCAAGAGATGACATAAATATTCAATCAAACTAATTCTGAGTACAAACTCAAGGATGAAAGACTATAAAGTGATTTTTTTAATTTTTTTTCAACGTTTTTTATTTATTTTTGGGACAGAGAGAGACAGAGCATGAACGGGGGAAGGGCAGAGAGAGAGGGAGACACAGAATCGGAAACAGGCTCCAGGCTCCGAGCCATCAGCCCAGAGCCCGATGCGGGGCTCGAACTCACGGACCGCGAGATCGTGACCTGGCTGAAGTCGGACGCTTAACCGACTGCGCCACCCAGGCGCCCCTATAAAGTGATTTTAAGTGAGGCAGCTCTTATCCTGGTAGATTCTTTTTCTCGTTTGAAGTAAAAAGAAAAAAAAAACATATTCGTGACAGAAAAATGGTCTCAACGTCATCTACAAAAAGAGAACAAAGAGCAAAGTAGCATGATATCCAAAGCATAGCATTGGATACCATGGTCTTAAATGCATCAAGAATATCAGCCATTCTCACTTGCATGCCTATTGTCAATTTCATCATTTGTGAAATGGGAAAAATAGTATGTACCTTATAATAGGAGGTTTAAATAATGCAATTTAATTGTCTCCCAGAAGATAAGTGTTCAATAAATACAAGGTATCTTAATTATTATATAGTTACCAATTTAAGGATTTTAAACTGCTGTTACAGATATTGTAGACACATACTTAACTAGCATAGTATTTTAAAGCCTTTGTTAAATATAGCAGTGACATTATAAAAGATACTTTTCATCCTGTAATTGTAAGAAAGTGTTGATTTTTGTCTGTAGCTATTGTCCAATTAGGCACAATTCATAATCAATCAGTTTGTTTTAAAATCTATGGTGCAGCTTGTTCATTCCAACAGATCTATCAAAACACACTAATTATAAACTGCTGTATTAGTCAGCTCAGGCTGCCATAATAAAACACCATAGACTGAGTGGCTTAAACAGCAGAAATTTATTTTCTCACATTTCTAGAGGCTAGAAAGTCCAAGTTCAAAGTTTGGCAGGATTCAGTTTCTAGTAAAAGCTCCCTTCCTGGCTTGCAGATAGCTACCCACACCTTCCTGCTGAGTCCTTACATAACCTGGGGGTGGAGACTGGGAGAGGGTGTGCAGAGAGAGAAGAGAAGGGGAGACAGGACACGGAAAGATCTCTTTCTCTTCATTCATTCATTCATTCATTCATTCATTCATTGAGAGTGAGAGTGTCAAAGAGAAAACGGAGGAAGGGCAGAGAGAGAGGGAGACACAGGATCTGAAGCAGGCTCTGTGCTGATAGTAGAGAGCCCAATGTGGGGCTCAAACTCACAAACTTTGAGACCATGACCTGAGCTGAAGTCAGATGCTTAAATAACTGAGACACCAAGGCACCTCTCTTCCTTTTATTATTAGGACATGGTCCTATTAAATCAGGGTCCCACATTTATGACTTCACATAAACTTAATTTATGTTATTTTATGCTAAAGATAGTCTCCAGATACAGTCACATTAGGGGTTAGGACTTCAACATAAGAATTTTGCAGGAATGCAGTTTAGTCCATAGCATCTTCACAATCCAATTAGAGAGAATTGTCATATTTTAATGGGCAGCCTGCTTTCAGAGTGTTTAAGAAGGCAGAAGTCTAGAAATAATACATACAGTGTGTTATTTTCTTTAATGAGAATAGTTAGATCTTTGTATTAGCGTGAGAAAACATTAACTTATATAGACCAAGATACTGGTCTTCAAACTAGAAGAACAGATGTCAGGGTGGGGGGTGGGGGCGGGTGGGGAAGGGCGATCTATTATGATGGAATGTCTACCATTAGGGATCTGTTTAAAACATTTACAGGAAAAGTTTCTTCACTCTTTAAAAATAATTGAAATAGGGCACCTGGGTGGTTCAGAGTTAAACGTTCAACTCTCTGCTCATGTCATGATCTTAGGGTTAGTGAATTAGAGCCCCATGTTGGGCTCTGCACTGACAGGGAAGAGCCTGCTTGGGATTCTCTACCTCCCTCTCTCTCTGCCCCTTCCATGCTAGCATGCTCTCTCTCTCTAAAAAATTAGCATTAAAACCTAAAAAATAAAATAAAATAAAAATAATTGAAATAAGCCCAATGTGTTTACAGACAGTATCTAAAAAGAGGCCACCAGAATGAAGAGTTAAAAATATTTTATCATAGAAAGATGATACTAATCTTATCTAACGTAATTCTATATCCATTTTAGTTGGGGTCATTATGCTTAAAATGAGATATGCTTATTAAAGTTGGGTTTTCACTTGGTCACTGCACCTGCAACAGACCTGCTAAATTTTATAGTTTCTATACTGTTCAATATTAGTCAACACCAGTAAGTGCTAGTGTGGGAATGCCCATTTATCAATAAAGAAGCCAGTATAAATAGCTGACTCACCTATAATCTAGTCATTTCACATGCATGGGATAACCTATCAACTCATAAAATCCAGTATCACCTATATCAGATACTATGTAAGAATAAGTATGTAACATATATAAAGCATGCATGACCTTCCTAGTAGTAGTGTTACTATAAGAACATTTTGTGTTAACACATGATAGAAAGAACTTAACGATAATACAGGATTTAGATAAAACTAGAGAATGATTAGGTTCATGTTGTCTGTAAATTTTGAAGTTTTTGAGATGAAGGGTTAATGTTCAACTAATGAGAGTCAGCATTTCATAGCAGAGAGAACTGTTGCCACAAGTAAGGAATGATGTCTTCATGTTGGCTAAAATACATTACTAAAATGGAGTAGTAGTCACCTAGGAAACACCTCTGTTGGGAATGGGAAACTGCTGTTTTTGTTTGTTTGTTTGTTTTTTACCTTTTATCTGATCTTCTCGAGAGAGTTATGAAGATGAATTCAGAGGCTAACTGAATCCACTTTTATAGACGCTTAAAATTTTAGGTTCACTTTTACAGATGCTTAAAATTACAACTTACAAAAGAGCCATCCTATTTTTTTTTTCTGAGACTGCTGTTCATATTGTTTTTACATGGTATATGGTTTTCTTTTTTATATTATTTCAGTCATACTGTACTGTGTTTTACCCTTCCTCTTTCAAGCTCTTGGAAAACAGATTTATGGATTTTTTTTTGTTTCATTTCCATCCAAGTTAACTAACATATAGTGTAATAATGTTTTCAGGAGTAGAATTTAGTGATTCATCACTTACATATAATACCAAGTGCTTATCCCAGCAAATACCATCCTGGAAAACAATTTTTAATTTTTTTTAACATTTATTTATTTTTAAGAGACACAGAGAGACAGAGAATGAGCAGGGGAGGAACAGAGAGAGAGGGAGACACAGAATCTGAAGCAGGCTCCAGGCTCCAAGCTGTCAGCACAGAGCCTGACATGGGGCTCGAGCCCATGAACCATGAGACCATGACCTGAGCCAAAGTCAGTTTCTTAACTGACTGAGCCACCCAGGCTCCCCCTGGAAAACAATTTTTAAAATAATAATTTATCTTAAACAACTTACTTAAATAATGACCTAGGTCATTATCATTTGTGGAATTTTATAGATTAGTCTGTATCTTATCATTCCATGCATCAAAGGATATCTGGCCACCAGAATAACACAACAACCCAATTTTGCACTGGGTGTTCATTTTGATTACATAGAAATAGTTACTTTGAAAAAAATCTTTAAAACTCCATTTTTTTTAGAACACAGTAGTCATTTGTGTCTTAAGTTGAAATTGAGGAAAACTGACATACCACATAGATCTCTTGATTTAGAAGCCTTTTTGGTGATTTGAAAATTAATTTGCTAAGCTACAGATGTCTAGTACAATTAGATGTTTATTTAAAAGAAATAAAGCTATATATCCCACCAGTTTTCCTGGAATTAAGTAGAACATCCCAGAGTCAGTCATGGCACAGCTTAAAGTAATAATGGACACTTAGGATTATCTGACTAAGCAGCTCATTTGGGACTGAGACAAATAGTTCCTAATTCTAGTCTCCTGGGCCATCATTCAAATGTATTATTATTCAAATAGCTAATGAGACAGGAAGAGTTAGAACCATAATTGACTTGCATTCTCTTGGGAAGTCAGCCCTGAGAGTAGATCTAAATAAATTCCCCTAGTGTATTGTCAACACAAAGTATTGTAATTAATTTACTAGTCAGCCCCAAAGCATTGTGAGTAAAAGAATTGCCTAGCTCCTCATTTACCAACTCCTACATTTCAACTTCTTTAGGAAAGAAACAAAGACCTATGTTCACAGATTTTGACATACAGATGGGATTTAAAATGTGAAATGTGTGATATTATGTAATACATATGTATATGTAATATGTATAATATGTATATGTATATATACATATATATATAATATTTATGTATGTATAATATATATGTGTGTATTTCTGTATCTTTCTAGTTCCTAAACATGGTACAAAGAAAAAAACACTCATCAACGATAGTGCAGTAATAGAGATTGCAGAAGTTCAGTTATGTTGAATATTACGTTATTTATATTCATAGAAATAATCATTATTATTGCTATACACCCTAAAATTTAGCTACTATAAGTCATTTAATCATCCTCACAGTTTCATGGTTTAAAATTTGGACAGGTAAATACTAGTAGTTCAATTTCTGGACTATAGAGTAGTTCTATTTTTAACTTTTTAGGAACTTCCATTTTGTTATCCAGAGTGGCTATACCAGTTTGTATTACCCATAACAGTGCAAGAGGGTTCTGCTTCCTGCACATCCTTACCAATACTGGTTTCGTATGTCATTTATTTTTAGCCATTTTGAAAGGTGTGAGGTGGTATCTCATTATAGTTTTGATTTGTATTTTCCTGATCATCAGTGAGGTTGAGCATCTTCATGTGTTTGTTGGCCATCTGGATATCTTCTTTGGAAAAATTTCTATTCATATCTTATGCCCATTTTTAATCAGATCATTAAATTTTGGGGTGTTGAGTTACAGAAGGTTTTTATATATTTTGGATAAGAACCCTTTATCAGATATGTCATTTGCAAACATGTTGTCTTTTAGTTTTGTTGATTGTTTCCTTTACAGTGAAGAAGGTTATTATTTTGATGAAGTCCAAATAGTTTATTTTTCTTTTGTTTCCTTTGCCTCAAGAGACATATCCAGAAAGAAGTTTCTATTTGAAGGGATACATGCATTCCAATGTTTACAGCAGCATTATCTACAACAATAGCCAAATTATGGAAACAGCCCAAATGTCCATCGACTGATAAATGTGATATACATACAATGGAAATTACTCAGCCATAAAAAAAGTGAATTCTTGCCATTTACAATGACATGTATGGAACTAGAGAGTATTATCTTCAGTGAAATAAGTCAGAGCAAGACCAATATCATGATTTCATTCATATGTGCAATTTAAAAAACCAAACAAATGAGGGGCGCCTGGGTGGCTCAGTCAGTTGAGTATCTGACTCAATTTCGGCACAGGTCATGATCCCAGAGTTGTGGGATCAAGCCCCACATCAGACTCTGTGCTGAGCATGGAGCCTGCTTAAGATTCTTTCTCTCCCACTCTGCCCTTCTCCCCTATTCACACTCTCTTTCTCTTTCTAAAATTAAAACAAAAACAAAAACAAACAAAACTGCCTTAAAACAAATGAGCAAAGGGGAAAAAAGAGAGAGAAAGAGAGAGGCAAACCAAGAAACTGACTTTTAACTGTAGAGAACCAACTGCTGGTTACCATAGGGAGGCTGTGGGGAGAGGAGGTATAAATAGGTGATGGGGATTAAAGAGGACCCTTGTGGTGAGCACCAGCTGTTGTATAGAAGTGTTGAATCACTATATTGTATACCCAAACTAATTTTACACTGTATGTTAGCTAAGTAGGACTTCAATAAAAAACAATAAATAAATAAAATTTGGACAGGGAACAGTGAGAATAACTTATTTCTTCTGCACAGTATCTGGGCCCTCAGCAGGGAGCAGTCAATAGCTAGGGGTGACTGAATCACAGGGAATCAACTTCACTCATATGTCTGGAAACTGATGCTGTCTTGCAGCCATGACCTCAGCTGAATTCATATGAACTACATCTGGTCTGTGTGGCCTCCTTCCACATAGAAGTTATAAGGTAGTCAAGTTTTTTACATTGTGTCTCAAACCACCAGTGCGAGGGCTTCAGAAGGCAATGTGGAAGTTGCATCACCTTTACAACCTACTCTTGGAAGGTCACACAACATCATTTCAGATGTATCCATCAGTTATAAACAAGTCACTAAATCAAGACCAGGTTCAATTAGATAAGACATAGATCCCATCTCTGTGTTAGAAGAGTGTCAAAGCTTTTCAGATATGTTTTAAAACTGCCACCACTTGAATGTCAGAATAAAGGCCTAGCATAGGAGTACAAAACTTCCTACACTAACGTAGTGAGAGTAAAATTCAAATCATTTAAAGTTAATGTATCTTTCTAGAAGTTTCCAAAAAGATAAAATAACCAAACATAAAGGATAGAATGTAAAATTTATGTCAGATTTCTGAAGTTATACACCAGAATCTAGGGTACTATATTAATGCTTCCAAATTACAACATTTTTTGACAAAGAAGTAGACTAAGTGGGGGAAAATACTACTTTCAACAAATGGTGCTAGGACATCAAGACAGCCACAAACAAAAGAATAATTTTATAGCCCTACCTCACACCATATGTGAAAATTAACTAAAAATGGATCAAATACTTATATTTAAGAGCACTTCTACTATAAAACATTCATGAAAGAAATTGAAGATGATACAAACAAATGGAAAAATAGCCCATGGTCATGAATTGGAAGAATTAATATTGGTAAATTATCCTTACTACCCAAAGCAATCAACAGATTTAATGCAATCTCTATGAAAATGCAAACAGCGTTATTCACAAACCTAGAACAAATGATGCTAAAATTTATATGCAACTGCAAAAGAATTCAAATATCCAAAGCAATATTGAGAAAGGAAAACAGGCTAGTGGCATCAGCCTCCTAAATTTCAAGATATACTACAAAGCTGTAGTAATCAAAACACTATGGGACTGGTTCAGAGACACGTAACGCAAATGAACAGGATAGGGTACCCATACACAAACCCATGCTTATGTGGGGCAATTAATCTATGCCAAAGGAGGCAAGAATATACAATGGGGGAAAGAATCTCTTCAATAAATGGCACTGGGAAAACTGGACAGCTACATGTAAAGAATGAAACTGGACCACTTTCTTATGCCATACACAAAAATAAATTCAAAATGGATTAAACACTTAAATGTGAGGTCTGAAACCATAAAACTCCTAAAAGAAAACATAGGCAGTAAACTCTTGGTTATTAGTCATGGCTATATTTTCCTAAACCTGTCTCTCCAGGCAAGAGAAACCAAAGCAAAAATAAACAATTAGGATATCAAGGTGAAAATCTTTTGCACAGTGAAGGAAACCATGGATAAAACAAAAATGGCAACCTAATGAATGGGAGAAGATATCTGCAAATGCTTTATCAGTTCAAGGGTTAATATTCAACAGGTATAAAGAACTCCTGAACCTCAACACCAAAAAAAGGCCAAACAATATGACTGAAAAATGGGTGAGCTGTTTCTCCAAAGAAGACATAAAGGTGGCCAACAGACACATGAAAAGGTGTTCAATATCACTAAGCATCAGGGAAATGCGTATAAAAACCACAATGAGATATTACCTCCTACCTATCAGAATGACTAGAATTCAAGACATGAAATAACAACTATTAGCAAGGATGTAAATAAAAAGGAATACTTGTGGTCTCTTTATAGAAATATAAACTGTAACAGCCACTGTGGAAAACTGTATGGAATTTCCTCAAAAAATTAAAAAACAAACAAACCACAAATCCAGTATATCTGAGTTTTTACTTGGAAAAAACAAAAAGAGTAATTGAAAAGGTATGTGTGCTACTATATTTATTGCAGTATTACTTACACAGCCAAGATACCGAAGCAACCTTAGGGGCCATCAAAAGAAAAAAAGATAGAAGTGGTATATATACACAATGGAATATTATTCGGCCATAAACACGAATGCAATCTTGCCAGACCTAGCATGTATTATGCTACATGAAATTAGTCAGCCAGAGCAAGACAGATGCCATATGATTTCACATATATCTGAGATCTGAAAAACACAACAAAAGTAGACATAAATACAAAGTACAAACTGATGGTTACCATAGGAGAGGTAGGTACAGGCATGGGTGAAATAGGTTAGGGGATTAAGAAGTGCAAACTTTCAATTATAAAATAAATAAATCACATGGATACAAAAATACAGCATAGGAAATATTGTCAATACTATTGTATTAATTTTGTGTGACAGCAGATGGTAACTACACATGTCGTGGTATTTTCAATGTATGTAATTGTCAAATCACATTGTATGACATCTATACTTTGATTTAAAAAAAAGTTAAACATAGATTTCCATATGACCCAGTAATTCTACTTTTAGGTATATATATACCCAAGGGGAAAAAAAAGTAACTAAAAACACATGGTAACAATCCAAATTCTCCCAACTTCTTCATAAGTAAATAAAAAAGGGTACATCCATACAACAGAATATTTTTCAGCAATAATATTGATAAAGCATGGATGAACTCTGAAAACATTATGCTGTGTGCAAGCCAGAATAGAGTGGCTGCCAGTGGCTGTTTGGAGTGAGAGATGACTGCTTAATGGTCTGGGAGTTTTTTTGGGGGGTGGTGGGGTGGGTTGGCAGGGGTGATGAAAACATTCTGGCATTAGATAATGGTGATGGTTTCATCTTGTGATAGACTTGTAAATAGGTAAAAACCCCAAATTGTGTCCTTTAAATTGGTTATTTTTGTGGTATGTGACACAAATATTTTATTAAAAATACATACACGTGTTTTTTAAGACAAAAAGAGAAAAAAAAGGAGCAACATGGTGGAGAAGTAGGGGGAATCCATACTTCTCAAACAAATAAGTGTAGTCCCTCAAACAAATAAGTGTAGAAGCCAAAGGAGTTTGAACACCAGAGCCTGGGAGAAAAAGTGACTGAATCTACTAGGAAGAAAATGGGAAAGCTGGAAAAAAGATAGGTGGGTAACTGCAAACTGGGGGAGATAAAAAAAAAAGGCTGCGTGGGCACACAGGGAGGGACCCCCTTCTGCGGAGAGACAAAGGGAAGAGATAGAGCAGCTAGGGAACTGCAGGACCATATCTGGACAGGAGAAAGACCTTGGACTGAGACTGAGAAGGATCCGATGTCTAACTGCGGGGGTTTTTTTGGACTCTAGCCGGCTCCCTGTCCCCGCACCTGGGGAGGAGGGGAGCTAGGCCTGGGTGCGGTGGTAGGTCAGAGGCTCAGTCTGCAGCTGGAGAAAGCGGTGCCCTCCCTGGAGGGCTGCGCGACAGTACAGAACCTGCCACCCCTGGGTGCAGTGGCTGGGCGGAGGATGCCGACTGCAGGAGGAAAAAGCCCCCGTTTCCCTGGAGTGCTGTGGGAAAAGACAAAGGCTGCCTGTGTCCACCACCCCGGGGGGCTTGCGGTGAGGGCAGCGGCTCTCATCCCACAGTAGAAGGCCGTCCTCCCCGAAGTGCGCTGGCACAGACAAAGCCAGCCGGGACCACATATCGCTGCACTGAGAGGCACTTCCCCAGCGCCAGAGCACACTGAGCAGGACTTTGAATCCTAGCCAAGCACAGGGTCAGGGGAGTTGGCCGAACGAGAAAGCCCACCCTGTCTGCATCTGCACGCGCGGCACACTGAGGCCGACTCAAACAAGTCCTCCACTGGTCCTTCTCCGTGAAGAGACTGGGAGATCGCCATTCCCCTGTCCCCGCCCACCACCACCACAGCCACCACCAAGGCGATGCCTCAGGTATCACCACCCAGGGCCCATAGTGGAGGTGGGTCCAGAAAACCACCAAACCACGCCTCTTTGCACTGGGTAACTGGTCTCCACCAGAGCAGCACAGACCCTGTAGACAGCTACTACCTACAAGGGATGAAGCATTCCCTGGATTAACTCTAGGTCAATTCTGGATATATAGATATCCCCCCCCACACACACACACCTCATTCCTCCTCCTTATCTCTTCCCTCCCCTAGGCTGCTTAATCTGGTTACTGGTCTGTCTAAACAGACATATTGAATCCACTGTCTTGATACATGTTCTACACCTCCTTCTTTACATTCCTTTCTCTCTCTCTGGAATAATCAAGCTATATAGTTTCTCTGTCTGGGTAATTTTATCTTCATTTCGATTTCCCCACCTCCTTCTTTATTTGCCTTTCTCTTTGTCTGGAAAAAAGCCCTTGAGTCTCTCTGCCTAATCAATGCTTATTTCTTCCCCTCCCCCCCCCAGCCCCTGTGATTTCTCTCTTTGTATATGCTCTCCCATCAGCACCGCCTCCACCCTCTTCTTTACTTGTAGTCGGTCTTTTGGGGTTTTTTGTTTTTAGTCTTTAGGGTTTTGGTTTTGTTTATTTGTTTGTGTGTTTGTGTGATTTGTCTCCTGTTTGTCTATTTTCCTTTACAGGGCTACTCCAAGGGACAAATCAAAGCACACCTGATAGAGGGTCCAAAATATTACTTTGAGCAGGGTAATAAAACAACCAAAGTCACAACAACAGAGATCAAGTAACAATCCCTGAAAAAACACCTCCTGAAGGGCCAGGCCCTGGACAGTGTGTGAATCTCCTTCAATAGAGCAATGCCCACAGGTGCAGAGCACACAAGCTTTTAAAACACATAAGGGACAGAAAACTAGCGAAAATGATGAAATGGAAGAATTCTCTTCAAAAGAAATTCCAGGAAGTAGCGACACCTAACATATTGATCAAAAACAACTTAAGCAACATAACGGAACAAGAATTTAGAGTAATAGTCATAAAATTAATCGCTGGGCTTGAAAAAAGCATAGAGGATAGCAGAGAATCTATTGCTACAGAGATCAGGGACTAAAAATAGTCATGATGAATTAAAAAATGCTATAAATGAGGTGCAAAATAAAATGGAGGTGAGCATAGCACAGATTGAAGAGGCAGAGGAGAGAATAGGTAAATTAGAATATAAAATTGTAGAAAGAGAGGAAGCTGAGAAAAAGAGATAAAAAAAATGGAGTACGAGAGGAGAATTAGAGAACTAAGTGATGCAATCAAACAGAACAATATCCATATCATAGGAATTCCAGAAGAAGAACAGAAAGGGGCTCAAGGTGTACTTGAAAAAATTATAGCTGAGAACTTCCCTGATGTGGGGAAGGAAACAGGAATTGAAATCCAAGAGGCACAGAGAATTCTCTTCAGACGTAACTTGAATCGATCTTCTGCCTGACATATCATAGTGAAACTGGCAAAATACAAGGATAAAGAGAGAATTTTGAAAGCAGCTAGGGGTAAACAGGGCCTAACATACAAAGGTAGACACATAAGGGTAGTAGCAGACCTATCTACTGAAACTTGGCAGGCCAGAATGAATGGCAGGAAATCTTCAATGTGATGAACAGAAAAAATATGCAGCCAAGAATCCTTTATCCAGCAAGTCTGTCATTCATAATAAAGGGAAAGATAAAGATTTCCCCAAACAAACAAAAACTGAAGAAATTCATTACCACTAAACCAGCCCTACAAGAGATCCTAAGGGGGATTCTGTGAGTGAAATGTTGCAAGGACCACAAAGTACCAGAGACATCACTACAAGCATTAAACCTACAGATATCACAATGACTCTAAACCCATATCTTTCAATAATAACACTGGATGTAAATGGACTAAATGCTCCAACAGAAATGGATCAGAATGGATATCAGAATGGATTAAAAAAAAAAAAGACCCATCTATTTGCTGTCTACAAGAGACTCATTTTAGACCTGAGGACACCTTCAGATTGAAAGTGAAAGGATGGAGAACCATCTATCATGCTACTGGAAGTAAAAAGAAAGCTGAAGGGGCGCCTGGGTGGCGCAGACGGTTGGGCGTCCGACTTCAGCCAGGTCACGATCTCGCGGTCCGTGAGCTCGAGCCCCGCGTCAGGCTCTGGGCTGATGGCTCAGAGGCTGGAGCCTGTTTCCGATTCTGTGTCTTCCTCTCTCTCTGCCCCTCCGTTCATGCTCTGTCTCTCTCTGTCCCAAAAATAAATAAACGTTGAAAAAAAAAAAAAAAAGAAAGCTGGAGTAGCCATACTTATATCAGACAAATTAGACTTTAAAACAAAGGCTGTAACAAGAGATGAAGAAGGGCATTATATAATAATTACAGGGTCTATCCATCAGGAAGAGCTAACAATTATAAAGGTCTATGTGCCGAATACGGGAGCCCCCAAATAAATAAAACAATCACAAATGTAAGCAACCTTATTTATAAGAATATGGTAATTGCAGGGTTGCAATTTGGTTGCAATTACCATTGCAACCATTGGTTGCTCTTTAATACTCCACTTACAACATTGGATAGATCATCTACACACAGGATCAATAAAGAAACAAGGGCCCTGAATGATACAATGGATCAGATGGACTTGACAGATAAATTTAGAACTCTGCATCCCAAAGCAACAGAATATACTTTCTTCTCGAGTGCACATGGAACATTCTTCAAGATAGATCACATACTGAGTCACAAAACAGCCCTTCATAAGTATACAAGAATTGAGATCATACCCATGCATACTTTCAGACCACAATGCAATGAAGCTTGAAATCAACCACAGGAAAAAGTCTGGAAAACCTCTAAAAGCATGGAGGTTAAAGAACACCCTACTAAAGAATGAATGGGCCAACCAGGCAAGTAGAGAAGAAATTAAAAAATACATGGAAACAAATGAAAATGTAAATAAAACAATCCAAATGTTTTGGGATGCAGCGAAGGCAGTCCTGAGAGGAAACTACATTTCAGTCCAGGCCTATCTCAAGAAACAAGAAAAATCCCAAATGCAAAATCTAACAGCACACCTAAAGGAAATAGAAGAAGAACAGCAAAGACACCCCAGACCCAGCAGAAGAAGAGAAATAATAAAGATCAGAGCAGAAATAAACAATATAGAATCTAAAAAAACTGTAGAGCAGATCAATGAAACCAAGAGTTTATTTTTTGAAAAAACAAACAAAATTGATAAACGTCTAGCCAGGCTTCTCAAAAAGAAAAGGGAGATGCCCCAAATAGATAAAATCATGAATGAAAATGGAATTATTACAACCAATCCCTCAGAAATACAAGCAATTATCAGGGAATACTATGAAAAATCATATGCCAACACACTGGACAACCCGGAAGAAATGGACAAATTCCTAAGCACCCACACACTTCCAAAACTCAAACAGGAAGAAACAGAAAACTTGAACAGACCCATAACCAGCAAAGAAATTGAATCAGTTATCAAAAATCTCCCAACAAATAAGAGTCCAGGACCAGATGGCTTCCCTGGGGAATTCTACCAGATATTTAAAGCAGAGATAATACCTATCCTTCTCAAGCTGTTCCAAACAATAGAAAGGGAAGGAAAACTTCCAGACTCATTCTATGAGGCCAGCATTACTTTAATTCCTAAACCAGACAGAGACCCAGCAAGAAAAGAGAACTACAGGCCAATATCCCTGATGAACATGGATGCAAAAATTCTCAATAAGATACGAGCAAATCGAATCCAACAGCATTTAAAAAGAATTATTCACCATGATCAAGTGGGATTCATTCCTGGGCTGCAGGGCTGTTTCAACATCCGCAAATCAATCAGTGTGATACATCACATTAATAAGAGAAAAGATAAGAACCATATGATCCTGTCAATCGATGCAGAAAAAGCATTTGACAAAATTCAGCATCCTCTCTTAATAAAAACCCTCATGAAAATCAGGCTAGAAAGAACACACTTAAACATAAAAGCCATTTATGACAAGCCCACAGCTAACATCATCCTCAGTGGGGGAAAATTCAGAGTTTTCCCCCTGAGATCAGGAACACGACAGGGATGTCCACTCTCACTGCTGTTGTTTAATATAGTGTTGGAGGTTCTAGCATCAGCAATCAGACAACAAAAGGAAATCAAAGGCATCAAAATTGGCAAAGATCAAGTTAAGCTTTCACTTTTTGCAGATGTCATGATATTATACATGGAAAACCCGATAGACTCCACTGAAAGTCTACTAGAACGGATACATGAATTCAGCAAAGTCACAGGATACAAAATCAATGTATAGAAATCAGTTTCATTCTTATACAGTAATAATGAAGCAACAGAAAGACAAATAATGAAACTGATCCCATTGACAATTGCACCAAGAAGCATAAAATACCTAGGAATAAACCTAACCAAAGATGTAAAAGATCTGTATGCTGAAAACTATAGAAAGTTTATGAAGGAAATTGAAGAAGATATAAAGAAATGGAAAAACATTCTGTGCTCATGGATTGGAAGAATAACTATTGTTAAAATGTCAATACTACCCAAAGCTATCTACATCTTCAATGCAATCCCAATCAAAATTGCACCAGCATTCTTCTCGAAGCTAGAACAAGCAATCCTAAAATTTGTATGGAACCACAAAAGACCCCGAATAGCCAAAGTAATACTGAAGAAGAAAACCAAAGCTGGAGGCACCACAATCCCAGACTTTAGCCTCTACTACAAAGCTGTAATCATCAAGACAGCATGGTATTGGCACAAAAGCAGACACATAGACCAATGGAATACAACAGAGACTCCAGAAATGGACCCAAAAATGTATGGCCAACTAATCTTTGACAAAGCAGGAAAGAATATCCAATGGAAAAAAGACAGTCTCTTTAACAAATGGTGCTGGGAGAACTGGACAGCAACATGCAGAAGATTGAAACTAGACCACTTTCTTACACCAGTCACAAAAATAAACTCAAAATGGATGAAGGACCTGACAGGAAACCATCAAAACCCTAGAGGAGAAAGCAGGAAAACACCTCTCTGACCTCAGCCACAGCAATTTCTTACTTGACACATCTCCAAAGGCAGGGGAACTAAAAGCAAAAAATTAACTTTTGGGACCTCATCCAGGTAAGAAGCTTCTGTACTGAAAAGGAAACAATCAACAAAACTAAAAGGCAACCGACAGAATGGCAAAAGATATTTGCAAATGACATATCAGACCAAGGGCTAGAATCCAAAATCTATAAAGAACTCACCAAACTCCACACCCAAAAACAAGGAATCCAGTGAAGAAAATAGACACTTCTCTAAAGAAGACATCTAGATGGCCAACAGGCACATGAAAAGATGCTCAACCTCACTCCCCATCAGGGAAATACAAATCAAAACCACACTGAGATATCACCTCACACCAGTCAGAGTGGCTAAAATGAACAAATCAGGAGACTATAGATGCTGGAGAGGATGTGGAGAAACGGGAACCCTCTTGCATTGTTGGTGGGAATGCAAACTGGTGCAGCCACTCTGGAAAATAGTGTGGAGGTTCCCCCCAAAATTAGAAATAGATCTACCCTATGACCCATCAATAGCACTGCTAGGAATTTACCCAAAGGATACAGGAGTGCTGATGTGTAGGGGCACTTGTACCCCAATGTTTATAGCAGCACTTTCAACAATAGCCAAATTATGGAAAGAGCCTAAATATCTATCAACTGATGAATGGGTAAAGAAGTTGTGGTTTATATATACAATGGAATACTACTTGGCAATGAGAAAGAATGAAATCTGGACTTTTGTAGCCATGTGGATGGAACTGGAGAGTGTTATGCTAAGTGAAATAAGTTAAGCAGAGAAAGAAAGATACCATATGTTTTCACTCATATGTGGATCCTGAAAAACTTAACAGACCAGCAGGGAGGAAAAGGGTGAAAAAAAAGTTCCAGAGAGGGAAGGAGGCAGACCATAAGAGACTCTTAAATGCTGAGAATAAACTGAGGGTTGATGGGGGGGGGGGGGGGAGGGGAAAGTGGGTGATGTGTACTGAGAAGGGCACCTGTTGGGATGAGCACTGGCTGTTGTATGGAAACCAATCTAACAATAAATTTCACATTAAAAAATAAGACAAAAAGAAAAGTTTAATATACATTTCTATTGTCTCATTCACTGCCTTAAGAGAATGATACTGGATGGTGGGGACCAAAGCAGTTATTGGTTTAAGCACTTAATTATTATGAATTTTAGAACTATATGCATATTTGTTTTTACACCTGATCAATGTGTTCACTATTATGATTTTAATACTATAGTTTTATTTCTTTATATAAACCTTTCATTTACAGTCTAAATGTTGCTCCTTTTACAAAATACATCATTTTACTTTATATGAATCACTAGAATATAGTCTTCAGTGTGTGTTAAAGCATTTCTATTGGGTCTGAAATACTATAAACTGTTTTCTAAACCATATGTTTTATGATTTTGTAGTTCTAATCATATACCCAAGTATATACTGATTTATCATACACAGGACCAAATCATTAGATCTTGGCACCTGGATTGCCTGAATGTACCATCTACTGTCCATCAGAACAATAATCATGTTTTTGAGGCCATTAGAGCATGACCCTAATCTAAGGATTTTTCATAAACACTAAGAAATAGATCCTCCAAAATGTGGAATAACCCTAGTTCTGTCTATTTTGTTTTGGTGTGTCTGATTTGGGATTATCAAGGAAACACTTGCAGCATTTAAGTGTATCCAAGGAAATGTCGGTACGGCCAGGAAGGAAGTAAATGGAATAATCACAGAAACTGAATCTAAAGTAATTGTTTGTAAGATTCTCATTACTTTCATATTTCTATAGTGGAGATTGTTTAGCCTATTTGCTGCCTTGTTTCACTCATATTTAGTTCTTAAATATTCAAATTACATTGTTAACTAAAAATCAATAGTTTTATATTTGTTTCCATCCCATTTACTGCCTCTTTGGATTAGGTGTTACTTGTTTGTTTCTCAGGACAGGTGATTTTTGGTTTAAGGCTAAGGTAACGTGGATCTGGCTTCCTTCTCATTTCAGCTCTCTCCTCACTAAATTCCCTCACAAAGAATCTCATAGAATTCATCTGTTTAGCCATAGAGGTTAGACCTTGACCTTAGTGCCTGGCTTGAAATCCAGTGTGTTTGTTTACATCCAGACGACAGACAATTATAGAAAAGGAATAAGAATGATGTGTCCACAGCAAGACAACAACAGGAAAGGAAGTTTCAGGAGAGTTTAAACAAAAAGGCAAACTACAGATGGCAGAAGGAAGGGTGTTAGCTGATGAAGCAGACAGGAGGAAACCACCAAAGATATTTTAAGTGGGAGCTGCAATTGGAGAGTCTCCACAAAGTAAAGTGACGTTCAGGACAAACTCAGAGCTCAGAGAGCATAAATTGAAAAGGGCCTGAGTGAGGACTGGGGCATTAAAAAGTTGAACAGGAAGTCTACAAGGAAGAAAATCCTTTCCCCCAATAATATGTTAATTCGTTACCTATACTCATATGTTTACATCTAAATAAAAACAATCAGAAGTCTAAAAACAAAAAAAGACTGGAACGAAATCAGAGAAACTTATATGGAAGTTAGCCCTTCAGAGTTGAAACTCCCTTCTGGCATTTGGTGAGCCACCATCTGTACCATTCACTCAAAAATGAAGTTGTCTGCTAGTAGCCCCAAGATACTCTCCAGAACCTCCAGTCACACTTTTCATTGTTAAATGTGGACAGTCAAGAGTCATATAACATTTGGGAAAAGGTTTGACATGAATGAGTAGAGAAACAAGAAACTTGGGAAAAAATCATCTTGGATGAAATCTAAGTTCTAAGAAAGGAAAACAATTAAATATTCTGATTAATAGTCTCATATATGTGTGAAGATATCACATTCACAAAATACAAATAAAAAGCTATGACCAATATAATAATAATGACTTTTTGTTATTATAACATATATTTGTAGATTAAAAAAATATTTTAATAGTAGTCAAGGAGATCTTCCAGAGGATAGGAAAAAAAAAATAGAGAAAATACAAGAGGAAGCAGAGGGTGAACCCAACAAATCTAATATCTATGTGATGGAAAAATTTATTTTAATGGGATTGGAAAATATAGAGGGAAAGAAGATACCAAAGAAATGACAAAAGAAAAATTTCTAAGTTTATTTATTTTGAAAGAAAGAGAAAGAGTGTGCATAAGCAGGAGAGTAGTGGGGTCAGGGGGGAGCGGAGGAGAAAGAGAATCCCAAAGGAGGCTCTGCACCATAGCATGGAGCCTGATGCTGGGCTTGAACTCATAAACCATGAGATCATGACGTGAGCCCAAACCAACAGTGGTACACTTAACTGACTGAGCCACCCAGGTGCCCCCACAGACAATTTTCTAGGAGAGAGCCATGAATTTTCAGCAAGGGTCCACAAGTGCTCCAAGAATGAATACCCATATGTAGGTATAGAATATAGAATTTTTATAACAAAGAACCAAATCTTTATCCCACATCTCTTTCTTGTTTTTTTTATGGCACCTTTTCAACTTTGTACATTTTCTTAAAAACTGCTTTCTGTACCATAACTCAGTTTCTTTTATTTATTTTTTTTTAATTTTTTTTAACGTTTATTTTATTTTTGAGACAGAGAGAGACAGAGCATGAACGGGGGAGGGTCAGAGAGAGGGAGACACAGAATCTGAAACAGGCTCCAGGCTCTGAGCTGTCAGCACAGAGCCTGACGCGGGGCTCGAACTCACGGACTGCGAGATCATGACCTGAGCTGAAGTCGGCCGCTCAACCGACTGAGCCACCCAGGCGCCCCTCAGTTTCTTTTATGAGTTTCTATACCAGACTCTGACCTCTTTCGTGTCAAGATTTTATTCTAGGATCTGACATCCAAGCATGTCAGGTAGTCACTAGAGCCTACATTCTGCCTAAATGAACATCAGTATCTGCAGATTACCTATTGTTTGTCTATCCTCCTTACTCTACTTATGGATTACCAATATCTTCCTATGACCTCTTTCCAAGAAATCCCTAGTTCATCTATTGTGAGGGAATAAAAGATTTTTGTGTTTCTGGAGAGTTGGAGCATTTTTAATGATTTTTGCTGAAACGGGGTATCATCAGCTAACAACAAAACTTGGGAAGTTAGTTGGCCTCTGCATAGATGGTCTAGAGAACTACAGAGATAGTGACCTAACTCTAGAGGTATTAATTTACATTTCAAGAGGAAATGAGGCCTATGACCTTGGCAACATCTTTAGTCATAAAATCTAGAGACATTGAATCTTATCTGGCCTTTGGAGAGAGATATTTACATTCCAAAAGATTACAGGAAGAACACAGGATAATTCTCACTCATCTCCAAGGAGCAAAAAAATACTTTTCTCCTTTTGGGAGGGCAGAGGAAGCAGTTGCCTCTTTCTCTTGTATAAAAGCAGAGAAAATCTATTTTACTGTTTCTCTCCTATGATACAGATTTTGAAATTTTCTTTTATAGACGATTATACCTACCTTTCGTTTCATTGCCCAGAAGTTAAAATCTGAGTGTGGGGAATTACACAATCACTATTTGACTTTTAGGTGAATCATGATTATCTTTAATCCATAAGGCTTCATGGACACATTTAGGATTAAATTAATAAAGATAAATATTTAAAAACCCAATGCCTGTCTTCCCTAACTCAAGACTGAATGTCAGTCTTCACAAGAACTCCAGAGATCAAAAACCAAAAGTCTCAAATGTTAGATTTTGAAGGAGAGAAATAGATATTCCTTTCCTTTTTCTAATCTAACATAGCATCATACATTTCATAATAATATGAGATAATCCAGAAGTTAATAAATGAATTATTTTTTTCACTCAACAAAAGATGCATTATCTTAATCTATCTGAGGTAATCTAAGTAACATTGAGTGAAGCAAGAAGAAATGGCTGAAGATGGAAAATAACATTTCCAGCTAGATGTAGGACACATTAAAGCTAAAATAAGCTGAATATTTTAAAGATTATTTTATCTCACCATTTCTTCTATGATTCTCTAAATAAAAAATTTAGTGTAGAAGAACAAAATATGTCAAATATTTTGTATCTTGAACCAAGACTACTTTTAACTTTTGTATTGATGGTGGGGGGGGTGAGGGTGACTAGGGTTTAGACTCTGTACTTTCTAATAAAGTTTCAATGTGATTTCATAAAGCTTTACATCTCTATAGTGAATATATATATATATATATATATATATATATATATATATATATAATTGAATTCTCCCTGCATCATCATTTTATATCAACTACATACACAGAATAGGGGCAGTTTTGAACTATTGATTTTCAGCTTGATTTTTTTTCCACTCCCTTTGGCCTATGTTTATAGAAAACAAATAGAGTTTAAATCTTTGAGATCAGATCATTCAAGGGAGTACTGATGCAAATTTTGCAGTTAAACCTACACCAGAAATAAGCTGGGAGCAACTCCATAAACCCCAAAGGTTTCCTGAGTCAAACTTTAGTTCGAAACTTTAATACTTACAGTTTTGTTCAAATTGTCTCAAGAGCCTCCTTTAGCCAGTTCACTAATAATGCTGTGGTCTCTTTGTCTTTTCACTACAACTATCCTAATACCATCTCTGGAGAAATCTCTCTCCTCTGTACCCCCTAATTTTAGGCTGCCAAGCATTGCCAGGCAGTCAGATAGCCTTGCACCCAGACAGTACAAATACATGCTGCTCTTTTGAATCAGCCTGTAATCAGTTAAGAATTCTATGTATTGACTAATCAGCATTAACTCCCCTTTCCTTAAAGCAATTATTCGCAAACTATTCTCCACAAACTTTTATTTTATTCTTACTCTAGTTACCTTCATCTAATAGTTGGTTTTACACGATCATCTTTCAAAAGAACATTCTGTTTTCATAATTTCCTTTATTTTCAGTCCTTTTCTACCTTCAAATTTTAACAAGAGAAGTGTGCCACTCTATTTTACAGAGTTAGCTCTTGTACTTGTAATCTTGATTTTATCTTACTTTACCATCCCCAGGACTTGCTCCATTAAATATCTTTTTTTGTGATTGTAACTGCATAAAACTCTCTCCTACCCCACCCCCCTTTTTTTAAGTTTATTTACTTTTTAGAGACAGAAAGAGAGTGAGTGTGCCTGTGCCAGCAGGGGAAGGGCAGACAGAGAGGGAGAGGGGAAGAGAGGGAATCCCAAGCAGGCTCCATGCTGTTAATAAGGAGCCTACATGGGCTCCATCCCACCAACCATGAGATCGTGACTTGAGCCAAAACTGAGAGTTGGATGCTCAACTGACTGAGGCACCCAGGCGCCCAAACTCTCCCTTTTTAAGACTACAAAGATTTCCTGCTATCCTAGATTCCCAAACAAATTCTCTTCCAAACTTTCTTTGAAGAAGAATAGGAAATTTTCCCATATCTCAAATAGTGTTAAAAGCCCTGCAATCTGGCTTTGTCAAAGACAGAGTCAGTAGTGACATCCTAACTACTTAAATAATACTTAACCTTCACTTTAACCCTCTGTGGTTCCTCTTTGGCGTTTTATATTTTAAGGTAATCCCCTTCTTGAAGCACTATTTACTCATGACTAGCACGGCACTGTTATCTTGTGGTGCTCATTCTCCCCACATCACTTCTGGCTTCCTCTAAGTGCCTTCACCTATCATTGTCTAGTGTTCCCACATTTTCCTTGAATAATCTCATAAAACTCAGCTCATTGGCCCTCAGTTCTTTATCTCCATGTCTCTTCTGTATTTGGCTTACCTCTTCCTAGAGATAGGATAACTTACTCAGAAATTAACCCTTGTTGGAGATTTAATTTCCCTAAGTAGTCAATCATACTTTATGTAACTCTTTGCTGCAAAATAGGACTGCACCTAACTGGAAACTAAAAGAATAATACTCTAAGTGGTAACCATGGGGGAAATAAAATATACCACCATTTCATATTTTTCAATATTAAGTATTTATTCAGTTAAGCAAGACAGTATTTATGGAGGAGAAATAGATGGTTTTAAGACCTGGAACAAAACGATGCCATCATCATGGTAGCATAGTTGTTTTTTTTTCCTCTTCTTTTCAACTTACAACTAATCAAACTTTCTAAACTAAAAAAGGCACCTCTGTGCAGCACACAAGGATACCTGAGACTCCACCCATCTGTAGACCCCAAAGTGGGTGGACTGGACCTCAAAGGAGGCTGTGGAGAGAGAAGAGTGGTGACAGTGGCAGGTCCCCACAGTACTCAGCACTTTCTTGGCAGAGGAGGTGGAAGGTGAAGGGGGTGAGTGGGGGTCTGCGTGGCTCTGCCCAGCAGCTGGGGACCCCCATTGCTCTCTTCGGGAAGAGACTTCAGTGACTAGGGGCTGACAAAGGAAAGGGAAGAAGGGAGACAACCAACTGAAGGAAAGTGTTTCTTGTTGGCTGTCCTGGGATTCTGGCAAGATGACTACCCATGACCCCTGCCCCACCCCTAAAGGACCCACACTACCAGGCCCTGGGCATTCATGATGCCCCACTGCTAAGCACACACCTCACCCCAGTCTGCTCCCATACTCCTTTTCTCCTTGCCAGTTTTTTTTTAATGTGTACATTCCCAACCTCAGCATTGAGTCAGCTCTGCCAAGAGAAACCAAAAACTAGTGCTCTAGTGCCACTATCTGGAAAACAAAAGGAAGGTTCCTAATTACCAACATGTTGAATTGCTAGAATCAAAGTAAACAAAACCTTACCTAAACAAGAAAGTTGTTAGCACTTCAAGTGCAGTGGCAGAGTTATTTTTCATCAAACACTATGAAAAATCATGCTAGTATGGTTTTTCAGAAGGAAAATGATAATTTTCCAGCAACTGAACCCAAAGACATGGGACATTGTAATCTAACTGATAAAGAATCCAAAATAGCATTTTTCAATGAAAACTCAGAAAGGTAATACCATGTTCTCAGGAATAAAATGTAGTGAACAGATGGAGTACCAAAGAGATTAAAGTTCTACAGCTGAAGAATTCAATAAATGAGAGGACACTAGAAACCATTGGAAGAGACAATAAGTAAGCTCAAATATAGGAATATCAAAATAATTCAGTTGGAAGAGTAGAGAGAACTCGTTTTAAAAAAGTAAAGAAAATCCATGTGAACTATCAGACTCCATTAGGAAAGTCAATATAAGATTGCTGCCTCTGGATCCCTGGCTGGCTCAGTCAGAGCATGTGATTCTTGATCTCAGGGTTCTAAGTTTGAGGCCCATGTTGGGTGCAGAGAGTACTTAAAAATAAAATCTTAAAAAAAAAAATAATGGCTATACCAGGAGAAGAAGAGAGGGAGTAAAGGCAGAGAGTGTATTAAAAGAAATAATAGCTGAGGGGCGCCTGGATGGCTCCATTGTTAAGCATCTGATTCTTGGTTTCAGCTCAGTTCATGATCTCATGGTTCATGTGCTTGAGCCCTGCATCAAGCTTCATGCTAACAGTGCAGAGCCTGCTTGGGATTCTCTTTCTCCCTCACCCTCTCTCCCCACCTCTCCCCCAGCTCATGTTTTGTGTATTCTCCCTCTCAACATAAGTAGACTTAAAAAAATTAGGGGCGCCTGGGTGGCGCAGTCGGTTAAGCGTCCGACTTCAGCCAGGTCACGATCTCGCGGTGCGTGAGTTCGAGCCCCGAGTCAGGCTCTGGGCTGATGGCTCAGAGCGTGGAGCCTGTTTCCGATTCTGTGTCTCCCTCTCTCTCTGCCCCTCCCCCGTTCATGCTCTGTCTCTCTCTGTCCCAAAAATAAATAAACGTTGAAAAAAAAAATTTAAAAAAAAATTAAAAAAAAAACCAAACAGATAATAGCTGAAAGTTTCTCAAACCTGGGGAAAGAATGGATATACAAATCCACAAAACTAATACAACATCTCATTATCTTAGTGCAGAGGACCTTCTCCAAGACACATTGTATTAAAACCACCAAAAGGCAATGATAAAGAACTTTAAAGTCATCCAGGGGAAAAGAGTATACCAGCCTGCAGAGGAATCCACATAAAGCTACCAGCTGATTTTTCAGCAAAAATTCTATAAACCAGGAGACAATGGAGTGACATATTCAAAATGTTGAAAGATAAAAACTTCAAGCCAAGAATACCCTATTCAGCAAAGTTATCCTTCAGATTTGAAGACATAAAGGTTTTTCACGACAAACAGAAGTGGAGGGAGTTTACCACCTTTAGATTGGCCTGAAAAAATGTTAAAAGGAGGTCTTCTAGCTGAAATAAAAAGGCAAAAGTACACAAAACTCTGATTAAGGTGATAAATATATAGTCATTAGAAAACTAACTCTTTTTTAGAAAGACAAATATCATAGGACTTCACTCATATGAGGACTTTAAAGCACAGAACAGATGAACATAAGGGAAGGGAAGCAAAATTAATATAAAAACAGGGAGGGGGACAAAACATAAGAGACTCAAATATAGAGAACAAACAGAGGGTTGCTGAAGGGGTTGTGGGAGGGGGGATGAGTTAAATGGGTAAGGGGTATTAAGGAATCTACTCCTGAAATCATTGTTGCACTATATGCTAACTTGGATGTAAATTAAAAAAATAAATTAAATAAAAATTTTAAAAAATGGGATCGTCTTAATCTCTTAATTATGGTATAAAGGTTAAAGAAAAAAAGCATTAAAAATAACAATAGCTATTACCACTTGGTAATTAAATTACAGCATAAAAACACAATTTGTGACATCAAAAAATAAAAGGGGAACAATAAAATGGCCTTCTTATAGGCAAATGAAGATAAATTGCTATCATCAGAAAAAGGACCATTTCATCTAGGAGACGTTTTATGTAAACCCTGATAGCCACAAAGCAAAAATGTAGAGCAGAGATACTTTTCTTTGTGCTTAGTGCAATACTATATACCTTATATAACACCATGGGATGCATACTAAGTGCCACTAGTGATGCTGGAAGAGCTCCCATAAAGCAGAGAAAAACCATGACATCACAAGAAACGTTGAATTAATTGACATGTACCATATACTAAGGTCTGCAGCTGTGGGTACCTGCCATTTCAAAATGTCAATCCAGTGTAAAGAGCATTGGAAAGCAAGAAAATTTGTGAAACTACCACTACAGTTATACCCCTAGGCATGAAAAGCTGGCACTTCTTGTACAACATGTATGTTTTTATCTTCTTTCAATATGCAGAACTTCAGTTGGGTGCAGTATTGCTTCAAGAAAGGCATTCCTATAGATTCTAACAGGATTGGAGAAAAGTGAAGTGACTATATGACAAGTTAAACCAAAAGGAAGGTGAAGGATCTAAGGGTAGTGCATACAAAGGATGGTTGGGTAATTTTACAAAGAAGTTTGGCATTAAAAATGTCCAGATAACAGGAGAAGCACCTTCTGTTGGCCAAGAGGCAACAGTTGAATTCCTCGATGGTATTAAGAAAATCATTGAGAAGAAAGGATATCTGCCCAAACAGGTTTTTAATGCAGATAAAAGTGCCCTATTCTGGAAAAGAAAATGCCACCAAGGACATTTATCGAAAGGGAAGAGAGAGCTAGGATTTAAGGTAGGAAGGGATAGGATAACTCTACTGTTTTAAGAAAACGACATCAGGTTTATGATCGGGACTGCCCTTGTCTAAAAAGCTGCTAACCCATGCCTAGAAAGAAAGAGATAAATACTAGCTGCCAGTCTTTTGGTTGTACAACAAGAAGGCCTAGACAAGAACTCTGGCCTGGTTCTACCCATGCTTTATCCCTGAGGTCAGGAAGTACTTTGCCAATAAGTGGCTGCCTTTTGAAGTTATTTTGATATTGGACAATGTTCCTGGCCACCCAACACCCTATGAGCTAAACACCAAAGCATCAAGTGGTCTGCTTGCTCCCAAACACAAGGTCTCTAATTTAGCCTCTACATAAGGAGGTTATAAGAACCTTTAAGGCTCATTACACACAATTTTCTATAGAAAGGAATGTCAATGCTATAGAAGAGAACCCTAATAGAAAAACTATCATGAAAGTCTGGAAGCATTACACCACTGAAGAGGTCATCATTGTCATATAAAACCCCGTGAAAGCCATTAAGCCTGAAACAATAAATTCCTCTTGAAGATAACTATGTCCAGGTGTTATGCATGACTTCACAAGATTTATGGACAGACCTAATGGAGGAAATCATTAAAGGATTGTTGATATGGCAAAAAAAAAAAAAAAAAAAGGTGGCAGGTGAAGAGTTTCAAGATATGGTTCTTTGAGAAACTAAAGAGCTAATAGACAAAGAACCAGAGGAATTAACCAATGACTTGATGGAAATGAGTGCTTTCAAACCATGACACATGATCAGGAAGAAGTCATAGAAGAAAATAGTACCAGAAAACAAATGGACATTAGACAACCTGGCAGAAGGGTTCTAATTATTCAAGACCACTTTGAACTTCTTATACAACATTGATCCTTCTATGGTACAGGCACCAAAACTAAAGTAAATGGTAGAAGGATTGGTAATGTACAGAAACATTTTTAGAAAAATAAAAAAGCAAAAAAGTCAGAAATCACAATGTATTTCCATAAAATTCCACCCACTATTTCTGCCTCTTCTGCCTCCCCTTCAACCTCTCCCACCTCTGCCCCCCTGAGACACCAAGAATACCCCCTGCTCTTCTTTTTCCTCCTCCTCCTCAGCCTACTCAACATGAAGATGACAAGGATGAAGACCTTTATGGTGATCCACTTTCACTTAATGAATAGTAATCATCATGCTGTAAAGCTGATCAAGTTACCTATTGTGTATGTATCTATCTTCACGTGAATATCTCAAAACTGTACAGCAACAACTGTAGGAGACATTTCGCCATCATCCCTGCGTAAGTTTTCATTATGTAGGACATTCTGTAAGAGCTTCATGGTAGTACATAGTCTATCCTTACATAGACATAAGGTGAGTGATAGCTAATATAAAATGAATTTTGTGTTAGTTTTGTGTTTTATAACTTTTCGCAAAGTATTACTTTATCAGACAATATGCCTCTTTCTCATTAATGGAGAAAAAGTCTTAGCCTAACATCACAGGTAAGTGGTTTTATACATAACAATGTTTCTAACACTTTATCGTGAATATGACTGTAATGCTGTATGCTATAAAGATTTTTATAACAAATCATTCTTTAGTATATAGGCTAGGCTACCATGAATCCATCATATCTGTTACACCAGGCTACCATAATACAATCATACTGCTGCTTCTTCATTATCAATGCATCAATTATTTTAATTGTAATATGATTTTTTCACATTGTCTTTTCACTTTTGATGTCTAACGCTAGGAATATGTATAACATCTACATATAATATTTTGTATCTTCACATTTCATGTAGGTACTGACAATTGATGCATTTTGTGAACCAATAATGTAAACTTACAGTATTGATAAATACAGTACAGTACTATATATGTATTTTCTTTTATGACTTTAATAAAATTTTCTTTTCTCTAGCATACTTATTATAAGAATACAGTATATAATTTATATAACATACAATATATGTGTTAATTGACTCTTTACATTATCAGTAAGGCTTCCAGTCATTAGTAAGCTATTAATTATGGTTTAGGAGAGTCAAAAGTTATACATGGATTTTTTACTTTATGAGGGGTTGGTGCCCCAACTCCCATGTTGTTCAAGGATCAACTGTATATGCTGCACACAGGAGACTCTTCTCAGCTCTGAAGACATACATAAGCTCAAAGTGAAAAGATGTAACATGATATGCCATGTAAACAAACCAAAAAAAGGTGGGGATAGACTTATTTATATTAGAAAAAAATAGACTACAAGCCAAAAAAGGGTAAAAGGAGACAAAGAAGGTCATTATATAATAATGAAAGGGTTGACATCAAGAAGAGTTATAAATACAAAGGATCTCAATACTTAAGCACTAAAATCTATGAAACAAATAGTAACAGATTTTAAGGGAGAAATAGAGAACAGTACAGTAATAGTAAGGGATTTCAATACTCCACTATTAGCAATGGATAGATCATAGATGGAAAATCAACAAGGAATCATTGGAATTGAACCATGCATTAGAACAAATAGATTTAACAGGATATACAGAACATTCCAGCTAAAGGAACATATGTTCTTCTCAAGTACACATAGAGCTCTCTCCAGGAGATCATATGTTAAGCCATGAACATGAACATTGTTAAATTTCTTCACAAATTTAAGAAAAATGAAATCATATCAACCATCTTTTCTGAACACAATGGAGTGAAATTAGAAATAAATTACAAGAAAAATGGAAAATTCACAAATATTTTGATATTAAACAATAGGCTACTGAATATTCAATTGGTCACAGAAATTAGAGTGCAATAAAGAAAACCTTGTAACAAATGAAAATGGAAATACACATACATAAGTCAGTTGCATTCCTTTACATAAATGATGAAGCATCTGCAAGTAAAGTAAACTATCCCATTCACAATGGCATTAAAAGACAATAAAACACTTAATAGATTTGGGCAAGGAATTAAATTTGTACAATGTAAACTATAAGACTTTGCTAATAGAATTCGAGGAAGAAACAAATGGAAAGACATACTGTGTTCATCACAAGACTTAATATTGTTAAAATGGTCATAATACCCAAAGCCATCTTCAGATTCAATTCAATTCCCACCAAAATGTCAAAGGCATTCTTTGTAGAAATAGAAGAAATGGGGGGTGCCTGGGTGGCTCTGTCTGTTGAGCGCCTGACTCTTGATTTTGGCTCGGGTCATGATCCCAGGGTCATGAGATTGAGTCCTGCATCAGGCTTCACGTGGAGCCTGCTTAAGATTCTCAGTCTCTCTCCCTCTGCCCCTCTCCCCAACTTGTACTTGCTCTCTTAAAAAAAAAAAAATAGAAGAGGGGCGCCTGGTTGGTGCAGTCGGTTAAGCCTCCGACTTCAGCCAGGTCACGATCTCGCGGTCCGTGAGTTCGAGCCCCGCGTCGGGCTCTGGGCTGATGGCTCAGAGCCTGGAGCCTGTTTCCGATTCTGTGTCTCCCTCTCTCTCTGCCCCTCCCCCGTTCATGCTCTGTCTCTCTCTGTCCCAAAATTAAATAAAAACGTTGAAAAAAAAATTAAAAAAAAAATAGAAGAAACAACCCTTAAATTTGTGTAGAATCACAAAAGGCCTTGAACTTATGAATGTATAAATTTCAAACTGTACCTCAAAGCCATAGTATTAAAAACAGTATAGTACTGACACAAAAATAGACACACTAATGGAACTAAATAGGAACTATTTAGACACACTAATGGAACTAAATACCAGCATATACAATGTACCAGTATTTGAAAAGGGAGCCAAGAATACCTGATGAGGAAAGGATAGTTTCTTCAACAAATGGTACTGGAAAAACTGGAGAAACCCCTGCAGAACAATGAAATTGGACTCTTACCTCACAGAACTCAGAAAACAATACTCAAAGTGTATGAAAGACACAAATGTAAAACTTGTTACCACAGAACTCTTAGAAGAAAACAGAGAAGTTCCTTGATATTAGTCTAGGCAATTATTTTCGAGCCCTTAAAAGCATCAAACATAAAAACAAAAATCAAATGGAACTACAACAAACTCAAAAGCTGCTGAACAGCAAAAGAGACTATCAACAAAATGAAAAGATAACCTACAGAATTGAAGAAAACTTTTACAAATCATATGTCAGATAACAAGTTAATTCTTAAAAATAAATAACTCAGTCAACTTGATAACAACAACAAAAAACACATAATCCAATTTAAGACAGCACAGGGCATTTTCCAAAGAAGACACCAAAATTGCAGACATAAAAAGATGCTCAATGTCAATAATCATCAGGAATAATCAAATCAAACCCATAATGAGCCATCACCTCCCACCTGTTAGAATAGCTATTCTCCAGAAGAGACAACAGGGGCTGGCGAGGATGTGGTGAGAGGGAAACCCTTAAAAATTGCTAGTGGGAATGTAAATGGGTCCAACCACTATGATTAACTACGTGGAGGTTCCTAAAAATATTAAAAATAAAAATTTTTATTATTTGTTATTTTATTTATTATTTTATTATAATAATTATTTATTATTATTTAATATGTTATTGCTGCCATATAATCCAGCAATTCTGCTTCTGGGTATATACCCAAAGAAAGTAGAAACAGGAGTTTGACAAGTTGTATACACTCCTATGTTTATTACAGCATTATTTGCAATGACCAAGATATGGAAACAATCCAAATGCTCATCAAGGGACAAATGGATAGAAAAGACATAGTACATATACACAAGGGAATATTATTCAACCTGGAGAAACGATATCCTGCCACGTGTAACATGGAAGGACCTTGAGCACATTATACTTAGGAAGATAAGTCGAACAGAAAGACAAGTATTGTTGGATATCACTTACATGTGGAATCTAAAAAAATAAAATAAAATAACTTAAAAAAAAAAAAAACACAGTAAAATGGTGGTTACCAGGGGATGGGGAAGGGGGATAAGATCAATGGTGTTTACAAGTACTAACCCGTAATGAACAGTAAATAAGCCATAGAAATCTCATGCACAGCATAATGAATATAGATAATATATTATACTGTGATTATGTAAGGTGATAAATATTGCTACACTCTCAATCATATTACAATATATAAATGTTTCAAAGTAACATGCAATATTCCTTAAATTTACACAAAATTATATGTCAAATTTATCTTATTAAAAGAAAACAATAAAGTATAAAATACATTAATCTTGTGTTGATTACATGTTGAAATTATAGTATTTTGGATTAAATAAAATGTAATATTTTTTTAAATAACTGGGACAGATTATAAAGCCATAGAATCCTCAAAATAAGAAGAAAATGTGTGATTCATTTAAAAACTATAAATGCCTATTCTACACAATAACTACCAAACTGACATTTTTGTTTTAATTCCCCATGGAACATATTCTCCATTCATTGTCTCTGGTTAATGTTTCTAAATTGATCTCTAACCAAGGTATTATGAATATAGCTTTCTATATTCTATTATACTCCATCAAAATGACCCAAAGCGGAACAGGTTTCAGTAGGATTTCCTTTTTATTTTAATGAATGAATTTGTATTTGGAATTGTAAAGTCTTCATTAGAACACTGAAAAATAAATTATTAATGTTTTCAAGCAAATATAAAAAAATCAGAATAATTGGAGCTAATGTTACAGAGCAGAAAAAATGTAAATGTAGAAATTGTTAAATATGAATAGAATCTAGTCTTAATTTTGCTACTGATTAGCTGGAAAAGTTGTTTCACATAGCTTTAGGGTTTTAACTTACTTATCCATAAAAAGATCATTTTGAAGTTAAATTAGATTATCCCTAAGGTACAACTAACATTTCATAATTTGGCGTAGTTTTATTATTCTCAATCATTGCTTGGTGATCAACATATACTCAGGTTAATGTCGCAGCCAAGTATTCCAAATATAACTGCCTCTTCAGGTATTTAACCCACTTTATAATGATGCCACTCTTGAAGGATACTACCAAGAACAATGTGTACAGTATGCCTTCTCTATAAAACTTATGTTCAGAGTAGAAACTAATTATATGATTTACTAGGCAACTAGAGGAGAAACAATGGTTACATTTTTGAGCTATCAGAAGAAATGGATGAATTAATTAAATGAAAGTGCATTTTTTAGGTACTTGAATAGAAGTAATTAATGTTCTCGGTTACTCCAAGAGTTGCTGATGTGGGTAAGAAAGACAAAGAAATTTTCGTTTATTTTAGCTGATAAATTCAGTACCAACTTTTCATCCTATATTTTATTCAAAACCATTATGGTTTTATGATAGTAGTTAATGCATGTTACAGTAATTTCAGCCAATATATGAAGAAAAAGCTAAAAGCAACCATAACTGCCTATCAAGAGATGACAAACACTAATATGTTAGTGACTTGCCAGAGAGACAGTATTGGGAGGCAAAGACCACCTCTCCAGAGCCAAGCTATCTGCTGAATCCCACCTCTATCAAGTTACACTTTAAGCTCTTTCTTTTCTGATTTAGTGTCAGATTTTACTCTGTAACATACATTATATATTAAAAATACTTTTATAAATATTATACTATATTATAGATGATATATAATAGAAATCATGTATTGTATATACCTTATATTTTATATTATAGTTATATAGCACATTATATATAATATGTACTTACACAAATTTCACAATTGCATCAGTTATTATATATGCATACTTATTCCTAAGGATTTTCCCAAAGATTAAAAACCAGCCAATTCATTGTACAAAACTGAACACATGATAAAGTTATAGAATCTTTGATAGGATTTTTTTTCTAAATGCCTATTCTACATAGTAAATAAATATTACATTTTTTTATTTTGATATATTATAAAACAAAATTTCCATTAAATGTCTCCAGTTAATGGGCTTAAATAGACTGCATAGTATTTGCAACATATGGATGTACCTGAATTGATTTAGTAATTCTTCTATTAGTAAGTATTTAGGTTGGTTTTAGTAATTTACTATTATAGATAATCCTATTAATACACTTGTTTTTGATCCTTTTGCAGTAAGATTTACAATTATTTGATAATCAGTATAATCTGTAAAACCTTTACCATATTCTCCCTGCTTACCTAAATAAAATCCTAAAAAAAATAGCTCAAAAATTTTCAAACACTAAAACATTCATGTGTTTTATCAGTTTTATAGCCACGCAGCTTGAGGAAGGACTATAAGATTCATACATTCTCCTAGGCTTCCTTATCATTCAAACACATTCTTTCATATGCATGTATCATTTATAATTTACTGACACTTTAAGATATTAGAGCCAAACTAGACAAGCAAAATACTTGAGGATTCCATTTTACAATACATTATTTCTAATTGTAGTTATTACTCTAGTGAGGGAAGTAAGTGGGTCATTAGACATATTATGTCATATTAGTCAGATTTTATTCTTTTGCAATCTATTATTTAAATATTAGTTTATGTCATATGTAATTCTTATGTATGTCAACTCATCTATCCAAAATGCCAATTCTTACGCACATCTCTACCCACCATATCTAATTAGTAAAATGTCTATTGTCTTCATTCAAGAATCCGCTCCTTTTTTGTCCTTTCCACACAGCCTTTCTTCATTCTTATTCTTAAGAAGAATTTGTCATTCTTTCTGATTGTACCTTACCTTTCAAGTACCTGTCATGCTGTTCTTATCATGCTGCCTAAACCCATACAGTTCCCTGAAATATATGAGCTCCTTAATGGCAAGATCCATATTGAACAGCTACATATATCATTCAAGACTTTATCCAATATAACTATCGGCTTGGTGCTAACAATGAATGAATGAATGGATATTTTTATGGTATTTAAGGATCGTAATTAAAATTTCTTGTGCTATTTTCAAACTCTGTAAAGATTTTACTACATAAAGAATACCATTTAAGATGTAGTTGTTTCCTTATCTTTTCTATTTTACAGACTTAGCTCTTAAAATATATTAAGAAAGGAATATAACATGATTGGCAATCTTGCAAGAATGGTATTTTTTTAAATTCATCCTTGGCACAGAGAAAATTGTGATCACAACCTGTCACCATTCTAAACATCATTTTTATGGTTGTGAACAAAATATATTTGGCGGGGAGTAATTTTAGAAAGAAAAAAAATCACCCTGATTTCTTAAATAGGAATGGAAAATTCCCTGAGTTACCACCAACATATCAAGGTTATCCCCAGAAATGTTTTAAGATGTATTGTATGTGCTAGAGATACTTTTATTTTTAAGGTTACCACAGTGATAACTACACACAGTATAAATTCGCAAATGCTTAAAAAATCAAACTTGGGAAAGCCTAGAAAATAGTGAAGGAAAACAAATGAGTACTTATATCCATGCTGAATCCTTAATCATGTGTTAGTGATGGCATGTGCTGTTTTGAGAAAAAAAAAAATGTATCCTGTCAATTGGGCTCAGCCTTAAGAAAATCCATCGGGAAGACAAAGGTAGATGTGAAAGAGCAGGTATCCTTTCTCATCTTCTTACCCACATATGTTGCTTGGACTCTGACCAGTACATCTCCCCTTCATTTCTCTCAACATGCTATTGATAACTAACTGATAACCTCTGTAAAGTGTTTTCACCTTGGTAGGGACTTTCTGAAGAAGTGTCATCAAGACCTAAAAGAAATTAATCTTTAATTGCAAACTTTCAACCCGAGTTTGACAGTGGACACGGTAGAGGTATTTGTAGAGGGCCCCACGCTTAGTCTCCCTAACTCACTTGTAGACTTCCCCATACACTTAGTCTACGTCATCAATTGCACCCTTGTGGAAAGTTGCTCTCAAATACAATATTCCTCCCCCATTAAGTACTATTTTATCCTCTTTTAGAACTGGCTAGAACCAGGGATAGGAAGAAGCAAATAGAATCGGAGCAATGTCGAATATTACAGTTTTTTAGCAGTGTATTTTAAAAACTCTGACAATTTATTTATTCAGCATTGAAAAGCCTTCTGGTGCAAGTGGGGTATATTTTGTCACCACCCCCATTTTACAGATAAATTTATTGAGATCAAAATTATTAAGGTAATTAACATGGGGGAAAAGCAGGCCTGGTATCCTACCCAAATAGCATGTTTCCAATTCCATATCCTTGTCCTAACAAAATAGAAAAAACTCAGAGTTAATATTAAAAATGCTCTTATCTAAGCACAACCACCTCTCTTGCACACACAGCTGCAAAGGCTTAAACAGAGAAATAAGCCACGTAAAATCAACCGCATTCTAAGAGGAAGAATTCCCCACAGTGTTGACAGTCCTCTGACAGCAACTGGTTAGTAGAGGTTCTTGATAACCAGTAAGAGTGAAAGGTTTTCAGGGCAGTCATGATCTAGAGTCAAGGTCTTAAAGGGAGTCAGCAATTAAGTTTGATCCTGACTCTAGGGAGAAGGGACCCTTTGATGGATTACATATCCTGGGATATCTTGCATTTATTTCCACTATAATAACGTAAACGTCTGCTCTCTCTCATTCCCCATTCTCTTGCTACACGTACTCCTGCTTCATGAAATACTTTGCATGGTGTGGAAGGCATACACAAAACTGTTTTTTGCAGAAGTGAAGGAAGGTCTAGAGGCTCACAAACCAATTGAATGGTGGTCTTCGACTCCACTGAAAACTGTACTTTACTCTTTCATTTTGCATCCAATTTTCCTTGCCCATTCTTGAAAAGACATTATCCATATTTAATAACTTTTTCTAAAGCTTCCTAAAAATTCCTGGCATTCTAAAAATGCACTGAGTTGGAGAGAGTGGAGAAAATTATCTTTAGAGCATGTTGAAATAAAAAAAATAAGCTTCATTCCAAAACAATACCATTTATAGAATTCAGCACAATAAACTTTTGTGTGCAAATAATTTAATAAGTCATCATAAATTTTGATTGAAGAAGTCAAAAAAGGAAAATACATTCCATTTTTCCATGTGCAATGTACTGAAATGCATGCCAGTTCACTTATGGCAAATTACTCTGTGGGAGGCAATGCATATTAATATGTGTGTACAAAGAATATAGCTTCACAGACTGCAAGAACATCAATATTTTCAACCACCAGATGGCAGGAATACAGCTACAGAAGTTTAGAATCTAAAAATTCAGATTATACTAAAGAAAAATGTAGTCCCCATCTTGATTTTATTTTTAGTTGAATAGCCATAAAAATATATTGGTGCAAGTTCTGTTGTGTGTAAGGCAGGAAAATTACTTTTATTAACCACAGTTTTCCTTTTGAATGAGTTGCCAACTCATTTTTGCATCAGATTATTGAGTCTTCTAAAAGAATTATTTTTAAAGACAAGCTACAACAAGATCTGGAGTATAAAACAACTATTTAATCAGCATCTCCTTCTGGAAGGCATTCTAAATCAATCCCACCTGTTTCTTACCATGCATCACTCTCCTTGTTTTGCTTTCTTAACCTTTTATACTTTCTCATTTTTCAAAAACCCATCAGTTGTCTATGCATCTGAACTGGATGGGTTGGGCTTGCTAGGTCATTCTCTCATGTGCTGGTGTGTTTTGTGATCTCCAGTAGGAACAGTATGGGTTTAATTTTGATTTGCTGCATAATATAATATAATAAATATAATATAATATAATATAATATAATATAATATAATATAATATAATATAATATATATATGCATATATATATAATACCCTTAAAAATAATAAAGAGGAAATGTCTATATAACATATAAATAAGCTCAGAGTCCAGGAATCTGGAATTTCTCATTTTTGTGGTATAGATATTGTGATAGCTCAATATTTTTCTTACCTTCCAACCAGAGAGATCATGAAAGAAATACCTTGTTATGTTAAATGATTTCTAAGATAGGATACTTTATCTTCCTTAGATTAGCTAAGATTTTTAATATCTTCAATGTAAAATTTTATTTTTGTAAGATTTTGTAAATGTAAACATTATTAATGTAAGTTAATAATAACAATAGTGTTCAATGTTAACTGGGTGCCAAAAAGTGTTCCAAGAACTTTAAAAGGATACAATTTAATCTTTTTAACAACCCATGGGATAAATACCATGAATGTCCCTGTTTTACATTTGAGGATGCTGAGCCACATTTGGCTATAGAACTTTGCCAAATCTCACAGGTAATATGTATGTAGCTGAGCCCAGGCTTATATACAGGTAGTCATTCTCCTGTTTCTGCTCTTAACCATGGCGCCATTCACCTGAAGTGGACTATTAAACAAAATAAGAACAACAAAAAAGCAGTAAGAAAAAAAACCCATACATTTATTCAGTATTTATTTTGTGCCTTTGTTCAGTAAGTATTGAGTGCCTACTTGCTACCAAGGATGGAATATTTGTAGAAAAGTTTTTAAGGAGACCCTACTCTGGAAGGTGTCTAGTATGATGGAGAACAGAGATATGTGATATGTAAGGACAATAAGGATTCATGGGCTCCATGACACTGAAAAAAAAAAAAGGTGGATATAGGTACTTTGTATAAGTACATTAAGTACAATAAGGATTCATGGGGATCATGACAGTTAAAAAAAAAGTGGATAAAGTTACTTTGTACAAGTGTTTTCTACCAGGTGACTGTATAAGCATTGTAGGTCAAGGGATAACAGGCATAGGCATGTGCAGAAGTACTACAGAATGAGGCAGATTTCAAGATACTTAAGTAGTTCATTATTCTTGGAGGTTAAGATTTAAAACACTATAGGCATTCCTGGGTGACTCAGTTGATTGAACATCTGACTTTTCATTTAGGCTCAGGTCATGATCTCATGAACCTGAGAATTGAGACCTCACATCAGACTCTGCACTGACAGTACGGAACCTACTTGGGATTCTCTCTCCCTCTCTCTCTGCCCTTTTTCTGCTCATGCACACGCATGTTCTCTCTCTAAAAATAGACTTAAAAGTATAAATAAATAAATCAACACATACATGCATAAATACATGCATACAGAGTCTCATGGGCATACATGTTTCTCAAAACACAAAGAATGATACTTAATGACTGTGACTTTTGCTATACATAAATATGTCCAAAAAATGTTTGCCAATCTAGCAAAGACAAGTTTGGAGAGTCAGGAAGCCCTGCTGACTTTGCATGACATGCTAAGGGGCATGCATTCTACCACACATAGAGTGGGGAGCTTCCGTTCCTGTGGCAATGTGAGGATAGGTTGGGGTGGCATGGGCAGAAGCTAAATGAGCATGTAGGAGACTGCTGCAATAGTAAACACAGGTGGTAAGGACTGGACTAAAGTTACAAATGAAATAAAGTAAGAAAGGAACTTGAAGCTATTTTGATGTGCAATTAACTGACCTACTGGAGGGCTGTGATCCAGAGCAAAGGAGGTAGAATTAGATTGTACCAGGCATCAGGAAGTTTGTCTACTGAGACGAGAAGGAAAGTGGTGAGGGTGGGATCAAAGAGGTTGTGTCTGTTACAGTAGCTGATCACTTTGATTTTCAGTACATGGTCATGTGCTAAGTCATGAGTCATCTCTAGAGATAAGGCCTTGAGCTTGCAGGGAGACAACTTGAGGAAACAGTGAGACTATAGAATAGCTACGGAGAATAAAAAAATGAAGATCAGAGACACATAAAATGATATCTACTGCTGATACAGAGTTTAAGGATGACATAGTGATAGGTAGAGAGGAAACAGAATATCAACTCTAAGGGGAAGAAATATTATAGAAAAATAGTTTAGTATTTCATGACTCAGCAGTGACTAATAATCACATGGTCATTAACTAAATCTTGATCTAGAAAATAACTTAATAACTAACTATCCCTACATTTGGAGGTGGGTAGGGAGGTCAAGGATGAGTGGGAAGATGGGGATAAGTGATTAATAAAGGTAAGCCCTCTTACTCTGTAGGAAGTCAACAGCTAATATCTAAAAGTGAAAAAAAAAAAAAGAAAAAATGATATTTATAAATCTGAAGGCAAATTCCAAAAGAAGCAACCATGAATTGAAACTATTGCCTCTTTGGGTGCCTGGGTGGCTTAGTTGGTTAAATATCCGACTCTTGATTTCAGCTCAGGTAAGATCAAGCCCCATGTCAGGCTCTGCCCTAACACGCTGGAGCCTGCTTGGGATTCTCTCTCTCTCTCTCTCTCTCTCTCTCTGTCCTTCCCCCACTAGCATGTGTTTATGTGCACATGTGTGTGCCTCTCTTAAAAATAAATAAATTGGAGTGCCTGGGTGTCTCAGTTGGCTAAATATCCAACTCTTGGTTTCGGCTCAGGTCATGATCTCATGGTTCAAGAGTTGAAGCCCTGCATCTATGTCTGCACTGGCAGCAAAGAGCCTGCTTGGGGTTCTTTCTCTCTCCTTTTCTCTGCCCCTCCCCTTCTTGCACTGTCTCTGTCTCTCTCAAAATAAAAATAAATAAATAAATATTATAAATAATAAAGAAAGAATTGCCTCTAGGGCCTAGAATTTGACTCCGTGTTTTGCAGACTACTGGATTTCTATAACAAGCTTTGTAGAACTATTTACATTTTAAAAGTATATCCATGTATTACTACAATAAAAATGTGTATACAATTTAAAATAATTGTTAATGACATTAAGAAAAGTAGTGGTTTGGAAGCCATCTTACGGAATCAGGGGATGCCACGTATGTTTTTAAACGCTGTGGCACATGCTATTCTCAAGATGGGCATCTGAGGAAGACAGTGTAATTGGGGAGGAAGAGCTTTGAGCGGTGTGAGAGGTGTACAAGTGCTTGAAGACATAGGAAAGTTTGTTCAAAGCAATTTTAAGGTTCCACTGTGTAATATAAAAGAAAAATCTGGAAGGCAGACTCCTAATAGCATGGGGATTAAAAACGGTTATTTTAAAAAAGCATATTAATAAAAATCAAGAGTCAAATGTAATTTTAGGCAGATGAATCATTCCCCCACCACCCATAGATCAATGTCTTGGTATTTGATAGTGACCACAGAGATATTTTTGAGTCCAAAAGCCTTAACAAGAAAATCTTGAAGGTCTTATGACCCTGCTGACTATCCTACTCTGATGAGAAAGACACTTACAAAAAAAAAAAAAAAAAAAAAAAAAAAAGAGGAAGAGAGCAGGTTATTTAAAACAAAACTAAGTTAACTGGGTTTCTTTTCTCCTTGGAAGGTGGTCGTGTTACACAATAGGGCAGAGGGCTGCGGAACCCTTCTGTCCTAATGCATACACACAAGTTGACAATTTAAGTAACAGAATTCATGCCTTGAAGTCAGAATATTATATTCGAACGTTTCTAGGATCACGTTTTCCTAACTCTAAAAACCTCATAGAAAGCAAGCCAGAGCATACAGCAGAGAGTCAGGAATGAAATAGAATGGTTTTGCCTCAGGGCCATCACGAATTTGCCCAGTGAAGCCAAGCAGAGCACTCTGGCTGAAACACACACACTCCTTTGTTGGTAGCATTTACGTCCGCGCCCCCCCCCCCCCCCCCCGCCTTCCCCTTCGTCTGACCTTCACTTAATTCATTCAAGAAACGAATACTTCAAAAGTAGGTCATTTCCAATCCACACGGTTTGGAATACATATTTAAGTGTTTCTTGGTGACTAGAAGATAGCAATAGATTAGAGTTTAAAGAATTTAAACGTTTCCTCAGTGTTGGACTGTAAGCTTTACCATTGTCTTCATCTCCTTTTGTTTAGGGATTTAAGAATCCCAACACTTTAAAAACAGAGACTCCTAACTCCACCCCGAGATTTCCATTATTCCCACTGGATGATATGGTTTCACTGCAGCACCATTAACTGCCACAAATTTATATATGGTAAAACAATATACTTCCGTTTTTTAAGGGATTTTGTATTTTGGAAACTAACACAGGTATTTTCAACGGAATAAATTCTTCCTCCTGTTCTTTGATCTGTACATTCTGAAAAACTTCTAGTTCCCTAAATATGACATGGAGATGTCAGTCACATCCTCACCTTGTTCTCCTGGAACAGAATCTAATGTTTTCAAAACGAGTTTAACTATTTTGAATTGCCTCCAAGATTAATGACAAATTACCAGGTCAAATGTAGTGACTGTCTCAAACTTTCTTCAGCCATCTAAGGTATGCTCATCCCCTGCTTAATCCCATAATTACAGTCTAATGTTTTGTATTCATTCATATTTTTATTGCATTGGTTCCCTGAATTTAGCATGAGACTCTCAGAGTACTGGTCAACATGACTGTTGAGCCCCACCCACCTGGCTCTTGATTTAGTGGTCTGGAGTGAGACCCCAAGATTTGATATTTCTAAACAAGCTCTCAGGTAATGATGCCACAACAGTTTGGGACCATACTTTGAGAACCTCTGGTTTAATAGTTTACACCTATTTATGTACATCTGTTTATTCCATGTGTTACAAGGTACATCAGACATGTGGACTCAGTGTAATCCTATTTACTGCCCATTTTATACATGACAACATAGAGGCTAGAGAGATTAAGTACTATACCCAAGGTCACAGAAACAGAAGAGGCATAATCAGTTTCAAAATAAATTCAGAAATTACTGTAAGTAATTATCTATTGTTTGAGAGGCCTATCAGTAAATATTGAAACATCTGATCACCTAATTGGCTCAGTCTGCTGAGTGACCAACTTCGGCTCAGGTTATGATCTCACGGTTCCTGAGTTCAAGTCCCGCATTGGGCTCTCTGCTGTCAGCACAGAGCCCACTTTGGATCCTCTGTCCCTCTCTCTCTCTGCCCCTTGCCTGCTTGCGCCGCACTCTCTCAAAAATAAACATTAAAAATATATTAAAGGGGTGCCTGAGTGGCTTAGTCAGTTAAGGGTTGGACTTCGTCTCAGGTCACGATCTCACGGTTCAAGGGTTTGATCCCCGTGTCAGGGTTTGTACTGACAGTGCACAGCCTGGAGCCTGCTTTGGATTCTGTTTCTCTCTCTCTGCCCCTCACCTGCTCATGTTCTGTGTCCAAAATAAATAAACATTAAAAAAATGAAAATATATGTATATTAAATAACTAGGCATTTCCATTTAAGAAATAATATAGGAGATGAGAAAACATTAAACATACCTTCTCAATCCCTCTCATTCTTGCTTCTCATTCCAAGTTAATAGACATAATAGATAACTAACATGGTATCCTCAATTAATAAGGAGTCGTTAGCTCAAAAGTAGTAGCTAAGAAATAAGTGTTCAGAGATTGCAAAAAATGTGAAAATATTAATTTATTATGTTTAAGTTTTTTTTTTTTACACTTTTTTATTTAGTTTTGAGAGACAGAGCACAAGTGGAGGATGGGCAGAGAGAGAAGGAGACACAGAATCCGAAGCAGGCTCCAGGCTCTCAGCTGTCAGCACAGAGTCCAAGGCAGAGCTCAAACTCACAAACCGTGAGATCATGACCTGAGCTGAAGTCAGAGGCTCAACCGACTGAGCCATCCAGGCGCCCCTGTTTATTATGTTTTTTAAATCTAATAGTTGTCGGGGCACCTGGGTGGCTCAGTTGGTTGAGCGGCCGACTTCGGCTCAGGTCATGATCTCACAGTCTGTGAGTTCAAGCCCCACGTCAGGCTCTGTGATGACAGCTCAGAGCCTGGAGCCTGTTTCGGATTCTGTGTCTCCCTCTCTCTGACCCTCCCCCGTTCATGCTCTGTCTCTCCCTGTCTCAAAATTAAATAAACGTTAAAAAAATAAAAATTAAATTAAAAAATAAATAAATCTAATAGTTCTCTTTAAGTGCAGTGAGCTACATGAAGAAAGATTGAAAGCAGACAAGAGTTAGTATGTAATTTCAACTAAAGATAGTTACCACCATTCTATAATGAAACCAATATGGACATAAAATCAAGGTTATCTACAATGATTACAATTCACCTGTTGATAGTCAGGAATTAAACCATTTATGAATATTATTTTATAGGCAAGCAAACAAGAAAAAGCAGACTTCCCTGTGAGAGTACAATAGGTCAGGAGCAGGTTAAAAAAACAGTTCTGACTTTCCTTACTTAGATTAGGTAGTTAAATGTTGTGAGCTGATTGGAGCATTAATGAACCTTTAAAAAAAAAAAAAAGCCTAACTCTAAAGAAAACCTAAAAAGACTGAAACTCTGCCCATTTTCTTGGGGAAAAAAATACCTTATCTCAGGTAAATATTCACTTTAAATTACCTTTTACTGGCAAGTCATACCAACTATGAATAAATGAAGCTCCTTCTTTGAAGTTTAATAGTACAATGATCACACACCCAGAAAAAAACAAACAAAATTTAGCGGAGAGCTTTGAATGTCAGATTTACAACTTAAAGTTACCTGGTTTAGTGAGATCAAAATATTCAGAGCTCTATTGAAGAAAGGCCAACTTTCCAACATGTAGATTATATTCAGGATGCCTGTGGGGATCAGAAATAGAATGAAGGGAGATTTGAATCTTAGTAGAGATATTAGGAATTGAAAAGAAGAAAATAAATGGATAGGAATGTAGTATGAATCTGCAGATCTTTGAACTTCTTATATGAAAGGAAAGAGACAGGAGCTTCTCTGGGAGCTGTCCATGGAGCAGGGCATGTGCTATTCATCATTTTATCTTCCATGTCTAGCCCAGTACCATCATCTACATATTAAGTTTTCTTTTTCCATGTATAAAGATGAGATGAAGAAGTTTTGAGCCTGGTAACTGGGAGAAGTAGAGTGGGATACATATCCGTATGTAAAAATAAGATGGTCTGATTTGGAGGGGAAAAAAGTAACCTACCCTTACCCTGGACAAGTCTGCATGCAGCATCATTCCATTATCCCACAGGCAGTAGAACACTGGCATAGGGGTTTGAAAAGAGTTCAAAGGTAAAAGAAATATAGTGGCCAAAGTTGAAATAAGAGGGTAATGGAAATACATAGAGGAGAAAGTGTACAGAAAGAAGAGGGTCTAGAACAGGTTCTACATTTCAAAAACAAGAGAATGGGAACTCAGGAAGAAAGCAGAGTAAGCATTTCCAGGGACAAAAAGAGGGGACTAGGTAATACATAGGAGGCAGGAGAGGAAATAGTTTGATGAACAAAGAGATGTCTATACTCTGGCTGTCATTAAACTGATGTGTGGTTATGTTTTAGGTCACTTGGCAAGAAGTTGATGGTAATCAAGCTAAACTTTCGGGAAAAAGTTTTGATTGCTGCAACAGAATATAACCTATCATATTTGATTTTAAAAATCTGTCTTTCCAGGGGTGCCTGGGTGGCTCAGTTGGTTAAGAGTATGACTTCGGTTCAGATCATGATCTCGTTGTCCTTGAGTTTGAGCCCCACGTTAGGCTCTGTGCTTACAGCCCAGAGCCTGGAGCCTGCTTTGGATTCTGTGTCTCTCCCTTTCTCTGCCCCTTCCCCACTCATGCTCGGTCTCTCTCAAAAATAAACATTAAAAAATAAAATAAATCCATCACTTCATATTTGTTTCTCCAAGATCCTTGGGCACAATTAACCAGGCTTCACTATGAGCTTGAACTAAATGCAGACAGATTAGGAAAAATATAATAAAATCCAGTATCAACACTTCTATTAACCATTGTCTGTAGGCATCTGACTAACATCTTGGGGCAATAGAAAATATCAGACACAAAAAAATAAGCATTGAGACAGTTCAGCAATTTTCAAGTTATTAAAAAAATACTAACTTCTATTCACCAGGAAAAAAAATTAAAAATGTAATATTGGAGAGAGCATAACTCTCTACTTTGAAGTATGGGTTGAATATAGTGACTTTTCTCCAAAACTACAGAAAAGAGGTGGGTGAAATTGAATAGTAACTTTACAGTAGTAAACTAACTGGATAAACACTATTTTAGCTAGATGATTAAAGTTAACAGCAACAGTCATAAACCGTGTAGATACTAAGTACCCTTGATATGATATGATGAAAATGCTACTTTACTTGTGTGTTTTTCCTTCCCCAAATCCATAGTCTCAGTCTAGCCATGAAACAGAAAGACAAACCCAAGTGAGAAAGGGTCTCCAAAATACTTGACCAGTAAGTCATTCTCCAAACAGTGAAGATGGTCAGATTTTCTTCGTGTTTAATAAACTACCAAAGCAAAAAGAGGCTCAAGAGTGGTGACCAAATGTAATGTAATGATAGCCTAGATGGCATCCTAGAATAGAAAAAGCCTTTATGTAAAAACTAAGGAAATCTAGAGCATCTGGGTGACTCAGTCAGTTGGGTGTCTAACTTGATTTCAGCTCAGGTCATGTTCTTGGGGTCATGAGATTGAGCTCTGCATCTGCTTAAGTCAGTCTCTCTCTCTCTCTCTCTCAAAAATAAAAATTAAACTAAGGAAATATGAATACATTTTGTACTATATTAACATTACTGTATCACAATCAGTTCATTAGTTGTAAAAAAAAAAAAAAGGGCCATACTAACATAAATACGGGAAACTGGAGTAGGACTAGGGTATATGGAAACTCTGTACTAGCTGCTTAACTGTTCTCTAAGTCTAAAACAATTCTAAAATTTCAAAGTCAGTTTTCAAAGATGTCACTCACTGAAAACAATATACATAACGAAAGTTTACAAAGATTATATTTATAAATTCACTGGAAGACACTTTAAAAAATATATAGAGAATAAAACATGAATCAATTCTTCCCAAACTGATCAATAGAATGAATGTCAACTGACATTGATCAAAGTATTATTTTTGTGGAAATTGAAAAGTTAAATTATAAACGTGTATGGAATTACAAAGATCCAAGAATAAGTAAGATACTCTTAAAAGTGTAGAAGAATTACCTTACCAACACTAAAAAGTATTACAGATTTAGACTAATTAAGATAACCTGGTATTATTTAAATATAAACCAGTTGAACAGACCTCTCTGTTCCTCCCCAACAGAAAGCCCACATATATTTGATTATTGCCTTATGATAGAATCGGCATTATAGGTCAATGCAGAAAGGATATAGTTTTCAATAAATGGTACTGATACTACACCTTGATGTCATGAAATCATAAAATTGAATTATTCCCTCACACCATATGTAAAAAAGTCAGTTGTAGAATATTTAAAGACAATATAAATCTATAAAATTAATAACAGATAATATAGTACATTATCTTTATGTTACCAGTTAAGGGAAGGATATCTTCAATAAGAAAGTAACATACATTAATAAAGTTTTATGGTACCACAGGACACCATAAGTAAAATAAAACAAACTAAAAATCGGGGGGGGGGGAGATGAGTTAGTACCCAAAATATATAAAGTTTACCAGTCTATTAAAAACACACATAACACAATAGAAAACATGGCAAAAGCCATTTAAAAGCACATTACAGAAGATTAATCCTAAACATCAAATAAACACATGAAATTATGCTCAACCTCAAAATTAGAGAGCAGATGGGAGATACACTTATGGTGAGCATAGCATAACGTATATAGACTTGCCAACTCACTATGTTGTGCACCTGAAACTAATGTTACTTTGTGTCAACTATATATACAATAATAAATAAAAATTTTAAAAAAATGAAAAATTAGTCTGAGAGGGGCACCTGGGTGGCTCAATCGGTTAAGCATCCAACTCTTGCTTTTGGCTCAGGTTATATCTTAGTTTCGTGAGTTTGAGCCCCACGTCAAGCTCTGTGCTGACAGTGGGAAACCTGCTTAGGATTATCTCTCTCCCTCTCTCTATTACCTTTCCTCATTTGCACTGTCTCTGTGTCTCTCAAAATAAATAAACCTTAAAAAACAATTAGTCTGAGAAATGCAAATTAAAATCACCATTAAATAGTTTCATACCCACAGAAATGGCAAATAGGAAAGTATGACAATGTCAATTGTTGGTAAGAACTGAAATAAATGGGATGGTTTTAAATGATGACAGGAATACCCCTTACTTCAAGCATTTTGCAAAACCAATGGACAATCTCTAAACAAAGCTATACCTGGAATCATAATTCAACATGAGAGTCTTTACCTAAAGAACTCCAGCACATATGAACCGAAGCCAAAGTACTTCTGGAGGGCTGAGTATTTATGGAAACAGTCTGAATGTATATTCACAAAAGAATCAATAAATTGCTCTATGTTCATATTATATTGAGGTAGGACAACAAGCATGAATGTACTGTGCCCTTAAACAACAGTGAGAATGAATTTCTGGAGTACAGCCTCTAATAAAACTAAAAGGCAAATCATAGATTGTTTGTACAATGTAATTCCCTCTTAGAGCCATGAAAACTTAAACCTTATGTTGTTTTGGTCCACAACAACATATCATAAAAGTCAAAAAGCGAAGCAAAGGAATGTTATACAGAAAATTATTTCTTCTGAGCAGAAAAAATACAGAATGGAATTCAGGATGATTACAAAGATGATCTCAAAGGGAATCATAACCATTTCTTAAAACAAGATTTTGACAGCATATACAGTTGAATTATCATTGCTTACCTTAGACATATTTTTTACATAACATTTTTATATACATAGTAAACCAAAAATGTATTAAAAAAATTTTTTTTCAACGTTTATTTATTTTTGGGACAGAGAGAGACAGAGCATGAACGGGGGAGGGGCAGAGAGAGAGGGAGACACAGAATCGGAAACAGGCTCCAGGCTCTGAGCCATCAGCCCAGAGCCCGACGCGGGCTCGAACTCACGGACCGCGAGATCGTGACCTGGCTGAAGTCGGACACTTAACCGACTGCGCCACCCAGGAGCCCCCAAAAATGTATTTTAAAACATAACCAATAAAAGCACGCCATAACCCTCAAACAGTTGGAACAAAGTCATTTCTACCTAACTTTAGGCCATCTCAGAGTAAACCAAAGTAGATTGGATTCTTTCTATAATTACTTTTGCCCATTTTTCCTACAATATGATAGGAACACAAGAAAAAAAAAATAAAAACATCCCAACTGTTGAACATTTGAATTATTTCTGCTCTATTTCTGCCTCCGAAGGATGGTAGGCAATGCCAGAGAACTTGAGAGGTGTGAAAGGTAGATGGGGTAGGGAGGAGTTTTATCAGGCAAGGTTTGTTGTTACACAGATACCATTCACTCACATCACTTGATCATCTGCCATGCTTAGACAATCAGTGTTCTGATTATTCTTTTCACTACCTAATTAAGACTAAGCTTCCAGTAATTAGGAACTCTTTTAAGAACAATCTAAAGGTGACAGATGTGGCTGACACTAGAAACTCAAGACGACTGACAAGGACCAGGACAGACGTGGCCCAACCTTTCATGTGCAAAATTCTACAGACCTTTGGAACTAAGAGCTCCTTAGATACATTCTATTTCTACCTCTCATTTTGCAGTGATCGCACTGAATCTCAATGTGCTCTTTAGGAACAGAGCTGGCACTGTCAGAAGCTCCTACTTCTTTGACACATACCATGATGATGAGCCTTAGGAAACTTTGAAGCACACTGATGACTGGTCAAAGACCGATTCCTTTGCCTTTCATCCAGGAACAGGAAAGTACACTGACTGGTGAAGGTGCCCACAGTGGCAAAAATAAAAGGATTGTCAGCTTTATGAAAGTCTAATGGTACTTGCTAGGACCAGTAAATAAAGGAAAAGCAATGGTTTCCCAAAGAAAGAGCTGCAATTTCAATTCAGCAGGAGAGTAAATACTTACTATTGTGAAAACATCATTCTTTAAGGACCTATAACACTGATCTGCCAAAAGCACTTAGAGCTAAATTCTGAACTCTACTAAATGTTTCAGAGTGCTCATTATCATCAGTGAGGCACAGGGTGAAAAATGAAGGATATCAAAATACAGAATATATTAAATATCAGTATAGATTTTCACTTTTATTTTAATGCATGGCACCTTGGACATGAAAACAAAAGCAAAGTATTATATGAGCCCTTTTTCATGATTTACGATTTGTGTAATGGCTGCTATAGTTGAACCCATTGACTTGGCAAGAATTAAGCATCGTTGTAGTGTCGCAGCAGTATCAGAAGTGATTGCTCATGTCTTAGCAGTGTTGTATTATGGACCAAGTGAATACATTTTTAGAACTTAATGCTGCATTTCAATGTCATTTGGAAATCCACCTTATAAAACCACAAAGCTCAAAGTTGAAAGAAAATATATTGAGTTTCTTAGAGGAATATGCAAAGTAAATTATTATAAAACGTATATTGTTATTGACAGTAATAAGCTTTGCACTTGTCACAAGTAATACATTTATTAGCATGGCCTCAATCTAGAACAGCAAATCTCAAGCAAACATATAATTTGCTCAGTCTTGTTCAACAGCAGCTAACATAGAAGCAGAAGAATTTATTCCTAGAACTATCACATGAAATCATTGAAACTCATACATTTTCCCTGTTTTAAACAATTCCTGTGTTTCTTTATATAAGAAATTCTCCATTTTTATTCTTGGAAATTACTCTGTGTTGGGAGTTAGGAGTCAGGATCTTGCTCATATCTGCTATATTATTTGGGTCAGTCACTTTGTCTTCCTTGGCCTTCTTCAGTTTTCTGATTTATAAACTGGAAAAAATGAATTTATTCTTCTGAAATTGGCTTTCATCAGCATTAGCAGTATCTAAGGATTTTCATAAAAACTCTAATCTTCATGTTTTAATTGGTTTGAGGCAAGTCCTACAAATCTGCAGTCTTTAAAAGAAAAAAAAATTTCCCCAGATGATGCTTATCTATAAACAGCTTCACAAGTTAATAAGCTACGTGATTTCAAAGGTCTTTTTTGGCTCTGTGATTCAATAAAATATGCTTGCTGGTAAAGGTTATAATTTGGAGGACATTCATTTTGGAATTATAGAAAGCTGATTGCAATTAAATTAACCTTAACATGGAAACTATGCTGAAGAAATGCTTTGAAAATCTAAGAACGTTCAGTTCTGGGGTATGGCTCAAGGTCATTAGCATTATGTACTATAGGTACCCACATAGGGCCTGTTAGTAGACATGTTTATGATATGAAAGATTTAATTCACTTTGTGAACAAAGAAATAAAGCCATGTTTTATATAGCAATTTTGGGATCAGTCTCCACTTATCAAGATACATTTTTTATTAACATTTTTAAGACAAAAGATTCTTAGTGACTGTGTAGTTTTTATTAAAATAGCTGTCCATGTGCACTTCCCCAAACAAATACAAATGAGCTACAAAAGTTATCTTTAAGTTTTTAAACTAGTCCATTTTCCATAGGGAGTTATTTGGCATAAATGATGTGATAGAATATTGGAAACTAACAGTAATTGGAGAATATTAAGCCTTCTCACTGATAATATTGATTATTGATGTTGATTAGGCCACTGAGCCAACTGTCTATGGAAAACAGTCCTACCTGCATCTACAGTAACTTTTCCACTCACAATGGCCATGAAATATTCATTGAATTATTCTAAGAGCAGTGTCCTATTATTCATATGGTTTTTTGCAGGCAAATTAAAATATAATTTTCACATCATCCAGGATAATGCCTGCCAATCCTGGTTCTTATTGGATTTTTAGGTGTGGATCAAGCATCCATAATCACTGGTAGTCCACATTCAAGTCCTGCCAGAGGCTCGCATCAGCATCTGCACAAAGACCAATGAAAACATCTGAGCTACATTAATTTGTCACATTGATTCACAGGGGAGCAGAGCAGCTGAGTAACTGTGTTGGAAGCCTACCTTTTCTTCATTTAAAATGTTGGCCTAAGAGACATTGATTAGCGTTTTTTTAAAAAAACAAGGAAGGCAGAAAGATTTGAAATAAAACCAAAAAATCTTTGCTTTTGTAATTTTCCTGGATTTTCTCACTGTTTTACCTTAAGTTTTAGTTTTTTTATAACATTTAGTTATAGTTTTGTAAACTTATTTAATCACTGAATATTATATAAAGCAATCGGTATTGACAATTTAACAGAGTAGTACCATCTCTAGGACCTGGCATGTTGGGGGAAACAGTAGTGACAGAGAGATGCTGAAGGGAGTTTGAAACTCAAGTCTTAGACCATGACCCCTTTTCTGGATATTCTCAGAGTGGTGCTAAAACCTTGACAATTTTGTATTTTGCTTTATTTTATTTTATTTTATTTTATTTTATTTTATTTTATTTTATTTTTAATTTTTTTTTTCAACGTTTATTTATTTTTGGGACAGAGAGAGACAGAGCATGAACGGGGGAGGGGCAGAGAGAGAGGGAGACACAGAATCCGAAACAGGCTCCAGGCTCTGAGCCATCAGCCCAGAGCCCGACGCGGGCTCGAACTCACGGACCGCGAGATCGTGACCTGGCTGAAGTCGGACGCTTAACCGACTGCGCCACCCAGGCGCCCCATATTTTGCTTTATTTTAATAAAAAAAACATAATCATCCAGGCAATGTTTCTTGTAAGAAGGGAGAGAATCTACCAAAGAACATTAGCAGAAAAGTTAAAAATTAAGGAAATAGAGAAGAAAACAATGATATAGCAGATTTAAATTTGAGAAAGATCACCCTGGAGACAGTGTGAAGAATGAATTGGAGAAGGTGAGAGAACTGAAGGACAAAGATTTGGGAACAAGTTTACTCCTGCACTAAATCCCTGATTGGGGGTGGGGGGTAGAAAGGGGGATGGGAGGGATTTTAAGGAGGTATCAGCCATTGGTAGATCAAATATATCTGGGGTGCTTAAGATGGTTTTCTAAGCTTCTAGATAGGGCAAATGAATAGATAGTGGTGCACCTGACTGAGAGAAAAATAAAGGAGGAGCAGGAGGTGGGGATTTTGGTGACATGGCAGGTTTGTGTTAAAGCAAAGTTTGGAATGTTTACATCCTTGTGGCATAAATAGATGGATATCTGGTTAGAGACACATTCAGAAGTCATCAGCATAGGCAAGTGGAGTGGTCACCATTTTATCCAAGGAATAGGTGGACCGTCAAGGATCTGCTAGCACTGGCAATAGTAATTGTTGACAATGTTCGTTGGAGACCATGGTAGAAAAGAAAACAGGAAAACATCCACTTAATAGTGATTGAAAAGTCAAATTTCAGGGTTGAAAAATAGATTTTCAATGAGGAACTGGGGAGACAAATGGGGGCTATGCTTTTAGTGGCAACAATAATTCATTTTTCATTGGAGACTGTGGTAAAAAAGAAAAAAATATATCCACTTAATAATGATTCAGAAGTCAAATTTCAGGGTTGAAAAATAAATTTTCAGTGAGGAGCTAGAGAGACAAATGGGGGCCACACTTTTAGGAAATTTGAAAAGGAACACAAGACACGTAAAAGGATCAGATGGGTTTGATATAGGACTCTTACCTATGGTAATAGGCTAAAAAGGAAAGAAAGTATATTTTAAAACAGAGGTGGGGGGAATGAAATAGAAGGTACTATCTGAGATGATATAGGAAGGGAAGGCATTCAAACTCTTAAGAATACATTAGTCTTGGACAGAACAAGGAAGATCTTTCAGTGAAGTAGAACAAGAATAAAGTAGAACAAGAATAAAAACAGCTGCCAGAAGATTAATCTACAGATTGAGAGAGGGACAAAGTTTTAAATATTACAAATGTCATGATTATTTTAAAATACAAGTCTATTTTGTATTATTAAAATATTAAATATTTAAAAAATAGTAAAAAGTGTAAAATACAAGAAAAATTAAAATACTAATACAAGTAAGGACACAAGACTATCTCTTCTTCTCTCCCTCTGCAAGTAGACCCAAGTTAGTACATCCTATTATACTTCATGCACTGGGAAGATCATAAATGTTAATTACACTTTAGGGTTCATCTCCGTTGTTTCTTTCCTCTTTTAATCCTGAGCTGTTTACTCTAACTCCAGTGTTTTTCAAATAGTCATCATCTACACCACTGAGTTTTCACATTTTCCAAACATCTCCCCAAAATATCTTGTTTCTTTCCACTAGGCTTAAGTTACATCAAGGCCAGAGCCGCATTCCACTGATATTTAAAATTCCACAACAGAAATACAGAACTTTAAACATTGTAGATCAGCCCAATCCATTAGAACATTCTGTGATGATGGGACTATTTCTCTGTACCATCGAATATAGTAGTTACCTGCAACTGTGGCTATGAAGCACATGAAATACGAAGCTAAAGAAATGGGTTCTTAATTGTAATTAAAATTAAAATGTGGATAGTGGCTACTGTATTTAACAGTACAGCTGTAGACAATTTGTATAGTGTTTGGGTGAATTTTTAGTTGGCTTTTGGTTTTTTTCTTTTCTTTTGTCTTTCAGGGCTCCCAGCAGATTACAGGGAGCAAATTGGAGGAGAGATGACAAAGGAGTGAGAAAAAGTTCAATCAGATAAATGAATCCCCCCCAAAAATTAGCGTTAATTAACATGTAGTCATATAATCCTAATTTCTCAATGTTCACAAGGAGCCTGAATCATCTAAGGAATGGATCAGTACCAGGAGCATTGTATAAGCTCAACTTTAATTTTCAGAACAATTCCAGGAGACAGCAAATTTTATTTCATTTTTCTTAAAAAAAATCAGAAATTTAAGTTAAAAGTTTGTTAAATGATAGAACTAGAATTTAACCCCTGTCAGCGCCAAAACCCATGATCTTTGCTCTCACCGTAATGCCTAATACCTAAATTATACTCAAACTCAGCACTCTAAGAACAAACATACATACACAAGATGTTCTGAAAACATTTCTCAATAGAATAGTTAAGATTTGAAGCAAATCATTACAGTATGTAAAGGGATAACTCTTCAAATATTAAAAAATATTTGCTCTCCAAATGACTCATGGCCTAATGATTCTGGGCAGACAAAACGATACCATATTCATTTTAGTAAGTCAGTACAGATGTAGTAAAACATTCTAACACTAAATTTTCTCTTTTAAAGAATACATATTAACAGCAAATTTAATGTAACTTTAATTTGCCACATTTTAAGAGGAAAAACAAAATCACTGCACAGATAACAAACTCTTTTCCATTACCTCCAAAGAATAAAATTGTAAAACTAATTCTTACCTTTTTTGTTGTTGTTGTCAATGTATGGTATATTTCTGTTGTCCTTCACGACAAATTTCTCTACAATTTCTTCAATTGTTTAGATCCCAAATGATGTATTAAAGTATATGTAATTATTTTCAAAACATTCTTAATATTTAGTTAAGAAATACATTGAAACTATATTTTCAATGTTTCATGAGACTCAGAGAAATGTGATGTCTTTAAGACGTGGTGCTATGGTCAAAAGGATGCACTTACTGCCTCCCAATGTCTATAAATAAGCTATGGTTTCTTGAAAGATCCACAAAATGAAACTTTACTTGTTGTTATTAGTCATGTGAATTTATTAAAGGCTACCTTTGCTAGGAATGGAAGCCAACTACTTAGTAATTCAAATATTTTTCAAATATTATATTTTGTATACTAGGATTCTTACTTGGCTTCCATAGTCTTTCTTATTCTTTTCACTTCCATATTCTCCTTCTGAATTTTAATCATGTATTCTATTCTGGATGAAATACCCTCATTTTCCTCTAAAATGTAGCTGGTAAACAAAATCATGTAAGTGTATACATGTGAGGCAAGCTTGGATCTCTTTCATCTGTGACTTTTCTTTTAAAGTTCTCCTTGGCTTTACTCAACTGTGGGTTGTTATGGCTGTCATTGTCTCAGCTAAACTTAGACCCCAATTTAGATAATCATAGGATAAAACCCAAAGTGACGTACTATTTCAAAAAAAAAAATACTGATACTCCTTCAATATAGACAAGGGTGGCAGAGACACACTGCATTTAACATTCAGCCAGTTGTTCCAGAATCAGACTCTATTATTTCAATTGTCAGTGTAAACCTAACTATAGAGAGGCAAATAGGGAACAATAGCAACAAGAAAAAAAAAAAAAAAACTGCTTTTTGAGTTTCCTCAAGCAAAAATGCGTTAATAAGAAAAAAAATCCTTTTACAAAATACAGCAATATAATCAAGAATGCAGGACATGTGTTTTATCTAAAAGAATCATGTTGGAGAATTTAGCATTCTTCATCCCAACCCAAGAGATTTGATTCAATTCACATTTATTGAATCGAGTTAAAAGATTGTGTAAGCAATCTATCTTAATAAAGCATGCCACATACCAGTCCTCATTCTTGCTTTAAAGATAAAGAAAGTGACACAAGAGTCTGAACATCCCATTGAAACAATCCTTTCCAGTTGGAAAACTGGGTGATTGCTCACACTTCCTGGTAAGTCCACACTACAAACCACACCATTAGGAATAAACAAATTATGTAAAAATAGAATTTATATAGATTTTATCATTGTAATCATATATGCAGCATTTTCTTAATAAGTTTACACTAAAGGGCTAGAAAATTAAGGCACTGGGTGTAATTCCAAAAACTCACTGACCAATCAGGCAAAAACTGACCTGCATCTTTCAACAAAGTAGCTTTCCTGGCTCACTAGTTACTCGGCCTCTAGGTAATCCTAGACTGAGTCATTAGCAATCACTTCGCTCTGAATGACCCTAGGGGATAGGAAATGTGAATTCAAAGAAATTCAACTGGTATTTAGCACAACTTTATAGACCGTGTGAGCTCTACAATGTACACACATCGTGAACAGTGTAGGTGCCCTCTGGCCTGCTGGTGAACCCATATCCCACCTGCTTTGGGAATTGGCTGTTAATGCCTCATAGTTGTGACTTGCTGGGTAAACTGCCCTCCCAAGTTTGACTGGCACAGGGTAACAAGTGTTGTCCCCTTGCCTCAAGAATATAACTATGGTGTAATTTGTGTTTCTGAGATTCCCCTTCACAGTCAAGGCTCCAGTTGCAAACCCATCTTCGCTCAGCCTTCTTCCTTTGCTTTTTCCTGCTTCTCTCTCTCCTGCGGGCCTGAGATCACTTTCCAAATAAATCACATTCACCAAATCCCCATCACACGTTCTGCTTCCAAAGAACTCTCATCTAAGACATATAGATATCATTAAAACATCAAACTGGCTATTAAAAAAAAATAAGCAGGGCTCCTGGGTGGCTCAGTCAGTTGAGTGTCGTACCTGGCCTCAGGTCATGATCTCACGTTCATGGAGTTTGAGCCCCACATTGGGCTCTGTGCTGGCAGTAGCCTGCAGCCTGCTTTGGATTCTGTGTCTCCCTCTCTCTCTGCCCCTCCCCCACCCGTGCTCTGTCTGTCTGTCAAAAATAAACATTAAACAAAATTTTTTTTAATAAAAAAAATAAGCAAAAAGGCAAATTGGATAGAGGACATGAAAGAAGAATAGGACGAGAAAATTTTATTAGCACGATTTTCAAATGAAGCTATGACATTGAATATAATCTGCAATTTCAATTTAGCGCTTATTTTCTACATATTTGAGACCATTCTTTATGTTTAAAATGTAAATTATAAACATTTATAGTTTTATAATAAGCTATAAATGTATATAGTTGCAATGTATTGTTTAGATAATGGAAGTGGAAAAAAGATTTCCTTACCCTCTCTTAAACAGTTTTCTTAAGAGAAGACAAAACCCTTATTAAAAAAAAAAAATTAACATTTATTCTTTTTTGAGAGACAGAGAGTGAGTGGGGGAGGGACAGAGAGAGGGAGACATAGAATCTGAAGCAGGCTCCAGGCTCTCAACTGTCAGCACAGAGCCCTAGGCAGGGCTCAAACTCAAGGACTGCAAGCAAGATCATGATCTGAACTGAAGTCAGATGCTTAACCAACTGAACCATACAGGTGCCCCCAAAACCCTTTCTAAACACGCCTACCAACTTGTCAAGATTTGTCTTTCTTTCCTTTTTTCTTTCTTCACAGCATTGAGACCTAGCAAGAACTCTTTTTTTAATGTAAATGACACTCAATAACTACAATTGCCAATGTTTAAAAGTCAGTATTTTTCTCAGAACATTTTTTTAAATGTTTATTTGGGGTAGAGGGGTGGGGGGAAGCGGTGGCAAAAGAGGAGACACAGAATCCACACTCTGAGCTGTCAGCACAGAGCCCGACATGGGGCTCGAACTCAGAAACCATGAGATCATGACCTGAGCCAAATTCAGAAACTTAACCAACTGAGCCACCCCCGTGCCCCTTCTCAAAACACATTTTATTGAGACATTCCCCGATTGATTGGGTTTACATTGAATATTCCAAAGGCAGGGACTTTTGTATCCTTAGTGGCATTCACAGCAACTGACACATGGTCAGCATCTAATTATCCATTGGTTCAATGAGGAGTTCTGCTTAGAGCATCAGAACCACATAGGAGTGTTGGTGTTAATAATGGTTAAGGCCGTGGGCTTTGGTATCTGATGAAAGCCTAATTCTCCTAGTAGCTATGCAAACGTTTTGCTTATGGCCTTGGGAATCTAATGAGGTAACAGTTAACATGGTAAATGCCAAGTCAATCCTAGAATTGGTAAGACTAGTGGTATTATAGCCTGAAATTTAGACTCCATATAAAAGCCTAGTGACAAGGGTTTCTAATAGCGAATTCATGGTCACTTAAATAATACATTTGTAACCACATACATGTTGTTGGTATTATTTTCATAATAGTTATGAGTTGATCATCAGCAGTTTTCAGAATTATAAAGACAGAAAAGTTTTCTAATAATTCCCCCCAAAAAATCCACCTACAGTAAATTGACGGTCAGTAAAAGGATAGCCAAAAGCCAGCATTAATACCATCTTGTTGATTATCTAAGACACTTAAGATTCAGTAAGAACTAGTTCCTAAGCAAAGGACTTGATCAAAGGATAGATTATAAACTTGACTAATATGGAAATAAGTATCTGTGAGTTTTAGCGGTTATTCTTGTTGCTGCTATTTAACTCTAATACCAACACATTCTTTTGGTGTAAAGTTTACCTCATGCTCTTCACGCAAATGACAACTTGGAATTAGCACAACTAATAATTTTTTTTTAAACTGATAATTTCTTAAGTATCTCTCAAGAGAATTTACATTGGAGAGTTGAGTTTAGTGCTTGGATATAAAACTGACCATGTTTTAAGGTGTAAGGTGCATAGCTGAGGTGGAAACATAGCAATGGAAAAAAAAAAAAGACAATGAAACTGGAGATACTCATAAAATGGAGTAACCCGGAAGAATAAAAATATAAAAATATAAAAACATAGACTACCAGTACCTGAAAGATATGCTAGACTACTGGAAATTGTTTAATGCCATTGCAAATTAATCAGGTATAATTTTATTCATTCTTCAAAAACTTCTTGGTAATTTTTTAAGTTTGTTTACTTATTTTGAGAGAGAGGGAGGCAGAGAGAGAAAGACAATCTCAAGCAGGCTCTGTGCTTAGCACAGAGCCTGACATGGGGCTTGATATCAAGAACCATGAGATCATGACCTGAGCTGAAATCAAGAGTCAGATGCTTACTTAACCCAGGTGCTGCTCTTGGTCATTCTTAAATGGGCATTATACATCTGCTCCTTTAGATTTCCTATTTTTGTCTTGTATGGGTTTAACCCAAAAGCCACATTCAGAATCATCTGCTTAACTACCTACTTAAAGATCTTCATTAAGCATATTTTAATGTCATCATTTATTAAAGCTGAAAGTTGTTAAAGTTGAAATTTTCAGAAATGGAGTAATGTTCTGTATCTTATGTAAAATCATTCTTAAGTATCTTATTGTTATTCAATATTCTTCATGAAAGAATAATTTCCTTTTAGAGATATTAGCCACAAAATATCTTACTCCCCTGATGAATTAGTACATTTCCTTTTTATTTTTTAAGAAGCATACTACATAACCCATCATACCAAAAAAGTACTGTATGATGAAAGGAAAAGAGTGTTAACCCTATCATCATATGTATTCATGTTCCTATTCACAGAGCAATTCTCTGACTCTCAGTTCCTCCAAAATTCAACCTGGGCAAAACCCATTGGGTTTCAAAGTTATGAATAACTCCCTGTGGGTGGTGGATACTCTGGGCCCAAGGTTCTAGAAAGAGAGAGAAGAGAAATATGAGAGAAGACTGTTGGACTCTCAAAAATTTTACAGGCAGAAAACAGGCTGATAAAAACACTAAGCTGCTAACACAGGATATGCTTGAAGACAAAGGAAGAATTCCTCTGAAGGTGGGGTCTTATGGTTTGAGTGCACAGAGCACATTGTCACCCAATAATTTTTTTAAATGAGAAATAAGCATACTGAAAATGTCCAATATCCTTAGTCACTAAGCAAATTCAAATTAAAATCACAATGAGATGCAATGGCCACCAAAATGTCTGTAATTAAAAAGTCAGAAGATAAGAGCTAGTGTTGGTAAGGATGTTGAGCAATCTAAACTTTCACACATTGTGGGGAGAGCATAAAACAATTTGTCATTTCCTTATAAATTTACCCATGTATTTACCAAACAACCACAACTTCCTTTCTAGATTATCAGTCGCCCAAAATGAAAACCTATGTTCCCCAGAAAGTCAGGTACTCAAATATTCATAGCAGCTATATTCAAAATAGTGCCAACCTGGACAACCTAAATATCCATCCACTGGAATGATAGAACATATTTTATATCTCCCATTCAAAGAAAAATTACTCAAAGCTGAAGAATGGAATACCAATACACATATTGGTAATTCTCTAAAGCATTATGCTAAATAAGAGAAATCATATCTAAGAGAATATATACTCTATGAATCCATTTTATGAATTCAAGAAAGGCAAAACTATTATGATTGACAGGAAGAAAAAATCAGTGTCTGCCAGAGTTCAGGGGGTGGATTAAGGGGACTGAAGGCAAAAGGATTCAAGGGAAGTCCTTGGGCTGAGAGGAATGTTTGGAGTCATGACTGTGATGGTGGTGATAGGACTGAAATTTTAATCTTCACTCATGAAATTGTAATCCTTAGTTGGTGAGTTTTGTTATATGTACATCAGACTTAAATGAATAAAAAACTCAAACTACCACCAAGATTTTTAGTGTAATTATCTGGATAGTAACGCTCTCACTTGCTTGAATTCTATTTTTTTTTTTTTTACCCCCTCAGAGGAAGAGAGATGAATATATTGTAGCTAGAAGGCTCACAATTGCCCCTTAAAATCTAAATATGTTCACTGTATTATCTTCCTCACCTTAGTATTTACCGACTTAGTTTCTCTTCTGTTGGAAGTAAGGTTTGCAGCAGATGAATCTATGATAGAAGGAGGGAAACCAGTTACTGTTATTTTAATGGTCCAAATTAGAGATTATGAGGGTCATATATAGGACAACAGTAGCTGGAATGGAAAGACCCATTTTGATTCAAAAAAGTGTATTGAGGTAAAATTAGCAGAAACTTTAGTTTTCTTATGTGGAACTGTGGTAGAAGTAAGAAGTTTGAGACAAATCCCAAATTTCTGCCTTCATTAAGTTAGTAGGTAGTGATAACATTCACCAAGTTAGAGAGCAGAAAAGAACAGGCTAATCTGAAGAGTAAGAGGATGGGTTTGATTTTAGTCTATCTTTGAGGAGTTAAGGTGTATCTATTTAGAACTTTCTAGAAACAACTTGCATGTACCAGTCTGAAGCTGACAGCAAAGGTTCAGTATAAGGACAGAAATTTGAGATTATACAAGGAAAGGTTCAAACTTGAGAGGGATGTAGTCTCGCAAAAGAATACGCTAAGTAAAAAGAATAAAGTGTTGAAGTCGGATCTCTGGGTAAGACCAATGTGAAAGAGGCACAAAGAGAAAGTGGGCTCCATAAAAGGCAGAGAAAAAGGAAATGGTTGGGGAGATAGAAGCAGACAGGTAAGGTGGATGTCCATGGAGGAGAGATATTTAAGAGTGTGTTAGGAAGGTTAGTTCCTATTACAAATATATATTCTCCCAGTCTCAGTGGCTTAAATTCTGTCTATGTTACACTTTTTTTTTTTCTAGGTTATGGGAGGAACATGGTGGTCTGTAACAGTCATTCAAGGATTAAGACTTCTTCCAACTTTGATGTTCCTTAACAACACTCAGAAGAGGTCACAGATGCAAAATTATGGAAAATTTCACATCTATTTTTAACAATTTTGCTGTGGAAGTGATACAGAAAACTTGTACCTCATTCATTGGGGTGAGCTAGTCAAAGTAGCCACATCTAGGACTGAGGAGCTGGGAAATAGAGTCTAGTTCTGTGCCATATAATGGTGAGCACTAAAAATTACTGCCTGAAGAAACCAGAGTCCAATATCAAGGTGGCAGATATATCCAGTAAGGATAAGACCCAAAAAAGAAACTACAGGAGAGAAGCAAAGAGAGAGACAAAAAAGAGAGGCATCATTCATATAGCATTACCTAGAAGACATGGATGCAAGTGAGATGAAGCATAAAATGGAGAAAGTTCCACTGAGACAAGTTTACCACAGTAATAAAAACCTCATTTAAAAAAATATGTTTTTTTTATATCTCTCCTGGGTAGATGGCTTGATGAGCAGAATTGGTTTTCTGGTTTTTTCCTAATTTCTTTTTCCCAGTTAACTGGGAAAATTAATTATCCCGTCTTATGATTTGAATTGAGAATAAACAGCTTCTAAGGCAGAGCCCAGTGGAAGCCATAGACACATATCCCCATAGCCTTTTGACATTTCTCTCTCAACAACATGTCCTTTTCTACCAATTTGTAGGATTTACAGAGTTGAGGACAAGACCATTATGCTTACAATGCAGAAAGGGAAATTAATTTCCATCTGTTCCTGTCCTGTCCCACCAGAAGTAATTTCTACCAATTGATATGAACGGTACACAAGCTATTGGAACGACACAGAAATCTCTTGGCAGAGGGGTGCCTGGGTGGCTCAGTCAGTTAAGCATCTGACTTCAGCTCAGGTAATGATATCATGGTTTAGGAGTCTGAGCCCCGTGTTGGGCTCTGTACTGAAGCTCAGAGCCTGGGCCCTGCTTTGGATTTCATGTCTTCCCCTCTCTCTCTGCCCCTCCCCCACTCACACTCTGTCTCTGTCTCTCTCAAAAATAAACATTGAAAACAAAACAAAACAAAAAGATTTCCCATAGCATCTCAGAATAATGAGAAAATTCACTAGGGCCTTAGGAACCACATTAAATGATTGTTCTGTGGATAAAAATGGTCAGATATTCCTTTCATGTGATGCAAAAGAACTAAATGAAAGAAGTTGTTTTACACTTGAGGCCTAATAAAATAGAATGGACCCTGGACAGGCATGCATAGGTATATATGTCTCCCAGAGACTTCTCTGAGCTAGCTTATCCTATGACTAAAGCTAAACCAAGGTTTGATGGATAGTTATACGTAAACCTAACAAAAGCAAGCACTTAACAGATGTTCTCTTTAGCTCCCTAGAAATTTTGGGGTAAGCTAGAGAGAAACAAGCTCCTTTCTAGTCCCAGGGAAAGTATTTTTATACAAATATCAAGTTAATCATAATTAAAATTTGTTTCTTTTTATTTTTTTTTAATTTTATTTTTGAGATAGAGACAGAGCATGAGTGGGAGAGGTACAGAGACAGAGAGGGGGACACAATACAAAGCAGGCTCCAGGCTCTGAGCCGTCAGCACAGAGCCCGACACAGGGCTCCAACCCACAGACGGGGAGATCATGGCCTGAGCCGAAGTTGGACGCCCAACTGACTGAGCCACCCAGGCACCCCAAAGGTGTTTCTTTTTAAAAGTATTCCCTTAGGCAATCTAAACTATAACAAAAGTAAATTTTTATTGAGGAAATGGCTTTAATATTTATAAAATGCTTAATAAATTACATATTTTGTCTGCCAGAATCCCTTTTCATGGTTATTTACTTGCCTTCCTATGCAGGCAAGTCTAACATTTACCCTTGGCATATATCCTGCAAAGTCATTTTTTCTTAAGTCATGTGGCCCAAATGACGTATTTTAAGACATTTATAATAGTTATATTAAATTTTAAAATGCTCTTTTGAGTCAGAATGACACAAGAAACCAATATCACCAGCAGTTGGTGAAATTTAACAGATGGCTGTCACTTGTTTCTACATTATTCTATTTCTGTTCCCTTCCTTTTGCTTAAATTTTTTTTAAATGTATTTCTTTAGAGTAACAGAACCCACAGTTTAGAGCAAAATGACATATAATCAACTCTTAGTCTCCATTCTCTTCCCCAGAGTAGGTAAAAGTGATCTGAGCTGGGAAATCAGAATGGAAGAGACACCTTTAAGCAAGTTCTCCTAGATGGCTTCCCAAGGTGGGGGGCAGGGAAGGACTTTTTCTTTCCATTATAGGGGTGGCTTTACAGTTTTCCTAAGCCTACAAGTCTAGCAAGATTTACTTTATTTCCATTCTAATAACGTTCATTCTTTATCAAAGAAAGGCAAAGAGAAATACAAAACGCTGAGCAAAATTTGCAATCTTTTTGCAGCTCTGAAAGTAAATATTTGTAGCATTATAAAGCATGCTGCAAAATCCTATAGCTAAAATAAGAGACTCTGAATGGCATCTTTTTTCTAACTGTATAAACAGCTGGTCTTGGACAGAAGTTTGGCTGAAATACTTTACTTTCCTGGACACCATGTTTACCTTGAATGATTCAAGGAATTTGCACAGTGTGAGATAACATCTGTTACCAAGGTATGTGGAATGCATCTACTCTAATTGCTCTTCCAACAAGAGAACTTGGCACTTTTTTAGACCAGAAAAAAAAACACACACAATTTTTGAAAAACTGCATGACATAATGACATCCTGCATAAGAACTGAATAGACTAGTGAACTAATTGTTGACTTATAGTTGTTGGTTGGAATGCTGAATAGCAGGAATACTTTCAAGTCAAAATTAACTTTTTGTTCTATTAACATTTATTAATGCTAACACTATAGAATGTTCAGTGTAGTGAGCTAGAATAATTGCAATTCAGGTCTTTATGGTTAAGTACTACATAGAAATTTCATAAGATTTAACTCAAATTGCAGCTACTTCATAGTTTGCCTTCTTTTTTCCAGTAGCATTCTCTTTTTTGGCCACAAGGTTAGTGCTTTTATATTTTATAGTTGCTCCCTAGACCTACAACAGCCATACTGGGGATTCCATTCCTGCTTATCATACTCCCACAATTTCTGAATGTGTTCTGATCCCTCAAATATGGATCTCCACTTCCCATTCACCAACTGTACCTGACCAAGAAATTCATCAGATCAGGGATTGATAGTAGAAAGGTAAGTTAACTAGAAAAGTAGGGCTAGCACTGGAGGAAATGAGGGCTTATCACAGTAACAACAGGGAGGACAGACAGGGAGGAAAGGGGAACCTGAATGAGGTTATGGATCAATTGGACAGAACCCAGTAAAATGTTTTAAGTGTCTAAGCAGGGTCTGTTTTAACAGACCTCCAGCTTAGAAAGATCATTTTGTCAGCTATGTGAAGAATGGTTTAGATTGAGGCAAAACTAAAAGAAAGGAAGAGAGAATTTCATAGCAGTGGTTTATGTGAGAAATGAAAGGACCTAAAAAGTGGTAGTGACAATGGTGAGGGGGAAAACTGGAAGGATTCAGAGACATTAAAACAATAATTCATGTCACTAATTTAGAAATAATATTATAATTGTATATATGGACAAAATTATCTGTATAAAAGAAAATTAAGACTCATTTCCTTAGCAAATAATTCCCAAAGGATTAGGAAATTGACTTCTTAAAAAGAAAAAAAATCAAGGAGTCCCCGGGTGGCTCAGTTGGTTAAGTGTCTGACTTTTGATATCAGCTCAAGTCATGATCCCACAGTTCACGAGATCAAGCCCCATGTCAGGCTCTGTGCTGACAGCATGGAGTCTATTTGGGATTCTCTCTCCCTGTCTGCTCTGCCCCTGCTCTGCTGATGCATGCATGCTCGCTCTGTCTCTCAAATATAAATAATCTTTAAAAAAATTGAGGCAGACTTATTTAACTTTGTTTGAGGATGCAAATTTGAGTATTTTTCTAATTATCACAACATTCTCAAAGAAATCTGTTCCCTTATCAGGAAATTGAAGCTTAGAGATAGAACTTCAGGTTATATTCCAATTTACTTATTTTCTCTTCAGTTGTGTCAGATGTGCTATTAAACTCACGCATTGGTGTCTTAATTTCAGACACTGATTTTTTCTGTTCTTGAAATTTTAGTTTTTTAGTTCTTGAATTTCCATTTAGTTCTTTTTGAGCAGAATCAAATACAGCAACTTAGTTTTATCTTTTCTATTTAGTCACTATTTTACAGTATTCACACAGGTCAAAATTTTACTATGATGTTCATGACTTCCATTGGATCATTGGGAAGCCACTGTGACATCTGAAACTCAGGGCCAGTAGGAATGTAAGACAAGTAGGGACCAAGAGGAGACCCCTCACAGGTGAAAAGCATTGGCAAGTTGTAGTTTGGGAACTAAGAGGCTACAAATTTGGTAACAAATAATCAAGAAGTCCAAGCCTAAAAAGTAACGTCCAAGGCTAAATGTAAACCACATGTCACTAGGAAAAATTGGGGGATGTCTGTAGGCAAAGGTTAAAGTGACTGAAAAGTTGACATTGGCAAGGGCAACAAGAATGTTCAAATCCGAGTATCTCCATAAATTGCCCCATGGAGTTAAGTCCTATGAGTAAGGAACAGAATCAAGAATTCATGGTACTGGCTCTTTCATGAGCATATTGCAACTTGATCATTTATCACTTTGATTGAGTCACCAATATTTCTTTCAATTGTGACCACCACAACTGCCTTTTACATAACTACTGTCTTGTCCTGCTATAGTTTATTGTCCACAGAGTAGAAATATCCTTTAGAATATAGGTAAGATCATGCCACATCCTGGCTCAAAACCATCCAACAATTTACCATCACGATGACAACAGAAGATGAACTCTACCTCATAGCCTATAAGGATCCTGCATAATATGGCCCTTGCCCACTCCCACTGTTTTGTAACTCATCTCACTCAATGTGCTCTAACCACGTTGGACGTTTCCTCCCATGAGCATTTGCATTGGTCTTAGAGCCTGGGTCTTGCTGGTCCTTCAGCCCAGAAAGTTTTTTCCACAGATGGAGATGTGGCTTGATTTCTTAGGAGAAGCCTTTCTTGACCACCTCATTTAACATCATTTCCAGCTCTTAGCCTGGCTCCCATGACCATTCTATACATTTACCTTTATTTCATTTTTCTTCATAGCATGTATCCACACCAGAACTTGTATTATATGTTTTTTTTTTAATTTTTCCATGTTTATTTTTGACAGTGAGAGAGACAGAGAGAGAGAAAGAGAGAGAGCAAGCAAGCAGAAGAGAGGCAGAGAGAGAGTGAGACACAGAATCCAAAGCAGGCTCTGGGCTCTGAGCTGTCAGCACAAAACCCAACACGGGGCTCAAACTCACAAACTAGGAGATCATGACCTGAGACAAGTTCAGTCTCTTAGCTCACTGAGTCACCCAGGCATCCCTATATCTATTTCTTTGTCCCCCACAAAGATGTATGATGAGCAGGAAATTTATTCAATCTATTGGTCTCTCTCAGAGGCATAGAAGATTGCCTAGAAAATAAGTGTTCATTATCTATTTGTTGAATTAGCAAATGAATGAAAAAAGAGATACATGCATTTAATCCCACTCAGGGAAAGAGACTGGGATGACCCTGGCCAAATCATACTGATGATCTCTGTGTTAGCTAAGTTCAGGGAACTAGATGGAAGCAAGAATGAAAGGGAGCCCAGCAGTTATCAATTGGCCATGGCATCACTACTTCATTCCAATTCCTAGATAGATGTTAGAGCCAAGGCTATAGACACACTTCCTTTATTAGTTGCAGTTACTAAGGACTACGGGCGGGCTTGGGTTCCCCAGGCTGTTAGCATAAGCAGGGGGTTAGGGTAGGGGGAAATACTCTTAAGTTTAGCTGTGAGGAAATGCTGATAAGGGAAGAAGAGGAGTAAGAACCCTAACAGTTGTGAAAGCAGATTCCTTTTGGTTTTCCCAGCATTGTCCCTGCTCATTAGTATTCTAGGTGTTTTCAGAACTTCATTAGTGACAAAGAAGCACTTCCCATAGTACCCTCATTCCTAGAAAGTAAGAGCACATCCAGGGGAAAACAGAGTACTGTGTTCTGGAAATGATTGTGCTACACAATGAATTGGTGAAACCACAGGCTGGGGCTGCGTATCAGATCAATTGGAGAAGCATGGCCTCTTTACTCATATTAACTAAGAAATACTTGAAAGATTCTGTTATAATCAAAACATACACATAAGTTTCAGCCTAGATTTATCTCCAGTTTGGTGGGTGGATTTTTTCCCCTAGTCTCCAGAGGTAAGAATGATTACTTCTTATATAAGGGTAGGATTTCTATCTTTAAGAAATATCAGTGTGTGCCTATTTCAAGCAGTCCATAGTTAGAAGACACTATCCTGCAAACCCAGCTTTACTAAAGTTAGAAATCTGCTTGCAAATTCTGCCTCCAAGCTGTGTCATAAAACTGGTTAAGCTTAACTTACTCAAGTGCATGCACCTTAATGAAGGCAGTGAAGCTTAAGATAGCCTCCCCCCCCCCCGTTAAAAATATTATTTATAATCTCTGCTTGAAGTGTTAACAAAAACGTATTTTACTCATTGCTCTAAATATTTCTGTAGTGCTAAAGAGTGCCCCATGTTCAAGGAAGTTGCCCACCATAAATGACGAAAACATAAAACACAAATATAGGCAGCTTTTTAAAAAGGAAAGCAGGAACAAAGAAGGGAGGAGTGGGAAGAAGTGAAACAGGTGTAAATATTGGGAGCCAAGTCAATCCCATGGGCTCTGCTGCCTTTTCTATGAACATTTGCAGAGGTGTAAAATTACAGGGAATTTCTCATACTTTAGAAACATACGTGCAAAAGAAGGAGGTGAGGAAATGGTAGGCAAAGTGGAACTTGGAAACCTGGGGGTTCACTGACGACTGGGTTCGACAGAGATCCAGATTCACTCTTCCCCACCTTCCCCAGCATTAACTCAAACCTTTTCAAAGCTTAGTTTTTGGTTTTGTTTTATTCTCTATTTTTGGTTGCTGCTCTGCATCTGTATCTTTGTGTTTACTAAATAAATATTTTTATTTTTATATTGTTTTTTAATTATTTTTAATTTCCTTATTTCTATATGCAAACTTTTTCTAGTTCATGTTGAATGCTTAGTTTACTTGTTCATAGAATTCTTGGTGTTTTGTTTATTAAAAATATTTTAAACTAAAAAGTTCCTTCTAATTGCTATTTTAGCTTTGTCGCTCAGATTTTGACAAGATACTATAAATAACTTACATAATTTTCTAATCACTCAAACTTTTAATTGGATAGATCCCCAGTATCTCTACATAAATATTGGTTTATTATACCTATCACTTTCTAAGAAGTTTATGTTGATATCTTCAACATTAATTGTTAGTATGTGTATATATATATATATATACATATATATACATACACATATATATGTATATATATGTATATATATATATGGTAATTTTGTCAGTTGCTTTATATAATTTGTTGAGGGCATACATGTTCACATTGATTACATATTCTAATTTATTCCCCCCCTCCACCCTCTTTAGCATTGTATAAAACCTTTTTGAGGAATACTAATATAGCATAGGAAGCAAAAGCACAAGTTTTAAAGCCAAACACCCAGAGTCTAAATCCTGGTTATCTAACCATATTTTCAATTAGCATATTTTTAAGAATAATTTTTTTCTGCCCATGATTAATTTAATTTTTCACATTTCAAAATGCTAGGTGATCATGGCAACTTGTTTCACTTCTGAATTTCTATATTCCTTATCTGTAAGATAGGGTATCAATGGTGCTCTCCAAAATTACTGTAAATATTAGATGAGGTACAACGGATACAGGTTTACCATGGTAGTTAATAAGTAAAACAGTCTCTATATACCTATTCACCTGAAACATCCTGATCCATTGTGTGACTGCTAACTCACTTTCAGGGGGAACACCACTTCCCCAGGATAACTGACAACTCTTTCCTTTGAAACCTGTACCCTGAAAAGGCTGTAGTAATAGTTCTATTACTTATCTTGCTCTCCTTAAGAGACGGAAAGATTCATAAGGAAAATCCCAATTCTTCTTTACATTTTTATCTCAAAAGCCTAGCAAATGGTCAGCCATATTCTTTAGGGGCATCCTTTTTTTTTTTTTTTTTTTTTTTTTTTTTAAGAAATAAACAAGGGTGCCTGGGTGGCTCAGTGGTTGAGTGTCTGACTTCGGTTCAGGTCATGATCTCGCGGTTTCTGAGTTCGAGCCCCACGTCAGCCTCTGTGCTGACAGCTCAAAGCCTGGAGCCTGCTTCGGGTTCTGTGTCTCCCTCTCTCTCTGCCCCTCCATCGCTCATGCTCTCTCTGTCTCTCTCACTCAAAATAAACATTCAAAAAAATTTTTAATAAAAGAAATAATATGACTAATCTAGAATAGCATTAATGAAGAACTTTCTACAGTAATGGAAATGTTCTAGGTCTGGGTTGCCCAATAGGATACCCAATAGCCACCTAAGGCTATTCAACACTTGAAATGTGGGGATTCAAGAAATTATTTTTTTTTATTTAATTTCAATTTAAATCCTCAAATTTAGCAGGAAGCTACTATATTGGACAGTTCAGGTCTTCAAACTTTAGGTTGTAATTTGTGTAGCTTAGTAAACTCTCCAAGTTTACAAGTCCTTACAGTAACTTATAGGATATGACTGCCCCCAACCACTAATCCTCTCTAACCCCTCCTCCTACTTCCTCCCTTGCAGTCACATTGCCCTCCCCGCTGTCATGCTCTCAACCCCAGATTCTTTAGTGGTTATTCCTTGCTCAAAAAAGCTTCCTTTAGATATTTGTTCCCCAATCTCAATTCCTTCTCATCTTTATTCAAATGAAAGCTTCTGAATAAAGCCTGTGGACACAGTTTCAAAAATTTCTACCTTCTAATATATAATATATATTAATTATATATATTACATATTATATATAAATATATATAATATGTAATATATATAAATATATAATATGTAATATATTATATATACAATATATAATATATAAATTATTACATATAAATATATATTATATATATTTATATATATATATTAGAATATATATCTAATGATATAATATCCCTCTTCCCTCTATTCCCCCCCGTTCTGTAGGCCTTCAATGTCTGCTATACTCTATTTACATTGTTTATTGTCTATAACTGTCAACTAGAATTGTGCTAAAGGGAACAGGGATCTTTTTTCTGTTTTGTTCATTACCATATCCCCAGCTGCTAAATTAATTCTTTCCATGGTGAATGTTCAACTAGTATGTGTTGTATAGGTATACTGACAATATTATGAATTTTAAAAATCAGACAGAATTGTACCTTAACACCACCTACTCCCCGAGTCTGTCCAAAATTTGCTGTCCAAATCCAAGGAGTTGAGCTTGCATGAATTTTTTAATTCCCAAACAAGAAGCTTACAAAATGGCATGAACAAAATCAAACTACAGGGAGACTGGTTCATATTGCCCTAACCTATTATACTTCAAGACTTGGCTTGTACTCAAACTTTTCTATTGCCTTCTGGCAATGTAGAAGAGGAACTGAAAGTTTGGTTTGTGATAAACATTTGTTGTTCTCTAAAGGAACAACTTAGGGCCTACGGTCTCTTGAATTTTACAGTTACTGCCTGCATGCCTTTCAAAGTGGTGTGACTATCGCTATGGATGCATTCTACATTCCATGAACCCTCAACACTGAACACAGCACTCAGCGTTCGTGGTATAAAGTTGTGGTTTTTTTCTTCCTGCGGCTGACCCAGTACTTCTTCCTTCTTACCCTCAACTCTCCCCCTGAAACCTGCTTCGTAGGCTCATAGAGCTACGAAAAACATTAAGAATGGTAAGATACATCCACTTCCCCTACTATTGTTCTTATCCATATGTTTAAGAAAATCTCAAATATGTGTTATTCAGAGTTTTCACTGATTCAGGCCTAAGCAAGTATGGCTTCTTTGACTGTCCTGGAAGGCTAACATTCAGTTTGGCTCATTAAGACGAAACACCTAGTTTAGAGACTATATAGAACCCTTGAAATATTTATGTAAGAAAAAAAAAAAAGACAGTATCTTGAACATTATCCACATCTTACAGACGTTCAACAAATAAGTAGAAAAGTTAAATACGAAAAAAGATTCCATAGTGATTTACCCCATCCATTACCTATAGTCTAAGAATATATTGTGCAAAGTAATCATGTCCAGTCTCAAAATGGACCTATTAACAAGTTAAGAAGGGCTAAATCCCAAGGACATGCTTGTTTAAGCAGAAAAATCACCAATTGGCAATTCCTCATCTTGGGGTAGTTATTAGGAACACAACAAGTATAATTTTAAGAGGAAGGAGGAGACAGAACCTCTTTGAAGCCTTTACCTGCTCAGTGTAGTGCAGCATTATTGACAAGAAGGGTCTCAGGAACCCCCAGGACACAAAATCCCTGTCCTGTCTTTTCACTATAAACTATTCAGATTTAGGCAAATTTGCTTACATGCTTTTATTTCTCAATTCTATGCTCTTGAAAATAAAGGGATTTAAAGTTCCTAAACATTGGATGGCTGAATACACTTACATAGCATTAAAAAAATTTCAAATACTCTAGCAAGATATTAATTGCAATTTTAAAATTTGCTTATCAATTGTATAAAAAGGAGAAAAAAAGGACTAGTAAAGCTGTTGATAGTATGTTCGTTTTATTTATCGTAATATATATTAGAATTACATATGCCTGTGTGTATTGAAGATATGCCATCCCAAATTATGCCACTCTAGCATATTGATTATTTTGAGCAAATGCAGGGAGAGGCTTTCTCTGAACTCCCCTCATCTGTCTAGAGACCAACCCTCCAAAAGGAACTCAGTTGTCACAGATTATCCTCCCTAGGACTTTCGTTTTGGGGGGACGATTGACTCATCACAGGAGAGGAGAGAAGAAGTCAACACCGTGCTCAGATATACTTTGTCACAAACTAGCATATCTCCCATTTATTTTTCTAAGCCCATTCATCTTCTTGTTAAATGTTTATTTATTTTGAGAGAGAGAAAGAAAATGAATGGGAGAGAATCCCAAGCAGGCTCCAAGCTGTCAGCACAGAGCCCAACCTTGGACTTGATCTCAGCAACTGTGAGATCCTGACCTGAGCCGAAATCAAGAGTCAGATGCTTAACAGACTGAGCCACCCAAGCACCCCGAAGCCCATTTATCTTTTTTTTTTTTTAAAGAAAATCCTCTACTCTCCCCCAAGAGACCCACATGCCTCCTCCCGTTTCTCTGTTATGATGGTATTTCAGCCTGAAATCTAAGCCAGCCTCTTCTACATCCAAGGGCTATGATTGGGCCCACCTGGATAATCCAAGACACGTTCATCTCAAGATCAGCTAAATAGCAACCTTATTCTACCTGTAAGCCAAATTCCCTTTTGCCATGTGGTTGAACACATTCACAGGTTCTGGAGCTCACAGAATTGTTAATTTTTCTCTGGATATCACCCATGTTTGTATGTTAATAAGCTTCTGTTTGTTTTTCTCTTCCTAATCTTTTATTACAGGAGTCTCAGCTAAGAACTCAAAAAAGCAGAGAGAAATTTATTGTTTCCCCCATAGTACACTTTCACACAGCTCATATATATCTATTTCCAGAAGCATGTGAATGAGGAAACATTTTTCTTCAGGTTACTCTTCAAGGTCTACAGTTCTAAGTACACCCCTTGGGCCCCTTTTCAATATCTGTTGCCTCTTAAAAGGTACAGTGGCCCTGAATTCCAAACACTTGTGTTCAGTGGATTCTAAAATCACTTCTGATCTACTGGGTCTGTGAGACATTGACAAGGAGCAAACCAGAGATATACATCCTTTCTCCAGATTCTTTGCCAAGCGAAAGAGGGTGTATTTATTTTCATTTCTGCTGTATCAAATTACCACAAATGTAGTAGCTAAACCAATACTTTATTATCAGTTCTGAAGGTCAGAAGTGCAACATGGGTCTTACTCGGCTACAATCAAGGTGTCTACAGAACTAAGTACCTTTCTGGAGACTTCAGGGCAGAACCCATTTTCTTACCTTTTCAGCTTCTAGAGGCCCACATACTTTGGCTCACAACCGTCTTTCTCCATCTCCAATGACACCAGCATCGCACTGAACCCTTCTCACAAGACCATCTTTCTGCTTCTCTCTACTTGCTGCCCTCTAATGCTTTTAAGTGTTCCTGTTATTAGATTGGGCCCACCTGGATAATCCAGGCCCACCACATCTCAAAGTCAGCTAATTAGCAATCTTATTCCTTCTATACCCTAAATTTGCCTTTCCCGTGTAATTAGACGTATTCACAGGTTCTGGACAGAGAACATGGACATCTTTGGGGATGGTTATTTTGCCTACCACGGGGAAGACAAAACTCATTTTATTGTCCAAACAGGAATGCCGATGTCTTGTATTATTCCCACTGCATGTATCTCCTATAGCTGCGTTTGATTGATCATAATTTTAAGGCTATTTAATGGCTGCTGTTTATGTTAAGGGGCTGGGGACTGGGGAAGAAAAGGCATCCAAAGAAGAGTAAAAGGGAAAAAGAAAAAGTAGAGAAAACTACAGGTGACGGAGTGAAAGAAGCAGAGAAAAAGAGAGGAAATGGGGAAAATACTCTTCACCTGGAAGAGGAGGAGAAAGGAGAAATCTCCATTGAAAAAGCTCAGCCAAAACAAAGAGTAAATAGTCCATCTCTGTTCTCAATGTTTCATGTAAACCAAATTCAGTTAGTGATCCAGAACTGGTTTCATCAGGTTCTAATGAATTCTTAAAAAAGGAAAATAATATCAACCTTTTTTTTTCTTTTTTACATGTTTTTTCTTTTCTCCTTCCATAAGAAATGGTTGTATTTTAACATTTTATAGTATATATAGAAAAAGACACTTCAACTAGGCTCAGCTGTTCACCAAGTTCTCCTCAATCAATAACTAAATTGCTTACTGTGGCTCCCTCCCAGTGGCTGGTCTCTTGAGGGCAGGATTAATGTTTTATCAACCACTGTAAATCAGTCAGACATAATTTCTGGCACAATGTAACACCTCAAAATATTAATTAATAAAATCAATAAATAACCAGTTGCGTTCCTCCAATTTTCTGGCCTCTTAATCTAAATTTCCAAACGCATCACTCAAACTAAACAAGAGCGCAATTCGATTCAGAACTAGAACAGAAAAAAGAGAGAAGGGTTATAGGGACGAACATGATGTAGGCATGATATCTTACATTTTCCCATTAGATTTAAGATGCTTTTTTAATTTGGGGGCGTCTGGGTAGCTCATTGGTTGAGCATCCAACTCTTGATTTGGGCTCAGGTCATGATCCTAGAGTCATAGGTTAGAGCCCTGTGTGGGCCCACCCTAAGCGTGAAGCCTACTTGGCATGGTCTCTGATGCTCTCTGCCCTTCCTTCGCTGACACGTGTTCATGGGCACGCTCTCTCTTTCTTAAAAAAAAAAATAAAAAATTAAAGATGCTTTTTTTATTTTAACTCACAATTCACTAGAGGAAAACTAGATGTTTCCTTTTTTTCCTTTCCAAATATTTCATCTTGAAAATGTGATTTTTAGCTACAAATTTATTTTAACAAAATCACACCACAGCAAAATGGCTTACACACCCTATACAGTTTATCAAGAGGGGATTTTGCATGCCAGTGGTGAATAGATTTGTTGGTCAGAACACTGCTCCTTTCTGTTTCTACATAATGATAACATTTGGAGGAACTGTCTTTTTTCCAGGTCCCCTGCTCGTTGCTCTAGAGATCCTATATCCCACTTAATAAATCTTCTTATCAAGACTAGCCTAAAGCAAAACTGTGACTTAGAGAAGTTTCCGAATTCTCTCTGCTCTCAGCCCCCTAGGGCCTCAGGCTGTCACAAAGGTGCCACCCCTGACACCCGCTACCTCCTCTGCCATTTCTGATAGAGAACTCCCCCTCTGGCCTTCTGCATGGACACACGCACGCACAGCCACAGCCTCAGGTGTGAGATTCCGAGGATCATCTTAATGTCTAACTCTTTGCCAGAGTTAATTTACACCTTTTTTTTTTTTTTAAGCCAAAACATATTTGCAGATGGTTAAAAATCAAGTTTTAGGGGAACTTGTAATAAAAATCATCAGTCCCCTGTTTGAATTCCTCTTTTCTAAAAAATGTTCCTCTTTTTAGAAGCAGATTTTTAAATCTTCCTAGCTCTTGCCTGCTAATACTATGATTTCTTTTTATTTTTTAAATTATTTCCACATGTTATCAATTCACTTTGTGCTTTAATCCCTAAGAATTTATCCTATACTACTTCATATCACTCTTCTTCTTCTTTCTGATATAATTCGGTTACATCTCCATTCCTCTATAATTTAAACTACATACATTATAAAGCAAAAAGTTCAAATATAGCTATAATGACGATGATGATGATGATGGAGTCATGAAAAATCATGTTCTGAAGATGAGTTAATGGGATGGAAAAAGATTCACCACCAAAAATGAGGTGAAAACTAAAAACTACATATTTGAAATATGTATGATTCAAATTCTATAAAATATCGAGATTCTATGTAAATAAAATAATAGAAATGAAATGTATAATAGAGTTGATAATATTCCTCTCAGAGAAATAGAATTATAGTTTTTATTTTCTTCTTTCTAATTTTCTAAATTTTCTATAATAAATATATATTTTTTTATAATAAGAAATTTCAGAGGGAAAAATACCTCCTTGTTAAGTAAAAGAAATGAATACCTAATGGTGGAACAGCTACAGTGGAACCGGCCAGTGTACAGCTCATTTCAGGCCATGCCCATCCAATTATATGAATCTAGAGATGCTTATCCTACCCAAACCCTCCTTTCCCACGTAAAATATGCAAACTGGTGGCAGTCCAGAGATCTAAATTATTATGAAAATGCAGGACAGCATCAGAACTTTTTAAAATGAAAATGCAACAGTTTTAATTAAGTGCATAATACATATGTATGAGTGCTTTGTCTTTTGAAATAGAAGACAGCTGCTTGGTATGGGTTTGAAATCCCATTTAAAAATGTTTAATCCTATGCTAATGATCTAAAGAGAAAAGGAAGTGGCAGTCAATAACATTTTACTTTAATATAAAACGTTTTTAATGCCAGTGGTGTCCTCCCTATTCCAGTAATAATTCAAAACGTTTTCTCTTACAGTAGCATAATTTCCTGTGGTAGTGTCTCCTATCTCTAAGAAATACACCAAATTACTTTTAATGAAGAGCTCTTTGTACACTGTTGAATTTAAGAAATTCTATCTCCTTCTCAATACTCAAGATTATATATCTCACGAACCCAGTTCAGAGAGAGTGAGACTGGCTGAGTTATGTCCTCTCCAGCCCCCAGGAAATTCCAGCTGACCAGGCCACACCCTCTCCTGCCTACTCCTACCTCCTCCATCTGGGCATGGAGAACTCAAACAGGATTTCTGGATCTGCTTCCATCAGCCTACATTTTTCCATTTAACTTCTGGCAGTCTGGCCAACTACCAGAGGGTCGGCCAGGCTCTTTCCCACTCACAGAAAGCACACTGGTGGCACGACCCTCTGCTTGTGTGTGTGTTAGAGACCCTAAATGTGTGGCCACCTGAACCTATCTGGGACTTGGCATGTATTTCTTGGAATGACAAATTCGTGACTAGCTCCTTATTTTGTCTGCCAGGATGTTCCCCCTACGTTTCTGCTCTCCAGCCAGAGGAGACAGGAAGAAGAGCCTGTCTCTGTTTCACTACTCATCAACTTGAGGTCACTGTGAAAGCTGGAGACATTCCCCTTGCCAGTCCCTAATTGGAGGGCCCTGTTCTTAGGGTTTCCGCTGCCCCTTTCCCCTTATTTCTCCACTAAAGGCGGGTGCAATATCAACTCATCTATTACAGTACAAGTTAGCTTCTCACCACCAGAGTTCAAATTGAGTTTTAGCTCCTCCTTTTTAGCCTCATGGCCTTGATCAAGGAACTTAACATTTCTGTGCCTCAGTTTCCTTAATCTATAAAACAGATAATAATAGTACCCAAGTCCTGGTCATAGTAAGGATTAAATTAGATCATATTTATAAAGTGTTAAAATCAGTGCTTTATCTACCATAAGGTCTATATAAATGTACTATTACGAATACTACAGAAGGCACACGGAAATCACACACACAGATATACTTTTAAAAACCCTGGTCCAATCAGATGGAAAATGGGAGGGCTTATTTATTGGGAAAATAAACCTCAGGAAGGGGAAGCTTCTCCCTAGCAAACTGTCCCCAAACCACAGCAGACCCTGAGTGACAAGCAATGTACTGCGAAATAACAGCAATTAGGGGTGCTCGGGTAGCTCAGTCAGTTGAGTGTCTGACTCTTGATCTAGGCTCAGGTCATTATTTCCTGGTTTGGGGGTTTGAGCCCTGCATTGGCCTCTGCGCTGACAGCATGGGGCCTGCTTGGGATTCCCTCTCTTTCCCCTCTCTCTTTGCCCTTCCCCCACTTTCTCTCTATATCTCTTCTCAAAATAAATAAATAAATAACAGCACTATACAAAGATGCTATTTCCCAGCTCATTCTAAGTCAAAAGTGACTTAAGGCAAATGAGTCGTAGACTAGCTTAATACTCGAAACACTGGGCTCTGAGAGCAAATCAGCACTCAAGGCAAAGAGTTAAGGATTGCTTAGAACCAGTCTTCATATCTGAGGCCCCCAGGACCACAGAGATCCAGACAAGATTCCAGAAGTGACTCAGAATAAAAACTGTGTTCAGCTATTTTTTCATTTGGCAGAAAGCCTCTATCTCTAGGACTTCAGGTCATCCCAGGCGGGGGTCTGGCACAAACGAGGCTCATCTGAAAAGTAGTAGCTAGATGAAGTGTTTTAGACGAAGACTTGATGATTCATTAGACTTCATCCATCCCTCTGACTCAATTCTGAATAAGTATACTAACAGGTGGTGATACAGCTACTGGAAATGGCTAGGCTCTTGGCTGTATTCCAACAGCACTACTATGATTTCATGCCTACAGCAAACCTTTCTGCAAATTACACCCACACTATAATCAGCTGCTGAGGCCTTTTGTGACTATTTATAAAGGGCACCCTTTAATTCACCCTTATAATTTATCTGGTAGCATTTGCTGGAAGTTTTAACAGCTGTGCAGAGCAAAGCCACTTCTATTAAGTGCCAGGTCTCTTTTCTAAGTGTAGAATATACCACATAGCCATGATATGGTAATTGATACAGCCGCCACCAGGTTCTTGTGTGAAACTATAACATTCCTCACTTTTTGGCAATCGCAAACATTTTAGAAGTGCCACAGAAAAAGTCTAGATTGTGTGGTCTGTACCTGCTCCAAAACAAAAAGCAGAGAGAAGTTTGCAACCTGAAAGCGGTAGTCTGATATTCGCCATTGACTGGTCCAACTTCTCATCAGAGAGGCGCATGAGATTCATCAAAGATGCTCTAGAACTGCTTTTATGTGCTTGCTAAATGGCCTCGTTAAAATTCAGATTGTGGGTCTGTAGAACTGGAATGTGCCTGAGATTCTGCCTTCCTGCAAGCTCTCAGGTCAGGCCAGAATGGACCGCACTCTGAGCAGTAACAGAGCTGGTATCAGGGACGGGAAGATTTGGGGAAACTGTGGGTCTACACGGACACATGTATGAAGATTGCATCATTGAACCATTTTGGTGCTTATGAAATCCTAAGTCTATTGACATCATAAAACTGATTATTATATCATCAACCTTTATTGCCTTATTATTTTTACCATCATCATCATTGTCATTGCAGATAGGGAAATCATAACCATAAGTAGATTCCGAAAAATAGATCCATGAATAAAATAGAGGGTTTGAAGTTGCACATGTGACACAACAGTACAGTTTTGGAGTTCATAACTATATTAAAAACCAGAAGACTAATCTTCACTCAGGTTAGCAAAGAAAGGAAATCAGCTGTTGGTGTTTGAGAAAGTCAATCTTTTATTCTTCAAGTTTCCCATCAATGGAGTACAAGAATTTAATTAATTGAGCTGTAAGTTTTTTGCTAGCTCTAAAATACTATGATTCGATAAATATAACCTTTCAAATTCACGATGATACCTGTCACATTTAAAACAAATGCATGTTTTACTGCATGCAAAATAGTACCTTTCACCATCCAAAACAAAAAACAACAACAAAAAAACCCTGAAACAAATAGTGACAGAAATATCATCTTATCACTCCTACTGATATTCAATCACAGTGACAACATTTATGAAGTGAGCAATCTCAAATATGTAAAGAAAAAAAATTCTTGGAATCAAAGACAAAGTACTTGTCTACCAATAGACCTATTGGTTTCTTTTGTATTATTACTTAAAAATTTTCATATGGAAACTATTTTCAAAGTACCTTTATTGCATATCAATAATATCATACAACTGAAATGACTGAAATGAAATGACTTTTTAAAAAATCAAAGATAATTTTTATGAATCTTTCCCTAATTGTTTCAGCAGAAGTAACTCAAAATATTTACAACATAACATTAATTTAGTGAGTATAACCTCCCCCAATTCATAACACGTACCAAACGCGTATCTTTTCCTGACTGTCTGTGTATATAATTCGGAGGGAAAAGAAGGCAGAATGTGAAACAATAGATTTGCTTTAAAAAAAAAAATGCCTGACATTTCCAAAATATCATTCTCCAGGAGATTAAGTTCACGTACATCTGAAAAAACAGAATGAAACAACGATATCTGCAGAACGTCCACCACACTATCCCTTTAATGTCAATGGATGCCTTCAGTTCCTGTTTTTCTCTTCCTTTTTGTTCAGAAGTTCTAACTGCTGTATCCTTTTATTCTTCTTTACCATATATGTGTTTCATTGTAGTGAGTGACACCCAGAGAGCTAGTGAGGCATGATCTTAAGTATTCAAGCACTTGCTAAAGTTTTTTCAGTGGGTCTGGCACTCCTTTCATTATACGAACTTTTTTCTGAGCCTTTCCCATAGTACATAGATGCTATATATGATTTGGTTAGTCAAGCTATTGCTATCAACAAACTAGCAATGTCTACATTAGCCACTTTATATTATGTTACTCAGTTCTCTCAACATTTAATCCATAGTCCATTAATCTCACTCCTGCTGTGTTTTAATGTTTTAGTGACAGTCATAACTCAAACTAATTACATTTAAATTTCATATAGATGAAGAGTTCATAATTACCCTATGTGGTGCTTTCTTGAAGGCAAAAGACAAAAATATACAGACAAAATTGTCAGACTCAGCACGAATAGTAAATACACTGAGTTTGTATAATATAATTCTATGACGTGTACATTTCTAACAAGTTGTGTTCATTTGAAATTTCCCACTACTAACCAATAGTGGTGTGCAGAAGCAATTGATTAGTTCAGATTTTAACAATCTGCTTTAGGATCTGGTTTCTAGAAACACAATGGATTTCAATAAAGGGAATTCTTATGTGTTTTCCACATTATGTGTTAGTTACACAACTAGTAACTCTAGTTGTTTGATACATTTTTACTGTCTAAAAAACAACCTCTTTGTAGTTTTGAAGAATTTTTCAGCAATACACACACACACACACACACACACACACACACAGAGGCTACAGTGATAACACTTTTTCAAAAATTGATATTCAATACCCTAGGATAGTTGTAGCGTCATGAAATATACACACCTAACACCTAGGAGTCAATAATTTTGACTCTTACCTCCCATGATATGTTTGTGGGAAGCCATTGACTGATTATCTTTTGGGCATCAGACATGATACATGATATAAACAAAAGGACCCAATAGTGGGGAGTTGAGTTTAACATGCCTCCCTGAGAATGACAAAAGCCATACTCATCCAGTTGAATTGAAACCAAATGTAAATATAGATAAGAGGGAGACTATTATCTAAACATAGGCTGTAACCTACCTTATACAAATTATATCCTTATATACAAATTAGCCTCATCGATGCAGATACTTGTTGTAATGAATGGTGCAACCCAGTGAGCCAATGATTTAGAGCAGCAGGAGGCATCCACACCACCTTCACTGCATACTGAACCGGAAGAATGAAATGTACAATTTTCATTTTCTAACCATAAATATATATTTTTTTCTCTCAGAATGCTTATAAAAAATCTACTGATGGAGCTGAATTGCAGTGGAAAACTATGACTACATCCATCTCTGTGATTCATTTCTCACTCTCATGATATATTTGGAAATTGTTCCTTTAGGATTTCCAGAACCTTGTCAACCACTCTGCTCTTAAACTTGCCATTTTTACAAAGTAGTTCTTAGAGGAGTTTTGAAGTGTTGTGTTTTCTCACCACGGTATTCCTGAAAGAGAGATGGATCTGAAATTTTGAAGGCAAACTGAAAGACACAGATTAGTTGCATTTTAAAATTTGACAAAGCATATTTTTCTTTTACTTATATAATTTAATTGAGATTGGTTTAAATGCAGACTCATTTGTGCACCTGGCAATAAATTTTTTCTGCAGATTAAACATTTTCCACTCATTTCGACATGGATGTGTAAGGGTCAGTTGTAACAATGCTAACTCAAAACTTTCTACCCAACAAACAGAGTTTGAGAGCCAAAGGGGCAATTGAACTGCAATGACCAGCATTCTCTGATTTTTGGCTAAGGATGCCTCAGAAATGAAGAATCTCTCAGATCTTCACAGGAAATACTAAATACTAGGAAGAGGAGTTTGATTTTCTGGGAGGAATGCTTGTCATTCCTGACTCCTTCCATTCTTTCACCTTTGTATGCATTTCCAAAAAATCTTTCTAGAGATCTTGTGAATCTATTTGCTTCTCTCCATCTCCACCACCACCACCGCCCTTTCCAGGCCACCAACACATCTGACCTGACATACTCTAATAAGTGGCCTCCTTGCATGACATCAGGCCCATTTCCATACCATTCTCCACTATAGTGCAACAATCCCTTTAAAATTCATATCACATAAAATTCAAGCAACTCCCTATTGGCCTTAGTATAAAATCTAAACACTGAAGCATAAAACCTACATGTGAAGTCTCCCTATCGGCTACTCACTACCACGTATTTATTCTCAAATAATAAAACTCATCTTGCAGAGCCTGCATGCATCCTAGTGTCTCCCATTCAGTTTTGGTCATACAGTAGAATCACTAAGAATTGTTTAAAGATCTCACTGCACAGGCTACAACCTACATCCATTAAGTAAGCGCAGATCCGCGTATTAGTATTTTTTTTTTTCACTAGCCAGATGATTCCACCACACAGCCAAGTTCGAGAATCATTGCAGTAAAGGTGTTAGTTGACTACTTTGGTAACAGTGTTCCATGTCCTGAATCCATCCCTCATACTCCACTGCAGTATTAATCAGAACCCTCATTGGGTCTGCTCTGAGCCATATTCTCCACCTTGGCAGCAGATTACTATGAGGGGCATTGTCAGTGAATGCTTTGTTGAAATCCAAAGCCTCAATCATTTGGGCATTATTTTATTAATCTGCCAAATTCTTTGAAAATAACACCTGCTAAATCTAAATATATGGGATTTTCTGAGATTTGGCAAAAACATTTATACAAATTAAATATTTTTTTCTTTCCATGCAAACTGTGTGGATATCTAGTAAGTGTTAAATATAGACATAATGTAGCCCATCCCAGCTATTAAATGAGTCCTGGAATGAAACCTTACAATCAAGTTGTTTTACATGTAAAATATGTTCTTTCATGCATACATAAGTACATGCTAATACATTTTCTACTCCTTATCATATAAATCTTCCAGAAAATGAAAATTAACATGAAAGATACAAACAATACCTACATCAGATTTTTAAGTGATTCAGTTTACTTACAAACTAAGTAGTTCCAAAAATAGGGAGATTTATTTCTCTTATTGATTTTTATTTTTAGATAATGATAAACATACCACAATAATAATATATTAATATTAATAATAATATATTATTTAGATAATGATAAACATACCACAATAATAATATATTATTATTAAAATAGCAAAGCATTTTTCCAAATTTTCCTGTGCACAGGAGACAGCTATACAGGGAGTTATTACCCCTAAATATTAGCCTTTGTTCAACATTGTCTGTGAAGTTGGGTTTTGACCCTTCTGGGCCTCAGTTTCTTAATCACTATATAAAATGAGGATAAAGCTGCAAGCTAGAATTCCTAAGAATGTTGTAAGAAGTCAATGGAATAGATAGATGTATGTGCTTCCTGCAGGAGACAGATGCACAATCAAGGGACAGTTGAAGAGAATTTACACGACAAAGGTGTATGCAGCAAAAAGAAACCAACAAGGTGGGGTGCCTGGGTGGCTCAGTGGGTTAAGCTTCCCATTCTTGATTTTGGCTCAGGTCACAATCTCATGGTTTGTGGGATCAAGCCGCAGCCCTCCTCCCCCCCCCCCTCCTGCCGCCATGAGCTCTGTGCTGACAGCATGGAGCCTGCTTGGGATTCTCTCTCTCCCTCTTTCTCTCTGTCTCTCTGCCACTCTCTCTCTCAAAATAAATAAATAAACATTAAAAAACAACAACAACAACAACAAGGGAGTGGAAAGCACCAAAGAACTATTTTTTAAGTTTTTTTTTTTAAGTTTATTTATTTATTTTGAGAGAGAGAGCACGCACAAGCCCAGGAGTGGCAGAAAGGAGAGACAGAACCCCAGGTATGCTTGGTACCATCAGCACAGAGCCTGATGCGGGGCTTGAACTCATGAATTTTGAGATAATGACCTGAGCTGAGATCAAGAGTCTAAAGCTCAACCAACTGTGCCACCCAGCAGCCCCGCAAGAACTAATTAAAATAGGAAGGAGTTGCTATCCTTAGCCCAGGGGTATATAGGAAGGATCTGTTTTTAGAATAAGGGCAGAGCTCTACTTATGGAAGAAGAGCTCCACTTGTAGCCATTGGTAGAGGATCATGGGTAGAGCCACTGAAAACTTTAGCTTAACAGGGAAGAAACAGGGAATAAAAACCTGATTCCCCTCTCCTCCTCTCCTCTGATCATCTACTGGCAACTTCCACTGACCAAACTCAGAATGGAGTGCCGGTAATGCATTCTATAAAGTTTACCACCAAGGGCATAGTGAATGATCTCGAAGCGCAATTGGTGAATAATGACCACAGAGTGAAAGCTATTTTAACCTACCATTTGCGCACTAAATTGTTTTTAAAATAGTAAAGGAGAACACAATATGACATCAAAGCTATCATTCTGTATGACACTGGAATAGTGGGTACATGCCATTATGCGTTTGTCAAACTACATTTGCTTTGTACAACAAAAACAGCTAACACTAATGTAAACTATGGACTTTAGTTAATAATAATGTATCAACATTGTCTCACCAATTTTAACAAATGTGCCATACTAATGCAAGACGTTAAAAATAGGGGAAACTGGTATGTGCATGGAGGGGGTTGTATGGGGCATAGAGGAGTTCTCTGTACTTCTTGCTTAATGTTTTGTAAACCTAAGAATGCTCCAAAAAAATCTATTAACTTTTTTCTTCAGTTTGTTTTGACTGGGGGAAGGGGCAGAGAGAGGGAGATAGAGGACCTGAAGCAGGCTCCATACTGTCTGTGCAGAGCCCGATGCGGGGCTCAAACTCATGAACTGTGAGATCATGACCTGAGCCAAAGTCGGAGGCCTAACCAACTGAGCCACCTAGGTGCCCCTATTAATTTTTTAAGTGCCTTCTTAATTATCAACATCCATTGAAAATGTCCGGTCATCTCCCAAATTCCACCATGCTGCCAACCCCATGAAAATGAAGTGGTAACGATACAACCACCCTATGAGGTTGAGTTACAAAAGTTTTATTCTCAAGACTGGAGAAGCAGAAATATACCTGGAAGACCTACAATCACAAAGCTAATGAGGTCTTCCTTTTCTAAACTCTCCATTTGCCTAGTTCTTGTTTGGCTAACTCAGAAAGAGAATTCTCCTTTATTTTCTCAGTGAAAACTCTTAAAAATTTATTCTATATGATCATTTCTCTTGAAATGATTAATTTTTTCACTAAAAACTGGGCAACTTTAGGGACACCTGGGTGGCTCAGTCGATGAAGCGTCCAACTCTACGTGTGTGCTCATGTCCTGACCTCACATTTATGAGTTCAAGCCCAGCATCAGGCTCCATGCTGACAGTAAGGAGCCTGCTTGGGATTCCCTCTCTCTCTGCCCCTCCCCTGCTCACTCTGTCTGTCTCTCTCAAAATGAATAAATAAACTTAAAGATTAAAAAAAAAAACAACTAGGCAATTTGCCTTCAAAATACTTTAAATAGAAAAGTTCTTTGCCCTTTGAGGGGATTCAAAACAAAATTTGGAAATGTTTTCATGTTGTAATAATAACCACAGATATCCCGTGCTGATAATTCTTCCTCAAGGTGAAAGAGGAAATAAAAAATGATTTGGGAAAAAAAAAACACATACTCTCAAAATGACTGAAGTATTTTCAGCTGAAAATCTTATCAGATTTTTTTCTGAAATTTACTGTATTTCAACATGATTTACCAGGTTCTCATAGCAGGTGATCTGAAGTGCACATAGCATACCAAAATAATAAGATTCTACACATTATACAATGAATATAAAGGTTTTGGCTTTTTCTTTTATATTTTTTGATGTATAACACACAGAACCATAGGTATTTGTGAGATCTTGTTAGTGTTTTCTTGATAGCACTATATTATAGATGCTGTTCAACATTAGTTGAGAAAAGAAATCAAATAACAAATATGTTAAAAATTAAAATAGAAAGGGGTGCCTGGGTGGCTCAGTCAGTTAAGTGTCCAATTCTTGATTTTGGCTCAGGTCATGATCTCACAGCTCATGGGTTCGAGTCCCACATTGGACTTCACATTGAAGGTGCGGAGTCTGCTTGGGATTCTGTCTCCTTCTCTCTCTGTCCCTCCCATGCTTGCTCTCTCTATCGCTCTCTTACTCTCAAAATAAATAAATAAACATTAAAAATTTTTTAAATAAAATAAAAATAAAAATAGAAAAACACTAATGTCCCAAAGATCCTACACAAATGGTAATAGAATTTAGAGATGATCCCTGATGCCACTGCTATAGGAACAGGTGCAGTTGCAAAGAAGAGGTAGCTAGCTCTCTGTTTCTAGAGCTCAGACACAGTAAATGTAGCCTTCCCCTCCTTCTCTTACCATCCTCACAATAGGCTTTAGTATAAACCTCAAATAAATGGTGTTGTTTAATAGGCCTGGCTTTTGTCCTCCAAGGTCATAGGCACAAGAGGGCACAGAACCTCATTCTTCAGTGTATCATGATCTGGTGATGACAGTTGAGCTGTCAACATAAATGAGTGCAGTTCCTACAGTTTATGACTTTGATGATAAGGCTAACTTATTAGTCACAGAGTTTCAAACGTGTTTCCATGCCTCCTTTTCACTCTCTCATGTGCATTAAGGCAAACATTGTAAAGATAGAAATGCCTCTCTCTCTGGTCTTATCTGCATTGCTCATGTGCGCACCCCAGTCCTGGGAAGGCTGGGGGACAAACTATCTCACAGAGATAGAGTGCTCTCTGGTTTGCAGCTGTGGCTGTTGTTTGCAGTGCCTTTCACAAGCTTGTTCTCGAACATATCTATCCAACAACTTTTCTTGAAAAACCTCACCCCAAACACGAGGCTGGTTTATCTAGCCCTGTGACTTCCTTGAAATCCAAAGCAGATTAAGTCTTCAATGGGTTTGAACACAAGGAGGCACTGACTCAACTGTTGGAAAAAAAAAAAAATGTGTGTGTGTGTGTGTGTGTGTGTGCACGCACATGCGTGCAAGCACCCTCTTCCCTTCCTAATGTAATTAATAATTTTTTTAAGAAGACTTCAAAACCTCAATCTGGGATTTACCCTATTGCCAAAGGAGGCTGCAATTTTAGTTGAGACCTCTAAGAATTATTTAGAGAGTCTTCTATTATTTAAGGAAGTGCATTTCATTTTTTTGGCCAGGGATATATATTTTGTCCAATTAAGATGAACAACAACATCTTAGTAGGTAATGGGTTTAGTAACTACTTCACAATTTGTTCTTGGCAAGATCACCATGGGTTCTGGGGCTCTGTAACACCCTGGAAAAACATTTAAGGGAAAGAATGCAGGATGCAGCAGGAAAACAGCTTAGAGCTCCCTTGAGTTAGAGGAATGTTTCCTCCCCTATAGCCAATGTTCATCTTCATTCCCGTAGATTTCAAGAAATAATGAAGGTGGACTTCCAAGGGCAGTTTTGAAAATATATCAGTGACTTTATATTCTCCTGGGAAGGGAAGAAGAAAGGAGGGAGGAAAATTAAGTTATACAAAAAATGTATACATGAGAAACTAAGAAAATTTATGCATATTTACTGTATAATCCCTCTTTGACAGCTTATAACTAAATGAATTTATAACCAGATAAAACCAGCAACAACACACACGGTATGAAATAGTAAGATAACGAGAGGGGAAAAGCAGACCTGCTAACCTATATAGACACACAGGAGCACCTGGGTGGCTCAGTTGGTTAACTATACAACTCTTGGTTTCAGCTCAGGTTATGATCTCACAGTTTGCAGGTTTGAGTCCGACATAGGCCACTGTGCTGACAGCGCACAGCCTGCTTGGGATTCTCTCTCCCTCTCTCTGCCTTCCCTACTCACTGTCTTCCTCTCTCAAAATAAGTAAATAACCTTAAAATATATATATATATATATAGACACACACACAGACACATGTGCACATGCACACACACAGAGTTCATCTTCAACATCTTAGTGAGTTTTTAAGTTTTAATAGCTTCAAAAGTATAAATGCTATAAACTTAAGTAACAACATAATTTCAAGGCGTAATTATTCATTTCTTTTATACTTACTTAGTTTTGTGAATGCTGAATAATATATTTTTAATTTTAACTTTTTGTTTCAGTCAGCATTTGTCATCATCTATAAAGGTAAACAAAGCAAAAATGAAAATACACACGGCAACAGGTCACGAGGCTATCTCAATATGGCTTTTATAACTTCCTTCTTCCACCATCCAGTTCTTGTTCCTTGTCTCTTAGCCAGCATTTCTGGTCTGGTCATTGTTTTTTACTTGGTTGAGTGACCCAAATGTCATTTCTGAATTGTTGTTAGTAATAATAGCAGCAGAAGCAGCAGCAACAACAACAATCATGGTTTTAGGAAGAACGCCCCAGAATGTACAACAGCGGTCTCATCTCTCCTTGATAATCAGGATCAATCATCCAGATGTTAAACTCCTGCTTTACCCTTTAGGTGAATGGCATGATAAGCTCAAAATCGTTCAGTGGAATTCTCAACTTCCAGCTGAATAGAACCATTTTTTTGTGAAAACTAGGCTTATTAATTCAGCAAAGATCAAAATAACAGGGATGGGAAGCCAAATTTTTAGTGAATGCATCTTTGAGGTAACAGAGAAAGGGGCTACTACTCTGGCATCTACTCTAATGCCCTTAGACTCATGCTCTGGCAATCATAGAAATGGAATCAGGTATTAGTTGCAGTTACTATTAAAGCATATACTATATCTCATCAGATGTCACCTCAGACTTGCAAGTTATTTGCATATATGGTCTGTGTTGTTCTCCCAGCAGGTAATTGACTGATTTTTCAATGCACCATTGCACCATTCCATCAGTACAGTGGTTTCTGAATGACATGATACATGGTAAGACCAGTGAGTCTCCTGGACATGAGTCACTGCTTTTGCTGTAATATGAGCTCTTTGGTCAGAAACCATGTCATGTGAAATACCAATGGTAGGATAAAGTATTCAATAAATACACAGGAGGTAACACTTGCAGAAACATGTGGGTGGGGGAATATAATCCATAACCAAAGTATATGTATTATCCCAAGGGAAAATTGACTCCCCTTCCAAGATGTCAAGGATCCAGTATAATCATTCTGCCACTGAGTCATTCACTCATCCCACTAGGAAATGATGCTATATCAAGGGTTCAGATTTGCCCTGTGCTGTTTGTTGGTTAACCATTTGGCTGTGGTATTTGCCATATGAGCCTTTTGGGGGGAAAATCTTGTGTTGTTTAGATTCCATCCTTATTCTGGTAATTTTATACATGAGTCCAATGACCAAGCCCTGGAATGGCTCTGAAAAGAGGCAAGTTGACCTCCATGAAATGGGTTGTATCCAGATATCGTTAAAGGCCTTCTCTGGAATGCTTTCCTGAGCTTTCAATATACTGTGTAAATTTCTGTACCATCAATCCTCTTCTCTTAATTCCATTCGAGTCTGTAATTACCCAGATTATCCATTAGTCTTTGCTCATGAACGAGTATTCATCCATACTGCTGGCCATTGTTCCTTCAAGATAAATTTAAAAACACAATGTACTTTGAAAGGTCTATACACTGGGAGTGTTCTTTTCCTCGTTATCTTTCTGAGACACTCCTAAATGGGGCTGTCATAAAGTTGTAATTCACTTCAAACTGGTGGCATCCTATCATCCAGACCTATCTCTAAACCAAATTTTACCTCTAAACCAATGAAATTTTTCTGATTTACACGACTAGTCATAGGAAACTATGTTCATACATTAGAGTTGAAGGAAAAGTGACAATAAAGCAGACATATATGCTTTGGGAGTCTGAGTCACCTACTCATACAACTTACTTGCGTTTACCTATTTGAACATGATATATATATTTATACAGATATAGATATATCACTTCTACTTGATGTTGAAGTGAAGTTAACGTATGCTCTTTATGGATAGGACGAGATAACATCCAGTTTGATACAGGGACCGTATGTAGCATGGTTTATTTACATTCTATAATGAGTTATTCTATTACTCTTAGGGCTGAGAAGCAAGCCAGGGACTATTTTTTTTTTAAAGAAAACAACTAACTGTGAAAGGCAGCACTTAAAAAAAAAAGTCTAGGGATATAAGCTATCATACACCTGTCAGGGATTGCAATCCCTTTACCCTTTAAAACCAGGTGCTAGAGAACACTCACTGTATTTACTCATTGTAAATTCTAAGTGGCAAAGCAACATGGCGTCAGTTCAAACCAGTGACCATGTTTTCTCTTCTTTGGGGCTCCATTCAAACCTGACAGCTTTAGGGTTACTTAGTAAGTGGATTAGAACGTCCTGAAATATAGAACATGTTGCCTCTGGAATCAAGACCACCACCAAGAACTATGACTCTTTGTTATGATGGAAGTACAAGGAACAGTAACATTTTTCTTCATTCTGAAAGGAATATCTTGACATGCCTGATACATCCCCTTACACCCCAAGAAAATTCACTGAGATCCCTGAATTTCCAAGAGAATTTTCTGTACCCTTTCATACACATGTCTCAACAAGGCATGTGGCAGGACATCATCAATACAGTGGATAATGGAATATCCTGTGTGATGGTTTCTGTAGGACATATTATGACAGAGAGAAAGAGCTCATATAACCCTGAGATTATAAAGATATACTGCTAAACAGCCATGTATTGACTACTAGGGGCTGACTTGATTTACTCTATAAAGATACTACACCTGAAACAGCAACTAAAATTAGAGTCACCACCTGATTAATCTCACGACAACCAAAGAATATTCTACAAGATCCCTTTATCTTTTGCATAAAACAAATAGGTGAGTTAAGTGGAAATGCAATTATAAAAAAATTTCACCCTGCACTTTTCGCATATTTGATGGTAGCAATAATCTCTGCAATTGCCCATGATTTGGCATTAATTTTCATTTACTATTTTGGTACAAAGTAGCACTTCCTCACTTTTCGCACCCCAATAGATATATTATTATTTATATTTATAAATATATCATATATATTATTATTTATATTTATAAATACATCATATATATATATATATTCTCATCCTAATTGATAGGTATAGATGGATAGATACCACTATATACTCTTCTTCTAAGGGTCAGTAGCTGATTATATCTATTTCAACCATGCATTCAGGAACTGGAATAATAATCACAGGGTGTCAGAAGAACATTGGCCAAAATTCCATTCATTGCTTGATCACAATAAAATCAAACTCTGACTGTGACTCAGTTCAGGTCTCTGATCACTAAACCTAGAGATTTTATCATAGATCCTGATCAAATATATGTCATAAAAATCAAGTAAAACTCAGTAGGCTGCCCAACTATCAAGACCTACAGTCTCACAATACAGCCACTCTGTTCCACCCTCTGCCCTTTGCAGTAATTGCACCTCTTTGTCTCTAGCAGTTTATTGCTGCCACCTGGCTTCTGCCATTTTGCGATCCCTTTACCCTTTAAAACCAGGGAGTCCATTTCAATGTCACTTTCTCTCATGGTCTAACCCAGCTTGTGAAGAACAGCTACCACCATACTCTCCAAAGACACGAGTGATACCTATCCCTCAAAATTTTGGTGAAGGGAATAGTCTTTAAACTCTTCTCAAGGGGGTGGGAGGTGCCTGGGTGACTCAGTCAGTGTAAGTTTCCATTTTCGGCTCAGGTCACGATCTCACGGCTCCTGGGTTTGAGCCCCACATTGGGCTATGTGCTGACAGCTCAGAGTCTGGAGCATCTGGAGCCTGCTTTGGATTCTGTGTCTCCCTCTCTCTCTGCCCCTCCCGCGCTCACACTCTGGCTCTTTCTTGCACTCTCTCTCTCTCTCTCAAAAAGAAATAAATATTTAAAAAAATGTAACTCTTCTCAAGGAAGAGCATATGGGTATATGAGTATATGTGTGAGAGTTTCCCATGATTAATATTCTCCAACGTGCTTATGTCTGTAAGCTTTTAGATTCACTAGTCTACTTTATACTAAGAAAGTCCTGGAACTTCACACTTATCTAATTTAGGTCACTGAAATGTCCAAATTTAAGTCAACATACTGAGTAAACTGTTAAAGTCTCTTCTAGCTGTTTGCAGTAACACGGTTACTTCAGAATGTCTGGCAAGGGCACCCGTTCTGTAATCTAACCTTGTACAGGTTTTTATTTAACTGTTATTGTTTTTGTCTTGTTTTGTCTGCCGTAAAACCCTTAGAATCATTTTTACTAGCATTCCTCCCTGGTTTCTGTGAATATAAATTTGGAAAATATTGGTTTTGTCTCAGTGTCTATGCAACCTCCTCCTGGATAAGAATTTGTAATCATCCGCGTCATCCTGTGCTAGGCTTCTAATTACCTGTCTGGAAGCAATGGAAGGTGGTGGGGTGGGTCTTGAACATAACCAGCATTGCCTTACAAGATGATGCTTTATTGAGGTCATTTAGAATAATCAGGTGAAGTGAGACTAACATCCTCAGAGAGGCAAAGATAGGCTGCTTCTGATGGAAAGTAAGGATCAAAGGGAGTGGACAGTTTAAGCTCTTTAGATTCATTGGAATGCATTGGCAGGTTCTCAATTCTTAGATGCTCCACTCTTTCCTAATCAATACCCCAACTTTTACGTAAGAGGCAAAGCATGGCTAAAATTCCATTTGTCTTATAAATATGCAACTCATAAGATTAAATCTTATTTCGGTTCTATATTTAGTAACTCTAAAAAATATATTTTTAAGAACAGTCATAAAAGGATTTTACTTCTCTTCTCTTTACTTCTCTCACAGTGCCATCAGCTTGTGCCTTCAATGGGCACTTTATTTTCTATTTGCTATTGTTTTCTTTGGACTACTTGCATTCCATTCGCTACTGATGATGGAGTCATGTGAACTTCCAGTGACAATCCCAGGTGCCCACCTGTGAGAGTCTGTTTCCTGGATTCATATTCTTATACCAGGTGTTGTATCAGATAAGGTGTGTTCAGAAAAACAGAAAGCATACTAAGTACTATAAGCAAGAAGAAATTTAATAGAGGGAATTAGAAACTTACAAAACAATTTGAAAATCTGGGCTGGGGGAGGTGGCAAAAATCCACTAGAATGAAAGAAATCACGAAGAGAATAATTGCAAGAAACTACTGCTTATTTCCTGAGTTTCCATCAGCATCAAAGTGGGTGATCCAACAGGAAAACACTCAGAAAATGCTGGAAAATCTCCATCTGTTCTTTTATAATCCTAGAAACCTATTTATTGCTGTTCACTCAATAATGGTGTTTCCTTCTCTTCTTCCTTTTAGAAGACAATTCTCAGCGGATTTCTCATGTTTCTATGCGTGAGAATAGTCTGACTGACTTTAATGAAGACTATGTTTTCAAGGATGTTTATGTAGCAAATAGCCTTGGAGGGCAGAAATAGTTTCTCCCTCCAAGGCAAAAGCCAGATACGATTAGTGCTTATTTTAAAATGTTCAGATGCCCTAAACTCAGAGTTCTTCTCCTGTAACACCCCCCACCCCCCCACCCCCCCCCACTGTATGTGCAGGTATCATCCAGCCCTCTGTATAGTACCCTGTGGGATTTGTGTCTTGCCGAACCAGAGCAAATACTGATCCTCTGACTTCTGCTGTTTTTCTGAATGATAAAATCCTTCATCTCTAATTCAGGAGTTTCTTGTCCTCTACCAATTTCCATAAAACACTGGCAGACTATGTGTTAACTTGCAAGTAGGGTCAGATTTCAGACTCTTCCAGTTCTTAACACTAAATTTCAAATTTCATAGGAGGACTTTTGTTTTCTGCGATACAGGAAAATAGCATAAGAACAATCAAAGATAAATAAATGTTGGCTGCCCAACCCTTCAAAAAATCACCCCAAAGCTTTTATTTAATACCATTGAAAAAAATACTTTAAATTTTGTTTTTGTTCATTTGTTCATACCTCATTAACCTCATCTTTATCGTTATTAAATCCTCACTTATACATGCTCATTCACAATGTCTCATTTATATATTCTTTGAACAACTGAATTCCTACTCTCTACTAGGCTTTGAGTTTAAAATTATCACCAGCAGCGCCTGGGTGGCTCTGTCGGTAAAGCATCTGACTTCACCTTAGGTCATGATCTCATCACGGTTTGTGGATTCGAGCCCCGAGTCAAGCTCTGTGTTGACAGCTTAGAGCCTGCTTTGGAGTCTGTGTCTCCTTCTTTATCTGCCCCTCCCCTGCTCATGCTCTCTCTCTCTCTTTCAAAAATAAATAAACATCGAAAAAAATGTTTTAAATTATGAACAAAACATACATTATCTCTATTTCACTAGGTTTTTTTATTATGTTTTTTTTTAACTTCTTAAATTGAATGCTCCACATATTTTAAAACTAACTATAGATTTAGTTAGGGCTCATATTTTTTTATCTGAAGTGTCCTTATTTTCATAAACTTCTGAGTAATGGCAGTTTTCAGTAACAAGCCTTGGAGAGAAGAATTGCGCAATTTGAGAAATAAAATCTGAAACTTTTTTGCTTTCATTTATATAAGTTGATAAAAGAATAGTCTGAGCGACGCCTGGGTGGCTCAGTGGGGTAAGTGACCGACTCTTATTTTGGCTCTGGTCACGATCTCATGGTTTGTGGAAGTAAACCTTGCATCCGGCTTGTGCTCACAGTATGGAGCCTATTTGGGATTCTGTCTCCCTCTCTATCTGCCCTTCCCCTACTTGCTCTCTTTCTCTCCAAGTAAATTTAAAAAATAAAATAAACTTTAAGGATAGTCTGAAAAAGGTGCATCCACTAAATGGATGCTGATAACCTAGTATATATACTATCTAATGGCATGGATTTTGCCCTTCCAGAAATGTAGATTTCCTCTTTTCGGAAAATTTAGAAATCATTTGAAAGTCTTCATTGTGAATGAGAGTGCCTGATTGTCTGGGGCTTTTACCTTCGCACTTTCATTTCCTAAAGCATCATTTCCTTGAATCTTGATTTCTGCTGGCTCAAATTCCACTGGCATCAATCCATATACCAGAGACATTAAAAACTTTCACATGAATCCAACATTCACTACATACTTTTTAATTGGATCACTGCCATCCTCTACATAGACTTTGGATACTGGCTATTTGCTATTGAATTTCTTTGTAATTACATGTCCCTCTGCCACCCATCTGCAATCTAGCTTCTGTGTTGTAGTTAAATTAATCACAGAATTGTATCACCAAGACCTTCCTCAATATCATTACCATCTCCACTATCTTTTTTGGCTTAAAAACTGTTTTGGGTTAGAAAGAAAGAAAGAAAGAAACCTTAATCTCTTTGCATCCTGTTTTTCCTTCCCAGGGAGAACAGTTGAATTAATTTTAAAACATCATTTCAGAAATAAAAAGTTGCATAGTACATCTCATTTCCAGCTCAAAACAATCAAAGCAACAGAATTTATCAACCAAATTTAAGACAGCAGAATATCTTATACTTCCTAAAGTCAGAAACTTTTTTTTTTCTGAAACAGAAAATAGAGGTTTCCCATACTCTCTCCCACTTAATCTTTCAAAAATAAAAATAAAATGATTTCTTCTAAAGAGTCCTATGGAATATCTCTCTATAGCCTTTATGCATATGTGGTTATCCTTGGCAAAGAAAAACCAGAGTCTGGTAGTTAAAGCAGTAAGAGCAGATTTTGCTCAGGAACTATTGAACTAGGAGAATAGAGGGCTTGGTATAGAACTGGGCTCAAATTTGAATTAGAAAAATTGGGAATTTATAGTTAAGGATCAGGTGGGGTTCAGTGGGTAGAAAAATTACTAAGAGGAAATAAGAATATCATATACAAAAAATACATTCAAAATGGATGAAATACCTAAATATGAGACAGGAAACCATCAAAATCTTGCAGGAGATATCAGTCAGCAACCTCTTTGACCTTGGCCATAGCAACTTCTTACTAGATGTATCTCCAGGCAAGGAAAATAAAAGCAAAAATGAACTATTGGGACCTCATCAAGATAAATAGCTTCTGCATAATGATGGAAACAATCAACAAAACTAAGAAACTGACAGAATGGGAGAAAATATTTGAAAATGACATATCAGATAAAGGGTTAGTATCCAAGATCTATAAAGAACTTATCAAACTCAATACCCAAAAAACAAATCATCCAATAAAAAAAATGGGCAGAAGACATGAATAGACACTTTTCTGAAGAAGACATCCAGATGGCTAACAGACATATGAAGAGATGCTCAACATCACTCATCATCAGGGAAATACAAAACAAAATCACAATGAGATACCACCTCACACCTGTCACGATGGCTAAAATTAACAACACAAAAAACAGTAGATGTTGGCAAGGGTGTAGAGAAAAGAAAATTCTTGTGCACGGTTGGTAGGAATGCAAACTAGTGCAGCCACTCTGGAAAACAGTATGGAAGTTCCTCAGAAAATTAAAAATAGAATTACTCTATGACCCTGCAACTGCACTGCTAGGTATTTATCCAAAGGATATGAAAATGCTGATTCAAAGTGGCACATGCACCCCAATGTTAATAACAGCACTATCAACAATAGCCAAATTATGGAAAGAGCCCAAATGTCCATTGACTGATGAATGGGTAAAGAAGATGTGGTATGCACACTCACACACACACACACACACACACACACACACACACACACACAGTGGAATACTACTTGGCAATTAAAATGCATGAAATCTTGCCATTTGCAACAACTTGAATGGAACTGGAGTGTATTCGGCTAAATGAAATAATTCAATTATAGAAAGACAAATATATTACTTCACTCATATGTGAAATTTAAGAAACTTAACAAATGAACATAGGGGAAGGAAAGGAAAAATAATAAAAACAGAGAGGGAGACAAACCATAAAAGACTCTTAACTACAGAGAACAAACTGAGGGTTGCTGGAGGAAAGTGGGTGAGGTGATGGGCTAAATGGGTGATGGGCATTAAGGAGGGATGAGCACTGCATGTTATATGTATGTGATAAGTCACTGGTTCTACTCCTGAAACTAATACTATACTGTATGTTAACTACCTTGGATTTAAATAAGTAATTTTTTTAAAAAAGAAACAAATATTGGAAAACTATATATATATATATATATATATATATATATATATATATAAAGGTGGGGGTGGGGGATTCTAGCTAAACTGACATAACAGGATTCTTGCAGAAGGAAGGCCAGGATGCTTATACCTCATCTGGGGTCTGCTGGGGAATGAAGAATTTGATCAGATATCAAAAGTGATCAGGTATCAGAAGGGTGGGATTCTGACTAAAATGACTTGCCAAGATTCTTGCTAAAACTGGGCTCTTAGAGGACACACCCAAGGACATGGTCTGGTTTGGCTTAGAAGAAACTTATGAAGGAGAAGAAGAAGAAGAAGAAGAAGAAGAAGAAGAAGGAGGAGGAGGAGGAGGAGGAGGAGGAGGAGGAGGAGGAGGAGGAGAAGGAGAAGAAAAAGAAGCAGCAGCAGCTTACTGAAGAAAGTTTGGTAAATTCAATGAATCTTTGTCATTGTCTTCCTCTTGTTCAAGAGACATTCTTCTTTCCTTTGAACAATGTAAGTCCATTTCTCATTTGATCTCCCTTTATTCATTAAGGGCCAACTGAAGCATCTGTTGGAACCTGGTAGTAGAGTATGTTTGCTGGACGGTACTAGCAGTCAGTCATTAATGGAGGCAGTTTATGAAAATAAAGAAAAAAACAACAAAGATTCATAATTGGAAACCTGGTTTCTGGTCCAGAGTGCAGCCAGTGGAGGAGATTTCTAGATGCTGAGAGCAAGGATGGCAGTGGCAATCCGATGGATTTCGTGGCTTGCAGTTTGAATATCTTTGGTGATGGCATTGAGTGTTCCAGTGGACATTCTAAGTTGCACACATAGCAGCAGGCATGAAGGCTGTTCATATGTGATCTGTTGTGGCGATTTCTTTGAAGTTTATGTCAAGTCTTCCAGCTTCAGCTTCCAGGGCTTCAGGAAAAGTGTAGTTTTCATTCTCACTGATTCCAAGACACAACAGTGAGAGAATTAGAAACATTAGTTTGGAGAGCTGTAGCCAGATATCAGAGAACCTGGAAGTTGCACCATAGTTCTCCACTGAAACAAAATTTCTCTCCACAGTCACTCGCTTTTTTTTCTTATTTACAAAATAAGTCTAATCTCATTAGATTTGTCCTGACTTTTTACATAAGTGAAGTAAAAAAAGTGATGGGCACAGAAGCTTTTGTGAGCTTGCCTTGCTGTAATATTTTATGAGGAATGCCAGATTAGACTTTCTTTTTTTTTTTAATGTTTGTTTATTTCTGAGACAGAGAGAGACAAAGCATAAGTGGGGGAGGGGCAGAGAGAGAGGGAGACACAGAATCCGAAGCAGGCTCCAGGCTCTGAGCTGTCAGCACAGAACCCGATGCAGGGCTGACAGGCCGTGAGATCATGACCTGAGCCGAAGTCAGACGCTCAACCAACCGAGCCACCCAGGTGCCCCAGATTAGACTTTTTAAAAACCTCTCAAGGCTAGAAAGCCACACCAAGGACTCTCACTTACCTAAGAAGAACATCACGGGGCGCCTGGGTGGCGCAGTCGGTTAAGCGTCCGACTTCAGCCAGGTCACGATCTCGCGGTCCGTGAGTTCGAGCCCCACGTCGGGCTCTGGGCTGATGGCTCGGAGCCTGGAGCCTATTTCCGATTCTGTGTCTCCCTCTCTCTCTGCCCCTCCCCCGTTCATGCTGTGTCTCTCTCTGTCTCAAAAATAAATAAAACGTTAAAAAAAAGAAAATTAAAAAAAGAAGAACATCACAAAATAGCCAATAGCTATTCACTGGAAAGCTTGACGGACAAATTTAAGAACTAAAGCTTAAATTAGGAGAGGCCATGCCCTGCCTAGTTTTTGAGTGTTCAAGGCATCTACAGGAAGAGAAATGGAGGGAGGGGGCTGGAGCAGTGTAGACTCATGAACTCTCAGAACTGACCATCAGTTTCCTTCCTGAACAAGACTCTACCTTTAGATAAACCACTTGGAATAGCAATAAAAATTGATCAGGCAAGAGACAAAAGAAGAATGTGATGGTCTAAAGGCTTGGGTGGAAACACTGAGCAGTGTGTGGGTGTTTTGAACTTTACAGCATGACTGGGTGGATGAACCATAAGTGTTGGTGTCTTTAGCACTTCCCTTTTGAGCTGGTCAGATTCCCCAGAATATTCTCTTCAATCTCCTATCTGGTAGCTAACAGTCTGGCTGTGAGTTCCGTGAACTGAGAAGAGAAAGAAGGCTGGAGGTTTTAGCCCAACCTACAACATGCATCAGGTCACTGTATCTCCCACTCTCTGTGTGATACCAATGCTGTCATTTGTGCCACTTGACCCCTACTCCGAAGACCTTCAGTCTTAACTTTCTCAGGAAATAATTCCTTGTCTTCTGTCCAGTGGATTAGTTGGGGAGAGGAACCAGAGATTCACTAGTTTGTGAGCAGTTTTCCCCGGTTTCCCTCATTTTAGCTTTTCTCCCTTTACTCCTAGGCCCAGTGGCACATAGTGTTGCCTATTCCTGGCACTTTTGATAATTCTTTGCTTTTTTTTTTTTTTTTTAGTTTATTTATTTTGATTAAGAGTGGGAGAGAGACAGAGAGAGCGTGTGCGCATGTGCAAGTTGGCAGGCAGTAGAGAGAGAGGGAGAGAGACTCAAGCCAGCTCCTCACTGTCAGCGTGGAGCAGAATGCGGGGCTCCAACTCACAAACCATGAGATCATGACCTGGGCCAAAACCAAAAGTTGGACGCTTAACCAATTAAAGCCACCCAGGCGCCCCAAAGATTCTCTGCTTTAAATCAGGGAGCTTTTCAGATCGCTCAGATTATTGCTGCCTGAAGATTCCTCTTTCTCAGGACTGCTCAGTAAGTTACCACTGGCCCATCTGTTTCCCAGCCTGCCACACACATTGCTGTTAGCTTTGTAAATGTCACAGATTTCCAGGTCTATAAATTTCAGTTCTTTTATCCCAATTATACTGCTTAAGATCTGCATTTTCCCCTGAGACTCTCTGTTGGTCATTTGAGAATATGCTCCTAGGAGTATATCCCTGAGCTACTCATGGGATTAATTGCTACAAAAGGGTTATAGGTATGCCATGAGATACAGATCACTTAAGTCCTTAGGATGGCCAGGTAGGACCTGGAATGGTCTCCAGAGACCCAGCCCTGAGTTCTATAGATAATAGCCCCAACAGAAGAAACCTGAAAAGTATGCCCAAGGTCCATGCAAGCAGTGAACATCCAGCAATTACAGCTTTACAATCAGGAAGGAAATCCTTTACCATGTGGACATCTCATCGGCAGCCACTGTGGATGTGGGGTCAGTTGAACAGCTGCATGTTGAGTGTCCTAGGTGCCCAAAGAGCATGGTATGCAGGCCACGGTTAGGGGTTGGATCTAAAACGAAAACTGTCCTTACATCCATCAGAGGGTTCTGTTCATTTTGCAATCCAAGTGCATTTTTAGACGCATCCAAATGCATTTTTAGACCTGTGGCCGGGTCACAGCAATGTATATGTATTCTGCAAATGGGAGATTCACCATTATATTGAAAGTCTTGATTTGGAAAAGTTTGAATGGATTTAAAATCTATTACAGTTATCCCAAGAATTTTTATCATTATATTATTAATAAAATAAAGAATATCTGCAAGATCATTTAAATACAATTTCAATAGTTGCAAATTTTCAAATCATTTTAAAATGTACTTAAGTGATTGTATTTTCATGTATCTATGTGAACAAAGATTTTCTTTGGTGGAGACTATGAAGAATTTGAAAAGATCACAAAAAAGTCTGATGAGAAGTTCTTTGTAGCCCTTTCAAGCATAAGCCCTAATTCGTTTTTAAAAGATCTAAGCTCAAGTTTCTTCTTAAAAGTTTTCAACAGTATTATTTTCAAGTTGCACATACATTCAATGTCTAAATATCCCCCAAACATGGTACTTTATTTCCTTTCATATAAAAACTGTATTGAATTTTCACCAAGCTCCATAGGGAAGCCCTTGGCTCCCCTCAGTTTATCTATGTGTTTGCCTGGACCCCCTGGAAACAGATTCTGAGACAGAGAACTCCAGGAAATGTCTTCAGGAGATATACCTGTATGGAAGTATGGCTGGTGGCAAAACTTCACAGAGAGAGCAGCGGACACACGTGGCAGTGACAAAGGAGATCTCAACTTACTCCAGTTGGAACTCTAGAGCCGTGATGACACTGTAGAGTTGTCTCAAATTGATGTAAGGGGCTGGGCCTCTAACTCCCCCACCATATCAGCCATTCATTACACCTGCTGGGTGGGTGTGTAATCTCATGTGAGACACAATATAACCACTGGGAAACTCATGTCTCCATCAGCTTGCAGATGGGTAAGTCAGCCCAGGACCAGGCACCAAAGAATTTACTGCACAGAGAGCTCGGGGAAGCACTGCTGAGTTATCATAGAAACCGACTTTACTTCTTAATTTCCTTAGGCTTCTACTGAGAAACATTCATTTGGACTATGGTTGACCCTTGGACAACATGGAGGTTAGGGGTGCTGAGCCCCCAAGTTCATGTAATTGAAACTCTGCATATAATTTTGAATCCTCAAAAACTTAATTACTCATAGCCTACTGTTGACCAGAAGCCTTAGTGTTAACACAAACAGTTTGTTAACACATATTTTCTATGTTTTATGTATTATATGCTCTGTTTTTTTAAAGTAAGCTTGAGAAAAGAAAAATTTATTAAGAAAATCATAAGAGTAGATTATTTACAATACTGCACTTTATAAATTTATATATAGATAAAAATTCTTATATAAGTAGACCTGGCGGTCCAAACCCATGTTGTTCAAGGGTCAACTTTATATTGGGCCTACTTTTTCTGAACTACTCTACCTCTTGAGTTTTCATCAACACTGTAGATGATAGCTGCATATATTTTTCATAGCACTTACTATGATCTAATATTATAAATTAATTTATATGTTGTTACATCTTTGTTACTATTTGTTACCATTATAACATAAAAATGTGAGATGTTGACAGCTTCATTTACTACTATATTGCCAGCACCTAGAATACTGACATATAGCAAGCACTCAATAAATAGTCTACTAAATGAGTGATAAACCAAATGAATGAGTAAATGTAATACCTCTTTTTTCTGATTATTCTTTTTTTAAAGATTGTTATACATTTATATTATTATTATTATTATTGAGAAAGTTCAAGAGTGAATGTGAACTGGAGAGAGGCGCAGAGGGAGAGAGAAAGAGAGAGTGGGAGAGAAAGATAGATCTTAAGCAGGCTCCACACTCAGCGCAGAGTCTGATGCAAGGGCTCAATCCCACCACCCTGGAATCATGACCTGAGCCAAAATCAAGGGTTGGACTCTCAACTCACTGATCCACCCAGATGGCCCATATTCTTTTTTCTAATGTACATACTGCTTCTCAGTTTCTCATTCTGGTATAAAATGTATTTGAATGGCAATGCCACAAAGCCAATCCTAGTAACTCCCTTGGACATCAAAAGAATTCAGATTCTTGAAAGATTACCTGATGATTTGTTCTGTCAAAAAATGTACTTTTTACATTTTAAGGACTATCATTTCCTTAATTTCAACCTATCCTTGCCTCAAATTTTAAAAGTGCTGCTTTTTTGTATCATAATTCATATTTAAGAATAGAATTCTTAGTTCTACAGAAAATGAAGTTCGCTGTGTCCATACACTTTTCAACTGTGCAATTACTACCTTGAGTATATTTAGAACTGAGGAACACAGGCTAAAGAATATTTTCCACCTCTTATCTCTTTCAGGATGTTGGCTTACTCTGATAATTCTCTAACTTTCTTTGTAGACTTATAAATTTCCCTTCTGTGTGTTGATAACTTATCTGGAAATGCTATAGTACAATTTATACCTTCTGAGTGAATTTTTTGCTATTAATTTGTTCAGAAACTATTTTATCTACTTCTGCTGTATAACTAGAGATAAATGGTCACAGTGGCTTTTTTTTTCTGGTTTTTAATCACTCCATCAAAGCTAGCTCCTTTCTAAAGTTTTAAATTGTTTCCCTTTTTCCCTTTTTCTTCTCTAGTCATCTAATTAGTTATTAACTTGAGAAATCTCTGTTTCTTTTACAATCCATAATACGTCCAAAGCTACTGCAATGTTTTATGGGACTTGCAACACATTTTAGGGACAATCTTTTAGTCATACAACTCTAAGACATTCTTAATACAAACCAAACACACACATTTCTTCAGATGGACTGATGATATTTCTGTTGACAAATCAATTACTCTGCTTTCTCAATTTTTCTTTAAGTCTTAATGTCCTTGGTTCTATGTCCAAAATTATCATTTACCTACAAATTTTATTGTCTCCCTTTCACACAGTTGTTGACCTTTTATATATACTTCTTTTTGTTGCTCTTACTTTCAAAGCTTTCTTTCAAACCAATGTAATAAGTCACATTTCCACTGTTTCAACTACTTAAAAGTATTTTTTAAGTTTATTTATTCATTTTGAGAGAAACAGAGCACACAGTGAGGGAGGGGCAGAGAGAGAGAGAGAGGCAGAGAGAGAATCCCAAGCAGGCTCCACACTGCCAGCACAGAGCCCAATGCGGAGCTCAAACCCACGAACCATGAGTTCGTGACCTGAGCCGAAGCCAAGAGCTGGACGCTTAACCAACTGAGCCACCCAGGCACCCCTTAAATACTTTAATTCAGTCAAGGTTCCAGATAATCAAGCACCGTTTACAAGAGGTAGTATCCTTTATAGAACTCAATGTTTTAATGCTAATCTTCCTATGAATATATCAATAAAGTACTTAGAAAAAATTGGCTAAGTTTGTCTCTGTCCTGATTCTATTTAGATCTTAAATTTTTTTGTCTACAAACTTTTATGCATATTTTTATATCCCATGGAAACAGTTTATTTATTTCCTGGTATCATGAAGAGTTTTCAGTCTCTTAAAAACTACTCATTAATTGCAATAAAGAATAGCTATTAACATTTATTCCTACTACGTTTCAAACTTTATAAACTGATTTATAAAATCAGTTTATAACTCATTCCATTATTTCTTTTAGTCTTTTTTGCATTCCTTAGAAGATATTATTATGTTGTATTTTAGGAATGAGAATACCAAGATCAGATCAGCTCACCGATTTTCCATCATCGAACCACCAGTACTTAGTAGAATCAGGTTTTAAATCTTAGCTTATCTGTGATACTTCACTGCCTCTATGTATGATCTATACAATATCAACTTCCCTCCTCCACTAAAGCCCCCTAGCCATAATTCCATTGGTCTTGTGATTCCTATGACTCTGAATCTATGAATCAGAACATGCAATAGAGTAGTTGGGAGAGATGTAAGTCTTTCTTGTAACTTCGTGCAGTGTGAATATTCTATGGGAGATGAGTGTGATTGGGGGCAGAAAGTGATTCTGGAGGGAATCTCCTGGAGGAGGAATGCTTTTTGAAAAATGCTCCTACCTTTCCCAGATCGCAAGCAAATCTCTTTAGGTAAAGAAATTACTTATTCTTGAGGCTAACATTACCTCAGCTGAGCAACATGAATTAACTTACCAGTTAATCATCCCACATCCTCTCTGTGTAAGCTATCAATTCTTTGCCACCACCGCCTCCACTTTCAAAAACTTCTGTTTTCTTTGTCCTTTTTCCAAGCTGCATGTATTCCAGAGCAACTTCTCCACGTCTTTTTCTTAACTCCTGCCCAATGTTAACTCTTATTCATTCAAGGTGTCCTATACAAGCAAAGTTCTATAAACTCTGGTCTCAATATCCAACATTTCTGCGAAAGTAATGACTTCTTCCATGTTTGAAACAAACATTAAAAACAAATCAGAACAGGGGTGTCTGGGTGGCACGGGTAAGTGCCCAACTCTTGATTTGAGCTCAGGTCATGACCTCATGGTTGGTGACATGGAGCCCCACACCAGGCTCTGTGCTGGTGGTACTACCTGGGACTCTGTCTCTTCCCGTCTTCTCTGCACCCCCCTCAAAATAAATACACATTACAAAAACTAAATAAAACCAAACAAAGAAATCAAACTAAATGAAACAGAAAAAAAAAGCATTGGAATTTTTGGCTGGGGGTAGAGGACTTTTTCAGGTTTACCTGGGAAAATTAAATGAATGAGAATTGTAAATCATGTTAAAGAGTGAATTATGCTCTCAGATGTTAAAATTTATTTTATTTTTTTATGTTTATTTATTTTTGAGAGAGAGAGAGAGAGAGAGACAGGCAGACAGACAGAGTGCAATCAGGGGAGGGGCAGAGAGAGAGGGAGACACAGAATCCGAAGCAGGCTCCAGGTTCTGAGCTGTCAGCACAGAGCCCAACTTGGGGGCTGGAACCCACAATCTGTGAGATCATGACCTGAGCTGAAGTTGGACACTCAACCAACTGAGCCACCCAGGCACCCCAAAATTTATTTTAAAGTTATAATAGTCATTACAGTGTGGTGGCCGCATAAGAATTGAGGGACAGAAAAAAGCGTAGCTCTAGAACCATTGTAGAATATCAATAGAAGATTTAAAATGTCGTAAATCTGTAGGAAAAAGATATATGTTTAACGTTGTGTTGGGAAAATATACTATTGAAAATAAAAGTCCAATTCTCAGTTGACATTACCTCTAAAATATTTTTTAAGTTTATTTATTTATTGAGACAGAGAGAAAGAGAGAGAGAGAGAGAATGACAGGGAGAGGGAGAGACAGAGGGAAAGAAAGGGTCCCAAGCAGGCTCTGTGCTGTCCGTGCATGGCCCAACAAGGGGGCTCAAACTCACAAACCGTGAGATCATTACTTGAACAGAAACCAAGAACGAGATATTTAACAGACTGAGCCACCCAGGTGCCCCACATCCAAAATATTTCTGTTGAAATCTATAGAAATTTTGAAGTTAATAACTGAAACTATGAAATACAAATATTTAAAACATAGAAGAATAGAATTTTCTAAGAATAAAATCATTATAATACATGCAAAGATAATGATGATGGGTTTGCCTACAACATAAAAATTTAAGCCTTTCATATATCAAACACATTAATATATTCGATACTATTATATATATATAATTAATGTAAAGCAGAAAGCAAAATGGGAAAATTCATGAATAAATATTTTATAGAAGTTGTATAATTAACTGATTGGCATATAACCATCCAACTCATTATGAATCAGAGAGATGAAAATGGTTGAGTACCAGTGTGTCATAATGGCCTAAAAATTGGCAGTCAGAAAATTATAGTGCCGACTGTTACCCCTCAGCCACAACTGGCATCACAGGGTGGCAAGTCATATGACAAAAAAATGGGGTTAAATATATTCTCCCAAAAAAAGGGAATGTAAGAGAAAGTAAATATTTCTTCTGGTTCACATAATTTGTGGATCTATATCTCCATTACTTCTTAGTGTAGAACAAGGACAATTTCGAGACAGGTGAGTCCCACTTAGGACAGAGAGGTCCTGCATGTAAAACACCAGACGTTGGGGCGCCTGGGTGGCGCAGTCGGTTAAGCGTCCGATTTCAGCCAGGTCACGATCTCGCAGTCCATGAGTTCGAGCCCCGCGTCAAGCTCTGGGCTGATGGCTCAGAGCCTGGAGCCTCTTTCCGATTCTGTGTCTCCCTCTCTCTCTGCCCCTCCCCCGTTCACGCTCTGTCTCTCTCTGTCCCAAAAATAAATAAAAACGTTGGAAAAAAAAATTAAAAAAAAAAAAAAAACAAAAACAAAAAAACACCAGACGTTAAGCTTTGGAGTATAGGTGGTATCTCAGTCTGTAACAGAATACTGTAGACTGAGTGGCTTATAAACAACTGAAACTTATTTTTCATAATTGTGGAGGCTGGGAAGTCTAAGATCAAGGTGCCAGCATATTCTGTGTCTGGTGAGGTTCTGTTTCCTGGTTCATAGATGGCAGTCTTTGTTCTGTCTTCACACGGCAGAAGGGGTGAGTGGTCTCTTTGGGGTATATTCTTAAAAGGGCACTAATCCTATTTATGAGGGCTCCACCTTCGTGACCTAATCACCTCTAAAACCCCACCTTTTTTTTGACTGAAATTCTTCAAAGAACTGCTGGTGTCCCCTCTCTCGTAACAGCCATGACTTCATCAGAAAATCTCTTGAGATAGTCTTTAACTTCAGTCTTCAAGTCATTGTAATCACAAATAAGTTTCACTTGATGGACTCTGTCCATGCTGTTAAGAGTGTCCATTAAAGGGTCTCTCCTGTCAGCTGCCTGGTTGATCTTGCCCTTGTTTTAGTAAGCCAGAACTGTGTCCCAATCCCATAATCCCAAATATAATTAGGTTTCAACATATGAGTTTTGGGACACATACATTTAATCAACAGCAGGTAGCAACCATTTACAGATTGTATAATATATGAATATATGTAAGGTACACTTACATTTAATAGTGTATGTATAGAGATCCAAAAACAATGATTGCTCTTTTAAGATGTCTGTAAGTGCTACTATTTCATGAATGCATGGAAAATTTAAAAATTTATAGTTTTGGTCAAAATTCAGAGATACTAAATATCTTTATATATTCTTTATAATGAAAAAATCATGCTTGAACTCATGTATTATTTTCCTTTACAATTATAACATAAACATGATCCCAACTCACAAGTTTAATTTTTCTTCCTTACTTAGCTTCTTTTCACATTTTAGTTAAGCCACAGAAATACAAAACAATTGCTATGTATATATTTTGAAACAGATTATTTTTCCAGGTTGCATTTTTACCAGAATCTTTTGTTCCAAGTCATTGAATGCATTTCATGAGAATGAGTCACTTGAAAATTAGATTTCTTGGATTATAAGCATAATGTGCATGTGTTTGGGGAAAAAAAAAGAAGAAAAAGGAAATAGTTTTCAAAAAAAAAAAAAAACCAGATGAATAAGTTAGCATAGCCAAAGGGCAGCAACATCTGATGTGACAGGCTTTGCATGTCTCATGTATTAATGCAGTTTCCATAGCAGCCACCACCTCACATGATAGTTCAAAATAATTTGTAATTGCCAAGATCTCTTAAAGACAAACACGCACAACTCTGATATAATTTTAAAAATCAACTAAATATTTCTGAATCTGTGTCTTTTATTCAAAGTTGACAGTGAAACTTTGTAGAAGCCACAACCTTTAAATCTCTGTTTTCTCTTCCATAAAGGATAGAAAATACATAAAGTAAGGTCCTGCCTCGCAGGACCAATGAGTCGTATGTGCTTTGGAAAGTGAAGTGCGCTGTACAGATATGAGACACAATTTGTAGAATAATAGACTATTATAACTGGATGAAATGTTAGAGGGCACCTTGTCCCAGACCCTTGTGTCACAAATGTAGGAAACAGCACCAGCTTTGCCCAGGATCATATTGGGTGAGTAGCAAGGTCACTAACAGCCCTTGGTCACTTGTCTCCATGCTCACTGCTCTGGGGCTTTACCCCCCTCTGCCCCTTGGTCAGTCACACTCTATGAGAACCATCATGCCCTGCGTCTGACCCACACCAATTAATGACCCAGTCTTCAGACGACACAGTCTGTACAGATAGGGCTCACTATCAGTTGGCCATACAGAACCTCAGTTTACCTTTTTTCACAGCTGAGAGTCTTACTATTAATCTCACATTGAATCCCAAGCATATATGTCTCCTAAGCTCTTCCAACCTTTATATTGTTTGAGAATGATTTCTGATATAATTGAGATTTTTGATAGAAATTTCAAGAGTCTAAAATTGTCTAGGCAATAGATAATTCTAAAAAGGGGAGAAGGGCTGTCTCCTAAAATAGTATCTGAGTACTCTTAATTGTAATGAAGTTGCATTAGTAGTCAATTTTATTTGTGTATTGTACATTTTAGTTTGAGGGCAATTTCATGTACAGATTTAATTTAATTTTCAAATAAAACTCTTTTTGAGGGAGGTTCCCTCCTGCCCCATTTTGTTGATGAGAATGGTGATTTGCAGAGATATTAACTAACTTTCTATTGTAACACTAATATTGGGGTCAAGATTTGCACCTAGGTTTTTTTGTTTTGTTTTACTTTGTTTTTTCTTAATTAGCTGCTTTTCCATTTCTCAATATGTAATGTACCTAATCAGAAATATTTTTGTTGGGTCTTGCCCACTGGCTCAGTGTCATATGTCTTTGAGGCCTAGAATGGAAGAATCCTAACACAGAAGCCAAATTCTTACACAGACTTCTGAGATTTCCTAACCCTTTCCTAATCCATTACCTAACCCATGGCTTCTCTGTCCATCCCTCTGTCTTTGGCTGCTAACCTCAGTTGCTGTCTTCATCTTGCCTTCTCAGTGTAATTCATGATGGCTCAACTCTTGGCTATAGTGCTGATTACTCATTATGATCTTCTTGATTTGACCCTAATGCCCCCATGAACAGACCTCACCTAACCTATCTGGCCACTAAATCTCTACCAATGGCAATTTACTCTTGATCAAGACCTAGGTAATCATAGTTAACAAATTTGCAAGAGGTATCAGAGATACTATAGACTTTCTTTTATCTTTTTCTAGAGACATCAGGACTTGTTGAGGGGGAAACACTCATCAGATCTCTTTTTCTGGGGTTCTATAGAGACAATGATAAAACAACAGGATAAATCCAGAAATATATCTGGATCATGAGGAGCAAGCACATCACTGACTTTGAAGAAGCCTGGGAGATAAGTAGGAGGGAAACTGAAATCCAAAGGTAAAGTTAAATAATAGAAGCTAAAATAAACTTAAAAAAGAAAGGGGGGTCACCTGGGTGACTGAGTCAGTTAAGCATCCCGACTATTTTGATTTCCACTCAGATCATGATCTCATGGTTCATGGCATAGAACCCCATGTTGGGCTCTGCACTAACAGCACAGAGCCTGCTTGGGATTCTCTGTCTCCCTCTCTCTCTGCTCCTTCCCTACTCCCTTTCTCTCTCTCTCAAAATAAATAAATAAACTTAATTTTTTTTTTATAATAGAGAAGCTAGTTGATTCACACACACATATATATAATTTTAAAGGCCTCTTTCCCTTATTGTGTGATCTCCAGGAATAATCTGATTTCCTGTTCACTAATGTGTATCTATCATCTAGCACAGTGACTAACACTTAGGAGACATTCAGTGATTTGTGTTCAGAATGAAAAAACAAATTAATATAACCTTTGCAAGAAAATACATGATAGAAAACTAAAAGTAGACTTCCTTATTTATAAATATAACTTTAATTATTTATACTCAATTCAGCTTATTTATTTGATGTTAATAATTCTCTTCTTCTCCCTGCCTATTTGGAATGTTTCAATTATTTGTTGGGGGGAAAAGAGGGAGGGGAGTTGTCCTGCTGACCTAGGAGAGAGAACCTATTACAGACAGGATACAAGAGAAATGTTGACACCAGATTTCTCAGTCTATTGGCTTTTCCAGTGCAGAAATTTAGCAAATGTTCTTTTTTAAATTTTTTTTAACGTTTATTTTTTAGAGAGGCAGAGATGGAGCACGAGCAGGGAAGGAGCAGAGAGAGAGGGAGACACAGAATCTGAAGCAGGCTCCAGGCTCCGAGCTGTCAGCACAGAGCCCGACGCAGGGCTCAAACCCACAAACCATGAGATCATGACCTGAGCCAAAGTCAGAAGCTCAACTGACTGAACCACCCAGGCACCCCTTATCAAATGATTCTATTTGCACAGTAATAGTTTCAACTTAGAAAGAACATTTGAAACCCAATAAATGCTTAAGGCTCTTAGCTTTAATACAGCTTTACAAAAGAATTCTTAACAAGCTTTTTTAAATCAGTAATTCAAAGAAATATTTTATTTTATTTTATTATTTATTTTTCAGGTAAACTGACTAAATACAGGTACTTCAAAGTTTAAAAGTCTCACAAATTTTCAGATGAAGTTGAACAGCAGCAAGCAACTTTTGAAGATATTCTCCAGCCTTCTGATATGATTGCTGCGAAGTTAGTCTTTGAGAGGCTTCTTCTCTTCTATTAGATCTTTGGCTCAGAGGGGCTGCAGGCTTTCTAGGTTGTTAGTTTGTCTAAAGACTGTCTTGAAAATGACTGATAGATATTTATTCATTCCCATTGCAAAATAAGAATTATTTTATACCTAAAAGGCAAGCAGTGAGCATACATATGTATGCTATGTGTTAGTGTTTTATACATAGTAGAAGTCAATAAATAATTACAGATATATCCCCACAAGCATTTTCGTTGCTTGCAATTTACTTATTTTCTAGGAATAGGTAATACCCTGGTGTTTATAGAATACAGCACAAATATTGGCATCCCTAAACTATAATAGATTCTACTGACCTAGTTGACTTTGTAAATCCCTTTTTTCTTTGTACGTCTGTATCCACGAACTATCACCACACCCTTCCCAACCTTTGCATACTTCATCCCTTCACAACCACTACCAACCATTATTTGTCAGAAAAAAACTTATACTAAGGTTCTCTTATTAAAAAGTATGTAAATTTTAGAAATGGAAGGATTGTCTAAAAATTATCAACCCCAATCCCACCATTTTATACATTAGGAATCTGGGTCACAGAAAATGTAAGGTCACCAGCTGGTGGGTGTCAAAGTCCCTGACAATCTATCTTCTTTCTAAAATACCAGTTTTGGGGGCATCTGGGTGGCTCAGTCGGTTAAGCATCCGACTTAGGCTCAGGTCATGATCTTGCGGTCTGTGAGTTCGAGCCCTCCATAGGGCTCTGTGCTGACAGCTCAGAGCCTGGAGCCTGCTTTGGATTCTGTCTCCCTCTCTGTTGGCCCCTCCCCTACTCACGCTCTGTCTCTCTCTCTGTCAAAAATAAACATTAGAAACAAATTTTAAAAATAAAATATAAATTTTTAATTTATTCATTTATGTTGTCAGCTTCCCCCCTTCTTCCAAAGAATACCTCAAAAATACCATATTCAACAAAGTACACAAATACATTTTACCTTATCTTGCTATCCTGATGCCATCTTCTTGCCCAAGAGTGCAATCATTGAGAGAAATCACATCAACTCTGTAAATCCCCAAGACATGAATACTTATTCAAATAACCTTGGCATATCTTGAGAAATCACTCAAACATCAATGAGAAGTCCAAGAATGCTTTGGCAAAGAGTGCAGGATTTAAATCTGCAACCATTCAGAATATGTGGCAAAGAACCAGCCATCCTATATTCCAGCTCCTTGGACTTTAAGTAATCCTAATTAATGCTGCTACCTGTACTCCATACTTCCTGCTAATCAGACCAACTATACTGTTTCGGTGATAACATATCCCAAGGAGAAAATATCTTTCAGTCTACTTCCAAACTTCATGACGGTTTAATAAATGTTGACGGTTAACTAATCCATTGAACATGTAGAGTGGTGGTAAGTGGTATGGACCCTGGCGTCCAACTATCTGAATCCTGTGTTCCACTCACTAGCTTTGCAACTGGAACAAGTGACTTACTCTTTGATCCTTAGTTTTCTTTTCTTTAAAATGGACCTAACAGTACCTCAGAGGATTATTGCAAGCAATAATGAGATATTTCAGAGAAAGTGTTTTGAAATTACCTGATACAGAGGAAGCACTCAATAAATGTTACCTATTGTTAACCATTCATTAAAAATTTATTTTTCACAGATTTGAAACCAATGCCAAATTCTGTTATTTTTCAGAAAAAAAATAATTCATTTATTTTCATTAAAAAAATGGCAGTTTTTACAAGCACAGTTTAGGTCTAAATCCCAGCCACTCCCCTGTTGTATGATTATAGACAAGTAAGACAAGCTTCCTGTTTTTGTTTCCTCCTGTTTAAAATAAGCATCATCACATTTGCTACTTTGTGGCACGGTTATGAGGCTCAGATGAGTCACTACACATAAAGCACTAAGTTACTAAGTTGGCCTGTAGTTAACACATTGTAAATATTTGCAATTATTCTGGATCTTATGTATAAAGAAGGATACAGTTAGAACTACTCCCATCCACAGAATCACTTGAATGTGAAATCAAAAGGTTTGTCAGCCATTTGCATTATTCTTGGGATCAATTTTTTTCTATTTTTATTATACCCAATAAAAATTCCTCTCTTTGATAGGAAATGGTGTGAGATGAGAATGCCTATAAATCATACCCCCCCCCCCCGGGGGGCTGGTTTTGGATGGCGGTTTTGGCGTTTCCTGGATTGTGTTAGATTGGTTGAATGAAGCACCCTCTCTATCACCACCTAATTCCTCTCTGTATTTGTGAGATTGTGAGTAGTAAAGACTTAATTAAATTACAGAAGAGTACATGTCAGCAATTTTATTGTGCAAGCAAGAGTTCTGCTAGGTGGAATGTATCAGGCATCCTGATACATTACCTGGTTAAGGAATCTTCACAGCAAAGGTGGCAATACTCTGGGTCACTAAAAGCAACAGGGAACAGTTGGAGTAATACTGATGAGAATGCGAACCAGCAAAGAAATAGTCAAGATCTATGCTCCCCTTAACCTTTTCTGCCAAGACACCTTGATTTTGATTTTCTGGGTGCTTTGTTTTGCTGTGCTTTGCTTTTAGGCTGTGTCAGATGTAATGTGTGTGTGTGTGTGTGTGTGTGTGTGTGTGTGCATGTGTGTGCGTGTGCATGTGTGTTCATAGAACAAATAATTATACATATATCATAAAGAAAAGCTTGAAAGGAAAATATGTAGTGCACTATACATGATATTTTTTCTTTGTGTTCCTGTTTCTTTATGTCTCCTTTGTTATAGCAGCAAATTAATATACATGGTTTTGTATCATGATTTTAATCTTTAAAATATGTTTCCACGGGGCGCCTGGGTGTCTCAGTCGGTTGAGCGCCCGACTTCAGCTCAGGTCATGATCTCGCAGTTTGTGAGTTCGAGCCCCACCTCGGGTTCTGTCCTGACAGCTCAGAGCCTGGAGCCTGTTTCAGATTCTGTGTCTCCCTCTCTCTCTGACCCTCCCCCCGTTCATTCTCTGTCTCTGTCTTTCAAAAATGAATAAACGTAAAAAAATTTAAAAAAAGTTTCCACATGATATCATCTAATAAATACTAGGAATGCTGCCCCCCTCACCTTTGAGTAAAGCATAGCCCTATCCAGTTATTTTATTCATTTTCTGATGCAACTATTCCTGAGAGGAAGAAAGAGCTATTTCATATATATTGAGTCCCTAACACCTTAGAGATTATTCAAAACCTTTTCTCCAGAAGTGAAAGGAAATCTGCAGTCTCATGTTCACATTATCTTATAGGTAGACAAGGTGGGGGGGGGTGGGAATGAAAGGAGGAAACTAAGGGTAGCAAGCTGGCAATAGGAATTATAAGTATTTCCTACTTACATCGCTGCCCAAGCTATACCCAACTCAAGATATTTCCCTGCTAGTCCTAAGAAATAGGAATTTTATTTTCTCTTCCAAGTGGAGACAACATTCTCCCATGGTTTGGAGTAACTAACTATAAGTTACATATAGTCTATACCCATGGTATTCCACTGCCTATGCATTCATCTGTCATGGTGACCTAACACATCATTAGGGCCATTTCTTTTCATTCTCTCTCTCTTTCTCTCTCTCTCTCTCTCTCTCTCTCTCTCTCTCTCTCTCTCTTTTTCTAGAGCAATGTAGCAAAGGAATAATTACTTCTATGACCAATTAAGAAACCACCTCTATATATAGTATTTCCACTGGCCACTCTTCCAAGAGAAAATCTGCTATGAAACTAACAACTTGTCTGTGTTTGGGAACACTGTGTTGCCTGTAGACAGAACTGAATTAGTGCTAATGGGAATGAGGTCATGAGTTTAATTCTCACGAGGATTCTCTTTGTTCCACAGATGTGCTAACCTTGCCTGTTTTGCTGCCTTGCAAAAAGAAAATGAGCCTCACAGGCTCCTGTTTGCCTCCATAATGGATAAAGAGTCACTGGAGCTGGACTATCAATGATGTCGAGATGAGAGGGATTCAGGGCACTTCTGTGGGATCCCCAGTAACAGACACATGCATTGACAAAGAGTAACCTGGCTTAATAGGTCAGAGCTGCCTAATCCCCAGACCAGGAGAAGCCTCCCCAGAGAAACTCCATCTCAGCCGCCATCCAAAAGGGACCCTCTCTGGGTCAGCTTTTCATTGGACCTGGAGTTTGGGCACCTTGAGGAGCCCACAGTATGCTGCTTCCTCTTCTCTACGGGAAGATCGCAGGAGAATATGGGCCAACTCTGCGAAGACATCAGCTTCTGCTTGCTTCTCAGAGTCAAAGGGACCACAGACATTTTAAGATTCCCTTTCTCCTTCTGTTTTTTGGCATCAGTTTCAGAAGTTTCTGGAAGATGCAGATGGTCTTCTTCTCCCTGTAAGGTGAGACACAAGGACTCTTTCCGGCATAAAGGAGAAATCAGAGCTCCCCTGGAGAGAGAGCACCAAATGTAGAGCTGCTCTGAGGATAAGCGGGTAGCGACTTCCTCTTGCAGGTGGCCTTTCCCTTCCAACACTCAGTGATATTTGACTCCCCTCCTGGGAACCATAGTACAGGAGGCACAAAAAGTCCCCTTCCCTCCTCACTGTAGGGGCCCATTTTGACTTTATCATGGTGTGAAACTCTCTCCTCTTCCATTGGGAGATGGGAGGACACAGGAGCCACTTATATTTCACTGGATTGATAGAGAATTCAAAATTTATCTTAAAAGTCAAAATATAAACGCTGTGTATACTAGCAGTAATGAATAACACCAAAAAAAAAGTTATTGTAGGTAGCCAAACATACTCTGTGGGAGACTTTCCACTCTGCAAAAATAACTATGCCAAGATTGTATATCCATTCCTTTCTAAGTAAAGAGAGTAGTGAGTAACATGAAGCTTTGAAAAATGCAAAACCATAGCAACAGATTGTCATGCAATTACCATTAGATATTTTATACCGTGTGATCCAGATATTGCCAAATATTCCAGTGTAGGTATATGTACTCACACACATGCTCATGAGAAGAATGAAAAACTCACACCCTCTGATCAACCCCTTGAAACGACCTGTGTAAGAGCCTTGCCTGATACTGAGTTAAGCCACATTGTATATCACTTAGCCTCCTAATTCATATGTTTCCCGAGTGATCTTTGGGCCACTGTCACTCATACTGCTTACTATGGTTTTCTTTTCTTTAAAATAGAATAGGGTCCATGCACTCAAAATTACCCACCCTTTAATTCTGTTTATTTCAGGTAAAATAGCTTGAAGAAATAACTTTTAGATTTCCTAACCCTCACTTTTCAAGTTCATGACAGCGCTAGATGAAAATGAGAATGACTACACATTGAAAAAGAAGTTCAGGCCATCTTCTTCTTCTTCTTCTTTTAATGCTTATTTATTTTGAGATAGAGTGAGAGAGAGAGCATGCACACAAGTGGGAAAGGGGACAGAGAGAGAGGAAGAGAGAGAGAATCCCAAGCAGGCTCTGTGCTGTTAGTGCAGAGCCCTGTTAGCACAGAGCCCAATGTGGGGCTCAATTTCACAAACCATGAATGAGATCATGACCTACATGGAAATTCAGTCAGTTGCTTAACCAACTGAGCCACCCAGGGGCCCCTAGGACATGAGGTATCTAAAATGCACATTCAGTCTATCCATCTTTACCACTCCAAATCATAACCAATAAAGCAAAAGATCCCAAACCCAGGACATGTTGAATAAAATTGCTGAAAAAGCAATAAAAAGTTGGGTGCCTGGTGGCTCAGTTGTTTGAGAGTCTGACTCTTGATTTCTGCTCAGGTCATGATCTCACGGTCATGGGGTCAAGCCCACCTGTGCTGCGCATGGAGCCTGCTTAAGATTCTCTCTCTTTCTCCTTCTGCCCTTTTCCCCCCGCTTTCCCTCTCTCTAAAAATAAAAAAAAATAAAATAAATAAGAAGTTTAAATTATTGTTAAAAAAAAAGTAACACTAAGTAGGGAGTGTGGTAGATAGAAGTATGATGGAGACTTATCAAAATTGTCACTCCTGCAGGAAAAAGTTAAATTGATAAATGAGAAGTTAACATAATTTTTAAAATTACAAAAGACAAACTGATAAAAGGACCATCTTCTATCACATTTCTTTAAGTTTTCAGAGCTGAAAATGACAATTCCAATCCCTCCAGATAATTTGACTAAGACAAATCCCAAAGAAGTGAAATAATTTGTCTAAGGTAAGTAACAGTGCAGTGTAGCTAAGTCCTAAACTCATCTCGTTGGACTCCTACCCTAATACCCTTTCCAATAACCTCTACTAACAATAAAGTAAAGGAAGGACTTGGGGTACCTGGCTGACTCAGTCAGTTAAGCATCTGACTCTTGATTTCATCTCAGGTCATGATCTCATGGTTCGTGAGTTCAAGTCCAGCTTCGGACTCTGCAGTAGCCTGCTTGGGATTCTCTCTCTCTCTCTCTCTCTCTCTCTCTCTCTCTCTCTCTCTCTTTCTCTGTCCCTCCCCCACTTATGCTCTCTTTTTCTCTCAAAAATAAATAAATAAACTTAAGAAAAAAAGAAAAGGAAGGACTTTATTATGACTTTTGGAAAGAATCTTATGAAATCTCTGGTACAGTAAACCCACAATATATTTCCATATTAGTCTGCCTCGGTGCTTGGTTCCTATCACTAACAACCACCATGTGTTTTTCAAGGGCTCCAGAAAGTCCCTTCAGAAGATGATACACTTTTGAAGATGATATCATCACCAGACAATAGCAAAGACATAAGTAGATTTTCCTTGCCAGAATTTTGCAACGGCCATGACTAAGTGACTAATCTAAACATGGATAAAATTCTCCAGCAGAAAATGATAATGCATAGTTTGCTAGTGCATGTTCCTTGAGGAGGGAAGTATGGGGAATTAAAAAGAGAATTAGGTTAGATGTTTAAGAGAGATGGTTTGAAATAAATGTTGTATTCACATTTTTGAGGAATTGTTTTCATATTTCTATAAACATGATTGATAATAGAGGAAAAACATTATGGTGCTTAGTCAATAGAGAGCCTGAAAAAACACACATATTGTTCAAACTGGATTGGGATTTGTAATATCATCTAATTTGTTTTACCTCAGGGCATGGGGTAGGGCTAGAATCCTCCTAAAATTTGGTTCTATTACTAAGCAGGAAAGTGCTCAAGTAACTTAAGAGGAATGGTGTTTATTTCTCATTAAAAAATTAATGTGAATGTTGCACTTAAAACATTTATATTTTACATTTTTTAGAATAGAATTTATCACATTTACACTACAGACTTCCTACATTGTTCCCTGGCCCCACTTTCATCGAAAAGAGAAACTACCCACTTTACTCCTCTAGAGGGTCATTTCATAGGCTGGGAGATGTGGGATTCCAGAGATACTGGCTTTCACTCTGGCAGCTGTTTACTTGAATTCACCTGGAAAATATGAGCCATAACTTGTGGAGGTTTAAGAGTCAAGATCAAGAATGTATCAGGTTTCCACAATAAACTCAAAGCTGGAAATGAGAGATAAAACCAAGATGAGGTGCTTAGCAGAGTTTGGGGTGAAGAAAAAGCAGAAAAGCAAGATGAACAAATCAAGTATAGCTGCTTCTGCTGAGAGATTTATCTGATGGCCATTTTAGTGACGAATCACTTACGATGTATCAGGAGCTAAGATTGACATAATGGTCCACTGTGCTCTCCTCAAATCTCTCACTACTAGGCCCTGTTTTACCAGGAGCAATCTGAACTGGACCAAGTGACTCAGATATTGGGAATTAATGCTTTAGGTAAATCCCAAACTTCAATGACAGTGAGGAGACTGCAGAGAAGCCTGGAAAGTTCGAAAAATCTAAGAGCCCAGGAAAAGGGTCATCATATCCAAATTCCTCTCCTAAAGTCAAGGAATCAAAGGTAAACAATGAGGATTCACATACTAAGAGCCCCAAGCCTGCTGAGAGCACCCAGCCACCTGCTAAGCAGTCTGATCAGCCCATTGCTGCCTGTGAGTATTAGGATGTTACTTGAAGTATTTCAATCAGCAACTTCTCAAAGTATACTGTGTTTTCTAGTGTATTCTAGACATAGGGAAGATGTTCTCAGAACTTGCATCTAAATACTATCTTTGCTTCATGAGTAGTTTGGGCTAGTTATTTTTACATTCTGAACCGTGTGTCTTAATCTGCAAGTTGGGGGCAATAATACTTATGCTACCTGGTTGTTTTGAAGATTCATATGATAACATACATACCACTAATGTAAGGCTTGGCGTGGAGTAAGTGCCCAATAAATGATAGCTGCTACCGCAGTTATACTTGAGAGTAGAACTGAGATGTCAACATTCCAGCTCATTCTGTACCATAAATGCTGGCTTCCTCTCTGGGATTTCTGGTAGAGCGGGCAAGGACATGGGTATAAAGCAGGGATTATACTCCCTAGAAATAACAGGAATATTGGAAATCTGGGTTCGTGGGTATTCATCATCCCCGTGATTGTGAACAGGCAGAGAAAGTGGTTTCCAAGTTATCCAGGGAATTAAAAAAAACAGCCTATGTCTGGAAAAGAGCACACCCGACATTTCAAAGTGTACTGGTATAATCAACTTGTTTATCTCATGTTTACCACATTCTCTACCAAGAAACTCCAGTACTTGACACGTAGTGAATATTCGGGAAATATTTTCCAGAGAAGTAGAAATTCTCAAAGAAAATAAGGCTTGCTAATTTTCAGCAGTAAACTTCTGATGGCATCTCGGTCTCTGTGACCAACCTGACTCTTAAAATTACCCTTATTCCATTTTGTTCTCACTGTTTTTTTTAAGTTTATTTATTTACTTTGAGAGAGAGAGAGAGAGAGAGAGAGAGAGAGAGCACACAAGTGGGGGGCAGGCAGGAGAGAGAATCTCAAGCAGGCTCCACACTGTTAGCGTGGAGCCCAGCGCAGGTCTTGGGCTCACAATGATCTGAGCTGAAGTCAGACACTTATCTAACTGAGCCACCCAGGCACCCCTGTTGTCACTATTTTGAAATGAAGTAGAGCTTGGTATTCAAGAGCTCCTGGGGCTGTGTAGGTCTGGCCTGACAATATAGCACCAGTGCTTGGTTATCTCTAAACAGCAATATCATTATCAAGAGCACGCATATTCTCCTAACCTAATCTCCATCTGTGTGTCTTTATTATTATGGAAAACCAGCACAGCCACTGAGTAGAGATCTGTATTTTAATAGCCTGCTATACCTTCCACTTGGGAAACTCTCTCATTGGTTGGGAAAGCATCCTTCCAAAGGTGTCTCAGCAATCATTTGGAATTCTGTGCATCCTACTATGTCCTTTGACCATAATCACATTTATATTATTTGTGGTATTTAACTGATAATGCCACATCTGATAGGATATAGAACTTTTCTATATTGTCATGGTCAGAACTTGTTTTAACACAGTCACTTACTATAAATACCCTAATGTCTATCCTAAGCCCTGATCAAAACTGTAAAGTCTTATGAGGCCTGACTTTCCTTGCCTCTAGTTTCTGTTTTAAGAAATTATGACATTTCGTTTTTATGATGTTGATGTATACCAAGAAAACTAATTTATTTGCTATACTTGCTCCACGGTGCTTGAATACCACTATAGTTTAAATGTTTCACCACCACCACCACATGAAAAAAACTGGCAAGACTATGGGATTTTCGTGCAATTTGTAGCCATGGTTACAGCTGTGGGATGTCCCACCTATCTCTGAATAACAGCTTGATTTGTCTCTAGTTTATCATAGGAGTTGCATAATGTGCTAGTAAAATCTTTTCCCAAACACAGGCATATGTCTCTACAATGATCAAAAGTTTCTGGGCCAACATTAATTTTCTAAAGTCACATTTATTTCAGAGGTAAATAAATCGAAAATTCTAACAAGAAGCAAATAAAATATATTTATTTCTAGCCAGACACAGACAAATACTGCATGATCTCATTTGTATGTGGAATATAAACAAGTGAGACTCATCATAAGAATGTAGAATGGCAGTTATCAGGAGATGGGAGGTGGGGGGGGCAGGACGGAGATGTTGATCAGAGTATGAACTTTCAGTTACCAGAGAAATAAGTTCAGGAGACCTAATATACAGCATGGTGATTACAGTTAATAATAGTGTCTTGTATACTTGGTATTTGCTAATAGAGCATCCCTCAAGTGTTCCTACCACACACACACAAAAATGGTAATTATGTCATGTGATAGATATGGTAATTAGCTTGATTGTTGCAACCATTACACATAGTGTGTGTATACACATCACATTATACACGTTAAATAAATACAAATTTTGTCAATCATACCTTAATAAAGCTGGATTAAAAGATATATTCACTTCTGCTGAAAGTATATTTTATTCTTCATAATACCCAAATAATGCAGAATAAACCAAATAAATCTATAAGTTTTATATTGACAAAGACCTTTCATATAAATTTCTACAAAACAACAACTATGATATATTTCAACGATTACAGTTCCTTTATGTAAAAGTATTGATTTTAAGACACTAAATGAAATGATTCATCCACTGCGTTTAACTGCCCATCATGATAGATACCTGTGAGACAGCTCGACAGCTCAGCAATAAACTTGCTGCCGTCAACATCTACAAGCTTGACAGTGATGCACCTGTTAGACATTTTAGGATTCCAGCTGCCATTTACTTCAGGTGATACCTAGTTTCCCTTTCCCTCCAGGGCAAGAACTTAACTGATGACATCTGGCAGAGATGGTATCCTGGAACCACAGGGAAAGGAAGAAGGAAACAGGACACACGATCCTGAAAACTGTTTCAGTCGGTGGAAGGAAAGGAAGAAGGAAGGAAGACCGCTTGCCCCAGGTAAAAAGGGCATTGTGTTTCCACTTTACATAGATAAAAGCACAGTAAGAAAAGCTGTGTATTTGTTTGTTAGTGGTTTTTGGCTTTTTGATTGTAGAAACTGAAGGGCACAAACCCATAGGCCCCTGTGATGATCTTTCGTTAAACCACGTTTTTTCTTTGCCATCAACAGTAGTTGATATGAGTAAAATGGGACAAGAATTAACTATCATTTGCTCTCGAAGCAGAGATCCACCTAGCCAGTGTCATCTAGGCCCCAGGAAAAGCTTCTGAGACCCAAACTCACACAAGACTGACTTGTGCTGAAAACTAATCATCTAAACTGAAAAACCCATCATTTTAAACATAAAATTAAATAAAATTCCTGTTATGATAGCCAGTGAGAGCTTCAAATTTCTCCTCCAGTTTGGCTTTCTGGATTGCCTCAAGTAGATGCTAATCTCTTTTGTGATACCTGCCACTTAAGAGCTTGACTTTATTTACCAAATGAGCCAGTTTAATATATCCTGTTACAAAGCATCCTCTGTCCCTCTCTTTTAAGTTAAAAATCTGGTTAATAGTGGTTTGAGCACTATTTCAACTTATAGCTTGGATAGTTGTCTTCCTAAATTTTACAAGTACAAAGTCATAGGTCAGATGTTGCAGTTTACTTTTCTGACTGAGTATCTTTACATACACTTCTTAATTAATACTCAACATATATTTAATGCACGTGTATTATGTATAAGAAGTTACATCTGGGGACACCTGGACGGCTCAGTCGGTTAAGCGTCCCACTCTTGATTTTGGCTCAGTTATGATCCTGGGGTGGTGGGATCAAGCCCTACCTCTGCCTCCTCGCTGAGTGTGGAGCCTGCTTGGGATTCTCTCTCCCCCTCTGCTCTTCTCCCCTGCTGGAACTCCCTCTGTGGCTCTCTCTAAAAAAAAAAAAAAAAAAAAAAAAAGTTAAGTCTGTAAATTGTTTTGTCTCAGTACGAGTAGGAAAATGAGTAAATTCACATTATTCTAATATTAATCCCAAATATCCTAATCAACCAAATAAGTATGCTTCAAAATGAATAATTTTTTTTTTTTTAATTTTTTTAACAGTTATTTATTTTTGAGACAGAGAGAGAACATGAACAGGGGAGGGTCAGAGAAAGAGGGAGACACAGAATCTGAAACAGGCTCCAGGCTCTGAGCTGTCAGCACAGAGCCCGACGCGGAGCTTGAACCCACAGACCGTGAGATCATGACCTGAGCCAAAGTCGGCCGCTTAACCGACTGAGCCACCCAGGCGCCCCAAAATGAATAATTTTCAAGTCAATTTTTATTACCGATGACACAAGTTTCTACAGTTATTCCTCTTGAGTTTTCCCAATGACTGAGTTGCTGGTATTAGAACCCTTTTCTACTCATTTTGTTTTCCTTTACATAGATCCCATGGCAGTGACTTTGATTATAAAATTTTAACCTAAGAAAATGTAGGATCTTAAAATTTGAAAGACTTTCATTTTTGAACATTTTTTAAAAACGATGTGTTTTTATATTTTTTAAATGCAGATTTTGTTATGATTTAAAAAAAATTTTTTTTCAGCATTTTTATTATTTTTTGGGACAGAGAGAGAGCATGAACGGGGGAGGGGCAGAGAGAGAGGGAGACACAGAATCGGAAACAGGCTCCAGGCTCTGAGCTGTCAGCACAGAGCCCGACGCGGAGCTCGAACTCACGGACCGCGAGATGGTGACCTGGCTGAAGTCGGACGCTTAACCGACTGCGCCACCCAGGCGCCCCTGTTATGATTTTTAAAGTAATACAAGCTCGTGGTAAAACAAAAACAAAAGTACTTAATACACAGAAAAGGCCTCACTTGCACAACTTCTTTGTTTCTCAGCAGAGCTAACAGTCCACTGTTACCTGCTCCATAACTAGAAGTTTTTTTACACGACAGGAGAGCCGTCATAAGTAAATGGAGACCCAGAGAAACAGAGCCGAGTATTTGTGCTAGGTCTGACAAAGAGCGCACAGTGGTGGAGGAATCTGATAGATTCAGGAGTAATAGTAGTAAACTGAGGGAAACAGCCAGGCCTTTTCCTTAGGGTTCTTGCCAGCATCCCGCTGTTTTCAGGGGTAACGCTGCTCTTTTCCTCTGGGTATGGGAGGGCACCTCTCACACAAGGTTTTCATGGCCTGTTTCAGGGAAGAAGTGTGATGGAGAGGAGGTCAGAGTGACCTTTCTGCTTGTGTGGTTCGTCAGAGTCCTTCATCTGAAGGGACTCAGGATGCCAACGTGTTGTGTTTTGGGGCAGCTTGTCCAAGTGTACCTCCATCACGGTCATCTGTCCTTACCAGCACATAGACAACCATTTTATTAACTGTCTTCTACAGAAACGGTTTCCACTTAACCTGTCCCCTACCAATGAACTTTTAGGTTGGTTTCATTGTTTTGTAAATACCAACAATATTGCAGCAAATGGCCTTGTATCTTTAAATACTTGTGCAAATTCCTGGCAGGGATTTGTCTGGGCCAAATTTTATGTGCATTTTAAAATTTGATAGGTATTGTTAAATTAGTATCTGAACAGGTTGAAACAATTTACGTTTCTATCATGTCTGTATGAGAAGGTCTGTTTACCCATATCTCATCAACACTGAGTATAATCAAACTAAGTTTGCCCCTGCCATGGATTAAAAACGTAATAATAATTCTGCCCTGTTTTGACATTATTTTCCCTTCTGTACCCAATATTTCTGCAGCAAGTGTTAGAAACTAAAATCAATGGCGAGATGCTTGACAAGTAAATTAAAAAGGCTCTGATGCTTTCGTTTACTGTTAATCTTTAAGGAAGAGGGAAAATGCCAGAGGGAGGAAAAGTACCCAATTGCATTTGACTATTCCCAGGTCAGGATATATTCAAGACACATAGAATGTGGACACAGGCTCTAAAAAGTGAGCTTGTCTTTTGTTCCACAAATGGACTATAATATGCACTAGTCAAAATAAACTCCATCCTGCAGAGCATTGAAGTTTTCAGCAGCAATAATTATCCCTGTGTATTTCATTTTCTACTTTGGGAAAAGCTTATGATGCATGCAGAGTGTACATCTGAGTTCCACAGATGTGGTCTAAATTACTCATATGCTAAGCCCTTTTATCTGGCTACTGCTGGGTCAATCGCCTGACAGAGAAAAGAACAAAATGACATGAGTTTTCAAAGAATTTGAAATTGAATTGAGTTTATAGTCTGGTTTTGCCTTTGAAGATACTGTTTAATGCAATGAAGTTCTACTCAAATATGAGATATTGTTACTTTTTATTCTATATTCTCACCAAAGAAAGTAAAGTAAAAACAAAAAAACTCTCATAAATGTTAGGCCTAACTGATCAAAGTAATTTATTTAGTCTCTATTTAAAAATTAAAAAATAAAAGGTTACTAACAAAATATTTGTAGCTACATTATGAGAGAACAGCAACCATAAGAGAAACCTAAAAATTCATCATCAAAATAAAATTATTGCTATGTGTGAATATTCTATTGAAGAATGTTTAAATTATAAGAAAACATCAGGATTCAAAGTTTGTTCAAATTGTTCAATGCAGTTGATGTGTAAATTACTCTATTATTTTGGCTACATAGCTATTGCATTAAGTTATTTACCAAATAACTATAAATTTGATCATTTTTACATTCTAAATTTTTTTATATATGTACCATTCTGATTCTGAAAATATAAAATTATTGGAATAGTATGGTGAAATTCAAGTAGTTTCCATATTTTGGTAAAAGTGAGAGCAGAAACGGAGAAACGTTTGTTTTCTTTTTATTTAATTTTTTTAACGTTTATTTATTTTTGAGACAGAGAGAGACAGAGTGGGGGAAGGGCAGAGAGAGAGGGAGACAGAATCTGAAACAGGCTCCAGGCTCTGAGCTGTCAGCACAGTCAGCACAGAGCACGAGGCAGGGCTCGAACTCGGGTACCGGGAGATCATGACTTGAGCCAAAGTCCGCCACTTAACCCACTGAGCCACCCGGGTGCCCCAACAGAGAAAAGTTTTTGAGAACATATGCACAATTTAACAAAATCCCTAGTTAATTTGGTCAAATTATTGGTTGATTGAAGCAAAATTTGGTTGGTTTGTTTTGAAGATTCTTTTAATAAGTATAACTGAGCAGTTCATCCAAAATGAAATCAATTAAAATTATACAGATCTGCAGTCTCCTTTCTATAACTGAGTCATGAAGTTAATTGGTGCTTCATTTTACATAATTAGATTTTAACATTTGTTTGGTGATCAGCTTCTCCTTCCTCAGCTTGATTCTGTCATCTCATGTTTAGACTCTCACTACTTTCCTATATGTCTCTCTGATCTTTGTCTTTCTTACAAATTTTATCCTGCATACTAATGCAAGATTAATATTCATTTTTTAAAAAGACTTCATGTTTTAGAGCAGTTTCAGGTTCACACCAAAATTTAGAAGAAGATCGAGATTTCCCATCCACTCCCTGGACCATGCATGCATGCTCTCCTCTGTTACCAACCTCACTCAGCAGAGTGGTGCATTTGTTACTAAAGCTGGAACTGCAATTGACACATCATCACCCAAAGGCCAGCAGGGATCACTCTTGGTGCCATACATCCTTTGGGTTTGAACAAACATAAAATGACATGTATCCATCATTACAATATCATTCAGAGTTTCATTGCTCCATATCCTCTATGCTCTGCCTGTTCATTCCTCCCCTCCTCCTTTACCCCTGTCAACCACTGATCTTTTTACTGCTTCCATAGTTTCACCTTTCACAGAATGTCATAAAGTTGTAATCAGTCAGTACATAGCACGTTCAGATTGGCTACTTTTACTTAGTAATATGTATTTAAGGTTCCTATGTGTCTTTTCATGGCTTAATAGCTCATTTCTTTTTAGCACTGAATCATGTTCCATTGTCTGGATAGTCCATTGTCTGAATAATATTCCACAATTTATCCGTTCACCTACTAGAGGACACTTTGTAGCTTCCAAGTTTTGGCAATTATAAATAAAACTGCTCTGAACACCAGTGTACAGGTTTTTGTGTGGTTGTAAGTTTTCAACACCTTTGGGTAATGCTAAGGAACATGACTGCTGGGTTTTAAATAGGAGTATGTTTAGTTTTGTAAGGGACCACCAAACTGTCTTCCAAAATGGCTATACCATTTTGCATTCCCACCACCAATGAATCAAAGTTCCCATGACTCCACATCCTCATCAGCCACCAAGATCTCTGGGTCAGTGGTTGGGAAGGAAGGAAGGAAGGAAGGAAGGAAGGAAGGAAGGAAGCAAGGGGAGGAAGGAAGGGAGGAAGGGAGGGAGGGAGGAAGGGAGGAAGGAAGAAAGGAAATGTCACTAAGGGATATACAAGAGGTTGAGCTGGAAGTGTTTTAGATTGAGAAGAAGAAGAAGGCAGGGAAGGAGAAAAGAAGAAGGAGGAGTAGAGCAATAAGGAGAAACAGGAGGACAAGAAGGGCAGAAAGAAAAGGAAGAAAAAGAGAAGGAGGAGAAATGCAGGATGGGAACACACCTCTAAAATAGTCTTGGTACAAATCTTTAGGACAAAGTCTAAACACGAGAGCCCCTGGTCTTGTGCAGGTCTTTGATTTATGGTCTAGATGTGTTAATTCATAAGAATACACTTTTGTAGGATTAAGAAGCATACATTTTTTTAAGTTTACTTATTTATTTTGAGAGAGAAGGAGTGAACCTGTGCATATGCAAGTGGGGTTTGGGGCAGAGAGAGAGAAAAAGAGGGAATCCCAAGTAGGCTCTGTGCTGCCAGTGCAGAGCCAGATGCAGGGCTTGAATTCAAGAACCACAAGATCAAGACCTGAGCCTAAGTCAGACGCTTAACTGATTGAGCTATCCAGGTGCCCCAAGAAGCATACGTTTTTTAAAGGTTTTATTAAGGTACAATTGACATGGAATAACTTGGACTGTTATAAGTATACAATTTAATGAGTTTTTATGTATATAATCACTCATGAGAGAATCAACAAAATCAATTTAATGAATATACACATCATCCCCAAAATGTTAGTGTCCCTTGGTAATCCCTTACTCCTGTCCCCAAGCAACCAATGATCTGCTTTATATAGATTTATTTGCATTTTCCAGAATTTTATATAAACAAAACATACAGTGCACACTATTGAGTTTTTTTCACTTGAAATAATCATTCTGAGATTAATCCAATTTATTGCACGTATCAATAATTTATTCCTTTTTATTGTTATATAGTATTCTATTGTATGGAATACTACGATTTGCTTATGCATTCACCTGTTAATGGATCTTTAGTATATTTCCAGTTTGGGACTATTAAAAAATAAAGCTGCTACAAACATTCTTATGCAAGTATTTTTATAGACATAAGCTTTTATTTCTCTTGGGTTAAATAACTAGGAGTGGAATGACTGGATCACATAATAGATGTATGGGTAATATTTTTAACGAATATTTTGATGAACTATTTTGCAAAGTGGCCATACTATTTTACATTCCCACCAGCAGTGTATTTAGGCTCCATTTCATTCACATACTCACTAACACTGATCAATCTTTAAAATTTTAAAGATGCTAATAGATGTTAATGACAGCTCGTGGTTTTAATACGCTTTTCCCCAATGGCTAATATAGTGAGGATATTTTCATATAGTTATTTACCTTCTTTGGTAAAGTATCTTTTCACATCTTTTGACTGTTTTTATTGTTTGTTTTCTTATGATTGAATTGTTATATATATATATATTCTATATATATTCTAGATACGAGTCGTTTATCAAATATGTAATTCTTAGTAGGGTATATTTAAACAAATACTTGTCTTCCTCAAGTGGAAAAAGAAGAATATTTAATTAATATTTAATTAATATAAATATTTTATATTTATTTAAAATAATACAAAACACAGGAAAAGAACAACAGTAAAATCAGAACTGTTCATTAGAAATAACATATAAATATAAATGTATACACATATGCACACATATGTGTATGTGTATAAACAAACCAGAAGTCATCAAACCAGTAAGTTATGTCTACTGTAGGAATAACATATGAGGCAAGAATGAGCAGGTATAGCAGTAAAAGCTGCCACATACCCTCACCTTGATCAGGCCTTTCTCTCCTCTTCTTCCTATAACTGATCATGGATGGTTGCCTACAGTTCACATCATTAGCTATTAATGGCTTGGTTAAAATTTCCTGTTGCTCAATCCACACGTCCTTCTAAAGATCCATTTTAAGCTCCTATTAAAGACCATACAGGAAAAAGATTGACTATTTATGGAACAACCTTGAACATATTTTCTGGCAGGCATCTGCAGAGGCAAGAATTGCATCCGCTGTGGTTCCAAACTTTCAGTGCTTAATCTCACTAACTAGTCTAGACGATAACTCCTCAACATGCAATTGATCAGTGTGCTTTGTTGAAGGCAAATCTAATCATTTAATGGGAAAACAGGAAGAAATATCTGAGATAGTAGTTTGTTTCCTCTTAAACAACAAAACAATATTTAAGAGATGTAAGGAATATAGTTACCAAAGGGCAACGTATTAATTCGCATCATTTTATAATCATTTCTTTCTTAAGATAAAAATAATGAAGCCAAACGTTTTTATTAGAAATGAAATTCAATTTGGCACCATGCTGCACCACCTAATGAAGTCTGTAAAATGACATGTCTGCATAAGAGCATTTAAAATTTCATAAATTTATCTGAGTAAAATGTGGATAAAGAGATCCAATCAGTCCAGAGTTCCCATTACTACAATTAAGAGGTTTGAGATTTGAATTCTATGATTTTATGACTGCTTTATGCTCCATTTTCACGTTTATGCAAAATACTGGACATATGTCAAATAAACAAATGAAAGGGACATACACAATTTTACAGTGCTGTTCACTCCAGTGTAAGAGTTACTAGTGGTGTTTGGTGTCTATAGTTCTGAATGGCATGTCACTAACCAAGCTTATTTTGTAGTTCCCTTTTTTTAAGTTTTGACTTTGTAAACCGAAGAAAGATTAACCTGACTTCTGAAGTATCTCTGTATCCTCTTTATTAAAACCTTGACCTTTTACAGGTCACTCAAATATTATCTGACCAAGTAGATAAGTAAACAAACCAAATGCACACTTCTAAAAACACATCCATTAAAACCTGAAATCGCATTGTTTGGGTGTTCTCAGCAATAGTCATACATCATGACTACAATAGCATGTTCGGTCACTTCCCTGTAAGTTTACCCTTCAGAGAAGGACAGTATTTAATTTCAGAGAAACATTTAACCTGTCTTTTGTTTTCATTGTTGTTTGAATTAAAAAATTGTGGGGCGCCTGGGTGGCGCAGTCGGTTAAGCGTCCGACTTCAGCCAGGTCACGATCTCGCGGTCCGTGAGTTCGAGCCCCGCGTCAGGCTCTGGGCTGATGGTCAGAGCCTGGAGCCTGTTTCCGATTCTGTGTCTCTCTCTCTCTCTGCCCCTCCCCCGTTCATGCTCTGTCTCTCTCTGTCCCAAAAATAAATAAAAAACGTTGAAAAAAAATTAAAAAAAAAATTGTGTGTCCACTTTGACATCAGAAGCATCAAGTATAAAAGCTGGAAGCAAACCTAAGAGTTGGTTAATCTAGCTATTAAATTATGAAAGCTAAAATATGGAGCTCAAATAAGAAATTAAGACTGATAGAAGCTAAAGAATATTGTTCAATATTAAAAAATCATATTTCCTAACCTGGAAAGACTGAAGTGATTATGAATCCATTTTTTAAAGGCAGTGTATCAGACTTTAAGCCCAAGTTCTGACCCTCTGCTTTATAAATGAGAGCTTTGTATAATAAATAAGTTTGCTTAATTAATAATTAAGCCTTTCCGTAATGTGAACCAAAAACAACTGATCTCATAGCAGAAGTTAATTTTACAGAAATCAATGTGTTCTAGAAAGAGGTCAGTGTGCTGCTCCTTTTCAATAAAGTACCCTTTTTACATAGCAATTATTTCTTTCAAGTTCAAAACGGTTATGCGTAACTATTTGTGGTATGTATAGCTACACATTTATAGTTTCACCCTAAGATAAAAGTTTTACAACTGTGTCTTGTTAAGGGAAGAAGAGCAAGTATGCTGTTTATAGTAACACTCTGTAAATAGTCCGTAAATATTTGTTGAAAGAATGACTCATTAAGAAACAAATTCAAGTGACAAGACGAAAATCTAAATTAGCCTTTAAGTTATTTGTGTCAGGATCAGACAAGAACATAAACTAAAGAGAAGTTTGAATGTACTTTGAAGGTCTAGTCTTGAGTAATATAGAGTGACTTGAAAGAGTGAATAAATATGATCAAAAATGACCTGATAAAACAGAATAGCATAGGAACAATTCCATGGGTTCTAGGACACTCAGTTCCTGGTGAAGTTGTTTGAAGGAGTTTGCCCCTTGAGTGATCAAGCCTTGGCATACAATGAAATGCATACCTCAAACTTCTACAAGAAAATGATTTTTGTTCCCACTTTTATTGTCCCATGACTATACATATATAAAATAAAAATAGATAACTTACTATCTTACAGTTATCCAAAGTCCCCCCTTAATTTAAGCTTTGGCTATAAGTGAGAGCTATTTATTTCTATTTGTTGGGTAAGAAAAAAACATTCATTTTTGACAAGGCTACTCTCTTGGTCCCCAAACTATTCATTCCTTCATTTCTTGAGAAAACTCATTTTCCTGTGCTCAGTGAACATGAACTTAGAGCTTCTTGGGCTCTGGCTGCAGAATTACACTGTACTCTACTCTTCAGAGTCAGAGTTCCAAAGTTACCTATACTCAACTTCCTCATGTTATTAAATCTTCATCTCATGGGGCCCTCATAATTTCTATAAAAGCATATAAGTATTGTTTCCCCCAATTTTTCTTTCCAGCCTTGTGAGTCTCCTTAATTGACCTGAGTCTCATGTACATTCGTCATTGTTATCACTAGACCAATGGAAATGGAAATGTTTATTACTCTATCTAAAACATGTTTGTACACTATTTTGAACCTAGCTAGGGAGAGTTTACTCTAAAAGCTCACAAGATTCAAGGGAGGGCTTTTTTTTTTTTAAACTGGATTGTGCTGCTCTGAATTTCGAACTCTGTGACCAAACACAGCAGCTCTCCAACTGCAGTCTAAGGACCCTTGGTCTTTTAGGATATCTACAAGATCAAAAGCATTCAGAGGTAAAAGATCCATTCAGTGTTCTAAATAGACCAATGGATTTTATGTTAAAAAGAAATGCTTATTGAATTTTTTTAGATTCTACATTGCATCTAACCTTTAAGAAAATACACTTATTAGCTTTTTAAAAAAATTAATTTTTTTTTAATTTTGAGAGAGAGAGAGAGAGAGAGAGAGAGAGAGAGAGAGAGAGAGAGAGACTGTGGTGAGTGGGGGAGGGGCAAAGAGAGAGAGGAGGACAGAGGATCCAAAGCCAGCTTCATGCTGACAGGCTGACAGCAGCAAGCCCATTGTGGGGCTCCAACTCCCAACCATGAGATCACAACCTAAGCCAAAGTCAGACCTCAATCAACTGAGCCACCCAGACAACCTGTTAGCTTTTTTGTAAAAACTTTTATTCACAGTTACAATTCATATACCATACAATTCAAACATTTAAGGTGTATGGTTCAATGGCTTTTAGCACTTTCACAGATATGGAAAATCACCTTCACATTTAATTTTAGAATATTTTAATGACCACAAAAAGAAATTTCATACCCTACGGCTATCATCCCCCTATTGTTCCATCAACCCAGACCTAAGCAATCACGAATGTACTTTCTGTCTCAAAGGACTTACTTGTGTAGACATTTCATATAAATGAAACCAGACAAAATTTGACCTTTTTTATCTGGCTTTTTTTTTTTTTTACCTAGTACAATGTTTTCAAAATTCATCCATGTTCTGGCATACTTCAGTACTTCATTCCCTTTTATGGCTAATTAATATTTCCTTATGTAAATATACTACATTTTGTTTATCCATTCATATAATGATGGACATTTGGATTCTTTCTACTTTTTAGATATTAGGAATAATGCTGGTATAAACATTCATATGCAAGTTGTTATATGGATATGATGTTTTCATTTCTCTTAGGTATGTCACCAGGAGCAGAATTGCTAGATCATGTGGTAACTCTATGTATAATTATTTGAGGAATTGCAGGATGTTATCTAAAGTTGCTGCATCATTTTAGATTGCCACAAGCAGCATATGAGGGTTCCAATTTCTCCACATTGTCTTCAACACTTGTTATGTGTCTTCTTAATTATAGCTATCTGATTGGATGTGAAGAGGTTTCTCATCGTAATTTTGATTTTAATTTCCCTGAAGACTAATGACATCAATAATGATTTTATGTGTTTATTAGCCATTTCTATATCTTCTTTGGAGACATGCATATTCAAATCATTTGCCCATTTAATATATATATATGTATATACATATTTACTATATATCTACAGAGAGAGGAGAGAGAGAGAAATGCCTCTTGCTGTTCTCCTGTTTTCTCTGTTTTTGGCTGTTCAGAAGCTGATCAGTCAGCTCTCAGTTCTTCCTCAGGTGGATTTTTCCTATTACTAGGTGTATTTTGATGTGTTTCATGGAGGAGGCTAGTCCAGGGTCTTCCTACAGTGCCATCTTTCACTAGACCCACCTAATTTGCACATTTTTAAATTGTGTTAGTTTTTCTTTTATTATTTAGTTTTAAGAGTGCTTTATAGATTCTAGATTCAAGTCCCTTATTAGATACATAATTTGCAAAAAATTTTTCCCACTTTGCACATAGTCATTTTACTGTCTTGGTAGTGTCCTTTGAAGCACAAAAGTTTTAAATCTTGATAGTCTGATATTTCCAGGTTTTCTGATGTTGCTTGTGCTTTTGATGTAATATATAAGAATCCAATGGCAAAACCAAAGCCATGAAAATTTACCCTTATTTTTTCTTATAAGACTTTTTAGTTTAGGTCTTATATTTAGGTCTTTGATCCATTTTGAGTTATTTGAGTTAATTATGTGTATATGGTATGACATAAGAGTCCAGTTTCATTCTTTTATATGTGGTTATCTACTCGTCCCAGCACTATTTGTTGAAAAGACCATTCTTTCTCTCACAGAATGATCTTGGCACTCTGGTTGGAAATCAGTTGACCATAGACACATGAGTTTTTGTCTGGACTCTCAAATCCATTTCATTGATTTATACACCTACATTATGCCAGTATCTCATTATCTATATTACTGTTACTTTGTTGTAAATTTTGAACTCAAGTAGTGTGAGTCTTCAAGATTAGGTTAGCTACTTGGGTCCCTTGCAATTCCATATGAATCTTAGAATCGGCTTGTCAATTTTAACAAAGAAGCCAACTGTGATTCTGACAGGAATTGAGTTAAATCTGTAGATAAATTTGGGGAATATTGTCATCTTAGCAATATTAAGTTTTCCCATCCACTTCTTAAGTTTTGATGTAGTGCCAAAAACAAATATCCATAATCATCTAAAAAGGCTATGAAGAGACTCTTCTCTTTTCCAAATATTTATCTTGTGGGGTTAGATTTTCTTCATTATTTTAGCCAAAATGAGATGGTGAATGTAGAAACATATATGAGAATCCAGCTGTCTTCTATTTAAGCCAGATATTAAAGAGATTTGCAAAAAATGTAAAATTATCCCACTGCTATTTGGTTTTGGTTTTTGGAAATATAATTATTTTTCATAAAAATGTTACTATTGTAAAAATAACTGGGTTTCTTCATATTTTCTAATAGATTAATAAATATTTTTATAATCCCCTAGCTTAAATTCCAGCATGGTAAAAATATCAATGGATCTATAACCCATTTAACCAAAATCTCTTTGGAATCTTCAATAAAGGGATTCTAAGACCAAAATGTGGAACAGCTGATCTAATTTCTATTATTAGGTCTTGTCTACGTTCTTGTATATATCCTTTAACAATGACTATCACACAACATATTCTTCAAGTCAATCATTTAAAAATGACTTGTAGTTCTTACAATGGATCAAGCTCTTCCAAATCTCTAAGCTTTCTCATCAATCAGTACTTCTACCTGGAATGAATGCTTCCATTGCTTTCCCCCATCTTGATATGTCAAAACTCCTTCAAAACTTGACTCAAACTCCAAACTGTCGAGATCTGTCCTCTTTCCATGTGACCAATCTGTTCTGCTCCTTAGATTTTTGTTTTACTCTCTATGGATATTGTAAATTCCTGAGAGTAGGAAACTCCATCATATTCATTTTCATATGTACATAATAAGTGATTTCATTGGTACATAACAAGTGATCAATTGATGTTTGCTAATATATAGTCCTATAATACTACAGAAAACCATCATACTTATTAGAAACTAGTCCTATAGTCTATGTATTGTTGAATGTTTTTTTATAAAAAGAATAAACAATTTGAAGTATAATTATTTAGAATAAAATTTTCCAGAAAAAAAGGACTACATGAAAACAGAGAGGATTTTCTAATTTATGAAAAATAACCTCCTGATGTTTGCTAACTTTCTGGGTTTTCAGACTCATTATCATTCACATATAGACGCTAACAGCTTAAATAAAGGTAAATTAGTTTAACTAAAATAGTTCTTCTGAAAAATAAAATTAAAAATACTATCTTAATTAATTTAATGGCATTGAATTATTTGCTTAACATATGAGGATATAGGGCGCTGATAAAACTTCCCATTAACAAAACATATATGATTATTTTGTTATACTGATTTTTCAGGAAAATTATATCTCTGTATAGTCAGTCATAAAATGTCCTTTTTACATAGAACTTTTCAATTTCTCAATATTCAGTTACAATAAAGCTGTAAAAACGTTGTTCAGCTACATGATATTTTGTGAACAATTTCAGTGAGATTAAATAAATACCAAAGGTAGTATTTTACTATGACTTGTGATTATATAGATTCAGATGTCTTAGACTTGAACTTATGATGGTAAAATTACAACAGGCAATAATGTATATTATGCTATAATTAGCCTATGGCATGGGTGTTATATCTCTCTTTGGCATAATAATGAGATTCAGTGCATTTCCTCCTTTACAGATTTCTAAGAAGTCATTAGGTAGAGTACAGTTTGAATTTTGATGATGAGAAAATAGCTTCAGAAAATGGTCATTGGAAAGTCAAAGTCTTCTAAGGTATCATCATGCTATGTGGAGACTGGGAGCAATGAAGCATTTTGATTGGTGAAAATTGATATCATGTTTCCTGAAAACAGTAGAAAATGCATGTATGACTATGAGCTGTAGGAAAAGAAAGATAAATATTGATGAACTAAAGTTCAGAAGAACTCTTATAATAAAATTTAGGGAAATGGAATGAATAGCAGATCAAACTAGCAAAAAAATAAGTAAAATGAGGGAGAAGAAGGAAGAAATCTCAAACTAAAATAAATAACATGAGGTAACAGATTAGGAATAAAATCACCTACATAAATTTCACGCTAAAATATGAAAGAGATGAATTATCCCCTTCTAATAATACACAGACTGTCATTTTGGGATATCAAACAACAAACATACTTAAAGCAAGTGATATGCAAAGATTGAAAATATTGGAATAAACCAAAAGACACCCTTCAATTTCAAACAAAAAGAAATTGTTTTGACTAACGATAATTTACTCAAAACTTATCTAAGAAGTAAAAGAGTTAAATTCCATGGAGGAAATCAAAGCGGGTCAAAGGGTACACACTTCCAGTTATAAAATAGATAAGCCATGAGGATGTAATGTACACCATGGTGACTATAGTTAATAATACTATATTGCATATTTGAAAGTTGCTAAGAGAGTAGATCTGAAAAAATCTCATCACAAAAGATCTTTTTGTAACCGTGTGTGGTGACAGATGTGAACTAGACATTGTGGTGATCATTTCAGAATATAGACAGACATTGAATCATTACATTGTACACCTAAAACAAATATAATGTTGTATGTCCATTATACCTCAATTAATGTTAATGATGATAATTATAATAATCATAATAATCTGGATCAGCTGGATTCAAAGCTAAGTGTAACATAACTTCTAAAAAAATATAATTGCAGTATCCTTTAAATTAACTAGATCATTTAATGAATGGACAGATTCCAAATTTAACTTTTTTATAATATCCTAACAACAAAAGGAATAAAAACAGAAAAACCTACTGGCTAATTTTATCATTTACCATAAATGCAAGCATTCCAAATTAAATTTCAGTAAATTTAGGGGAAATTATTCAATTCACAGTAATGACAAAAAAGTACAATAATTCATTTCATCTAGGTTGCCACTGATAAATCTTGACTTTGGAGATACTAAAATGTGAAAATAACAGGCATGACATCCTGGAATCAATGAAATATAATGTAAAAACCTAGAAATAAGGCTTGAGAAGAACACAAATCTTCAATGTAAAAACCAAAATCTTACTGATGACCCGGACACATCCTTGGATCCAATACATCAGCTTACATTTTTAAAGTTCCCCAATAGATTCCAGCAAACAGCCAGCCAAGTTGGAGAAGTACTCCCATTAAAGATGAAACAAAAGTAAGGGGGTAATTAGCTTCATCCTTGTGTATTTTTATAGTTAAATGTGTTACTTCAAAACAAGCATTATTATATTGAACTAGAAAATAGAATATTTTTTTCATTTTAATATTAGGTGAAACAAACCAACTTGGGGCTATTAGTAACATTGGATCAGTGATTGGACCATCTAAAGTAACAGAAAATGTTGGGGTGCCTGGGTGGCTCAGTCAGTTAAGCATCTGACTTTAGTTCAGGTCATGATCTCAAGGTTGGTGACTTTGAGCCCTGCCTTGGGCTCTGTGCTGACAGCTCGGAGCCGAGAGCCTGCTTTAGATTCTGTGTCTTCTCTCTCTACCCCTCCCCTGCTCATGCTCTCTCTCTTTAAATAAACATTTAAAATTAAAAAAAAAATAAAGTAACAGGTAAAGGAAAGAACAAGAAGGCAAATGAATAAATGAAGGTTTAGAAAAGAAAATAGGCTTCTGTGCCGTAGTTCTTGTGCATAAAATGGCCTTCCTTCCTCTATCCATTTCTTAATTTGCATGTGAAGAACAGGGGTTACTCTAAATCATTTTTATCAAAATTGAAAATGAAAGAATGGAGTTGCCTACAGTTTAGAACCTAACTCTCCACTGATTGGAATAAGTTGTGAATTATAGGATCCTTTTTCATGAGAGTATGAAAGAGGATGTTATGCTAAAAATTTCAAATAAAGGATTCCAGAGGAATAAAAGAGAGGTAAGAGAGCAACTTGAGGAAGACAGAGAAAAGGAAAATGTGCTATGTTTTATCCTTTAATTATTTGTTGCTTTTAGACTGTCAGCTAGATAAGGAAGTAATTCTTTTTTTTTTTTTAATTTTTTTTTCAACGTTTTTATTTATTTTTGGGACAGAGAGAGACAGAGCATGAACGGGGGAGGGGCAGAGAGAGAGGGAGACACAGAATCGGAAACAGGCTCCAGGCTCCGAGCCACCAGCCCAGAGCCCGACGCCGGGCTCGAACTCACGGACCGCGAGATCGTGACCTGGCTGAAGTCGGACGCTTAACCGACTGCGCCACCCAGGCGCCCCGATAAGGAAGTAATTCTTGAAAACAAGCTTGGAATTACACTTAGGCACAGTAGAGAATAAAGAGTAGTCTACATGAAATTATTTTGAGGATGATACCAGATCTCCCCTAAAATATTTTCTTAAATATTTCATGTCTGAAATGTTTTTCACAGAAAAATAAAGCACTCTTGACTTCATAATTAGGGGCAAATAGTATAAAGCACATATCCTTTGGAAAGATTAAATATTACATAAAATTTATGTAAATTATAATAATGTAATATGAGATTTTTTGATAATGATAGGGAAGAGGTTTCTGTGATGAAGGGCAGAAAGAGGGATCACAGCAGAGTATCATAAGGCCGAAGGAGGAAATTTATGAAAAAAAAACCCTCATGATTTTGTACGGGGCAGGCCTCGCATGAAATCCTCAAGTTCTACAACATGCTGAGTAAGTCAAAAGTCTCTTTCTCTTTTAATTCTGTTATACTTGTACGGAGTGTTTGAAAATAATATAGTGAATGTAAAGGTCAGTAGTGGATATCATGTACTCAGGGTCTCACCGTGTACATCAGTATCTTTTCCCTGGCTCACAGAACTCACACATTTTGGCGTCTTGCCATGGAATACACTCAACTACCTTAGTGGGGAGCTGAAAAGCACACAGGACATAGGAAATGAAAGCCCTTGGGTTCTTTATTGACTGTCAATTTGCATCCAGATCCTCACTAGAAACAACAGCAGGTGATGTATTTTATCACTGGCTTTCAGGAGGGACACTGCTGAGAAAAGAACATAATATATGTGCTTCAACCTAGTGACATTAATATGGGAGGAACTTGCTGGCCTGAGATACAGGAGATGTGTTTTAAAGCCATGATTCTTTGCCTTTTTTAAAAAAATGTTGATTTATTTTTGAGAGAGAGAGAGAGAGAGAGAGAGAGAGAGAGAATCAGTGGGGGAGGGGCAGAGAAAAAGGGAGACAGGGGATCTGAAGCTTGAACCCACAAACTGTAAGATCATGACCTGAGCTGAAGTCAGACACTTAACTGACTGAGCCACCCAAGTGCCCTTTGTTTACATTTTCCAAATTATTATTATTACCTTTTAGACATTTCTTCCCTAACCATTTCCCATGAAATTTTAATACCAGAGCTGCCCTGTATATTTGTTGGCATACTGTATGCATATCTGTGATTTATACACAGAAAGAGTAGTTGGTTTTTCCTCCCCAAGAACCAATTTTTGCCCCATTGAGGAAGATACTGCTCCCATGGAGAATGTTTATTTTAAAGTAATATCATTGAATGTTATTATTGCACCAAACAGCTTACATCCCCTTTATCCTAATTTGTAAAATTAGAATAGGCCATTAAAATTTGTTTTTATCCTGAAAAAAAAAAAGACTCAACACCATGTTTATGAAACTACTGCGGAGAAATCATTTAAATTAAGCAATTAAGGAGAATGACTCAACTGGAGTTTTTCTGGCTTGAAGTCAATTGCTGGGATGCTTTCACATCCTTCCCACTACTAGAACTTGAAACAAAATGTCTCATGCCTTTAAAAATAATCTGCATATAATGAGTAATATTTGTATTGAAGATACTTCATACTCTTATCATCTACCTTGTTTAGAATAAAGAATTGGAATCTCACAGAATGATAGTAAACCAGAGACAATTCTACACCAAGGCTGGGATTGCATGGTGTTTGCCTGTTTAACCAAATATACTTAACTGTTATCCATAGTTATGTTTATTCTACTACACATTTTTAAAAATAACCTCAAGAAAAACACTTTATTCCACTTCTTGCATATATGTGCAAACACACACACACACACACACACACACACACACACACACACACACACAGAAATTTTCTGTCCTCTCTTAGTATATCATTTTCTTCTTCTCTGAAATAACAAGTCTTGCTTCCAATACCATAAAATGACCTGTGTCCTTTACGATGTAGAGAAACAGGTTCTTATCCACAGTTTTGCTTGAGAAGGGAAGAAATGGGAAGCCTGCCGCTTCTGGCCAGTGCTGCTCACCCTGTTCATTTACAATGTGTCTTTCAACTGCCCCGAGGTGAAAATACACAGCCTTCTGCCTTCATAATGTATTCCCTCTGGCTTTTCAAAGAGACTAGAAATAAGTTGGGTATGCAGCACCCATACTGATGAAAAATTCTCAAGTTACCTGAATTCTAAAGTTACCCTTGAAAGAAAGGGAAGGAATCTGAAATGTGAATGGATGATTTCATCAATTTTTCAAACTGCCATCTACTGATAGAGTCAAAGCAGGTACTCAAAGGTACCTGCTAGGTAGTAAAGGTAGTAAAGCTAGGAACTCAGGGAAGCGTGGTGGAAATTCCAGCCACCACTCGTTAGCTGTGTGACCCGAAAAGTTCGCTTCATTTTCCTAGGCTTTGATGCTAATTTTATACAACTGGGATAATAATAGTACCAACCTCAAAGGATGTATGTGAGGACTGCAGAGCAGAAGCGACCAGGAAAATATCCTACACATTGCAAGTATTTAAAAAGTAGTTACTATTAGTAGCAATAATACTTTCCGAGTACCTAGCACAGCACCTTGTACCTAAATACACAGTAAATACATGTGCTAATGAATTAATGGGTATAATTATAATACAAATATATACAATTCCTAAACTAAATAACTTTTCTTCCTCTAATTTTCTTCTTTAAAGACAAAAAGTCATGGCTGTCACTACATCTGGCAATACAGAGATTATGTTCATGAATATTTCTTTGACTATAAATCAACTATTCTATATGGTGCTGAAAGTCTTAGTTTAATGATGACTATCAATAAAGAGAATTATCCATAGCTCAGATGCCAAGTCATGTGTCCAACTCTTTAAAATTAATATCTTGAGATGGGAGTGGAAAAAACAATATAGATTTTTGTTTTGACATTGTACAAACTTCAATTTTTATCATCTAGGAAACTGATAAATTAATTAAGCATTTTGCCTCCCTGAAAATAACTACAGGACCTAAAATGATGATTCTTAATAATGGACAGATGAATTATGAGGGGACCATGTTAAAATGGGGACCCTAATCTCGTGTGTCTAGAATGAAGCCTGAGAATCTACAAGCATGTATGCAATGCTGCTGCTGCTGTCTGCTAACCATAGTTTGAAAAACAAAGACCTAAGGGACACCTGGATAGCTCAGTCGGTTCAGCATCCACATCTTAATTTCAGCTCAGGTCATAATCTGACGGTTGGTGAGTTCAAGTTCTGTGTCATGCACCACACTGACAGTGCAGAGCTTGCTTGGGACTCTCTCTCCCCCTGTCTCTCTCTCTCCCCATCTCTCTCTGCCCCTTCCCCATGCTCACTCTCTCAAAAATAATAAATAAATAGACTTAAAAACAAATATCTAAGGTGTTAAAGCATGTTACTCAAGGCAAGGAATAAATACAATTGTTTTAAGCCACTAAAAGGAGATAAGTTTCAGTTTTAAAAATATAATTTATTATCTACTTCCTCCACAGAGAAAATTTTAAGCTTCTTCCACATATACAATTAACTATAAAAACTTTAAAAATGATGCTATACAAAAGATTATTACAGGTAAGTAGAAACAAGTGAAAACTAACTGTAACTGGCAGACTTTTTGTTTGTTAGTTTTCAATAACAAGCCTGACAAAAACCAAAAGGCTGTACTTGAAAAAGATTAGTCAAATCAGTTTTTAACAACAACAATAGCAGCAACAACAAAAATCAGGGGAAAATACAAGAAAAATAGAGAGGAGCTAAATGTTGAAAATCATGATTAATATATAGAAGGCAAAGAAAAAGTGGGAAATTATTTGCAATGTATACAGTGGGCAAAATGTTAGTGTTCTTTATACATAAAGAGTTCTTAGATATAAAGAGGAGCAACTTCCTCATCAGGGAAATACAAATCAAAACCACACTCAGGTATCACCTCACGCCAGTCAGAGTGGCTAAAATGAACAAATCAGGAGACTATAGATACTGGAGAGGATGTGGAGAAACGGGAACCCTCTTGCCCTGTTGGTGGGAGTGCAAACTGGTGCAGCCGCTCTGGAAAACAGTGTGGAGGTTCCTCAAAAAATTAAAAATAGATCTACCCTATGACTCAGCAATAGCACTGCTAGGAATTTACCCAAGGGATAGGGAGTGCTGATGCATAGGGGCACTTGTACCCCAATGTTCATAGCAGCACTCTCAACAATAGCCAAATTATGGAAAGAGCCTAAATGTCCATCAACTGATGAATGGATAAAGAAATTGTGGTTTATATACACAATGGAATTCTATGTGGCAATGAGAAAGAATGAAATATGGCCTTTTGTAGCACCGTGGATGGAACTGGAGAGTGTAATGCTAAGTGAAATAAGTCATACAGAGAAAGACAGATACCATATGTTTTCACTCTTATGTGGATCCTGAGAAACTTAACAGAAACCCATGGGGGAGGGGAAGGGAAAAAAAATGGTTAGAGAGGGAGGGAGCCAAACCATAAGAGACTCTTAAAAACTGAGAACAGAGGAGCCTGGGTGGCTCAGTCGGTTAAGCGGCTGACTTCGGCTCAGGTCATGATCTCGTAGTCCGTGAGTTCGAGCCCCGCGTCGGGCTCTGTGCTGACAGCTCAGAACCTGGAGCCTGTTTCAGATTCTGTGTCTCCCTCTCTCTCTCTGACCCTCCCCCGTTCATGCTTTGTCTCTCAATGTCTCAAAAGTAAATAAACGTGAAAAATAATTAAAAAAAAAAACTGAGAACAAACTGAGGGTTGATGGGGGAGGGAGGGAGGGGAGGGTGGGTGATGGGTATTGAGGAGGGCACCTTTTGGGATGAGCACTGGGTTTGTATGGAAACCAATTTGACAATAAATTTCATATTAAAAAAATAAAGAGGAGCAACTTAAAAATGTGCAAATGATTTGAATAGGTCACTCAGAGAAGAATAAGTTTATATATATTTAAAAAATATAAGCATACTAATAATCAAAGAACTGCAGATTTTTACAAATATAATGCTATTTTCAAACTGTTACATTATGAGATTAAAAAGTTTCATTCCGGGGCGCCTGGGTGGCGCAGTCGGTTAAGCGTCCGACTTCAGCCAGGTCACGATCTCGCGGTCCGTGAGTTCGAGCCCCGCGTCAGGCTCTGGGCTGATGGCTCAGAGCCTGGAGCCTGTTTCCGATTCTGTGTCTCCCTCTCTCTCTGCCCCTCCCCCGTTCATGCTCTGTCTCTCTCTGTCCCAAAAATAAATAAACGTTAAAAAAAAAAAAAAAGTTTCATTCCAGGGGCACCTGGGTGGCGCAGTCGGTTAAGCGTCCGACTTCAGCCAGGTCACGATCTCGCGGTTAGGGAGTTCGAGCCCCGCGTCAGGCTCCGGGCTGATGGCTCAGAGCCTGGAGCCTGTTTCCGATTCTGTGTCTCCCTCTCTCTCTGCCCCTCCCCTGTTCATGCTCTGTCTCTCTCTGTCCCAAAAATAAATAAACGTTGAAAAAAAAATAAAAAAAAAAAAGTTTACTGGATACAAAACTTCCATCTGAATTCTG
>NW_024412391.1:76507877-76533242 GCF_014898765.1 Herpailurus yagouaroundi
AAAAAAAAATAAAAAAAAAAAGTTTCATTCCATTGTTATTAAAGATACAGTGAAATGGATATTCTCACACAATACATTTTGGTAATGTGTTTGTTGTTGTTTTTTTATATTTTTAAATTTTAATTCCAGTATAGTGAACACACAGTGTGGTATTAGTTTCAGATATACAATATAGCAATTCAACAGTTTCATACAATACCCGGTGTTCATCACAGACAAGTGCACTTTTTAATTCCCATCACCTATTTTATCCATCCCCCCCTCCCCCCCGGCAACCATCAGTGTGTTCTCTATAGCTAAGAGTCTATTTCTTGGTTTGGCTTTGTCTCTCTTTTAAAATTTTTTCCTTTTGCTTGTTTGTTTTGTTTCTTAAATTCCACATATGAGTGAAATCATATGGTATTTGTCTTTCTCTGACTGACTTATTTTGCTTAGCATTATACTCTCTAGCTGTAATGTTTTAAAACCATTCAGTGGTCTGTATCAAAGACCTTAAAATATTCGTACACAGATTCATCCACTAAAATATTCATCCCTGATGTTTATTCAGGAGCATAAAATATTTGCCATTCAAAAATGGAGGCTTTCTCTCCTTAGTCCTGCCTAGATGTGAAAAAGAGACTAATTCCTCGTTTTGGTATTTGAAGTCTTCTTCTACATGCATGCTGTATTTGACTTTACTGAAAGCAAAAAATCATCCCCAAATACTAGTCTGCTGAAAAGGTCCCAGTATCAGACGACTTGCTTGCCCTGCTTCATATTCTCTCAGTCCAACTTTATGCCATGGCCATGGCTGCAGCAACAAGTTGCATGCAGATGTAACTTGAAAATATCTTGCTCCCTCTCCACTCAGTTTGTCTCTTTTCTGACCTGGAGCTTCCCTTTCATCACCATGTGGGACACCTCCACAGACCCACCCATTCAGTCTTTCTGTTGCCTGTGCAAGCCTGGATATATGAGGGAGTTAATCTCCCCTGGGATCGCCTTAGGCCAATGGCAAGCAAAAGTACAAAATTTCCATCAGAAATGCTGATCTACCCACTGCAACTGTGGGAACTCCCAATGTGTGAGCAGATACCAATGCCAAACCTTATTTATGGCAACACCCCTAATGGAGCCCAGCCATTCACTTTATGGCAGGTTGATCACACTGTACCACCTTTACCCTAGAGGGGCAGCAATTTTCTCTTTCCAGAATTGAAATAATCTCTGGATATGAGTTGACCCTTCCTGCCTGCAGTGCTTCTACTGGGAATACAACTCAAAAAACTTAGAAAGTACCTGATTTACTTACATACGATCCTCCATAACATAACCTCAGACCAAGTGGACTATTGTAAGAGAGAAGGTATGACCCTGAGGGTCTGACTGTGGGATTCACTGGTCCACCAAACAATGTGCCAGCTTGGAAGTAGCTAGCCAAATATAATTTTGAGACACCTATTAAAATATCTAAAAGGGCACCTGGGTGGTTCAGTTGGTTAAGCACCCAACTTCGGCTCAGGTCATGATCTCATGGTTCATTACTTAGAGCCCCATGTCAGGCTCTGTGCTCGCAGCTTGGAGCCTGGAGCCTGCTTTGGATTCTGTGTCTCCCTCTCTCTCTTCCCCTCCCCTGCTCACACTCTCTCGGTCTCTCTCTCAAAAATAAATAAACATTAAAAATTTTTAAATAAAATAAACTATGTAAAGCAACAGCTTAGTGCATCCTCTAGAGGAGACATATATTCTGAACTAATACTTGATATGCAGTGCTATGGCCCTGATACCTAGACTACCTGAGTCTAAGAAACAAGGAAGGTGAGTAGTACTGGCTCCCTGCATCACCTCACTCAGTGGCCATTTTGCAGAATTTCTACTCCCTGACCTTACAAATTTAGATTCTGCTGGATTAGAAGACATAGTGGCAAATGGGATTGGGGAAGGGAACAAGGCAACAAGGGGAAGATTCTACCTGTGAACACAGTAAGAGTTCCATTAAAGCAAAAGCTTTTCAGGTTATCTCATACGAGTGAACAGCAGGCCAAGAAGAACATTATCATAGCATTGGACATGATCCTGAATATCTTAAGGAGTGGTTGCTGCCACACAGTGTGGGAAGACAGGAATCTATCTAGAACCCAGGAGTTCACTGAAACATCTCTTGGTGTTTTCATGCCTACTGATGAGTCTAATAGGAAATTGCAACAAACCCAAACTGGCAATGTTAAAGCAATGAGAGCTCCAAACCCTTACAAAGCAAAGCAAGCCATCTAGACTGAAATTCTAGTCAATGGTATGAAAAGTACAAAACCAGAGAAAAGCAAAAAAAAATATCACTTGTACTTTTTCAATCAGTTGTAGCAGTGGAGATAGCACATTATTCTGTTAACCTTTGCATATTAAGTCATTGTGTGTATCCTAGAACATTTTTGAAAAATTATCATAAATAATAAGGGGTGGCCAGCTAATTTGATCATGAGTTACAGTGATTGATAGTGATTAAGAGTTATTATAGAGCTATACATTTAAAAAATTAGTTAGGAAGCTCCTAGGTGGCTCTGCCAGTTGAGCATCCAACTTCGACTCAGGTCATGATCTCAAGGTTTGGGGTTCAAGCCCTGCATCAGGCTCTGTGCTGACAGCTCAGAGCCTGGAGCTTGCTTCGGATTCTGTGTCTCCCTCTCTCTACCCTTACCCTGCTCATGCTCTCTCTCTCTCTCTCTCTCTCTCTCAATCTCTCTTTCTCAAAAGTAAATAAACATTAAACAAATTTTATTAATTAGTTAGGTAATTACAGATAAGGGATATTCACACAGGTTAATGAATAGAATAGAGGCCCCGGAAATATACTTAACATTATGTCGATTTATTGTATGAGAAAGACATTTCATGTTGTTGGGGAAATGATAGCTTTTTTCAACAAATAATGTTCAGATAACTAAAGAAGATCCCTCACTCTGCCTTTATTATTTTTAAAATATTAAAGTGACCAAAGATGTAAATGTAACATACGAAATGTTAACAGCACTAGAAAAAATCTGAAATAATTTATGTGATACTAGAAAAAAGATTGATCAATTCAACCATGCAAAAATAAAACATAACTACAGAGCAAAAATATCATAATATGGTCAGGATAAAAGACAAAATTATAAAATTAACAATGTAATATGGACAATATGAGGAAATATTTATGCACCCAATATGGAAGCATCCAAATATATAAAACAATAGCAAACATAAAGGAATTAATTGATAATAACAGAATACTAGTAGGGAACTTTAACACCCCTACTTATATCAACGGACAGGTCATCTAAACAGAAAATAAGGAAACAATGGTTTTGAATGCCACAGTGGGCCATATGGATTTAACAGATACATTCAGAACATTCCATCCGAAAACAGCAGAAAACATATTCTTTTCAAGTGCACATGGAATATTCCTCAGAATGGATTGCATATTAGGTCAGAAAACAGGTCTCAACAGCTATAAAAAAAAAGATTGAAATCATACCACGCATCTTTTTTGACCACAACACTATGAAACTAGAAGTTAACCACAAGAAAAACAGTTAGAAAGACCACAAATACATGGAGGTTAAACAATATGCTACTAAACAATGAATAGGTCAGCCAGGAAATCAAAGAAGAAATAAAAAAAAAATACATGGAAAGAAATGAAAATGAAAACACAACAGTCTAAAACCTTTAGGATGCAACAAAAATTGTCCTAAGAGGAAAGTATATAGAAATACAGGCCTCCCTTAAGAAGCAAGAAAAATCTCAGATAGACAACCAAAACTTATACTTAAAGGAGCTAGAAAAATAACAACAAACAAAGCTGAAAGCCAGCAGAAGGAAGGAAATAATAAGTATTAGAGCAGAAATAAATGATATAGAAACTAAAACAATTGAACAGATCGATGAAACCAGGAGTTGGTTCTTTGAAAAAAAAATAAAATTGATAAGCCTCTAGTCAGACTTATCAAAAAGAAAAATATTCCATGATCATGGATTGGAAGAACAAATATTGTTAAAATGTCTATACTACCCAAAGCTATCTAGACATGTAATGCAACCCCTATCAAAATATCAACAGCATTTTCACAGAGCTAGTAAAAGCAATCCTAAAATGTGTATGGAACCACAAAAACCCTGAGCAGCCAAAGCAACTTTGACAAAGAAAAGCAAAGCTGGAGGCATCACAATTCTGGACTTCAAGTTATATTAAAAAGCTGTAGTTATCAACACGGTATGGTACCAGCACAAAAATAGACACCCAGATCTATAGACCAGAAAAGAAAACTCAGAAATGAATCCACAGCTACATGTTCAATTACTCTTCAACAAAGCAGGAAAGAATATGCAATGGGAAAAGTCTCTTCAACAAATGGTGTTGGGAAAACTGGACAGCAACATGCAAAAGAATGAAACTGGACCACTTTCTTACATGAAACTCAAAAATAAATTCAAAATGGATTGAAGACCTAACTGTGAGACTTGAAACCATAAAAATCCTAGAGGAGAACGTAGGCAGGAACCTCTTTGACATTGGCCATAACAATTTCTTTCTAGATAGATATTCTGAGGCAAGGAAATCAAAAGCAAAAATAAACTATTGGGACTACCTCAAAATAAAAAGCTTCTGCACAGAGAAGGAAGCAATCAAAAAACTAAAAAGCAACCTACAGAATTTGAAAATATGCAAATTACATAACTGATAAAGGGTTAGTATAAAACCCAACACCCAAAAAATGAATAATCCAATTATAAATGGGCAGAAAACATGAATAGAATTTTTTTCAAAGACCTACACATGAAAAGATGCTCAACATCACTCATAATCAGGGAAATACAAATCAAAACTATAATGAAATATCACCCACACCTGTCAGAATGTCAGAAATCAACAAAACAAGAAATAACAGGTGTTCGGGAGAATGTGGAGAAAAAAGGAACACGGGTGCACTGTTGGTGGGAATGCAAACTGGTACGGCCACTCTGGAAAACAGTATGGAGTTTCCTCAGAAAGGTAGAAATACCCTATGATCCAGCAATTACAATGCTAGGTATTTACCTAAAGAATACAAATATACTAATTCAAAGAGATACATGCACCCCAATATTTATAACATCACTATCTATAATAGTCAAATTATGGAAACAGCCCATGTCCTTAAAAAAATAAAAAAGGAATCTTGCCATTTGCAATGAGATGGATAGAGCTAGAGAGTATTATGCCAAGCAAAATAAGTCAGTCAGAGAAAGAGAAATAACATATGATTTTATTCATATGTGGAATTTAAGGAACAAAACAAATGAGCAAGGGGAAAAAAAAAGAAAGAGGGAGGCAAACCAAGAAATAGACTCTTAACTATAGAGAACAAACTGATGGTTACTAGAGGGAAGGAGTGTGGGGGGATGGGTAAAACAAGTGGTAGGGATTAAGGAGTGCACTTGTGATGAGCACTGTGTGTTATGGAGGTGTCGAATCATTATATTGTACATCTGAAATGAATATTACACTGTCAATTAACTGGAATTTAAATTAATACTTAAAAAGGAATAACTAACTTTAGAAGAGCTTCTAACATTAACAGAAAAAAAAAAATCAATGAGCCAGTTAAAATAAGTAAGGACATTAACCAACCATTCATCAAAGAAGAAAATATAAAATATCTTTTAAATATGAAAAGGTCTTTATCCTCATTAATAAATTATAATGCATATGTACAATGGTAGCTCTATATAATTGATGAAACCAATTTCTAAGATAAATTGTTATTCTTTGGACGTTTCAAGTTTTTATTTAAATTCCAGCTAGTTGACATATAGTGTAATATTAGTTTCACATGTAGAATTTAGTGACTCGTCACTCACAACACCCAGTGCTCATCACAACCAGTACCCTCCTTAATACCCATCTATTGTTATATTAAAAAAAAACAAGTTTAAGAAGTAGGTATAATATCTAGATGAAACAGATATATATGTATAGTACATATGTGTACATTTGCTTGTATATGCACAGATTATCTAGAGAGATATATAAGTTATGTATAATCACGTTGCCTCTAGCGGGGGTTGGAATGGAAACTGAGAGGAGATGATTACTTTTCACTGTAAACTGTTTCATATTTTCTGGATCTTGTACCATATGCATTTATGAGATTTTTTAAATGGTTATATAAAGCCAACTATTTTCAGCATTATTATGACTTTATATATTCATTTACATCATTTTTAATACTTCTTAGAATTCCATCATAAGTACACAATAAATTATATAATCATTTCTCTATTGATGAAACTTTATCTGATGTTTGATATAGAAGATTTCATATGCATATAAATACTATTTTTCTTCCATATGCATGTTCTAGCTAAGCTGGTATGCTCATGATATGCTTTGCATATTTCTAATATTTTCCATTCCATTGACCCCACATACCTGTCCCAACCTCTTCTCTCAATGATGTTAAGTCCAATTTGTCTTCTATAGCCTATGTTCCTTTTCATCCCTGACTTTTTTCTTTTATTTATTCTTATGTATTTATTGCCTCTCTGTACCTATTTTGCTTCATCAATATAATAGGAGTACTAGTATCAAACTCAAAGTATTTGAGAGCACTAAGTGAAATTAATGTGAAGAAATGTTACATAAGTGATTAAGCACTAAAAATATTAATTATACTATTCGTATTTTGTTATTTTGTCAATTTGTTATAGTTATTTCCTGTTATTATTTGTTGTATTAGTGTCCATATTATATTAGCTATCATTTTGTGTACCTCTTGCCTGCATAAACATTGCCATTTTACTAGATTGTCAGGGCTCTAAAGAAGGATTCACTGATCATCTGTGTCTCCTCTACCAGCACATAGAGCACACACCTTACACATAAGAGATCAACATCAGGGATGTTGATAGGGCAATAAATGCTGTTACATGATTGAGTCTAATATTAAGATTTAAATTATTAACTTTTCTTTAAATAATTTTAAAATTCTTCAAAAATTTAAGAGATAAGAGTATAAGTGATAATGCATAACTTCTATACACGCTACATTAAGAGAAAAGCTCCACCAAAAGGGATATCCCTCTTGCCTTGGTACTCCGCAGTCCACGACCAACTCCTATAAATATACCTCTTGAAAGAGGCTATTGAATCTACTATAAAACACACAACTCAGATCACTTCTCTAATAGACCTATAAACCTCTCAGACACGGTTCGTTATATTCTTTCTGATTTTATATGATCTATTTCATCTACAGACTTTGCTTCACCTTCTGTCCTGCATGTAACTATTCATTTACAAGGCTTTTCTTCTATCATATGATGACTCTCTGAGGGCAGTGAACATGATTTTTTATCCTCCTATTCCTAGTTCATACTACAGTACCTGGTAAATGGTGTGTCTATAAATGTTCATTAAATTGGATTAATTTATGTTAATTTGAGGACATTGATCATTTATATTGTTTTGTAGTTGCAAAAATTAACAGACTTGTGAGGCAAATTTTATATATACAGTACACACACATATGTATGTTTTAGGTCATTTTTGACATAATAATATTTGTGGTAAAATTAGTGATAACAAGAATACCCAAAGATGATATATTGCCATCAAGTATAGAGTTGAAAAGAAAGAGAATTCATTGTATTTACTAAATATAGTTCACTCAATATCTGTTTGTGGTGCCATTAGTTACTACCTGCTGGCTGGTGTTCAACCATGATCAGCAAATTTGTAGATTGTATTCCTGATGCTACGTTTATTTTCTGCATAATGGTATGTTAACTTAGCTGACATTGGCTATCCTGAATCAACCAGCACATCAGAACATTGTTGAGCATGGCAAATGTTTTTAACTCCTTTTCCTTCTTGTCTCTAAAAAAAATAAAAGAACCATTGTGTGAAGAAGATTTAGTAAGAAATAAAATAAAACAATTCTTTTCAGTAATCCCAGCCCCAATCTCTTGATTTTCAGATCACTAATGGATCTTAATGTATATAAAAATTAGATAAGACACAAAGAAACAGATAAAATGGTTGTGTCTGCAGGTGGATTCTCAGTTATATGGTCAAAATCAATTAAACACTGACTTGTATGTATTAAGGTAGGATGTCGACAAATTATCTCTTAAAAGTATTTTTGATGTGTTGGATTTTCTCCATGTAACTCTTCTTCTAGGCTCTGAGCTAAAAATTTCAATAAATTGCATTCCTGGGCTCATCAATTCTCTGGCTTGTGTTTAGATCTGGTTCAAAAAAAAGGCCCTGGAAAGAAATGAGAGGAAAAAAGGAGATAGATTTTTTTTTTTTTATTCTGAGATTGTTTCATTATGCCTGTACTTTCTTTTTTTAATGGTATAACTTTTTTCAGGGACCTTTATTTCTGTGGCTACATCTCCTATCAAGTTTTGACAACTCCATTGGGCTTCTAGTTTCAAGATGGTAACCTGAGCATGCACACCAAAATTCTTGGCTTCTATTCAAGACTGGCATTGTAGTTTATCAGTTTAAAACACATATTTTGTAAAAAGTTTATAAAAATATTATTTCCAGACATTTCTATATTGAGAGACAGATATATCTCCTTATGTTGGTGACTACACACAAGGCCATGGTTGCAGCAGCTGGTCCTAACTGGGGGCACAGGATCAACATGTGACTAAGAATAATCAACCATTGAGAAAGGCCAGAAAAGGAAGTGACACATTCATGAATCAAAGAATTAATACCTAATGCCATAGAGATAATATAGAAATAGAAAAAAAAAGAGTTGGAATAAGTATAGCTACTATTTATGTAAAGATAAATAAGAGAAATATATACATGACACAAAAGTAAATTGTTATAAAAAATTTACATTTTGTGGTAAATGAACTCAGAGATCAGAGGAATGAAAATTTGTTTGAAATTAATGAAAAAGAGACTCATTATAGTCAGGTTAAATAACAAATTGAACCTAGCTAAAGAACAATATAGTTCTTATGCTTACAGAGACTTTATAAAATATAACTACCAGGAACAGCAAGAGTTAACTCTGGAAAGTGTCAAAGAGAAGTTAAGGTGCATGAAGAATAAATCCAGAAGTTCAAAATTTTATTTAAATGGAATTCCAGAATAAAGTAATAGAGAAAGTAAAAGAAAGCCAATATTTGAGAAAATAATAGGAAAGAATTTCTCAGAATTGTAGAAGTGTGATTTCCCGTATTGCCAAAGCTTATGTAGTACAAAGCAAAATCAAAACAAATAAACAATCAGGGAACAAATTAAACTTCACACCTGAACACACTGTACATACAGTAGCTTCAGTATGTTAAAGATAAAGAGAAACTTCTACAGCCACCAGAAAGGAAATCAACACAACAAAGTATAAAAATTGGTTTTCATCAGCTATTTTATCAGGTTCATTAGATGCATGACATCAATAAAGCAATACTTTCAAAATACTGAGCAAAGTTCTGCTTCTTCAACAGCATACTCAGATCAACCTTCCTACCAAGGGGAAAAAAATGGATAAAATTTTGAATGGGAAAAAACTGCATATTTGAAAATGTTCAGTAAAGGGTTAATCAGTAGGCCTGGGGTGTCCAAATCTTTCGCATTCCAGAGAAAGAACTGGCTCATTACTGGTTCTTGAGAGGTAACCCTAAGCCCTTAGAATATTCTGTTAGGGATTTCTTTGTATACATGAGGCCTTGGAGCATGCCAGAGAGTTTATGCTAACGATGTGATGTGTGGTTGGAACATGGGCAATACTGCATCAAATTGACCTCTGGAGTTGCTAGAAACTGGGTAACTGTATTTAATAATAAAACCTGACATCCCATCTTACTATGGCACTTTTGACCTGCTTATATTACTCTATTCTTTGTTTCACAACTCTTATTCCATTCTACTTTTTCTGTTGGTTATTATTTACCACCTGTCTACACTGTTACAATGCAAATTACATGAAAGCAGGGATTTTTGTTTGTTTTATTCACTAATATAAACAACCAGAACAATGAGAAGTACTCAATAAATATATTTTGAATAAATAAATGCTTACTAAAACATTCTTCATAATATCAAAATGTGCCAACAATTAGCACCTATAAATAGAACAAATAGGTAAAATGTGGTATGCTCAAGAAATAGAATATTAAAAAGCAGTTAAAATGAATGAGCAATACCTACATATGTAGACATTGAGAGATCTCAAGAACAAAACATTGAGTGAAAAAAAGGCAGGTTGACAGTAACATGTAGTGTCAGATTTCTTTTATGTAAAACTATACATCCTAGACAAATTAATGTAATATGTTTTACGAGTGTGAATATACACATAGCCTGCTACATACATAATTTCTTTCTGATAATAAACTTTGAGTTACCAAACTCAGAATGGTATAGTCAGCTCTGAAGTTAATGATCAAATGGGACTGCAGCTTTGTCTGCAAATTTCTTGGTGCTATTTTTAAACATACACATGTGTTATGGACTACATAATGTGATTTCAAATTAAAACTTATCTAGGAAATAAAAAGACACCTCTGCCTTATGTATGGAAAACAAATTTGAGTACTACTATGACAGTTTGCTAAAACACTGTAGGGTTTACCCCTCACCTTATAGTGTGCATGTGTTTACTTGGATACTGACATAGTGTGTTTACAGCTTGTTCACCCCATCAGGTTAAAATAACATCTCTTGAAATGTTCTAATAGTTCAGGTTTCTTCAGTTTACGTTATGACACACAGCAGGAGAGTGAATATTGCCTGGGGGCAAGACCAGAAATCTGTACTGTTGCCTATCACACATGACTACTCATTGCTCCTGATCCTTCTTTCTCGTGTGAATAGGAAAGAAGGCATTTGCCAGATTAATGGCTGCATAGCATACACCAGAGGCTGTTAGTCTTCCCAGAAAACATCATACTTCTGATAGCAGGCACAGCAGCTGCAGTTGAGACTACTATTTGTTTAAATGTGTGGCAAGTCCACTAATAACCACCACAATCTATCTAAATTTTGCAAAGTAAACGGTGATATTATGGGGACAACCACCCCTGCCTTCTTTAAATATCTGACACTTGCAATCCTACAAAGAGAACACATTGTTTTTTATTTACTCTCATGGTTGGAGAGAGGGGATGAGGGCAATTCATTGTAACCTATCAGGATAGTTCTTACCTCACAGGTCGAGGAAGCAATTACCAATTATGTCTGCTACAAATATACATTAAGAGATCAGGGAAATAGCCACCAGGTGGGTGCATGTACCCAGGAAACCAAATGTGAGCCACACCTGTGCAGGACTTCATTTATTATATTCCCCCATATCGGCATCCACTCTAACTGGGAGAAGGTAAGATTCTTGGTGCTTTATGTCCCATGTCCTGTGTCCAACAACCTTAAAAACCTTGATAATCTTCATTTCACAATGCAATCATTACCCAAAAAATGGTGATAGAGCCCTTCAGGGAGGTTCTAAAGGAATCACAGTTTTGCAGGTTCTTTCCTAATGGGACATGGCTTCTAATTCAGTCAGTGGTTTCTAGGTTGGAAAACTGGCTCAGGTTTTGAAATTAAATTTCTATCGAGGTGACAGCCCTCATCTTCCTGATTATCTATTCTTGATTAATTGATTGATTTTTATTATATAAGTTAGGCAGTACCCTAGATGTTGCCCATCTATGTTGTCTTCAGATCATGGTACTGTATTAACTATTTGCATAGATCTTCACAGGTTGGGACTGTTTGGCTCCCATTCTGATCTTAACACTCACTGTGATAAATTGGATCCACTTTATTTAGACAGTTAAACGCCATCACCTTGATCTCATCATTCTCATTGATTTCTTCCTTCCCTATCTGCCCTGATAGTTCTAACATATTCTTCAAGCTTCTAGGAGCCATCTTAGCAACATGTTAACATAATTTCTTAGAGCACTTGTTAGAATTTAAATCTTGTGTCATACAAGATTGCACCATATTGGTAAACTCTCCCAATCCAACTTTATGTTAGATTTCCCCTTGTTCTAGCACCCTCAGGCTCCAGTCTTATACACACCATTGTGCCTTTTGCCGGCACATATTGTTCCCATCTTGCATCTCCATCAGTGTATAGTTTTTCTCTCCCCTTAGCAGACCTAGCATATACCACTGAGCTGTGTTTGAATTTGACCCTTTGGATGGTAGCCAATGGGGAAAGTACAAGGAGGGGCTAAGGAGGGAAAGCATTGTATTGTGAGACATCTGCCTCATCTGAGGCCTCAGCATGATCTTCAAAGGGAGCAGCCACTGTCTTTTAATAACAGGGAATGAGCCATTACTTCAGGCTCAGTAGTTTCATGGAACTCAGGGTGTTCAAGGCTCTCGACAGCATCTACTCTTTTCCTCTTAGGGTTCCACCACAGTACAGAAGAACTTTCAGAGCTGGGAATTCAATGTCTTTGAAGTTTTCCTACTCCTATAAATAAATTGCGAGTCTGGTATTCTCCTCTCTCTGACCTCTGGCTACAGGAGGTTAGAATTTTCATAAGGATGTCAAGGATGCTCTCTGACTCTCACATTTTGTCTCTAATTGGCAATTTATCACCTTTAGACCATCTTTTATCTCTCTTTAGTGATGATCGGCAATAGCCACTTATTTTTAAAATGTATTTTACCTCATTCCTTGCAAATGCCTGAGACATTTTGTCAGTCAGTTCATCCTTGTCCACTGGTATTTCATCTCCATTAGCTGTCGGTGAAGCTTTCAGCTCTTGGGCTATCACATCATGCCAGGGGCTAGCCATACTTCAACCACTCCCGGTGATGGTGTCCTTACTGCCAGCTGGCCAGTGAGGGACCCACCTCCAAAATCCAACTTACAGTCCACTTTACAGGACCACTTCTGGTATGCACTATATTGGACTGGATTTTCTGAAATGGACTCTGATAGGCGGACGAGCAAGCATAAAATCTGTTGATCTCAGCCGAAACTAAGAGAGCTATGAAATTGAGATGGTCATTCAGAATTATCCCACATTGAACAAGAGATCTTTGCATTCTCACATGAGGAAGTATTGGTCATGGGCCACCCTTCAGGGAGGGTAATCCCTTTGGCAGGTGCAGTTTCCACTGAGGGGTGCAATTGAGAGCTAATAACCACAAATATTTGGAGCAGCTGGGGATGGATGTTTAGGCCCAGAAGCAGAGATCTGGGCAGAGAACTTCACTCTTCCTTGTTGCTCCACTAGTACTATTCCTGTCTTCTTGTCAAAACCAATGAACACTTACTTAACTTTATCCTAGCATTAGATTCTGTAGTCTTCACTCTCTTCTTGAAACACTCTTTTTCAGGCTTCCTTACAATAGTCCCTTGACTCTAGAATCTTTTGGTTTTTCTATCTGGCTATTGCTAAGTCTCTACTATAGGTTCTCTTTCTCTCTGTATCCTTTAGAAGTTGGTTTTTCTCAGGATTTGTCCAAAGCCTTTCTCATTCCCGGTTGGTGTCACACAATTATGTAGGGTCACTAATAGTGCATGTAGTGATGGCTCCTGCATCTGGCTCATATCTTTACATTGATCTTATCCTAAATAGATATATTGTTTGCTGGGCATTTGGAATGGCCACATCCAAGCTCAGCATGTCAACAATGGAAATTACCTTCTCTTCTTAAAGATAGCCTCCTCCTCCCCGGTTTTCTATTTTAGAGAAAGATGACATCTTCCAACAATTAATTTAGCCAGAAAGTGGGAGACTCTTTTGCTCACTCTCCTCATACTCAGTATTCAAGGTCATCCATGGATGGTAATTTTATCTAAAATCCACATATGTTTCTCTATCTGCTTTGCCCCATTTTTGACAAAACCATATCAATAGCTTCCTAACTGGGTGCCCATTGCCATCACGCTGAAATCCAAAATTCTTGTAGGGTTTACGGTCTCCTTATTATCTGCCCACCCTTACTTTTGAAAACTCATTTCTCACCACTCATCAAGTTCTATTTTTGTTCACTCTGGTCTTTAAGTAGACAATGATTTCTCAGCTACAAAGTCTCTTTTAATACTCACTGTTGAGGAAGTGTTATGAAACATAAGTGAACTAGTATAGTAGGTTAGTTAATAGACTACATCCTGAAGTCAGGCTTCCTTATGTCAAAGGTTTCACTGTGTATTGGTGGTGAGTCCTTGGACAAGTTACAAATCTCTTTGTATTCAGTTTTCTTTAAGTCGGTACAGGTGCTCTTCATAGTTTTGTGGTGATAATTAAATGAGATGACACACGTAAAATATTTGTAATATGTGAGATATAAAAGGCTGAATACATGTTAACTATTCAAAAATTTTCTCTAAGTTCTAGAATTACTTCTGCTAAACTTCACATACAGTATTGCAATTGCCTATTTTTTCCTTTACATTCTCCCCAGGATTCTAAGTTCCTGGGGAGCCTAACATATTTTCTTCTAATCACAGAACCTAGTAATAATTAAACGAATGCAATGGTGATGCTATGAGGATGTCTAATTCACGCTGAGGGGTTAGGAAGGGCAAGGAAGAAATGAAAACCTGAGCTCAGTTTTGAGGAATAAACAGGAGAAATCCAAGGGAGGAAGAGAGAAAAGGGCAATCTCTGTATGGAAGACAGGATCGGTGAGGGCATGGATGCAGTAAAGGATATTATAAAAGTCACTGATAAGACAGGGGCAAAGGCCGAGCACAGAAGTGGTGGGAGATGAGGCCAGTGACCAGTAGTCAGCAGATAATCACAGGAGTAAACACATTGTTTTCCAGGCACCCCAGAAACCTCTCAATTCATGGTGAACCCAAGTAGTAGAGGGTTCTTTCAAAGCAAAGATTGGGTTTCTCAACATTCTGGCTGGAGGGAGACTTAGAAGTGTATTTAATCCAACTGAAAGAAAGTAAGAAATGTTTCTTATTTCTGTGTGTTTGTCTCATGAAGTCACATCTGTTGCAGCTTCTGATGAAGCATTATTACCTACATTGCCTTGGATTTTAGATCAAACTGGAGCTGAGGTCATGATGATAATAGTCAATACCACTTCTTCAAGAAGGAGTAAAATATAGGAGAGAGATAAAAGTTAACTAAGAGTGTAATACAGGACAAAGGCAAGCTTTTTTTGTTCCAGATGGGTGAGATTGTCAGTGTTTGCATGTTGTACACAGAAGAAACCAGCAATGGATGATGAGTCACAGTTTCTGAGGAAGACAAAGCAGCAAAATCTAAAGAACAGGAGGAAGAATTACCCTGAATGAGGGAAGAGAGAGTGAAGAGATACTTCCTCTACTATGAAAAGGAGAAGACACAAGAAAAAGGTCCAAATTAAAGTTCTTTTTACATGGGGGAATAGGAAGCTTAAGTACCTGGGAGAATGAGGTGGGCAGTAGTGGAGGGACGGTATTCATGAAGAAGGTGAAAACTTAGAAAATCTCCTGAAGGGGAAAGAGAAACAAGTTTGAGGGGGACACTTAAAATTAGATATGGGTAGCACTGAGGGTAGATATAATATATTGGTAGAGCATACCTCTTAAGGAGATTTTGTTGGAGGGTGGAAGAATGATGATCTGAAATAGGGATGGAAGGCAAGAAAATCATGGCGTCATCTATCATTGATTTTAACCATATCTCATTAACATTAACCACTTCTCTACCCAATAGCCAGGCTACAAAATTTACAAGGCCGATGACCATGTCCTTTTCTACTTTTGTATCCCCAGTACTAGAACAGTGTCTTCCACATAGTAAGTGCTCAAAGGAACTGACCTTTTGGGAAATCTACTTGCAAAGAGAACATTCTGTTAAAAAAAAAAAAAAAGACTGAGGGTATACTTCCAGTGAAATAGGGGTTTCTGGGGACAAAATGGAAAAAGGTGTAATAAGAAAAGTGAGTTTTGGGGGCTTAGGAGAGGAGGAAGGAGGACAGAGGAAACCTGCAACAAAAATACAGAGTAGGAGAGAGGGGAAGCGAGGTCTGCATCGAGGACAGTTGTTAAGTAGGAGGACAGTGAGACACAAAGTGGAATGCAGTGACCTAAAGCTGGAATTCTGGGCTCACATTGTTTTCACACTAAAGCAGCTAAAGACTCTTTTGAGCTGTTTAATGCTGGATCATATGTTTTGTTTGGGGCTTAGTCAGCAATGCGCAGGCTTTTCTTAGAAATGCAAAAACAGGTGTGCCTGGGTGGATCACTCAGTTGAGCATCTGGCTCATGATCCCAAGATCCTGGGATCAAGCCTAGCATCAGGCTGCACACTGAGCATGGAACCTATTTGAGATCTTTCTCTCTCTCTCTCTCCCCTTCTTCCCTACCTCCCCTGCTCCCACTCTCTCTCTCAAAAGCAAAACAAAATTAAAAAAGAATAGTAGGTAAAAATTTTAACTAATCTCTCAGTGTATAAACCATTATACCAGGGGCGCCTGGGTGGCGCAGTCGGTTGGGTGTCCGACTTCAGCCAGGTCATGATCTCGCGGTCTGTGAGTTCGAGCCCCGCGTCAGGCTCTGGGCTGATGGCTCAGAGCCTGGAGCCTGTTTCCGATTCTGTGTCTCCCTCTCTCTCTGCCCCTCCCCCGTTCATGCTCTGTCTCTCTCTGTCCCAAAAATAAAAAAAAAATAAAAATAAAAAAACATGGAAAAAAAGAAAAAAAAAATAAACCATTATACCAGATTACAAGTATATTTAATTCTGAGTACTTTAGTGTCATTTTGTTTTTTAATGCATTTATTTATTTATTTTAGAGAGAGAGAGAGAGAGAGAGAGAGAGAGCAGAAGCAGGGGAGGGGCAGAGAGAGAGGGAGACAGAGCATCCAAAGCAGGCTCTGAGCTGTCAGCGTGGAGCCAGATGCAGGGCTCAAACATACTAACTGTGAGATCGTGACCTGAGCCAAAGTCAGCCTGCTTAACTGACTAAGCCACCCAGGCATCCCTTACTAAAGGGGTCATTTCTGCCTTTTCTCTCTTTTTCCTTTTTGTGACTTTTTCTTTTCCCTTCTTCCTATTTCCCTCTCTTTCTTTCCTTTTTGTACCTCTTCCTCTTATATTTCTTTCTTTTTTTTTTTTATTTGCCTTTAAGTATTTTCTCCCCAACCATTTCCCATTAGTTAGGAAGCAGGAACATTTGTGACACAGGAGCACAATCAGAAAAACCAAGATGAAGGGAGGAGGGGTTTTGAAGTACAATGACCATGTCTTTCTCTTTTCTGCTATACAGAAAAATGTTCCCCACAAGCTGTGTTTCATTAGAAATAAATTGCATCATTTGTCCAAGGTGAACAGTGGGCAAGAATGGGGGCATTTCATGTTCAAGGGAAGCACTGAGCCTGAACACAAGCATACTTGGTGTTTCATTCTAGCTTTGCCATTTACTATCTGTGACTTATGGCAAATTCTTTATCCTTTCTAAATCTCAACATTCTTATTTCACAAATGGAAATGTTATTATCTAACTGTGGCAAGCAGAAACTTGGCCCTCATGATTTTTGCTCTCTATGGACGTGTTATTTTATATGGCAAAAGGAATTTTGTAGGTGTAATCAAGGTTACTAATATGTTGAGTTTAAGATCAGGAGACTATCCCGAATTACCTAGGTTGGTCCAGTGTACTTGTGTGAAGCCTGAAAAGCCAAAGAGAGAGCCACAACAGCAAGTCAGAGAGATTCAAAGCATGAGAAGAGTTTGAATGGCTGTTGCTGGCTGGAAGATGGAGGGGGCCACATGGCAAGTGACCAGGTATCTGTTGCAAAGTATTTCCAGCCAATACTTTGATCTGAGCCCACCGACACACTGGGCAGAATTTAGCCACACTGTGCAATGCGTCGGACCTACAGTAACTGAGAAAATAAATCTGTGTTGTTTAAAGGTTCTGCATTTGTGGTAATTTGTTTAGGTAGCAATGAAAATGAATACTAATAATATTCCAAGATTTAAGGAATTGACATATGGATTGGGGCTTTAGTGGGGGTCGGTGTATCACAGCCCTTTTGTTTCTCAAATATAAGACTGAGAAATAAGACACAAAGGACAAATGGAAACATTACATTAATACTAATGCTGAAGGCTGAATTCGATGATGTGACTTCAGTGTGTGGCCACCATGTGGCCACCAATAGTTCACTCAGAAAATAATTTCACACTTTTAGTCACTGACAGAGTCTAACGACCTTAGTCCCTCTTTGTAGGGGCAGACCACTTATCACATGGTTGAGAAGAGACCAGATAGCAGCTCTCTCCAAAAATAGGAGCATCTGAAAGGGAGAGATGCCATGCATTTAGAGCTAAGCATGATTATTTCCTTTTGACAAACTCACTAATCATATGAGTCATACTTGTCCAATGGGTAGAAGGAGATGAGGAAAACTATTCCAAATGAAATACTTCCACATTGAAAGATAGCTGAGGAGAATGAGATCCTTAACGAAGAAGCTAGCACAAAATCATTGCTCATATATGATTACAAAACAGTGGCAATCACTTGGCTTTTCTAACATATTCCATTCTAGTGTGGTTCTTTTTCCAGAATCCAAGTGTACTCGCTCACGGTGACCTCTCTACATTGAATCTAGGCCAGAGGTCTTCATTTTGGTGCCCAGCGAAGGCTAACATCTCTTGCTTTTATACCCTCATGAAACTGCCCAGCCCCCTTCATCTTTTTTTCAGCTACTCTTTTGCACTGGCCTGTTGAATCTCATGATCTTGGGGCCAGATTCCCCATGCATCTGTGAGTATATACTTATAAAAATGTAAAGCAATCACTGCTAATGGTTTTCAGTGAAGAGAGACATAACAAGACCCTCTTCTCATCCCATTCCAGATACCCTACATCCACCTCACAACCCAGAATATCTCCCACCAAACCTGACTGAGTATTCTTTGCAATTAATCCAATAGTGGCAACCTTTTTCTAATTTAAGAAGCAAATAAAAGTGGGAAATCAAATTTTACACATTTACCTCTCTTAAAACTCTGCCCAGTATACGTCATAGTCTAGTGAGCAATGGTATCTGATTTGGCGCAAAATCATTGATGTTGTAATTTCACGGTTAACATTCATCAATAATTCACAGTGCGGGGGGCACCTGGTTGGCTCAGCCAATTAAGTGTCTGACTCTTGATTTCAGCTCAGGCCATGATCTCAGGGTTTGTGGGTGTGAGCCCCACTTAGGGCTCTGTGCGAATGGTGTGGAGCCAGCTTTGGATTCTCTGTCTCCTTTTCTCTCTGCCCCCCCCCCACTTAAAAATAAACAAATAAACATTAAAAAAAATAATAATTCATGGTACACCACAATGAGCATAATGACTTCTATGCCTTTTACCAGAACAAATGTGATAAAAAATGATATAACATAGAAATGATGGTAGTGGTCGGAGTTTTAGCTTAGGTAAGGAAAGATGTAGGACTCTAGTTCTCTGATGAAGGATTCGGAGGAAGCAGCACACATAGCAGAAGAGCCTCATAAATCACGAACTTAGTCACTAACTTTAAATATAGGCTAGTTATGACTGTAATACTATTTTGTGCTCTTCTCTCCCAGCCAATTAAAATTCCTGCAATTACATGGCATTCCAGTTGGCTATTTTTGTTATCTGCGTAAAGGCAGGCAATCATCTTAGAGTCATAGGATTTGGAAGGGAAGTGAGAATAACACAAACTCCTTTTAGTTAAATAGAATGCATTTATTTTGTTAAGCTTCATAAGGACAAAAGTGTATATTTATGTCATGGTACTATCAAGACACCGGGGTCAATTCCCAAATATTTGTGCATACTGAGATGTTCATTGAAAAATTTTTTGTTCGAGAGAGAGGGAAGATGGCGGCGTAGGAGGACGCTGGGCTCACCGCGCGTCCTGCTGATCACTTAGATTCCACCTACACCTGCCTAGATAACCCAGAAAACCGCCAGAGGATTAGCAGAACGGAGTCGCCAGAGCCAAGCACAGACGAGAGGCCCACGGAAGAGGGTAGGAAGGGCGGCGAGGCGGTGCGCGCTCCACGGACTGGCGGGAGGGAGCCGGGGTGGAGGGGTGGCTCGCCAGCCAAGCAGAGCCCCCGAGTCTGCCTTGCAAAAAGCGGAGGGGCCTGACGGACTGTGTTCCGACAGCAAGCGCGACTTAGCGGCTGGGAGGTCATAAGTTAACAGCGCTGCTCAGAAAGCAGGAAGGCTGGAGGACAAAGGGAAGGAGAGCCGCTGAGCCCCCTGACGACAGAGCTCAGTTTGGTGGGGAACAAAGGCGCTCGCCAGCACCATCTCCCCCCCCCATCCCCCAGCCAAAATCCCAAAGAGAACCAGTTCCTGCCAGGGAACTTGCTCGCTCCGCGCAAACACCCAACTCTGCGCTTCTGCGGAGCCAAACCTCTGGCAGCGGATCTGACTCCCTCCTGCTGCCACAGGGCCCCTCCTGAAGTGGATCACCTAAGGAGAAGCAAGCTAAGCCTGCCCCTCCTGCCCCTGTGCACCTTGCCTCCCCACCCCAGCTAAGACGCCAGATCCCCAGCATCACAAGCCTGGCAGTGTGCAAGTAGCCCAGACAGGCCACCCCACCCCACAGTGAATCCCGCCCCTAGGAGAGGGGAAGAGAAGGCACGCACCAGTCTGACTGTGGCCCCAGCGGTGGGCTGGGGGCAGACATCAGGTCTGACTGCGGCTCCGCCCACCAACTCCAGTTATACACCACAGCACAGGGAAAGTGCCCTGCAGGTCCTCACCACGCCAGGGACTATCCAAAATGATCAAGCGGAAGAATTCCCCTCAGAAGAATCTCCAGGAAATAACAACAGCTAATGAGCTGATCAAAAAGGATTTAAATAACATAAAAGAAAGTGAATTTAGAATAATAGTCATAAAATTAATCGCTGGGCTTGAAAACAGTATAGCTGACAGCAGAGAATCTCTTGCTACAGAGATCAAGGGACTAAGGAACAGTCACGAGGAGCTGAAAAACGCTTTAAACGAAATGCATAACAAAATGGAAACCACCACGGCTCGGATTGAAGATGCAGAGGAGAGAATAGGTGAACTAGAAGATAAAGTTATGGAAAAAGAGGAAGCTGAGAAAAAGAGAGATAAAAAAATCCAGGAGTATGAGGGGAAAATTAGAGAACTAAGTGATACACTAAAAAAAATAATCTACGCATAATTGGTATCCCAGAGGAGGAAGAGAGAGGGAAAGGTGCTGAAGGGGTACTTGAAGAAATAATAGCTGAGACGTTCCCTGAACTGGGGAAGGAAAAAGGCATTGAAATCCAAGAGGCACAGAGAACTCCCTTCAGACGTAACTTGAATCGATCTTCTGCACGACATATCATAGTGAAACTGGCAAAATACAAGGATAAAGAGAAAATTCTGAAAGCAGCAAGGGGTAAACGTGCCCTCACATATAAAGGGAGACCTATAAGACTCGTGACTGATCTCTCTTTTGAAACTTGGCAGGCCACAAAGAATTGGCACGAGATTTTCAGTGTGCTAGACAGAAAAAATATGCAGCCGAGAATCCTTTATCCAGCAAGTCTGTCATTTAGAATAGAAGGAGAGATAAAGGTCTTCCCAAACAAACAAAAACTGAAGGAATTTGTCACCACTAAACCAGCCCTACAAGAGATCCTAAGGGGGACCCTGTGAGACAAAGTACCAGAGACATCACTACAAGCATAAAACATACAGACATCACAATGACTCTAAACTCATATCTTTCTATAATAACACTGAATGTAAATGGATTAAATGTGCCAACCAAAAGACATAGGGTATCAGAATGGATAAAAAAACAAGACCCATCTATTTGCTGTCTACAAGAGACTCATTTTAGACCTGAGGACACCTTTAGATTGAGAGTGAGGGGATGGAGAACTATTTATCATGCTACTGGAAGCCAAAAGAAAGCTGGAGTAGCCATACTTATATCAGACAAACTAGACTTTAAATTAAAGGCTGTCACAAGAGATGAAGAAGGGCATTTATATAATAATCACAGGGTCTATCCATCAGGAAGAGCTAACAATTATAAATGTCTATGCGCCGAATACCGGAGCGCCCAAATATATAAAACAATTACTCAAAACATAAGCAACCTTATTGAGAAGAATGTGGTAATTGCAGGGGACTTTAACACCCCACTTACAGAAATGGATAGATCATCTAGACACACGGTCAATAAAGAAACAAGGGCCCTGAATGAGACATTGGATCAGATGGACTTGACAGATATATTTAGAACTCTGCATCCCAAAGCAACAGAATATACTTTCTTCTCAAGTGCACATGGAACATTCTCCAAGATAGATCATATACTGGGTCACAAAACAGCCCTTCATAAGTTTACAAGAATTGAAATTATACCATGCATACTTTCAGACCACAATGCTATGAAGCTTGAAATCAACCACAGAAAAAAGTCTGGAAAACCTCCAAAAGCATGGAGGTTCCACAATGCTATGAAGCTTGAAATCAACCACAGAAAAAAGTCTGGAAAACCTCCAAAAGCATGGAGGTTAAAGAACACCCTACTAACGAATGAGTGGGTCAACCAGGCAATTCGAGAAGAAATTAAAAAATATATGGAAACAAACGAAAATGAAAATACAACAATCCAAACGCTTTGGGACGCAGCGAAGGCAGTCCTGAGAGGAAAATACATTGCAATCCAGGCTTATCTCAAGAAACAAGAAAAATCCCAAATACAAAATCTAACAGCACACCTAAAGGAAACAGAAGCAGAACAGCAAAGGCAGCCTAAACCCAGCATAAGAAGAGAAATAATAAAGATCAGAGCAGAAATAAACAATATAGAATCTAAAAAAACTGTAGAGCAGATCAACGAAACCAAGAGTTGGTTTTTTGAAAAAATAAACAAAATTGACAAACCTCTAGCCAGGCTTCTCAAAAAGAAACGGGAGATGACCCAAATAGATAAAATCATGAATGAAAATGTAATTATTACAACCAATCCCTCAGAGATACAAACAATCATCAGGGAATACTATGAAAAATTATATGCCAACAAATTGGACAACCTGGAAGAAATGGACAAATTCCTGAACACCCACACGCTTCCATAACTCAATCATGAGGAAATAGAAAGCTTGAACAGACCCATCACCAGCGAAGAAATTGAATCAGTTATCAAAAATCTCCCAACAAATAAGATTCCAGGACCAGATGGCTTCCCAGGGGAGTTCTATCAGATGTGTAAAGCAGATATAATACCTATCCTTCTCAAGCTATTCCAAGAAATAGAAAGGGAAGGAAAACTTCCAGACTCATTCTATGAAGCCAGTATTACTTTGATTCCTAAACCAGACAGAGACCCAGTAAAAAAAGAGAACTACAGGCCAATATCCCTGATGAATATGGATGCAAAAATTCTCAATAAGATACTAGCAAATCAAATTCAACGGCACTTAAAAAGAATTATTCACCATGATCAAGTGGGATTCATTCCTGGGATGCAGGGCTGGTTCAACATTCGCAAATCAATTAACGTGATACATCACATTAATAAAAAAAAAAAAAGAGAAGAACCATATGATCCTGTCAATCGATGCAGAAAGGGCCTTTGACAAAATCCAGCACCCTTTCTTAATAAAAACCCTTGAGAAAGTCGGGATAGAAGGAACATACTTAAAGATCATAAAAGCCATTTATGAAAAGCCCACAGCTAACATCATCCTCAACGGGGAAAAACTGAGAACTTTTTCCCTGAGATCAGGAACACGACAGGGATGCCCACTCTCACCGCTGTTGTTTAACATAGTGCTGGAAGTTCTAGCATCAGCAATCAGACAACAACAGGAAATCAAAGGCATCAAAATTGGCAAAGATGAAGTCAAGCTTTCGCTTTTTGCAGATGACACGATATTATACATGGAAAATCCGATAGACTCCACCAAAAGTCTGCTAGAACTGATACATGAATTCAGCAAAGTTGCAGGATACAAAATCAATGTACAGAAATCAGTTGCATTCTTATACACTAACAATGAAGCAACAGAAAGACAAATAAAGAAACTGATGCCATTCACAACTGCACCAAGAAGCATAAAATACCTAGGAATAAATCTAACCAAAGATGTAAAGGATCTGTATGCTGAAAACTATAGAAAGCTTATGAAGGTAATTGAAGAAGATTTAAAGAAATGGAAAGACATTCCCTGCTCATGGATTGGAAGAATAAATATTGTCAAAATGTCAATACTACCCAAAGCTATCTACACATTCAATGCAATCCCAATCAAAATGGCACCAGCATTCTTCTCGAAACTAGAACAAGCAATCCTAAAATTCATATGGAACCACAAAAGGCCCTGAATAGCCAAAGGAATTTTGAAGAAGAAGACCAAAGCAGGAGGCATCACAATCCCAGACTTTAGCCTCTACTACAAAGCTGTCATCATCAAGACAGCATGGTATTGGCACAAAAACAGACACATAGACCAATGGAATAGAATAGAAACCCCAGAACTAGCAGCAGAACTGCTGCTCAGCCGTAGCAATCTCTTACTCGACACATCCCCAAAGGCAAGGGAATTAAAAGCAAAAGTGAATTACTGGGACCTTATGAAGATAAAAATCTTCTGCACAGCAAAGGAAACAACCAACAAAACTAAAAGGCAACCAACGGAATGGGAAAAGATATTTGCAAATGACATATCGGACAAAGGGCTAGTATCCAAATCTATAAAGAGCTCACCAAACTCCACACCCGAAAAGCAAATAACCCAGTGAAGAAATGGGCAGAAAACATGAATAGACACTTCTCTAAAGAAGACATCCGGATGGCCAACAGGCACATGAAAAGATGTTCAACGTCGCTCCTTATCAGGGAAATACAAATCAAAACCGCACTCAGGTATCACCTCACGCCAGTCAGAGTGGCCAAAATGAACAAATCAGGAGACTCTAGATGCTGGAGAGGATGTGGAGAAACGGGAACCCTCTTGCACTGTTGGTGGGAATGCAAATTGGTGCAGCCACTCTGGAAAGCAGTGTGGAGGTTCCTCAGAAAATTAAAAATAGACCTACCCTATGACCCAGCAATAGCACTGCTAGGAATTTATCCAAGGGACACAGGAGTACTGATGCATAGGGGCACTTGTACCCCAATGTTCATAGCAGCACTCTCAACAATAGCCAAATTATGGAAAGAGCCTAAATGTCCATCAACTGATGAATGGATAAAGAAATTGTGGTTTATATACACTATGGAATACTACGTGGCAATGAGAAAAAATGAAATATGGCCTTTTGTAGCAACGTGGATGGAACTGGAGAGTGTGATGCTAAGTGAAATAAGCCATACAGAGAAAGACAGATACCATATGGTTTCACTCTTATGTGGATCCTGAGAAACTTAACAGGAACCCATGGGGGAGGGGAAGG
>NW_024412391.1:76533342-76718019 GCF_014898765.1 Herpailurus yagouaroundi
AATTTGACAATAAATTTCATATATAAATTAAAAAAAAAAGAAAAAGAAAAATTTTTTGTTCTTGCCGCGTTTATGCAAAACACCTGTGAAATATCTGTGGCATCTTTGTCGGAGTATTTAACATCTCTGTGTCTCAGTTTTCTCATCCAAAAATGTGGACAATAATACCAATTTCATATGGTGTGTTTGGGTATTAAATGAGTGACTCTCTCTCTCTCTCTCTCTTTCTCTCCACACACACACACACACAGATTAGAGAAGTGCCAAACACATAAAACTATATAGACTACTATTGTTACTATTTTAAACACTATTTAAATTGAATGACATATTCTATGATGATATTTATATAGTGTTTGTAAGTATTTTCTGTTTGTAAAGTGCTTTTATAGTTTATAAAGCTTAATTCTGTCTTAAAGTCATATAATCAGGCATGTAGAATTATATTCATTCACAGATGAAAAAATTGGAACTGCAAATTATAAGATTTTTAAAAAGTTAGACTGGTGATTAAAACTTTTTCAACCTCCAACCAGGATCATTTTTATTATATAGCTATAATGAAAACTATATGAAATTTGGAAAAAAAAATGTTTTGAGTTTTTCATTTCTTACAGAGAAATTCTATTCAGAATAGTACATATACAATTATTTTTCAAAGAAAAAAAATTGGGTCACCTGGGTGGCTCAGTTGGTTAAGCGTCCAACTTTGGCTCAGGTCGTAATCTCACGGTTTGCAGGTTTGAGCCCTGGATCAGGCTCTGTGCTGACAGCTCAGAGCCTGAAGCTTGCTTCAGATTCTGGGTCTCCCTCTCTCTCTGCCCCTCCTCTGCTCTCTCCCTCCCTCTCTCTCAAAAATAAATAAACATTAAAAAATTTAAAAAAAAAGAAAAAAATTTAATTTTATTATCAGTAGTATTTTTGATAGAGTAGAAGAAAACACATATTTATGTGTTCTATGATATCCTAAAGCAGTGAATGTATTTTTACAGTTTATTAAAGGACTCCTCAGCAAGTGGCTGCTAATCACAAATGTTTACCATTCTCCAAGCTTAGGGGAAGGATTCCTTTGAGAAGCAGATTTTAAGTTGTCTCAGTAAAGCAATGACTACACTGACCTTTGCAAAATGCTCTATAATTGATTTTAAGAAGTTAGATACTTCGTCTAGCAAAATAAATAAATAAGGTTTAAATGGTAATAACAAATTCACAAGAAAGCACAGACAAATTAGAGCAAACTGTGCACTGAAGGCCAAAGAAATTACATATTGCTTATGAAATCAGTGGGTGAGGTAAATATGAATGAGATATGAAATACATAATAAAATATGGAACCATCCAAATGTGACTCTTTTCCTTCAAAGCCAAATGAAAACAGATAGATTCATCAGATAGAACTGTAGTTCTTTGACTCTGTTTAGTAGGATTCTATTTACTTTATAAAAAAGGCAAATTCCGGGGCTTCTCCCGTGTTTTCCTTTGTGGAAGTGTGGTCTCTGAGGCCACACTTTTAACACCTACCGTATCAGATTCTAAGGATACTAAGTTTACAAAAAGCTGCTCTAGCTTTGGCTTTAATCTTCTCCTAATAATTTTTATAACGTAAGAGTAGATTCTGAGTTGGAAGAAAAAGAAACAAAAGGTGGGGCGGCTGGGTGGCGCAGTCGGTTAAGCGTCCGACTTCAGCCAGGTCACGATCTCGCGGTCCGTGAGTTCGAGCCCCGCGTCAGGCTCTGGGCTGATGGCTCAGAACCTGGAGCCTGTTTCCGATTCTGTGTCTCCCTCTCTCTCTGCCCCTCCCCCGTTCATGCTCTGTCTCTCTCTGTCCCAAAAATAAATAAAAGTTGAAAAAAAAATTAAAAAAAGAAAAAGAAACAAAAGGCATCTTGGTCATTGGGGCTCTGGTTGGGGAAGCTGTGCACACTGGAAACATAGAAGACACTTACACCAAAGGGGAAAATAGGACTGGGTAGGGTTGGCTTGGAGGGGGTATGAAGGGACACTGAGGACAAAGAGATGAAATACTGTCTGGGTCAGTATTAATCCCATTTCTTGCTTTCAAGCATTAGAACCAAACTCTGTCTATCCTAAGCAAAAAAGGAATTTTATTGAAAGAATATTGGAGGCTCAAAAAATTCATGACAGCCTGAAGAATTTGATTTGGGAACTGGGCAAAGACCAAGGGGAGCTCTACAAGGTTAGGTAATGAAAATATGACAAGGTTCATGAAGCAGTAAGAGGCTGTTTCAGACTGCTACTTTAGAGAATCTAAACTCTAGTGAATGAGACCTTCAAAATTCACAGTCTTAGGAGATCCAAAGCCAAGTTGCCCAATCTCAAAACATGTGCTATCTCTTGGCTATGTCAGTATGGAGTGAGAAAAATCATCCCCCTTGGTATGTGTGGGGCTGGGCACTCCCTTCTATCAAGGCTACACGACATGGAGGCTTTGACAACAGGGAGATAAGGTGCTAATAAGAATTAGAAACTTCAATGGCAGACAACCAGAACAAAACAAAAATGTCAAATATCTACTATGAGTTCTATCAGGGGTGATTACTGGGTCTGCCTATATTCCATTCAACTGAGCTTAAAGACCATTGATGGTAAACACACTTAACCCAGATCTTCCTAATTTGTTTCATTCACTTTAGGATACATATATTTCAGATATATTTTATTAATCAGAACTTTCTCCTTCTTTGTGCTCAATATCTTGAAAAATATAGCCATTTAATATTTCTTACTTAATACCTACTAGGATTATGTAATTTTCTAACCAGATTGAATACAGCCTTTATCACTTCTTTTATTGAATGCTATCTACTTTGGAAGTAATACATCATAAGAGCAGATACTGTACAAAAATAAATTGTCAAAATTCTTAATTTTATTTCCTGGGTTATTGCAATAGAGGTAGTTTTTAGCAGGAGTGCTTCAATATATAAGTAATTGACATAAACTTTGAATATTTTTATATTTTGTTAAATGCAAATCAGATTAGCTTAAGAATATATCCCAGAAGCTCATATCAAATGGATCAATCAAATATTTGCCAAATTCCATCTTGGATGGGCATCTGGTTGCCTATCGATCTACTAGTTTTTATGCTAAATGAAATTCCAATGTATTAGTGAGATAAAAACAAAATATTACACATGTTTTAAGAATAATATTGGAAGGGGAACTCCAAATCAAAATGGTAGAATAGGAAGACATTGAACTCATCACCTCCAATGGACACACTAAATGTATAGCTACATATAAAACAATTTTCTTTGAATCTGAAAAAGACCTGAAAACTAGCTGAATAGCTTCTTCACAAATGTTAAATGTTGTTTAGATGGGTAGGAGAGGCAGAGATGTGGTTTCACCCAAAGCTCTACCCTTGAAGTGGTGACCCAAAACTAGGAGGGATTTCAGAAATCTGGAGCTTCTCCCCGAGGAATGAGTGGCTAATACCCACATCAGGTACGTCACCCTTAGGATCTGCAACAGAGATGAGCTGCTCAAATGTCTGGTTTTGAAATCCAAGGGGGCCCCAAAGAGCTGTAGGGAACTGAGATACTTCTCTTAAAGGGCTTATGCACAGACTCACTCATCCCAGAGACCAGCACAAAAGTAGAAGTTTGAAAAACACCTAGGCTATTTGTAAGGGAGATTCATTTGCTTATCTTAAAGCATCTGCTGGTGGGACGGGAGCCTATTCAGATGTTCTCTAGGGATACAGGCACTGGTGGGTGCCATTTTGGGGGCTCTTCCTCTACCTTGTTAGCACTGGCAAGTGTGCCCTGGTCCTATACTCTCTGACTGTCTCACTGAAGCTGGCAGGCACATGCAGTCCACACAAGGGATGTTCTTTATTGCCTGGCTCTGGTTGCCAGGGGTACCTGTGTTCCTGGGTCCCTTTTACTAACAGACAGCTCTTGGCAGGAGACTACTCCCAGTAACTATACAGCGAGCAGACTGAAGCACACATTAGCCTTTCTGCGAAAAAGGCCTATTAACTAGTCCTGGAGCTTCAGCCTCAGGGGCTGACTTCATGTTTCCCACATATCTGGAGGCTAGGGAAGTACACTCAGGAAATGTGTGCCAGGAGACACCAACTTTGCACTCGAATTCCACCTTAACTACAGCTCACCAATACCTCCCAGAAAGGAGCTTATGCTCTCACTTAAAGCCCTGATTCTTGCAACTGTTGCCCAGGGGATACCTCTAGGTCTCCTGGTATAGAGGCCAGCAAAGTTTACTATTGCAGACCCACAGAGCTGTATATATTTAGATACTTTAAAAGCTGCTGTGTAAGTTTCTGGCTTCCAATCAGCCTGAAACTAGGTGCTGACTGAGAATTCTCTCTTTGGAACACTGACAAATCTTGCACAGCCTCATTAACTGGGATCTACTGAGAATACATCAGGCTGCTCAGACAGTGACAAAGTTTCGAAAGAAAACCAAGTGCTAGGGCGAGATTGAAAAAATAAGGCTTATTTCCTATACAAGACCACTCCTTCAAAACTGAGAGGGGTAGCTGTTTTGCTTAATATATAGAAACAAACACAGAAAGTGACAAAAATGAAGAAACAAAGGAATATTTTCCAAACACAAGAAAAAGAAAGAACCTCAAAAAAAATTTAATGAAATGGAGATAAGTAAATTACCTGATACTGAACTTGGGAAAAGAATGGGTGAACACAGTGAGAACTTCAAGGAAGAGACAGAAAATATATGAAAGTACCAAACAGAAGTCACAGAGCAGAACACAATACCTCAACTGAAAAACAAAAAAACAAAAAAACAAAAAAACACCAGAAGGGTGCAACAGCAGACTAGATGAAGCAGAAAAAATGATCAGTGATCTAGAATATGGGATAGTGGAACTCACCTAGACAGGGCAGCAAAAAGAAAAAAAAATAAGAATTTTAAAGAGTAAAGATGGCTTGTAGGACTTACGGGCAACATCACGTGTAATAACATTTGCACTATAGGGGACCCAGAAGGAGAAAAGGAGAGCAAAAAACTTATTAGCAAAAATAATGATTGAAAACTTCCCATATAATATCAAAGTTAAAGACAGAGTATTTCAAAAGCAGCAAGAGAAAAACAGCCTTTTATATAAAAGGGAACCCTCGGAAGACTATGAGTAGATTTTTAGCAGAAACTTTGCAGCCCAGTACAGAGTGGCATGATATAATAAAAGTGCTGAAAGGAAAAAAACTTCCAACCAAGAATACTCTACCTGACAAAGTTATCATTCAGAGTTGAAGAAGAGATAAAGAATTTCCCACACAAAGAAAAACTAAAGTTCATTGCCAGTAAACCAGCCTTATAAGAAATGTTAAAGAGACTTCCTTAAGTTGAAGAGAAAGGACATTAATTAGTAACAAGAAAACATATTACCGTATAAATCACACTAGTAAATGTAAATATATAGTAAAGGTAGGGGATTAATCCCAAAGGAAGCTGGTAGGAAGGTTAAAAGACAAAAATAAAAATAGTAAAAAGAATTACATTTGTAATAAGTTAAGAATGCACAAAATAAGAAATAGGACATCAAAAATAAAACTTGAGGAGGGGAGTAAAGATGTAGTTTTAGAATGTGTTCAAACTTAAGTTGCTATCAACTTGAAATAGACTGTTTTATATATATATATACATATATATATGTATATATATATACACACACATATATATGTATATATATACACACACACATATGTATGTATATACACATATATATGTATATATATACACACATACATACGTATGTATATATATACACATATATATGTATATATATATACACACATACATACATATGTATATATATATGTGTGTGTGTATATATATATATATATAGGCTATTATATGTGAAGCTCATGGTAACAACAAAGCAAAAATGTGTCGTAGATATGAAAAATATAGTAACAAAGGAATCTAAACACAACAGTAAAGAAAATCATCAAACTACAAAGGAAGAGAGCAAAAGAAAAAGAAAGGAACAGAGAGGAACGACAAAACAGCCAGAAACAATTAGCAAAATGGCAGTAAGTACATACCTAGTAATAATTACTTTAAATATAAATGGACTAAATGCTCCAGTCAAAAGACATAGAGTAGCTGAATGGATAAAAGAAATAAGACCCATCTATATATACACTGCCTGTAAGAGATTCAACTCAAATGTAAGGAATTACAAAGACTGAAAATGAAGGGATGGAAGAAGATATTCCATGAAAATGGAAATGAAAAGAAAACAGGTAGCAATACTTCTATCAGTCAAAATAGAGTTTAAAACAAAGACTTACAAAAGATAATGAAGGGCATTAAATCATGATAAAGGGTTCAATCCAACAACAGAACATAACATTTATAAATATTTATGCAGCCAACATAGAAGCACCTAAATATATAAAACAACTATTAACAGATGTAAAGGGGGAAATTGACAATAATACAAGAATAGTAGGGAATTTTAATTCCCCTCCTTACACCAATGGAAAGATCACACAGACAGAAAATCAATATGGAAATATTGACCTTAAATGACACATTATACCAAATAGAGTTTGATATTTAAAGGACATTCCATCCAAAATCGGCAGAATATACATTCTTTTCAAGTGCATGTGGAACATTCTCCAGTGTAGATCACACATTAGGCCACAAAAATAAGTCTCAACAAATCAAAGAAGATCGGAATGCCTGGGTGCCTCAGTGAGTTAAGCATCTGACTCTTGATTTTGGCTCAGGTCATGATTTCACAGTTAGTGGGTTCAAGCCCTGCATTGGCTCCACATTGTCAGTGCAGAGCCTGCTTGGGAGTCTCTCTCCCTCTCAAAATAAATAAATAACCTTTAAAAAAATTGAAGAAGATTGAAAACACATCAACTATCTTTTCCCATCACAATGCTATGAAACTAGAAATCAATTATAAGAAGAACATTGGAAAAGTCACACATACGTGGAGATTAAACAACATGCTACTAGCAACTAATTGGTTAAAGAAAAAATAAAAGGTGAAATAAAAAAAAACACCTTGAAACATATGAACATGGAAATACAGTGTACAAAAATATATGAGTTGCAGCAAAAATTTCTAAAAGGGAAATTCGTAGTTATACAGGCCTACCTCAAGAAACAAGAAAAGTCTTAAATAAACAATCTGTCTTTACACCTATACAAAATAGAAAAAGAACTAACTCCATATTAGTAGAATGAAGGAAATAAAGCTCAGAGCAAAAATAAATAAGATAGAGACTAGAAAGACGGCAGAACATGTCAATGAAACTAAGCTCACTCTTTGAAAAGAAAAATGTTGACAAGCCTTTAGTTAGACTCACTAATTAAAAAAGAGAATGTTCAAATAAATAAAATTAAGAATGAAAGGAAAGTTACAATGGACACCACAGTAATAAAAAGGACCATAAGAGACTATTATGAACAATTATATTCCCACAAATCATACGATCTAGAAGAAATGGATAAATTCCAAGAAATGTATACTTCTCAAAGACTGAATCACGAAGCAATACAAAAACTGAATAGACTGATTACCAGTAAGGAGACTAAATCAGTAATCTAAAACTTTCCAGTAACAGATGGATTCACAGATAAATACCACCAAAGATTTGAAGATTTAATACATATTCTTTTTAAACTCTCTTTAAAAATTGAAGAGGAGGAAACACAACTCATCTTATGAGACCATTATTTCCTAGATAACAAAACCAGACAAGGACATCAGAAAAAAAAAAAAGAAAGAAAAAAAAATACACACACACACACACACACACACACTAAGAAGATCATATACCATGATCAAGTGGGATTTATTTTAGGGATGCAAGGATGGCTCAACATCCACAAATCAATCAACATGATATACCACATTAACAAAACAAAGGATAAAAATCATATTATCATCTCAATAGATGCAGAAAAACCATTTACAAAATTCAACAACCATTTATCAAAAAAAAAAAAAATCTAACAAAGCAGGTATAGAGGGAACATACCTCAACATAATATAGTCCATATATAACAAGACCACAGCTAATATCGTACTCAATGGTAAAAAGCTTTCCTTCAAGAGCACAAGCAAGACAAGGATGCCCTCTTTCAGCAGTTGTATTCAACACAGTTTTGGGAGCCCTAGCCAGAGCAACTAGGTAAAACAAAGAAATAAAAGGAAAAAAAAAAAGAAAAGAAAAGAAGAAAAGAAAAGAAAAGAAAAGAAAAGAAAAGAAAAGTCATCCAAATTGGAATGGAAGAAGTAAAACTGTCATTATTTCTAGATGACATTATTTTTATCTTTAAAAGTCTTTTTTATGTTTATTTTTGATGGAGAAAGAGAGAGTACGAGTAAGGGAGGGGCAGAAAGAGAGGGAGACAGAATAGGAAGTAGGCTCCAGGCCTGAGCTGTCAGCACAGAGCCTGATGTGGGGCTCAAACCCATGAACTGTGAGATCATAACCTGAGCTAAAGTCAGATGCTTAAGAGACTGAGCCACCCAGGCACCCCAATGGCGTATTTTACATATAGGAAACCCTAAAAACTCCACCAAAAAACTCTTAGACCTCATAAACAAACTCAGTAAAGTTGTAGTTTACAGAATCAACATGCAAAAATTTGTTGCATTTCTATACACTGACAATAAACTATCGGAAAGAGAAATTAAGAGTCCCATTCACAATTTTATCAAAAAGAATAAAATATCCAGGAATAAATTTAACCAAAGATGTGAAAGACCTGTACCCTGAAAACTATTAGGTATTGATGAAAACCATTAAAGAAGACATGAATAAGTGGAAAGATATTCCATGCTCATAGACTGGAAGAATTAATATTTTTAAATGTCCACATTATCCAAGAAAGCTACAGTTTCAATACAATCCCTATCAAAATTCCAATGGCATTTTTAAAAACAGAAATAGAATAAACAATCCTAAAATTTGTATGGAACCACAAAGGACCCCAAAAAGCCAAAGCAATCTTGAAGAAGAAGAGCAAAGCTGGAGACATCATGCTTCTTGATTTCAAACTATATTACAAAGCTATAGCAATCATTATTGACACATTAAACAGGCACATATATTAAAGAAACAGAATAGAGAGCCCAGAAATAAATCCATGTGTCTATGGTCAATTAATTTTAAAAAGGAGGCAAAAATATACAATGGTAAAAGGACAGTCTCTTTAACAAATGCTCTTGTGAAAACTGGACAGCCACATATGGAAGAATGAAACTGAACCACTGTCTTATGCCATACATAAAAATTAATTAAAACAAATTAAAACTTGAAATTAAGACCTGAAACCATAAAATTCCTAGAATAAAGCATAGGCTGTCAGATTCTTGATATTCTCCTGCTGATATATTTTTGGATCTCACTCCTGAAGTAAAGGCAAGAAAAGCCAAAATAAACAAGTTGGACCACATTAAACTAAAAAGCTTCTATACAGCAAAGGAAACTATCCACAAAACAAAAAGGCAACCTACTAAATGGGAGAATATATTTGCAAATCATTTACCCAATAAGGGATTAATATCTAAGATATATAAAGAACTCATGTAACTCAACAGCAACGCACATACACACACACACACACACACACACACACACACACACAATCTGATTAAAAAATAGGCAAGGGACCTGACTAGACATTTTTCCAAGGAATACCTACAAATGGCCAACAGACATATGAAAAGATGTTCAACATTCTAATCATCAGGGAAATGAAAATCAAAACCTCAAAGAGCTATCACCTTACATGCATCAGAATGACTATTATTAATGACAAGAAATAACAAGTGTCAGCAAGATGGAGAAAAGGAAACACTCATGCACTGTTGGTGAGAATGTAAATTGGTGCAGCTACTACCAAAAACAATATGGAGATTCCTTAAAAAATTAAAACTAGAACTACCATAATATCTAGCAATTTCACATCTGGGTATTTATCAGAAGAAAACAAAAACACTAAATCAAAAAAGTATACACACCCCTTTATTTATTGCAGCATTATTTGCAATAGCCAAGATATGAAAACAACCTAATCAATGGATGAATAAAGAAGATGTAGTGCGCGCGCACACACACACACACACACACACACACACACAGAATGGAATACTACTCCCCCCCCCCCCAAAAAAAAAAAAAAAAAGGAATCTTGACATTTGCAACATCATGGATGGAACTTGAGGGTATTGTGGTAAGGGAAGTAAGTCAGACAGAGAAAGACAAATACCATTTAGTCTCACTTATGTTTGGAATCTAAAAACAAAAAAAAACAAAACTCATGAGTATGGAGAACAAAGTGGTAGCTACCAGAGGCTGGGGGTTTGAGGGGCAAAATGGGTAAAGGATGTTGGGAGGTAGACTTCCAGTTGTGAAATGGATAGGTTATAGGGATGTAGTGTGCAGCTTGGTGACTGTAGTCAATGGCACTGCACTACATATTTGAAAGCTGCTGGAAGAATGAATCTTAAATGTACTTACACAAGAAAAAATATTTTTTTTTCAAAAACTTTTAAGGTGGTAGATAGGGACTGGAGTTCATGTGGTGATAATTTTTCATTGTATACAAATGTCTAATCATTACTTTGGATACCTGAAACTAATATACTGTTGTACATCAATAATACCTCAATGAAAAAATAATATACTGTATGATAGTGCTTATAAATACAGATAAACCTTCATGTAGACTTAACTTTAACCTTGAGAACGAAGGGGGTCTCTCTAGTTGAAAGGGGGTAAATCAGAATTGGAAGATCTATTCTGTGTTCACCACTTAAACACAAAATTGCCCTGGTTAAGGTCTTTGTAATTAAGCATCATTTCAGTCTTATCCCTTCCTTATCTAATCAGCTAGTCTAGCCCATAGTAATTGAAACTTCCTGTTATCTTAGAATATTTTTTTTCAGCCTTATATGCTTGTATATAGAACTTTCAAATGTTTTGTAGTCATTTGATCTACTGATGTTGGCTGTGGAATACTCTGCAGGCAATAACTTTAGTGCTAAGATGTCAAGAGAAACAGGGTCTACCTAGAAAATTTTTAGTGATCATTAATAGACACTAAAAATCACCTTATTCCAACATTCATGTTTTTCCAGGATCCTATCTCTGAAGTAGGAGCAAAAGTGAAATTGGTGTGCTGTCTTTGTCCTACCCCCTTCTCCATGGAGAAAACATAGCAATTTTGACAGAAAACTAAGTATCAACCCCCTGTTAAAATCCTCCAGTGGCCTCTATTTTACTTATGGTGAAAACTAAATTCCGTACTTTGGTCCACAGGACCTGGATGATTTGTCCCTGCCTCTTTACCTACATCAACTTGTACCACTTTCTCCCTTCCTCACTGTGCCACAACGACACTGAATCCTCTCTAATTACCCAGATACACTAATGTCCTTTCAACCATAGGATTTCTGTTCTTGTTGATTCTTCTACCTGGAATGCTCTTTCCTAGGACTTTGAAATGCTGTGTCTTTTATCAAACCTTGGTTCACATTGCACAACATCAGAAAACCTGCCCTAATAACTCAATCTACAGTTGTCTCACCTTTGTCCAATTTGTCATATCATCCTGTTTATTTGATAGTATTTATCACTTTGAAATGACCTTATTTGTGTATTAATTCTCTCTCCCTTAATATATAAGCTCTAAAAGGACAGGGGTTGGGTATATCTTGATCACCAACAAATACCCAGTGTCTTGAAGATGAAGTAAACATATAGAACCTGTCTATGGATAACTGTTTTGAATGACTACTGCTGACTCTACTTCTCATAGATGAGACACTGTGGAGGCAATTAAAAAGGGCTTACCTGTGATAGCAATGGAAAAAACTAACCTTATATGCCTAATAAGAGTGTTTCTAAGCTATAGATGGCCTATAGCATCAACTGCATTGCCCTATCTCTTGACGGTGACAGTCATCAGGAAATCAATTAAATTATTGAATATCTGAAAGTCAGACCTATCTCCACCTTCTCTTTGTTTACCCTACTATCCCAAGGGCATGCAGTTGTTAAGAAGGGACATTTTTATAATGGTAATAGATTTAAGTGGTGGGAAGGAAAAATGCATCCTGGAGATAAAGCAGCCTTATCCTAAGCCTGCAGCCATAAACAGAATAAAGGGCAAAGCTAAGATTCTCTGACAAAAGTAAATATTGTTGAGGCTAGAGGTAAGTTTTGGGGGTAAGTTGATAGTATTGTTAACACAAGGTTAGATTAAAGAGTAGATCATAAAACCAGGAATAAGAATATGGATTTGGAGCTGAAAATACCTGGGAACAAAGTTAGTTCTTGTATAGAGGAAGTAGCCCAAAGATAGTAATATTTATGAAGAAAAATGTCAGTTTTATTTTGGGCAACTTCCGCATGAGGAAAGAGAGGCTAGAAGGATACTTAATGTTTCCATACCAAGAAGCTAATTTTCTTTACTTTAATAAATCTAAACTTGAATATTTGCTTGAGCTCCTTTGTCAGAACATAAATTTTTTCCTTAACTCCGTAAACTATTAGGATTTCATTACTTAGAGAGAAAAATAAAACCAACAGGTCTTCACAGTTATACAGTGAGTAGAATAGCTGATGTGTTGGCCTGAATTGATTTATTTTCTCTTTTTCCCCTTTCTTCTTTCTCTTTCACACATTCCATCTTCCATCCTCACTGTATCTCTTTTTAGTAGACCTTTATTTTACAGAGTTTTTAATGTGTGTTTAACAAGAAACCAGGGACTGGGACAATACAAGACAAGAAATTTATTCCTAAAATTTATTCAGGAATTTGGAGGAGGAAGTGATAAATGTGGACAGAGGATGTTGGAGAAGAATCCACAAATATGTGCCTGATTATGGGTCTGCTTTGATTCACTCGTAGGCATCTTTCACTTTGTTAAGGGTGGGGGCTTCTCTTAGTCTCCTCCCAATCAATTCCTAGGCTGTAGAAAAGAGAAACTAATGAAGTCACTTCAATTTTTGTCTCTTCTCACTCAGGTTTTTAGGAATCCAGTAATTTTGGGTGTGTCAGGACATCTTCTCCAAAATAAACTTATTTCATCTTGCATCTCCCACAACATATAAACAATCACAACACTTGGTAGATATTTTAGAGCTCTGTACTTGCAAATATTGCTTGCAGCCATTTACTGGGTGACATGGAAAGTTGCCATCTTTGAGTGGAGACACGAACAGAAAAGAGCTTTGCAAGAAAGAACAAGGCCAGGGTATGGTGCAAGCAGCCCTGTCACTTGGGTCACCAACCTGAAACACGCTAGTCCTAGCATTATCTGTAGTGAGAATGAACACTGTGTGGATCTTACAAGCCCAATATGAGAGAGCATCTGATCCTAGAGCATCAAGTGACTGTGTGGTCAGTTCCCTCATGAACTGTAATCACCAAGTAATAAGTGGGGGAATTCCAAGCAGAAATCAGTGGTAAGATAGAAGTAGTACATCTGGAACTGCACATGAATAGAGCCAGAAAGCACTAGTAAACTGCATGAACATGAGGCCCAGACATTTACCACTGTTGTCTTGCCCTTCCTGCTCAGATTGCTCCTACTGCCTCATGGAAAGCCCTTTATGGTTTCCACAGAAGAGAAAAAAGAAGCAGGATTAGTGGATAGGGCAAGCAAAGCATGGATGTTTCTGTACTGCAAGTAACAGGTTCTGGCCTCAAAAGAAATCAGTAAGAAAAAATCCTCCTGATGGGCAGACCTTCCTTTGGTAGACCTGGTCAGTCATTTTGTAGGAAAGAGACATGGCCTGAGATAAGTGCCTCACCCCTGAGGTTGAGCAGGACCCTTAAAAGTTGCACCCTAAGTCAAGTCCTCACTTGCCTCACCTGGTCCTGGTCCTGCACAAGATCAAAGGAATCACTGGTCCTATCACATTACTAGACAACTCAGAACCAGCCTCATAGACATAGATTGGCCTCTCCAAGCACAGTTGAGGTACCAGCTAAGAGAGGATACCCTGTAAAAAAGGTACCACCTGCCCAAGTGTCATGCAGAGCCTATTTAGATTGAGCTGTGTTCCACAGAAGTAGAATTCAGGGCTTGGAAATCAAAGAGATGAAGTAGGGTAGCTTTAATTGCCATCATTGGCAATGACCCACTTGGAGGGTTTAGTGTTTTCCACCCATTTAGTTTTAGATTCTATAGGTCTAGAAATTCTGGTTCCCAGTAACAGGATAATTGGGCTTTAGGCATCCATTGCCACTCAGTCTTCCAAGATCCTAATGCCAAGAGACCAGCAGGGAAGAAAACGAGCCACTAACCCAGCAGGGGTGATTGATTCCCTCTTCAGGAAGAGGCGGGACAGCTGTTACTCAATGCGGGGAGGGAGGAATATATTTAAGCCTCAGGTGGTCCTCTGGGATGTCTGTAGGCACTGCCTTGTTTGGCTCTAATGATATATGGAAAAGTAGAGCAGCCACAGCCTGGGAATGGCACAGTAACCAGGAGCCCAAACCCCTCAGGAAGGGTGGTGAGTCACCTAACCAGGCAAATTGCCTAGACCCGCAGAGGTGTCAGCAGAGGGAAAGGGGGATCTAAAATGGGTGGTGGAGGAGGGAGAAGATGAGCGCCAGTTTTGAGATCAGGTGGAACAATGAGTGTAGTTCATCTCACCAACCCTTTCCTCATAATTTCTCCCCAGGAAACCAGACTAAGCAGAATCCTGGCAAAGCTTTTCCCTGATGGGGAGAAATCACTTACAGACCAAGTGGTTGTGAGCTCCTCAAAGAACAGATGTGATGCTCCACCCAATACCTTCTGAAGGGCCAAATACTCCATTCTTCAGCCAAGAATCACCATCTGCCATAGGCAGTTGCCCTCGGTTGCAGGGCACAGTCATGCACAAGGAAGTTCAGGCCAATGACTGTCTGTGAGGGGATTTAAAGGTCAGTCCCCTTGTTTCTGTTGGAAGAATTCTAGTGCTCCCCCACACGATCAACCGAGCACTCAATAGGAACTACACTGTGGGTCACCTTCTCCATCTGTTTAATTCTGCCTTCTTTACTTCCTTCCTAGTACATCTTCTGCAAGCATCTCCTGAAAACACTTTTGTCTACAATTCTCTGGTCACAGAATCTATTTCAGAGACCCAGTGTAAGACATGGGGTCCTGCTGTAAGTAGAAAAGTAGAGGGGAAGCAAAGACAGTAACAGCAGAGAACTCTTGCAAGACGGAAAGAAACATGGTGGTAGCTGGAAGAAGAAGGTTGGGTTGAGAGTTTTTCTTTTGTTTATATTGGTTGTTCAAGATAGTAAAGTATTCAGTATACTTATTTGGTGATGGAGCAGAGAAGGAGAGGTGGAACATGCAGAAAAATATGAGATAAAGGAATGGAATGAAGTTATAGAGGTAAAAGGAAGGATGGAATCAAAGGTGTCAGTGGAAAGGTAAGCCTTAACCTTATTTTAGTGTACAGTCTGATTTATAAATCTGACCAAATGTTTTGCAAATGGTTAGTCACTCTTCAACACTATTTTTTCCCACTTAGATAAATTACTGCTTTTACCACAAACTAAATGCTTATATATTCATGAGCCTATTTTTAGACTCTTCTATTACATAACCTCTTTGTCATCCAATTAAATTGATAAAATTACTCTATATTTATATAACATTTTGATAAGTGATAGGAAAATCCTTCCTCTTTGTTGCCCTCTTATTTTTTTAATTTCAAGATTTATTTCCTATATATCCTATGCTTTACTTTACCTTTTGGGTTGATTTCCAAGACTTTTTTTTTTTTTTTTTTTTTTTTTTTTTGCTATTCAGACAGTTTCCATTATACATTCAAATTTTTTTGGTGTTGTTGTTGAGATGAGAGGGCTATAGATTTTATTGTACTGATCTTTTATTGATCCCTTCATGGAACTTTTAAGAGTTTTTTTCAGTTTTTAATTTTCTTTGGGGTTTTTCAGAAAGTAATTTTTCTGTTTTCATTAATTTATATCTTATTTATTTCTTTTCAACTTTATTAGCTAGAATCTACTATACTTCCCTTAGAGGTGGAGATTTGAGTGTGGGGAGATTAGGGGGAGTGCTCATGGATGAAAGTCTGTGAGCAGGGGGAGAAAACAAGTTTGGGCCCATTGAGAACATGGGCCCTTATGCAATCACAGTAAAGGCCTTAGCCACCCACAGAGAGCTCTAAAGTTCATCTGATCTTCAGAGTTCAGGGGACCTTCCACGTCCAGTCACACGATGGTGGATGTCCATGAAGGGAGCATGGCCTTAAGCAGGTGATTCACATCAAATGGCGCAATTCCTGAAGACAGCTGAACCTGAGGGCTATGTTGGTTTGTGGGTTCCTCGGGAGCTTGACAGATGTGATGTGAAGCTGGTCCCTGTACTCAGAGGGTAGGAAGAGAGCAAAGAAAGAGTCAGGCCATCCAGGTTCATAGGTGGTAGTTTTACCAAGCAAAGGGAACATATATAGGAGGCTTGTCTTGGGTAACAGTAAGACAAATGGATCCTTGCATCTGCCTGCCACATCTTAAAATTTATAAAGTTTAACTGGGATCACTCACGGGTACTACATAGGTGTTCTCAACACCACATCACTGTCTTGAGGTTTTGTCCTTGGAAGAGCCTCTGGCAGTGGGAAAGGCAAGCAGAACCCAGGTTCCAAGGACAGAGGAGGGGGTACAGAGCTCTGACCACCCATAATCAGCTCACAGGTGAGCTGGCAGTCACTTCTTGATGACCTTCCCCAACAGGCTGGTGACTAGTCAGCACTCCAGGCAACCTTCCGACAGCGAGAAAGTGTCAGTACTGAAGGGGGATCTGGGCAGCATGTCATAGCATTCGCTACACCCCGTACATGAAAGATGAAGACATCTTTGCATGTATGTGTTCTCCCATTTCTGGTCTCCCATTTCAGGGGCACACTGCGGATTTTTTGTTTTTGTCTTTTAGAGAAAAATTGTTATTTTTGTTATGCAGCTTTTATTTCAAGAATTCCATCTTTTATGTTCTTTTATGTAATCATATTCTATATTTTTTCAGCATTAATTCTATGTTTCAATGGATTCCACATTCATAACTGGTCTTTTACACAATGACTTCTGATTAATTAATTTATGTATGTACTGAGCATGAATTATATATTTATTGGGCATTTGCTTATTGGAGAATGTCTTTCTGATGACTTAAATTAATATCACATTTTTGTGAAGCAAATTTTTTTCCTTACAATTCAGCAAATATCACTTCATTGATTTCTGGTATAAAATGCTGAGAAGATTTCTAAAGTCAGGGGAGTCATGAATGGACAAGTGATCAACTTCCCTAAATCCAGTTTTTTGATATTTAAATGATAAATGTTTTATGTTTATAAAATAAAAGGCTCACAATACTTGAGTGGAACTACAGTCTGTAATCTAAAATCTAAGTCCTTCTTTTTCCCTTTCCTGTCTCACTTCGTTGCCTAGTTCAATGTCTATCAGATATGCCCATTTCTCCACTTAATGTATTTATTTTTTTAATTTTATCACTTGTGACTCTGGGCATACATATAGTGGCTGCATTTTGCTTCGTTCATTCAATAATCTATCATACTCTTTCCCTCCAATGTTTCTTTCCACATTTTTCCCATAAAGAGGTCTTAAATTTTAATACGTTGATGATGTTGAATTTAATCTATTACCTTTCTGATTTCTTCTACCCAAGCATTTCTAAATGTGTACATGGAATCTAACATGTGTTTAGATATTGCAGCAACGGGGGCATTTCATTTACTGAGAGCAGAGGATATTACTTTTTCATCTCGCCAAAATATAACTAATGTAAAAATAAGGATTCGAGAGAAAATTGAAGAAAGCAGAGCATTTGAAAGTTTGGCTCTGTGTTAATGTGATGATCTGATGGCCTTGGTCTCCCCAAATCAGTGACAGCTTCGATATCCCTGTTTAGCGTCGTTTTGTGAAACCAGATCTTTTACACCAGGGATATTGTTTCGATGCCTGATTTTAAAATGGCGTCTGCACGGGGACAGATCTGCTGGAAGTCAGTCAAGCTAACTGTAATCTTAATAACTTCTTTCTATTCACTGATCTCTTATTTCTAATGCAATGCTTACTGCCTTGGTTGCTGCTTCCCCGTATGGCTACACCTTTAACATTCATTAATGCCTTTGTCCCTCAAGCTCCTTTCTTATTTTCATTTTTAACATGGCGTATTAGTGCATTCACTTGCCTAGGGAATGTGAGACCCACTCCTGTATATTTAAAACACCTCTTTCTCTCCTGTATTTTCATTTAAAGTATGCCTTACTCTGTGCAAAATTCTATTTTCCAAACACAGATTTGTGGCCCTGCTTGTGATCTCTTTGTCTTTGCTTCCAAAGTCTACTCTTTCTATTAATAGCTTACTTGCACATATAAGGATAGTTTTAGATGTCCAAGTGGGATTCTACATTTGGGTACATGCCAAAAAAGCAATGACTTCTTTCATTGATCACATAAGTTTTTGGTTTTGCTAAGCCTCTCGATCACATGTATACTATTAGTCACAGTGAGCAGTCTGGTCTCCTGATCACCTTAACGTCAATTTTTTTTTTCTCTCTTTTGGGGACTTATTTTTTTCCTTTTCTAAGAGCCTCAGATCCTATTAACCCCTTCATATATTGAATATGAGCAAGGATAAACTGACTTTTATAGTTTGGAACAAACTACTGCTAAAACTTATCTGCATATCTTTGCAACATTTTATGCTAGCAGATGAACACAATTTCTCCTCTCCTAGTTTCCCGCCATCCCTCCCCTGTCCACCCCATTCCACCCATGGCTGCACCCACCCATTGTAACACTAGAAGCCTGGGAACTGCATTGTCTAGAATCTTTACCAGGAGCTTCCACTTTAGGCTCCACTAATAAGAAACACCTGCTTGAGATTTGGAGGCATAAAAGGAGCAGAGGCCATTTTATTGCTCTTCAGGCAACAATAGAGCAGAGGTATGGGTTTCGCCAGCGATACCGCAGCAGCCTCTGGGCATTTTTCTCTCTCACCTTGCACAGCATGATCTAGCCCGGTTGGTTTTCAAAGAATCATCAGCATCATCAGGGAACTTGTGGAAGGGAACTTCATGGACCACCCTCCAGTCCTACCCATTCAGAAGCTCTGGAGGTAAGTGTTCTGCTGAGTCCCTTAGTTGATTTTATATGTCTGTTGACTAGGTAAAGAGGCAGAACTGAAATAAAATAAAAGCATTTATTTGGGGGTCTTAGAACTGTAATTCACGGAGCACAGATTGGGTAGCAAGGCAAATTATGTCCCACTAGGGAGCAAAAGTCAGTGGTTTTTAAAGAAAAAAAGGAAATGCTTGTATACAAGGTTTACAAAGCATTTTGATTGGTGTTGGCCACAAAAAAAAAAAAAGAAAGAAAAAAAGAAAAAGAAAGAAAGAAAAGAAAACTGACCTTAGCTTAACATAATTGGTTGCTAAGGGTATCACTAGGCAAAGTTCCTTCCTGTAGAAAGTTGCAGGTGTTCAGAGTCCTTGGAGGATTTGCAGTTTGGCCCAGTTCAAAAGTTCATGGTCCCCCCAAGTGATGGCATGCATGAGGCCCAGCTCCTTAATAGGCTCCCAGCTCATTTTTTAAACCCCTTACTATGAGGGAGTCCATTTTATTTCAGCTTTCCCATACCAAAGTTGAGAACTGTTGAAGTCAATTTTAATACAATAAGTCATGACCTAGTTTTCAAACTGGGTTGGTTATCGGAATTATCAGAAGTGATTCTGAAAAGTACAGATTCCTGAGTACCACTACATACCTTCCCATACATAAGACTTTCCAGAAAAGGGGCCTATGAATCTGTATGTTTACAGGTAACCCCAGGTGATTCTGATTGTCAGGTGTGAGCAGTTGATCAAGTATTGCTCTGTGGTCTTCACAGTTTCTTGCTTAAACAGCATTCCCTTTTTTTAATGTTTTTTTTTTTTTTCCTTTAAGAGAAAGGTGGGGGAGGGGCAGAGAGAAGGAGACACAGAATCCCAAACAGGCTTCAGGCACTGAGCTGTTACCACAGAGCCCAACATGGGGCTCAAACTCATGAACTGTGAGATCATGGCCTGAGCTGAAGTCAGACGCTTAACTGACTGAGCCACCCAGGCACCCCCAGCATTCCCTTTTACCTTACAGTTGCAAAGAAAGGGAACAGCCATTATGTTTTGATGAAAAAGCTGTCACTTATTTGGAAAGATGTGCTCAATGAACATAAAGCCCTTTTGTGAAACTTTCCATTCTACAGTTCTGCATTTCTCATTATTAAGGAAAGCTGTACCACATCACAATCAGTAGTGATTTTCTCACCATCACTGTTGAAATTGCAGATACGTGGACTCCATTCAGACACAGTGCACTGCTTGTCTGTAGCCGGGGCACGTTTAACAAATACACCGACTCACTAAAATTTGAGAGCCACCAACCAATTTTTCTGTAGTTGATCTATACCACACCAGAATGTGTCCCCAGCTGTGCCATCTATACTACAAGGGCAAATATGACAAAAAGACATCTACAAAGAGTCCTGGTATTAGCTCTGGGTTTCAGTTTCTTCATGGGTAAATGGGGGTATAGAAATATATTATCTCTAATTTCTTCTTTTCTAAGGTGATATGATTAAATTGTATATTATCAACCTATACACATGTCCACTTCCAAGAACTATAAATAATGTTATATGGTTTTCCTTGGGGCTCCTGCTTGAACACGTCATTTATTGCATTGCATAGAAGCAAATATTTAAATTTTATTGCCCTTTTTGGCACAAAACAAAGGGGGAAAGAGAGGAGTGCTCTAAATATTTGTTCATACTTTGATCCAGTTCTTACAAATTTGTTTTTCTTTTTTCTCAAAATATTTAATCACATTATTGGACAATCTTACAAAATGATTGGATTAAATTATACTTCCAAATGAAAATATTATCTACTTAAACATCAGAAAGCCAATAATTCCCAAACATTGCATTATATTTCTATGCATAATTTTAGTAGTAAATATTTTTATAAAAACATAATCTAGGGGCGCCTGGGTGGCTCAGTTGGTTGAGCATCCGACTTTGGCTCAGGTCACGATCTTGTGGTTTGCGGATTGTCGGGCTCTGTGCTGACAGCTCAGAGCCTGAAGCCTGCTTCGGATTCTGTCTCCCTCTCTCTCTGACCCTCCCCACTCGAGTTCTCTCTCTCAATCTCTCTCTCTCTCTCTCAAAAATAAACATTAAAAAACAAAATGAAACAAAAAAAAACCCTATAATCTATCCTAATATTCTATTAATGACTAATATGAGTAAATGTTTAACCATGTAGACTTTTTATTATTGAGTTAAAACATGTCTTTTCACCCTGTGAATAAGTAACAATAAACACTATTATGTTTCTACTGAAACCAACCTTGTGTTGAGAAGCATCTAGCACCATGTCTTACATTGGTGCTTAGCAAATGTTTCTGGAATAGTGAGTAGGTATGCCCACAAATTATTTCTGACACAAATGATTTTTGACAACATCTTTTGCATGATTTGAAAAAATGGAAGTAAGTCTTTCTGTGGGCTTGCAGAGGCTTCGGTTTTCTTTGCCTGTAATCTTAATGTATTTTAAAATAATTTCCAGGGCGCCTGGGTGGCTCAATCAGTTATGCATCTGATTTCAGCTCATGTCATGATCTCGTGGTTCATGGGTTCGAGCCCTGAGTTGTAGGCAGCCTGGAGCCCACTTTGGATTCTGTGTCTCCATCTCTCTCTGCACCTCCCCTGCTTGCACTCTGTGTCTCTCTGTCTCTCAAAAATGAGTAAACGTTAAAAAATTTTTTCAAAAAATTTCCCATTGCCCTGAAATGCAGAAGATGCTCTGGATAAATTAAGAGTTCCTAAGGGTGTGAAAGTGATGATTGTGAGCGTGGAAAAACCACATTATTTCTTTTGTAATGGAAATTTGGTGTGTGTAGGGACCTTCTTATTGAAGAAAGGTGAATGAAGAAAAATTTGAGTAAAGGTGAAATTGAGCAACCAGCCAAAATTGATTAAACATTCTCATGGTGTTGGTGACTTAATCTGAAATGATAAATAAATAAAAAGTGTTGTTGGCCCTTCTTGTCAGTAGTTATGATGTTCCCCAAAGCTAATTTAATAGTCACCTTAGTTCTGGAATATTCCAGTCTTAACAGTGGTAAAGTGTTAGGAGTTAATGACAAGGAAAGGGCAAAACCCTGGCTAATGGTCATGGTCCAATAAAGCCAAGTCTATCCTCCTTCAGGGCTCAGTTCAGAAGCCATCTGTTTCACCAGATTTTTCCCAATTGTGAAGCCAGTCAGTTCCTAATTTCAAAATTGCATCATTTCATTTTATTTTGATGGCTTCACTTTTATATGCGTAGTTCCTGTGATGTTTAAAGTTAGTACATTTTTAGAAATAAAAGTCTCTAATGATTATGTTTTTGGTCTTTGAGTAGATTTCATTTTGTTACTGCCAAAAATAATACTGATGCAATAAAACACACAGTTTGTACAAAACATGCCAAATGTATTTTAAAACATGTATTTTTAAATAAACTATTAGTATGAAAATTCCTCACTATGTGGAAGACATTATTCTGAAACAAAAGACTCCACATACATAAATTAATAAAGGAACAAAATAATAAAACTTAGTTCCTCCAGCAAAAAAAAAAAATGTTTTTTAAAAATCTCATTTCCAAAATGATTGCCTAAGATGAGTGGTTCTCACAGTGGTGTCGGGACCAGCAGCAGCAGCACCTTTGTACTTGCTATAAATGCAGATTCTCCGGTCCCACCCACACCCACTGAATCAGACACTCTGAGAGTAGAACTCATCTGTCTGAGTTTTGACAAGCTCCCATGTAATTCTGATGCCTTAGACTATGGAATGTAAGTTAACAAAACTAAAATAGATAGGTCTGAATTTCTGGGTAGACTCATTGGTTCTCATTAAATCTCAGTCCTACCTACTGATCCCACTCTAGAATATTTTCAAGACCCCAGTCCAGATCAAACGAATCAGAATCGCAGCCTTAGTGTCAGCATTTTAGAAAGTTCTCTGGTGGCTCTAAAGAGAGCAGGACTAAGAGACGCTGTTAGGAGTTACGCCTACGCATTCTATACGCCAGCCACTGGCTGCATCTGCTGCACAGACTAATGTGGGGTGATTCCTGTTGCCCTTTTCTGCTGATCCTCCTTCCTGGCTTTTCCTCATGACCCCATTAACTGAAGCGACCGAAAGCGGAAGACAGCAGGAATCAGTTGCCAGAGTGGCTTATAGGAGTTGCTGCCATTTGGGGAACTTTCATGTTTAACTTGAAATTTAGCCAGCTACCCTTGCTTTTAGTCTTAACCTTTTTCAATCCATTTTCCACAGCATAGTCAACATTATTCTAAAACAGAAATCCGATTATTACCAAACTTGTTTTATTGTTTACTTTCATTCCAGTACAGTTAACACAGTATTATATTACTTTCAGGTATACAGTATAGTGATTCATCAATTCTACACATTACTCAGTGCTCATCATGAAAAGTGTCCTCTTTATTTTTTTTTTAATTTTTTTTTCAATGTTTATTTATTTTTGGGACAGAGAGAGACAGAGCATGAACGGGCGAGGGGCAGAGAGAGAGGGAGACACAGAATTGGAAACAGGCTCCAGGCTCTGAGCCATCAGCCCAGAGCCCGACGCGGGGCTCGAACTCAAGGACCGCGAGATCGTGACCTGGCTGAAGTCGGACGCTTAACCGACTGCGCCACCCAGGCGCCCCAAAAGTGTCCTCTTTAAACCCCATCACCTATTAAACCTATTTCCCCACCCACCTCCCCTCTGGTAACCATCAGTTCTCTGCAGTTAAGAGTCCGTTTCTTGGTTTGTCTCTCTGTCTCTTTTTTCCCTTTGTTTATTTGTTTTGTTTTTTAAATTCCACTTATTAATGAAGTAATATGGTATTTATCGTTCTTATTTTGCTTCACAATATACACTCTAGCTCTATCATGTTGTTGCAAATGGCAAGATTTCATTCTTTCTGATGGCTAATATTCCAGTGTGTGTGTGTGTGTGTGTGTGTGTGTGTCTGTGTGTGTCTGTCTGTGTGTGTGTGTGTGTAACATTTATCCATTCTTCTATCAATGGACACTTGGGCTGCTTCCATAATTTGGCTATTGCAAATAATGCTGCTAAAAACATAAAGGTGCATGTATCCCTTTGAATTAGTGTTTTTGTATTTTTGGGTAAATACCCAGTGGCTCAATTCCTGAATTGTAGGGTACTTATATTTTTAACTTTATGAGGAGCCACTATACGGTTTCCACCATGGCTGCAGCAGTTTGCATTCTCATCAGCGGTGCAAGAGGGTTCCTTTTTCTCCACATCCTTGCCAACACTTGTTTCTTATGTTTTTGGTTTTAGCCATTTTGATAGTTGCGAGGTGATAATCTCAATATAGTTTTGATCTGCATTTCCCTGATTATGAGTGGTGTTGAACTTCTTCTTATGTGTCTGTTGGCCATCTATGTCTTCTTTGGAGAAGTATCTGTTCATGTCTTTGGCCTATTTTTAATTAGATTATTTGTTTTTTGGGTTTTTTGTTTTGATTTAATTACATTATTTGTTCTTTATATATTTTGAATACTAGACCTTTATCAGATATGTCAGCTGAAAATATTTTATCCCATTCTATATGTTGCCTTTTAGTTTTGTTGATTATTTACTTCACTGTGCAGAAGCTTTTTATTTTGAGGTAGTCCCAGTAGTTTATTTTTGCTTTTGTTCCCCCTTGCCTCTGCAGACCTATCTAGAAAAATGTTGCTAGGGTTGATGTCAGAGAAATTTCTGCCTGTGCTCTTTTCTAAGATGTTCATGATTTCAGGTCTCCCATTTAGGTCTTTAATCCATTTTGAGTTTATTTTTGTGTATGGTATAAGGAAGCGGTCCAGTTTTATTCTTCTACATGTGTCTGTCCAGATTTGCTGACACCATTTGCTGAAGAGACAATCTTTTTCCCATTGTATATTCTTTCCTCCTTAGTTGAAGATTAATTGACCATATAAGGGTGGGTTTATTTCTGGGTTTTCTGTTCTTTTCTTTTGACCTGTGTCTCTCTTTTTATGCCATATTGTTTTGATTTCTACAGCTTTGTAATGTAACTTGAAGTCTGGAATTGTGATACTTCCAGTTTTGTTTTTCTTCTTTAAGATTACTTTGGCTATTCAGGGACTGTTTTTGTTACATACTAATTTTAGAATTATTTGCTCAAGTTCTATGAAAAATGCTGTTGGTATTTTGATGGTATTGCATTAAATGTGTAGATGGCTTTAGGTAGTCTAGACATTTCAACAGGATTTCTTCTTCCTCTCCAGAGGCAGATCATGTCCAAACTCTTAAAAATGGCTTGCAAGGTGGTGCCAAAGTTCTTGCTCCCTCTATTCTCCTCCCCAAACTCCTTCTATGCTTCAGCCATGCTAAATGTTTAGTATGTTACTTTGAACCCAGAACGTTTTCTCTCTCCTCCTATCAACAGATCACATGCTATTCTCCCTACTTGGAATGCTGCTCCCTGATACGTGGCCACTGCAACACTCATTCATCAAAATCTTTGATCTGGTTCCTTCCAAGAAACTTTAACTGATCCTCAAAGCTTGTGATAACACTTGGAGTTTCCTTAGAATCTGCCATGTTATATAGCTTGCTTACTTATCTCAAATTCCCGGTGGGCTGAAAAATTAAAGAAGGTATTGTTCATATAGTTACTATTGAATTTTTATTCCTACGTCTAGCACAGACCCTATACATAAAGTTTTCAGTAAAATTTTAGTAAGTATTTGAAAAAAATGAATGTAAAATAACCTAAGGACAGGTAACACAACTAAATAGCAAATTAAAAATAAACAGAGGGACACCTGGATGGCTCAGTCAGCTAAGCCTCTGATTCTTGATTTTGGCTCAGGTCATGATCTCATGGTTCATGAGTTCGAGCCCCATACCAGGCTTTGCGCTCACAGTGTAGAGCCTGCTTGGAATTCTGTCTTTATTTCTCTTTCTCTGCTCCTCCACTGCTTGTGTTCTTTCTCTCTCTCTAAATAAGTTAATTAACTTTCAAGTAAATAAAAATAAGCAATAAATTTACCAAAGAAAAAACCAAAAAGGTAATATAGATTCAGAAGTTAAAGTTGTACATTAACAGTACTGTGATAGACAACAGGCCCAGATGGCTGATCTCCCAGGTAAATGGCCTTTTTCCTACACCAGCCTGACACTTGAATCCTTTTCTTTTCATCTTGCATGAAAAACATGTCAGAGATGCCAATGTATTTTAAAGGAAGTTAGTATCTCTTCATTTGTCAGCATTCTGCGTACTTTGTTCCTCAAGCATTTAGCTTTACAAAATTTTAATAAACATGTCATATAAAACTGTTCTCTGGCCAAATAAGTTTGGGATGTACTAGGTTAAATTAAGCAATTTTCTTTAGTGCAGGCACATTCATAATTTCTATTATGCTAACCTACTTTGTAAATCTCCAAAAATCTTTTGAGAGCCATCTTGCAATATTAATTGTCAATATATTGAAACAGCTTGAGAAATATTAGTTTAAAAGTATTAGTAGATTTTTTATGCCAAGAAAGTTGAGGGGGAAAAAAGAGGGGTGTTGCAGAGAGATTTCTTCCATCCCACAGGAAACGAATTCATCAGAGTTATGTTCTGAACTATGTAAACTTTGTGGGATTAAAAAAAAGCCTACATAGGGGCGCCTGGGTGGCGCAGTCAGTTAAGCGTCCGACTTCAGCCAGGTCATAATCTCGCGTTCTGGGAGTTCGAGCCCCGCATCGGGCTCTGGGCTGATGGCTCAGAGCCTGGAGCCTGTTTCCAATTCTGTGTCTCCCTCTCTCTCTGCCCCTCCCCCGTTCATGCTCTGTCTCTCTCTGTCCCAAAAATAAAATAAATGTTGAAAAAAAAATTAAAAAAAAAAGCCTACATATATAAATTTATACATTATCAAAGCTATTTAAAAGTGTGCATTAAGTGCATACAGTATACAATATGATACATATAAGATATTCATCTTTCTATAACTACACTCTTGTGGGACATATAGTTCACTGTGGTGTATAGATGTTCTGAATTGTAAAGACTATAAATATATAACAGTTCAGAGAAAGATGAGGAATAATATGTCAGGCGAAATAGACAAGGAAAACATAAAGATGTAATTGGCCCTGAGGGAAAATAGTATGACACCTTTTGGGAGTCTTGGAACTTAGGGTTCAATTTATATTGAACACAGTGGAAGGCACCATTCATTTCCAAAGTTAGGCTTTGAGTGTCACTGGGTAGCTTTAGTGGGTACCTCTACCCTGTGTGCAACATTTATACTTAAAATCCTCCCAGGAGAAAAGGTACTGACACCTGATGACTGGGATTTGAAGGCATGAAACCCTAACTGACTGTCTAGAGTGGAACTGGCTGAATGAGTTCCTCAGAAAGAAATTCCTCTCAGTAAGGGAAGCTTGGCCATTGAGCAATGCTTCAGTGTGCCAAGGTCTAAGTGATCAGAGGAAAGTGTCTTTTCAGGCCCCTTGTGCTATTAATTGTGTAACTTTTCTGAGCGGCCATTCTGGCACTGAAGGAAAACTTAGAGACTGATAATTTGAAGGTTCATGCCATAAGAACCATTTCAGGTTTCTGTTCTACGTGGAAACATGGAAGTCTGTAGTGTAGTATCTGTAACTGGACTTATTTTAGAGGGCCTAGTGGACTCTGTGTGTGCGTGTGTGTGTGTGCTCATGTGTGTGCATGTACATGCACACATGTTCATAATTCATTACTCTTTCCACTGAGGAAATGTTCCTCTTCCTTTCATCGTGGTTCTGAGGGGGCCTGTCAATCACATAGTCTCACCCTCTCCTAACCACAAAGTTTGGCCTAGTTCATCAGGATAGCTTATCTAGTCAATGACTTTGATACTCCAAGCGGTAGACTTGTAATCCTAGCAGGACATATCTGAGTCCTTCGTGAGATTAGATAAATATTGGGAAACAGAGAGGCTCTCTTTCTATCAGTTCATAAACTATGGAGATCATGGCCTGAGGCTGACAGCTATTCTTTCCTATCATGTGGAAAAGCTTAAATAAGAATAAATTTGTCTTGTAGAGGGAGGCAGAGCCCAAAGACAGAGAAACTGAGTCAGATAGCTTGGTTAGAGACCCTGGATTGAAGTGTACTCAAAGTCTACCTCATGCTTTCACTTCCCAGGTGTATGAATCAATGTTTATTTACTTATTTGCTTATTTAAGGGATCTTGAATTTTCTTTTGGTTCCTTTTAGAAAGAGGCTTTTACTAATGGATAGACATTTTTACAAGAAGGAGGCAGGAAATGGATGAGGTCACTGGCAGAAGTTTTCACCAGGATCTTGGGGAGCATGGCTTTAGGGATTCAGGAAGAGATACTTGATGTTTAGGTGAGCCACAGACTTGAAGAATTCCTTAGGGCTTCCAGCATAGTTAGCAGTGATGTTTTATGTCCAGCTTTACCATTAGGAAGAACAGCTATCAGTCACTGGTGATGTCACATGGGCCATGCTCAACTAATGAAAGAAAGGGGTTTGGAAATGAAGTTTGACCTCTAGGAACCTGACCTGAAGTAATGCTTCCTTGGAGTCTGAAGGGTAAGTCCAGAAACAAATATTTGATAATTCATCACAAACAAACGTTAGAAATTCCTAAAAAAATGGAAGTCCTTACAAATACTGGAATTTCTGTAATCAAGATTGGTGGAGGCTTGTAGCAATTATGATTTAAGATACAGTTTTAAGTATAACTTCAGACTACTTATATAGAGAAAGAAATTAGGAGAGGTCATTCTAAAGAGAAGGAAATACTGACAGTGAAATGTTGACATATTCATAAGACTATGAGAACATCAGACTGACAAGACAAGGTGAAAATTTTGGAGGAGTTTGTGAGAAATAAGGCTGGCTAATTATAAGAAGGATGTGTTATGGTGCAGCTTGTCAGAGAAGTTTAATTCACATTTAGTATAAAATAGGGGAGAAGAGAAGGGCTCTTATATCACCAAGTGGTATAAATTCAGCAACACCGGTTTAACTTGCTTGCAATATAAATACAATCACACTTTTTCTGTTCTAGTTAGTTGTTTGAGTTTTCAAGCTTCATTCTAGAAGTTCCTTTATTTCCTTTTTTAAGATGTCCTGCTGCACTCCCACCCCAACCCCACACTGAATTGTCGAAGAATTAAAGGGCTTACTCAGTGCAAAGGAGATTAGTTCCGCTTCAAACACCACACAGGGAGAGATGACTGTAAGGTCAGACTGGCCCACATCCACCATTGGTTGGGTCACAGGCATCTCACACAGTTGGATGATGCTCCTGTCCTTCAGAAATGCCCTTGCTGGTCCAGATACCTGCACAGGATGGGCTGGTGACCAGTTTTCAGCTTCAAGAGTATAGAACTTAGGTAAATATTTATGTTCCCAGATGTTATTTCCAAAAACAGGACACCATATACTGCAAGGGCTGGGTCTCAACTCACGCTGCCTCACAAGGATGTTAGAGCAGAGGAATGTTCTTTAAGGGTAAACTCAAAATTCCACAAGCTCTGCCTCCCAGCACTGATCATGGAGTACATTTTTGCTGCCCTGCTGCAAATTGGCTACAACTTGAACAATACCAAGTGTTCTTGGGATTGTGAACAAACTGCAAGTTTTATACAATGCTGGTAGGAGTACAAATTGCTACACTCATCTTGAAAAACAATTTCCCATTTAGCAAAGTTCAAGCTGTGACTATGCTTGTGCTCCATAATTCTGCTTCCTAAATATAAGCTCAAGGTGAGCATGTTCATGGCAGTATTGATGAAAGAAGGGGACATCAAAATGTTCAACAATGAAGAATGACTACATAAATTATGATATGGTTTTACAATGGATTAGAGTTCAGTGACAATAAACAAGAATTACACGTCAATATGGATAAATCTCACAATGTTGAGCAACAACAAAAGAAGCAATTTGTAACAGAACATATGCAATTTGAGGCCGTATATCATATATCATTTCAAAAAATATGAAAAACTAAGCAATATATAGTTAAAAACTATGTACATGTGTGATAAATCAATAAAGTAACACAAGGATTGATAAAGACAAACTTCAGGATCCAGATTAGTTCCGGAGAGGATGGAGAGAGCTATGCTCGGGGTTAGGCATATGGGGGCTCCAAAGATATTAACTTCATATAATACATATAATAATGTATTATATATACATATATATATATAACATATATATACATACATATAACTTCATATAATACAACATGTTTTATTCTTTAAACCATGCAGATACACTATATGTTTTGCACACACCTATCTACATAAAAACACATATAGGATTTCACAATTAAAATAAACAATTCTTGATCATTTAAGTGAGCTCTGCAGCTCTCTAAGGACAAGTCCAGTCAAAAAATCTTCTTGGCTCTGTCTTGACTCCTTGGTTTGCAAAACTCTATGGAGGTGAAGAATCATTAGCATGAGAGTCTCAGGGACTTTCTGAGAGTGGAAGGGCCAAAATAGCAACTCCTCCCTAGCACTTCTCTGCAAGCAACCACAGATACTTGTGGCCAGACCATGAGATACTGGGAGAGCCTCCTTATACAAAAGCCTTCCTGTGGACAATGACCACTCACATCTTCTACCAGAAGTTTTACCTCCAGGTCTCTCCCTTCCGGGTGACCATGGCTCAAGAGTGTCCACCTATGTACCCATCTACTCTACATTTGTTCAACATTTGTTCACTTCTTCTTTTCTCTCTTAAGGCACATGGTAATAGAGAAGAAATGGGGTGAGAAAAAGAAAGAGAAAAGGAAATACTTCAAAAATACTGTTCTAAATATACTCATTGTGTCCCCATAGGTGTTCGAGAGGGATAGAGCCTCCCTTACTCAATAAGTATAGTAAATGTAAAAAAGGTTTTGTTTTGCATCAGGACTTACCAGAATCTTTAAAACTCTAAGAGGAGGATCCAGTACACTATTTATTTTCAAATTCAAAAAAGTCCTTTTCCACATATCTTTCTTGAATAATACACTGTTCTGTGGAGAAATTATGGGAAATCCTGAGTTTGAATTATGACCAATAATGTTTTCATAATAAAAGGAAAATAAGTTATCTATTACACTTTTTCTACACGAAATATTAGTACTAAAATATTTTAATTGAATTCTCCTACTTTCTACAATGGATTCTTTGTTGATATGTGTGCAGCCAATTCTCTATGGAAAATTCTGCAGTTTAGTGAATATTTTCTCGACATAATGACCTTAAAAAAAATTACCTCATGCTTTCTCCTCCAATACTGAATGAGTGTCTGCCCTGTATTAGGTACTATGTTAGTGCTGGGGACACAGTAGTGAAAAGTATAGACATAATTACTGTTCTAATGGAGCTTATACGTAAGAAAAATAAATTATTAGAAATTAATCCCCTCTCCATCAACTATACCTAATAGTAAAATAAGGAATAAAATTTTAAGGCCAATTTAAGGTAATTTTTAGCCCCAAATATTTTTTCAACTTATTATAACTCTATTCAAGTAATAGCCTGAATTAGTTACTGGGTTTCATTATTTGAAAAAAATTAAAAGTAAAAAATATTGGGGCGCCTTGGTGGCTCAATTGGTCGAGCATCTGACTTCCACTCAGGTTATGATCTAGCGGTTTGTGAGTTCAAGCCCTGCATACAGCTCTGTGCTGACAGTTCAGAGCCTGGAGCCTGCTTCAGATTCTGTGTCTCCCTTTCTCTCTCTGCCCCTCCCCTGCTCACAATCTGTCAATCTCTCTCAAAAATAAATAAACATCTAAAAAATTAGGGGCGCCTGGGTGGCGCAGTCGGTTAAGCGTCCGACTTCAGCCAGGTCACGATCTCGCAGTCCGTGAGTTCGAGCCCCGCGTCGGGCTCTGGGCTGACGGCTCAGAGCCTGGACCCTGTTTCTGATTCTGTGTCTCCCTCTCTCTCTGCCCCTCCCCCGTTCATGCTCTGTCTCTCTCTGTCCCAAAAAAATAAATAAACGTTAAAAAAAATTTTTTTTAAATTAAAAAAAAAAATAAAAGTAAAAAATACTGCTCAGGGAAGAAAAAGTCATCATATGAAAAAAACATTTATTTAGAGTTTTGGATTTAGTTAGTTCCTGCTCAAACATCCCTCTTCTGTTAATAGCAGTACATTGCATCCCAGGACAGAAACACCTTTATCCCTCTAGGCTTTTAATTATTGTATTTGTCTTTTATTACCTGAAGTTTTATGTAAATATAAGTCAAATCAATTGAGGAGTCAAATTATCAATGCCATTGAGAATATAAGATTTAACATAATTGATGAAAATAATGATGGAAAAATACTGTAATTAAATCTGAGATAGAAATAATGACCTGGCAGAATAAGTCATGATAAAAAAATAAAGAAAAATACTTATAAGAATGATAACAACATGAATTACTCAGGGATGAATTATTAAGAGAGATGCTTGAGAAATTTGGTAAGCCTTGTAATGTATCTTCAAAATACCTCTTTAAGATCATTCTGTAAAAACAAAATGTGAAGGCAGTCATACTCTATCACATTTATTTATTTATTTATTTATTTATTTATTTATTAATTAATTATTTGGAAAATACTATACCAAAAATATATATTGCTTTACTCTCTCTGTTCACCAAATTAGAGCACAATTAAAATGTAATCTAAATGCTGTTTAATATAAATTATGTGTATTTTTCAGAATCTTACATTTCATCTGTCAGGAAAATACCCAGACAACTGTATCATTATATATTATACATTTTTCTCTCTGTTTTAAAAGGATTCACTTTAAAAGGCTTTTCCATTGTCAGTTACTCTCATATAAGGAAGATTTCCTACACTGGGTATTCTCCTAGTTTAAACATATACTTGAAAGTCACACTAAAGGATAGAGCCCTATTTTCTCAGTAAACGACTTCCTAATTCCACTTTTGGAAATTGCAGTTAGCTGACTTAGCCATGTGTCTGAGGTGGCTAAAATATTGAACCTTTCATTTTTAATAGGATGGTATTAGCTCCAAGGACTATGTTCTTGACACCAAAGCAATGAATACAATAAGTCTCTGTGGTAGACAGAATAATGGCTCCCCGAAGATGTCTATGATCTAATCCCTGGAACCATTGGATACATTATATAGCATAGGGAAATTGAGCACGGGGGAGAATAGCCTGGCTTATCCAGGTGGGCCCAATGTAATCACAAGAGTCCCTGTCAGAGGGAGGCAGGAGGGTCGAAATATTTATGGAAAATATAAGGATGGAACCTGAGGTCAGAGAAGAGAGGTTAGGCTGTAGGAAGAAAGGGACCTGTGAGGCAAGAAATGCAGGCAACCTTCAGAGACTTGAAAAAACAAGGAAATAGATTCCCCCCCTAGAGCGTCCAGGTGACATGGAGTCCCATGGACCCATTTTAGACTTCTGACTCCAAAATTGTAGAATGTTTTTATTGCTTTAAGCCACTAATTTGGTGGTAATTTGCTGCAGCAAGAGGAAACCAATACAGTCTTGTTTCAATTTTTTCTGTTTTCTGCTCTGCTGAAAATGCAAAGAAAACTTAGCTTTCCCCTATTCAGGTCCCTTTTAGGAGGAGCTTGGCAAGGAACAAAGAAATGGTTTTTCTTTTCTAACTGTTCCTTTTATGGATCAGTTCAAATGTCTTTCCTCCATGAGGTCTTACATCCATCCCCTGGCCTCTTATATCAGTGTGCTTTTATTCGCAGAGGCCATAGGACAGTTATGAAGGTGCAGTAAATGACATTAATAGCCCTGCTGGGAAAACAGGGATAAACTAGGACTTTCCTAGGACAGATGGTCACCCTACTTATATTTCCACCACAGTGCTCATCAGTTTTCTTTGAATTACAATTAAACACTTACTTGTCTGTCCCTCCCATCTCCTTTCTCCTTCTGCCAAAGATAAGGGAAGACTTCCTCTTCATCTCTATTCTCCATAATATATTTAGCATCATCATTGCAATTAGCATCATCACTACCATCAGTATCATGATCCTTATAATCACTAAAACTCCCATCATACTTACTATGTGTCGGGCAGATTGTCCACATCTCGTGTAATAACTCAATCCTTACAACAACTGTAGAGGATGGCATTAATGTTATCCTCAGTTGATAGAGAGGTTATCGAGGCTAAGTTATATGCTCAAGATCACACAATGGAAGGTGGTAGAACCAGGATTCCATTTCAGAGAGTCTGGCTTCTTAATCACTATTGCCTTCCCAAGTAGAACTTTTCACTGACACGGTGTGTGTAGTCATTTGAAAAGTAAAGGCTGCACATGTACAGCCCTAATTGTACATGTTAATGGAAAAAGGCATTTAGGAAACAAAAAATTTCAATGTAATACTTTGTGTGGTGGGACACCTGGGTGGTTCAGTTGGTTAAGTGCCTGTCTCTTGGTTTCAGCTCGGGTCATGATCTCACAGTTTATGGGACCAGGCACCACGTCGAGCTCTGTGCTGACAGTGCAGAGCCTGCTTAGGATTCTCTCTCTCCCTCCCCTGCTTGCGCTGTCTCTGTCTCTCTTAAAATCAACAAATAAACATTTAAAAAAATTATTTGAAGCAAAACAGCTATCCACACAAAATGCTGTCCCTGACGTTTTAAGAAGTAAATTAAAATTATTAGAATTAACTTGGGGAAATAAGAGTTACTGGGAGGATCAGATGCATCTTTATTTTATTTTCCAGTTTCGTTAAGATCTACATATGACATACAGCACTGTGTAAGTGTACAGCATAATGATTCGACTTAAATATATTGTGAATTGATTAACACAGCAAGTTTAGTTAACATCCATCATTTCATGTTTCTTTAATTAAAAAGTTGTTTTCTTTGTGTGAGAAGTCTTGTGATGAGTAGAATCCACTCCCTTAACAACTGTCAAATATACCAGACAGCAGTGTTAACTATGTTCATTATGTTGCACATCATATCCCTGGTATTTATTTATAACCGGAAGTTTATACCTTTTGACCACTTACATCCAATTCCCCTTCCCCACACCACTCATGTCTAGTAACCACAAGTCTGATCTCTTTTTCAAAAAGTTTGGTTGGTTGTTTTTATTTCTCTCTCTCTCTTTTTTTTTTTTTTTTAGATTCTCCATCTAAGTGAGATCATATAGTATTTGCCTTTCTCTAACCTGTTTCACTAATCATAACCTGAAGGTTATATCACAAATGGCAGGATTTCTTTTTTATGGGTGAATAATAGGCCATCGTGTGTATGTGTGTGTGTGTGAGTGTGTGTGTCTGCACACGTGCACCACATTGTCTTTGTCCATTCATCCATCAGTGGTTAAGCTTGCTTCCATGTCTTGATTATTGTAAATAATACTGCTAGTAACATGGGGCACAGACATTTCTTTCACACAGTGTTTTACTTTCCTTTATATAAATTTCCAGAAATGGAATTGTGGGATCATATGGTAGTTCAATATTTAATTGTTGAGGAAACCCCATACTGCTTTTCATAGTGTTTGTAAAAATGTACAGTCCCACCAACAGTGCACAAAGGTTACCTTTCTGCAACATCCTTGCCAGCACTTATCTCTTCTTCTTGATGACAGATTTCTCATCGTGGTTTTAATTTGCCTTTCCCTTGTGATTAGTAATGTTGAACACTTTTCCATGTTCATGTGGGTCATTCATATCTTCTCTGGAAAAATGTCTCTTCAGGTCCTTTGCCCATTAATTGGGTGATTTGGGTTTTTGTTGTTGTTATTGAGTTGTCTGAGTTCTTGATATATTTTGGATATCATGCCTTTATAAGTTACATGGCTTGCAAATATGTTTCCCATTATGTAGTGTGTGCTTTCATTTTGTTGATGCATTTTTTTGCTTTCCATCAACTTTTTAGTTTGTTTGTAGTCCCACTTGTTATTTTTTTTTTATTTTGTTATTTGTGTTTTAGGTGTCCTATTAAAAAAAAATCATTGCTAACGCTGATGTCAAGGAGCTTACTGCCTATGATTTTTTCTAAAAGTTTTATGGTTTCAGGTCTTATATTTAAATCTTCAATCCATTTTAGTTAATTTTTGTGAGTAGTGTAAGATGGGCTGTCTAGTTTCACTCTTTTACACATGAATACTAATATTCCTAGCACCATTTATTTACAGGACTGTCTTTTCTTTATGGAGTATTCTTGGCTCCCTTTCAAATATTAGTTGTCTTTATATGAATGTGTTTATTTCTAGGCTCCCCATTCTGTTCCTCAGATCCGTATGTCTGTTTTTATGCCAGTACATATAATTTTGATTACTGTAGCTTTACAATATAGCTTGAAATCAGGAAGTGTGATGCCTCCTCCTTCTTCTTACCAGGATTGCTTTGGCTATTTGGGGTCCTTGGGATTCCAGAAAAATTTTAGGGTTGCTTTTTCTACGTCTGTAACAAATGCCATTGGAATCTTAAGACAGATTGATTTAAATCTATAGATGGCTTTGGGCAATATGGACATTTTAACAATATTAACTCTTTTGATCCATGAACAAAGGATTCTTTCCATTTATTTGTGTCTTCTTTGATTTCTTTCATCAATGCCTTGTAGTTTTCAATATAGTGAACTTTTATCCCTGCAGTTAAATTTATTCCTAGGCATTTTATTGTTTCTTATGCTAACATAAATGGGATGACTATTTAATTTTCAAATAACTTGTTAGTATATAAAAATGCTTGTTTTGCTTGTTAATTTGTATCCTAAAACTTTATAGAATTGTTGATTAAATCTAACAGCTTTTTGGTGCTGTCTTCTAGGATTTCCTATATATAAAATCATGTCATGTGCAAATAAAGACAATTTTACTTCTACCTTTCCATTTCTGATGCCTCTTATTTATTTTTCTTGCCTAGTTGCCCTGGCTAGGATTTTCAGTACTGTGTTACATGGGTGTGGAGAGTGGGTATTCTTGCCTTATTCCTAATCTTAGAGAAAAGCTTTCAGCCTTTCACCATTATGTTAGCTGTGGGCTTGTCATGTATGGTTTTTATTATATTGAGGCACATTTCTTTTACACCTAATTTGTTAAAAGTTTTTATCATGAATGGATGTTGAATTTTATCATAAGCCTTTTCTGCATCTGAAATGATCACATGATTCTTTTATTCTATTAATGGGATGTACCACATTGACTGATGTGTGTATTTTGAACAATCCTTACATCCCAAGGATAAATTTCACCTGATCATGGTGAATAATTCTTTAAATGTACTACTGAATAAGATTTGCTAGTATTTCACTGATAATTTTTATATCTGTATTCATCAGGGATACTGGACTGTAGTGTATGTTTTTCTTCCTAGTGGTGTCATTTTCTGGCGTTAGTATCAGGATAGGGCTAGCATCATAAAATGCATTTGAGAATATTCCCTTCTCTTTGATTTTCTGGAAGAATTTGAGAAGGATTATTGTTGATTCTTCCTTAAATGTTTGGTGAAATTCACTAAGGAAGCCATCTGCTCCTTGGTTCTTCTTAGTTGGCAGATTTTTTTATTGCTGATTCAATATCCTTACTAGTAATTGGTCTGTAGAGGTTTTCTATTTCTTTCTGGTTCAGTCTTGGTACATGGTATGCTTCTAGGAATTTTTCCATTTTTTTCTAGGTTGTCCAGTTTGTTGACATATCGTTGTTCATCAAAGCCTCTTATGACTCTTTGTATTCTTATGATATCATTAGAGTGTCCTCATCATCTTTTATATTTTGTTGATTTGAGCCTTTTCTCTTTTCTCTTTGGTTAGTTTAGCTAAAGTTTGCCAATTTTATCTTTTTAAAAGAAATAACTCCAAGTGTTAATATTTTCTTTGGTTTTCTTCATTATATTTATTTTTCTTTCAATCTTTATTTCCTTCATTCTGCTAACTTTTATGCTCCATTTGTTCTACTTTTACTAGTTCCTTGAGGCATAGATTTAAGGGTGTCAATTTGAAATATTTCTTATTTCTTAATGTAGCCATTTATTGCTATGAACTTCCCTCTTAGAATTATATTCACTGCATTCCGTAAGTTTTGGTACGATGTTTTTCTATTTTCATTGTTGTCAATAAGGTTTCTTATTTTCCCTTTAATCTCTTTTATCAATTGGTCATTTAGGAGAGTGTTGTTTAATTCTCGTGTGTTCTTGAGTTTTTCTGTTTTCCTCCTGTTATTGATTTCTAGTTTCATACCATTAGAGCAAGAGAAGATACTTGGTATAATTTTTGTCTTCTTGAATTTACTAAGACTTGTTGTGTGACCTAAAAAATGGTCTGTCATAGAAAACATTTCTTCTGCTCTTCAAAAGAATGTTTTCTCCTATTCCCAGGTAGAATGTTCTGTATATGTCTGGAAGGTCCGTTTGGCCTACAGTGTTGTTAATATTCACTGTTTTCTTGTTGATTCTCTGGATGATCTACCCATTGTTAAGAATCGGGTTTTAATGTTTCCAACTGTCATATTGTTGTTTATTTTTCCTTTATACCTCTGTTAGTTTTTGCTTTATATCCATGGGTACTTCAATGTTGGGCACATAAATATTATAATTGTTATATCTTCTAGAAGTTTTGACTCCTTTATCATTATATAATGACCTTCTTTATTTATTTTTACCATTTTGAGTTTAAAGTCTATTTTGTGTGATATAAATATAGCCACTTCTCTTTTGGTTTACCATTTGCTTGAAATGCCTTTTTCTATCCTTCACTCTAAGTCCCTGTGTCTTTTAAAGCTAAAGTGGTCTCTTGTAGACAGCATATCATTGGATCTTTTGTCTTAGATCAGACATTCTGTGTCTTTTGATTAGAGAATTTTATCTATTCAGGTATTAAGTAAATGTTGATGGTTAAGGACTTGCTGTTGCCATTTTATTAATAGTTTTCCAGCTTTTCTAGATCTGTTGTAGAGTTGTTGTTTTTTTTTTTCTTATTTCTTGGCCTGCCTTTTTTTGTGTGTGTTTTCATGTCTCTTGGGTTTCAATATGCTTTAACTACTTTATCATATTCTTTTGTGTATTTATTATAGGTTTTTGCCTTGTGGTTTTCATGAGCCTTATATAAAATACCTTAAAATTATAATACTCTATTTTAAACGGATAATTTAATTTGGTAGAATTCTTAAAGTTTACACTTTACTTCTCCTCCCCCTTATATTTTAACTTATTGATATTACTGCATTCATATTTGATATTGTGAATCTAATAACAGATTATTGTAGCTGTGATTATTTTTCCATTTGTTTTTAAACTTTTAAAAAACAGTTGTAAGTAAACTATGCACCACCAATTAGCATATTGCAGAATCGAACTCTATATACTTATTAATGCCAATGAATTTACACTCCCTTCTTATATTTTTATGATGCTAATTAGTATGGTTTTACTTCCACTCAAAGAACTCCCTTCAGCATTTCTTGTAAGGCAAGAATGGTGATGACTTCCTTTAGCTTTTGTTTATTCTGGCGAGTCTTTATCTCTCCATTTCTGAAGAACAGCTTTGCCAGGGATAGAATTCTTGGCTGACAGTTTCTTTCCCTTCAATATTTTAAACATATAATCTCATTCTCTCCTGACCTAATAGTTTCTGTTGAGAAAGCTATCAGTACATTTATGAGAGTTCCCTTATATGTAACTTTTCTCTTCTTGCTTTTTTCAAAATTCTTTCTTTGTCTTTGACTTTTGACAATTGAGTTACACTGTGTCTTGGTGTAGCCATATTAAGGTTCAATCTATTAGGGGTTCTTAGGGCCTCATGAATCTGGATGTCCATTTCTTTCCCAGGTTCTTTCCCAGGTTACTTTAAATATACTTTCTGTCTCTTTCTCTTGATCTTTTTTCTGGAATTCCCATAATGCAGATATTGTTTCTTTTGACTGTGTATTGTAAGTCTTGTAGGCTCTCTTTGCTTTATTTCATTCTGTTTCCTTTTTGCCCTTCTAACTGGAGATTTTCAAATGTTCTGCTTTTGAGGTCACTGATTCTTTCTTCTTCAGAATCAAGTCTCCTTTTGAAGTTCTCTATTCTGTTCTTCAGTTAAGTCATTGTATTTTTTTAGCTCTAGGATTTCTGTTTGCCTTCTTTTATCTCTTTTGATAGTTTCTATTTTGTTGAACTTGTCATACACAAATTTCATTTAGTTGCCTCTGTGTTCTTATAGTTCACTAAACTTCTTTAAGATTATTTTGTATTCCAACAGTTCATAGATCTCTACTACTTTAGGGTTGGAGCAATTAAAGTTTTATTAGTTTCTTTTGTGTTTTCATGTCTAAGTGATTTTTCATGATCCTTGATTCCTTCTGTTGGTATCAGTGCATTTGAGTAAGCCATCTCCTCTTCCAGACTGTAAAGATTCACTATGGCAGAAACAGTTCTTTACCAGTCAGCTCAGTTTGGGCTTCTGGATGTGTCCACTTATAATGTGCTTAGTGAGATGGAGCTTGCTTTATCAGGGTCTATTTATGAGTGAGGCCACTGCCCAAGCTCTGAGGAGAAGTGGGGATGGTATTGCTGGCTGAGAATAGTTGGAGAAAAGTCCTGGCTTTGTTTGCTGCCCAAGCAGAGGCTGTAGGGTGGGGTCTACAATTTCCTGGGTTCTGTAGTTGAGCCTACTAGATGGTCAGGATTAGGAACTATACTGCATAATAAGTAGGAATATGAATTAGCTTTCCTGCCCTGGTGGGGCAGCCGAAAAGACCCCAGGGTCTGAATGGTTCATTGTTTGGGAACCTGAATCAGGTAAGACTATCACTAAATTCCTTGGTATTGGGGTCATCAGTTTTGTTCTGCACATGGGGAAAAAGCCCCAGTCTATGCTTTTTGTTCCAGTACCAGTGTAAGCATGGATGTTGGATGAACTATGCAGCTTCTGTGTGCAATATTGACATTCAGTGGTTAAGTGGGATGAGGCTGTATTTGGTTATGGGTGGGGCTACAAGTTAATTTTCCTGCCTGGGCAAGGTGGGAAAACTGGCTCGGAGGCCAGAAGGGCACTTTGTGGTCTTGACTCAAGTTGACCCACACCCTAAATTCTCTGGTTGAACAGGGCCAATGCATCTGTTCTGTGGATAATTGGGTCTGCCTGCTGGACTCTGCTCAATGATTGCTGGCTTATACAACCTTCCAGATGTTTTTGGCCAGGCATTCTGGTAAAACAGGTTCAGGAGCTACACTTAGCATAGGGCTGGGCTATGACTCAGTGCTAGGGCCAGAAAGGTCTTTATTTGAAGACGCAAATCAGGCAGACCTCTCCCTGATCAGGTTGCACCACTGTCTTGGCTCTGCAGATTAGTACAGCTGATGGTTGGGACTGCAACTTGTGTCTTACAAGTATAAACTCAGTCATTCAAGATCTAAATGCTGGTTCTTGCAAGCTCCTCCCTCCCTTCTCCATCCCAACCAGATTCCCAGTGGTCAAACCCCAAAGATCCCACCACAGTCTCTGTGGGATGAGACTGGAGTGGGAGTTCTCAAGAAATGACCCCCAAGGCTGGGGGAGCTGGATGTCTACCCTGGGTTCTCTTTCGCCACTGCAAGGATGATAGGCTCAGGGGTGACCTCTGTGCATGGTCTCTATTGGTCTCTGTTGGTCTCTATTGGTCTCTGTTGTAGAGTGGGTGCTTTAGTCTCAGCCCTGTGTTCTAGGATTCTCTCAACGTTGTCTTGTACATGAATAGATATCAGTCCTTCTTGTGAGGAGGAGCAAAGAGAGGAATGACCTATATTGTCATTTTGGTGACATCACTTCTGTATTTTTAAGTTGGTTTTTGATTAGAGATTAACCACAGTATCTGTAAGTGGAACTGGCAGCTATATTTTCCTTAACTGGTAAAATGCTTTCCAATTGCCCTTAACAATAACTAAACAAAAGGCCTTTTTGCCAAAGCTTCAGGAAAAAGGATAGCATTTATTTAGAAAATATGGAACATTTATATGGCTTAGATAAACTCTTGCCACATTTGAAAAAATCATGTTGAGAAAGAGTCCTGGGCTGAGACTACCAGCCAAGCGTGTGAAGTCTTCTGCTTAGTAAACAGAATAACCATGATATTGATTATCCACATACTTATTCAAAAAAAAAAAGGACCAGTAATAACAACAACAACAGAGGCCTAAAAGATGAAGTTCGATTCTGAGAAATTACATTGCAGAACTGATAGCTCTTCTCTATGGAAAAGTATTGCTTCCAAAGTGAACTCTGGTGTGTTTAAGTAAAGGTGAGCTCATCTTATTGATTTAGCGATACAAAGGGTAGAAACACTTGGAATTACCAGAATGCAGATGAGCATGGTGATTTGAGTTTTTAATGATGTATTCTTTTTTTTTTAATTTTGTAAATGTTTATTTATTCTTAGAGAGAGAGAGAGAGAGAGAGTATGAGCAAGGGAGGGAGGGGCAGAGAGAGAGGGAGACACAGAATCTGAAGCAGGCTCCAGGCTCTAAGCTGTCAGCACAGAGCCCAACATGCCACTCAAACTCACAGACCATGAGATCATGACCTGAGACTAAGTCGGACACTCAACCAACTGAGCCACCCAGGCGCCCCTTAAAAATGTATTCTTGCGGATCCTGGGAAGATGGTGGCATAGGAGGACATGGGGCTCACCGCTCGTCCTGCTGATCACTTAGATTCCATCTACACCTGCCTAAATAACCCAGAAAACCGCCAGAAGACTAGCAGAATGGAGTCTCCGGAGCCAAGTGCAGATGAGAGGTCCACGGAAAAGGGTAGGGAGGGTAGGAAGGGCAGAGAGGCTGTGCGCGCTCCACAGACTGGCGGGAGGGAGCCGAGCAGAGGGGCGGCCCGCTGGGCAAGCAAAGCCCCTGAGTCTGGCTGGCAAAAGCGGGAGGGGCCTTACGGAGTGTGTTCTGACAGCAAGCGGGACTTGACATCTGGAAGGTTATAAGCTAACAGCTCTGCTCGGAGAGCAGAAGGCTGGAGGACAACGGGAGGGAGGGGAGGGAGAGTTGTTGAGCCCCGGACGACAGAGCTCAGCTTGGTGGGAAACAAAGGCACTGACCAGCGCCATCTCCTTCGCCCATCCCCCAGCCAAAATCCCAAAGGGAACCAGTTCCTGCCAGGGAACTTGCTTGCACCGCACAAACACCCGAAGCTGTGCTTCTGTGGATCCATCCCTCCAGCGGGTCTGACTCCCTCCTGGTGCTGCAGGGCCCCTCCCGAAGCAGATCACCAAAGGAGAAGTGAGCTGAGCCTGCCCCTCCCACCCCCATGCACCTTGCGGATCCACCCCAGCTAATACGCCAGATCCCCAGCACCACAAGCCTGGCAGTGTGCAAGTAGCCCAGATGGGCCACGCCACCCCACAGTGAATCCCTAGGAGATGGGGAAGAGAAGGAAGGAATCCCTAGGAGATGGGGAAGAGGGGAAGAGAAGGCACACACCAGTCTGACTGTGGCCCCAGCGGTGGGCTGGGGGCAGACATCAGTTCTGACTGCGGCCCTGCCCACCAAAGCAAGTTATTCAAGACAGCACAGGGGAAGGGCCCAGCAGTCCCGCACCACTCCAGGGACTATCCAAAATGAGGAAACGGAAGAATTCCCTCAGAAAAAACGTCCAGGAAATAACAACAGCTAACAAACTGATCAAAAATGATTTAAACAATATAACAGAAAGTGAATTTAGAATAATAGTCATAAAATTAATCGCTGGGCTTGAAACCAGTATAAAGGACAGCAGAGAATGTCTTGCTACAGAGATCAAGGGAATAAGGAACAGACAGGAGGAGCTAAAAAATGCTATCAACAAGTTGCAAAATAAAATGGAGACAACTACGGCTCGGATTGAAGAGGCAGAGGGGAGACTAGGTGAACTAGAAGATAAAGTTATGGAAAAAGAAGCTGAGAAAAAGATAAAAAAATTCAGGAGTATGAGGGGAAAATTAGAGAACTAAGTGATGCACTAAAGAGAAATAATATATGCATAATTGGTATTCCAGAGAAGGAAGAGAGAGGGAAAGGTGCTGAAGGTGTACTTGAAGAAATTATACCTGAGAACTTCCCGGATCTGGGGAAGGAAAAAGGCATTGAAATCCAAGAAGCACAGAGAACTCCCTTCAGACTAACTTGATTCGATCTTCTACACGACATATCATAGTGAAACTGGCAAAATACAAGGATAAAGAGAAAATTCTGAAAGCAGCTAGAGAAAAACGTGCTCTAACATAAAGGGAGACCGATAAGACTCGTGACTGATCTCTCTTTTGAAACTTGGCAGGCCAGAAAGGAATGGCAGGACATCTTCAATGTGATGAACAGAAAAAATATGCAGCCGAGAATCCTTTATCCAGCAAGTCTGTCATTTAGAATAGAAGGAAAGATAAAGGTCTTCCCAAACAAACAAAAACTGACGGAATTCGTCACCACTAAACCAGCCCTACAAGAGATCCAAGGGGGATCCTGTGAGACAAAGTACCAGACACATCACTACAAGCATGAAACCTACAGACATCACAATGACTCTAAACCCATATCTTTCGATAATAACACTGAATGTAAATGGACTAAATGCGCCAACCAAAAGACACAGGGTATCAGAATTGATAAAAAAACAAGACCCATGTATTTGCTGTCTACAAGAGACTAATTTTAGACCTGAGGACACCTTCAGATTGAGAGTGAGGGGATAGAGAACTATTTATCATGCTACTGGGAGTCAAAAGAAAGCTGGAGTAGCCATACTTATATCAGACAAACCAGACTTTAAATTAAAGGCTGTAACAAGAGATGAAGAAGGGCATTTATATAATAATCACAGGATCTATCCATCAGGAAGAGCTAACAATTATAAATGTCTATGCGCCGAATATGGGAGCCCCCAAATATATAAAACAATTACTCATAAACATAAGCAACCTTATTGATAAGAATGTGGTAATTGCAGGGGACTTTAACACTCCACTTACAGAAATGGATAGGTCATCTAGACACACGGTCAATAAAGAAACAAGGGCCCTGAATGAGACATTGGATCAGATGGACTTGACAGATATATTTAGAACTCTGCATCCCAGAGCAACAGAATATACTTTCTTCTCGAGTGCACATGGAACATTCTCCAAGATAGATCACATACTGGGTCACAAAACAGCCCTTCATAAGTATACAAGAATTGAAATCATACCATGCATACTTTCAGACCACAATGCTATGAAGATTGAAATCAACCACAGGAAAAAGTCTGGAAAACCTCCAAAAGCATGGAGGTTAAAGAACACCCTACTAAAGAATGAATGGGTCAACCAGGCAATTAGAGAAGAAATTAAAAAATATATGGAAACAAATGAAAATGAAATTACAACAATCCAAACACTTTGGGATGCAGCAAAGGCAGTCCTGAGAGGAAAATACATTGCAATCCAGGCCTATCTCAAGAAACAAGAAAAATCCCAAATACAAAATCTAACAGCACACCTAAAGGAAATAGAAGCAGAACAGCAAAGGCAGCCTAAATCCAACAGAAGAAGAGACATAATAAAGATCAGAGCAGAAATAAACAATATAGAATCTAAAAAAACTGTAGAGCAGATCAACGAAACCAAGAGTTGGTTTTTTGAAAAAATAAACAAAATTGATAAACGTCCAGCTAGGCTTCTCAAAAAGAAAAGGGAGATGACCCAAATAGTTAAAATCATGAATGAAAATGGAATTATTACAACCAATCCCTCAGAGATACAAGCAATTATCAGGGAATACTATGAAAAATTATATGCCAACAAACTGGACAACCTGGAAGAAATGGACAAATTCCTAAACACCCAACACACTTCCCAAACTCAATCAGGAGGAAATAGAGAGCTTGAACAGACCCATAACCAGCGAAGAAATTGAATCAGTTATCAAAAATCTCCCAACAAATAAGAGTCCAGGACCAGATGGCTTCCGAGGGGAGTTCTACCAGACGTTTAAAGCAGAGATAATACCTATCCTTCTCAAGCTATTCCAAGAAATAGAAAGGGAAGGAAAACTTCCAGACTCATTCTATGAAGCCAGTGTTACTTTGATTCCTAAACCAGAGACCCAGTAAAAAAAGAGAACTACAGGCCAATATCCCTGATGAATATGGATGCAAAAATTCTCAATAAGATACTAGCAAATCGAATTCAACAGCATATAAAAAGAATTATTCACCATGATCAAGTGGGATTCATTCCTGGGATGCAGGGCTGGTTCAACATTCGCAAATCAATCAACGTGATACATCACATTGATAAAAGATAAGAACCATATGATCCTGTCAATCGATGCAGAAAAGGCCTTTGACAAAATTCAGCAATCTTAATAAAAGCCCTAGAGAAAGTCGGGATAGAAGGAACATACTTAAAGATCATAAAAGCCATTTATGAAAAGCCCACAGCTAACATCATCCTCAATGGGGAAAAACTGAGAGCTTTTTCCTGAGATCAGGAACACGACAGGGATGTCCACTCTCACCACTGTTGTTTAACATAGTGTTGGAAGTGCTAGCATCGGCAATCAGACAACAAAAGGAATACAAAGGCATCAAAATTGGCAAAGATGAAGTTAAGCTTTCACTTTTTGTAGATGACATGATATTATACATGGAAAATCCAGTAGACTCCACCAGAAGTCTGCTAGAACTGATACATGAATTTAGCAAAGTTGCAGTATACAAAATCAATGTACAGAAATCAGTTGCATTCTCATACACTAATAATGAAGCAACAGAAAGACAAATAAAGAAACTGATCACGTTCACAATTGAACCTAAAGCATAAAATACCTAGGAATAAGTCTGACCAAAGATGTAAAAGATCTGTATGCTGAAAACTATAGAAAGCTTATGAAGGAAATTGAAGAAGATATAAAGAAATGGAAAAACATTCCCTGCTCATGGATTGGAAGAATAAATATTGTCAAAATGTCAATACTACCCAAAGCTATCTACACATTCAATGCAATCCCAATCAAAATGGCACCAGCATTCTTCTTGAAACTAGAACAAGCAATCCTAAAATTCATATGGAACCACAAAAGGCCCCAAATAGCCAAACTAATTTTGAAGAAGACCAAAGCAGGAGGCATCACAATCCCAGACTTTAGCCTCTACTACAAAGCTCTAATCATCAAGACAGCATGGTATTGGCAAAAAAAAACAGACACATAGACCAATGAAATAGAATAGAAACCCCAGAACTAGACCCACAAACGTATGGACAACTCATCTTTGACAAAGCAGGAAAAAATATCCAATGGAAAAAAAGACAGTCTCTTTAACAAATGGTGCTGGGAGAACTGGACAGCAACATGCAGAAGATTGAAACTAGACCACTTTCTCACACCATTCACAAAAATAAACTCAAAATGGATAAAGGACCTGAATGTGAGACAGGAAACCATCAAAACCCTAGAGGAGAAAGCAGGAAAAGACCTCTCTGACCTCAGCCGTAGCAATCTCTTACTCGACACATCCCCAAAGGCAAGGGAATTAAAAAGGCAAGGGAAGATAAAAAGCTTCTGCACAGCAAAGGAAACAACCAACAAAACTAAAAGGCAACCAACGGAATGGGAAAAGATATTTGCAAATGACATATCGGACAAAGGGCTAGTATCCAAAATCTATAAAGAGCTCACCAAACTCCACACCCAAAAAACAAATAATCCAGTGAAGAAATGGGCAGTAAACATGAATAGACACTTCTCGGAAGAAGACATCCAGATGGCCAACAGGCACATGAAAAGATGCTCAACGTCACTCCTCATCAGGGAAATACAAATCAAAACTACACTCAGATGTCACCTCACGCCAGTCAGAGTGGCCAAAATCAACAAATCAGGAGACTATAGATGCTGGAGACGATGTGGAGAAATGGGAACCCTGTTGCACTCTTGGTGGGAATGCAAACTGGTGCAGCCACTCTGGAAAACAGTGTTGAGGTTCCTCAAAAAATTAAAAATAGACCTACCCTATGACCCAGCAATAGCACTGCTAGGAATTTACCCAAGGGATACAGGAGTACTGATGCATAGGGGCACTTGTACCCCAATGTTTATAGCAGCACTTTCAACAATAGCCAAATTATGGAAAGAGCCTAAATGTCCATCAACTGATGAATGGATAAAGAAATTGTGGTTTATATACACAATGGAGTACTACGTGGCAATGAGAAAGAATGAAATATGGCCTTTTGTAGCAACATGGATGGAACTGGAGAGTGTTGTGCTAAGTGAAATAAGCCATACAGAGAAAGACAGATACCATATGTTTTCACTCTTATGTGGATCCTGAGAAACTTAACAGAAACCCATGGGGGAGGGGAAGGAAAAAAAAAAGAGGTTAGAGTGGGAGAGAGCCAAAGCATAAGAGACTTAAAAACTGAGAACAAACTGAGGGTTGATGGGGGGTGGGAGGGAGGGGTGGGTGGGTGATGGGTATTGAGGAGGACACCTTTTGGGATGAGCACTGGGTGTTGTATGGAAACCAATTTGACAATAAACTTCATATATTGAAAAAAAGTATTAAATAAATTTATTCTTTCAAACATTATATTGCTTGATATAAAAATGTGGATATAAATTTACTTTAATCTTAATGTCTTTATTAGATTACATAATCATTTAATCAAATTATAATTAAGTTGATATAAAACTTTTTTTTCTTCATAACTACCAGAGCAACTTAAATAAGCTTTAATCATGTAAGCTCTTACAAACTTAAAAAAAAATACACACACACATTCCTAAAATGTCTAGTGTCTTGATAATTTCAACTAATTGCAAATGAAATTCTTCACATATTCCAATATAATTAACTTTTTTTGTGCATATTGTGCCAAATAGAACATTGTGATACTTCTCATGGAGTGATTTATATATGTGTATTTTTAAAAGGAGTATAACTAAACAATGAACATATATATAACTATCTTTCTCAGATTAATACTGTTAAACGAATGAGCTCAAATCCTGAGGGAAGTTTGAGAATCTAGAAAACTTCAATTATATAGATAAACAGATGTGATCTTATTGAAACTTTAAGAACAGATGTGATTTTATTGCTGTCTTCTGTCTTTATCAGAGAGCAAAATCTACATCTAAGGCCTTGGAATATTTGATATGCTATCATGATTTAAGTCCTGCAGAATATGAAATTCCTGTCCTCCTCCACAGCTCCAGGGAGCTACTCTTTCCGAAAAAAGTTCACAAGCTTTTTTAATGCATGACTATGCTAAGCCCAGTCCTGTGGGAGGTGTGGAGGAAGAAAGGAATTTGGCTGAGGGAATTGAAACATATTAAAAAACAAAACACAATACAATAACAACATTAAAAAAAAAAAAACAACAGCTAATCTTGTGATTTGGCTAAAGAACACTGAAGAGATGGGTTTGTAAACCAGGGCTTAGTAATTTTCTGGTACCCTGATGGGTCTATATCTACTCCATGTATTGGAACTAAAAATAAAGACAGAACCTAATTTAAAAATTCAGTTTGAGAGTATGGATTTTAAAATGTGTATTACTCTTTTTTATTACAGCTGACATATTTGAAGTGAGAATGAGATAGTCCCCCTTACGCCCACAGTAAAAGGCTATATTACATCAAACTGTAGCATTTCAGAACTGGAATAGTCTTCACATCTTAGCTTTTCATCTATGGTATCTGCTTCTCTAGAAATTTGGGAACTGTTCCATGGAATGCAAGTTGAGTTGTGGAAGAAAAAAAGTGTTTTACTTTTCAAGTAGAAATATAATCCTAGATGCTTGAATATTTTATATATTCCAGTAGCCACATTAACGATGTAAGAAGAAAGAAGGTGGCATTTTAATGATACATTTAATTTAACCCACTATATCCACAATATCAGTGTAACATGTACATTCTTTTTTCTTCACATCTTTGAATTCTTGTGTGCATGTTGCCCTGGCTGCCCATCTCAGTTTGGACTAGCTGTATTTCAAATGCTCTATAGTCACATATGGGTTGTAGTTGCTGTGTTAGCACCGCTCTGTTTGTGAAACAGCAGATAACACACCAGGCTTCTTTCCTGCAGGACTTCTCATAGCCATCAGCATGCTGGTGTGCAGCACCATGCACCCTTATTAACATTTGCTTAGGCAACAGCTTTTGGGATATGCTACTCTATACCTTGTGGCAGTCTTAGGAAAAACATCCTTATGCTCCTGGGTATTGAAAACATGTCTAACAAATGACTTATAGCCCTGGATTTTAGCCTGCTTCTGCCACTTTACTAGGTAGTCAGCATTATACCACATACTTAACCTTTCTTAGTTTGTCTCCTTATCTGAAAAATGGAACTTTCATCAGTAACTTTGCGGGACTATTCTAATGACTAAATGAGAACATTGGTGGTGCACCTGAAGGGTCTGGTACTACAGGCACTGAGGAGATACCTCATGTATGCATTTTTTAACATATTTATGATGTTAGGGGAGGCAGATTATCTGTAATATATTTGAAACTATGTACAGGTTTATGATTTTCAGTGAATCTTATCACACTAGTAAAATTTTTCAAGGGACTCCATTTGGAGCTATGTTGTTTTGAGTCTGCACCGAGAAGCCTTAGGAGATTACAGGTGGTCATTTTAGAGAGTAGAAAGGGTACTTTATACTGGCTCCAAGTTTTCCCTCCCACCTTCAGTCATTAATTACTAGACTTAGATGAGCTTCCTTTTGAAGAAAAGATAAACAGCTAACATTAATCGGTACTCTACTGTAATAGAGAGTTTAAGAATGGAGTAAAATGTATGTCCAAGCCTGCAAAAATGTTCTGTTTAATTAGAGGTTAACTGGTTTGTAAAATAATTGCTTGAGAAACGATCACTTATATTGACAGGCACTTAATTTTGTTAAAACAACAACAGAAGGAAACATATGTGATTCTCTAGTAGAGTGCTGCAAAAAGATTCTAGCACAAATCAGATGAATGAGTTTGCGGCCAGGATGGTTCACATTCCACAGGCTTAAGAACTGACCATTCTGATTTCTTTTATCCATTCATCCATGGTAGAAGCTTAGGTTGCTTCTGCCAACACTTGTTATTTCTTATCTTTTTGAAAATAGCCATTGTGGTTTTGATTTGCATTTCCCTGATGATTAATGACTTTGAACACCTTTTCATGGACCTGTTGTCCATTTGTATGTCTTCTTTGGAAAAGTGTCTATTCAGATCCTCTGCCCATTGTTTAATTCAATTGTGTGGCTTTTTTTTTTTTTTTGTGTTTTTTTTTTTTTTTTTTTTTTCTCTTGAGTTCTAGGAGTTCTTTATATATTTTGGATACTAACTCATCAAATATATGGCTTGCAATTTTTTTTCCATTCTATAGATTGCCTTTTCATTTTATTGATGGTTTCCTTTGCTGTGCAGAGCTTTTTAGTTTAATGTAGTCCTTGTCCACATTTGCTTTTATTGCCTTTACTTTTGATGCCAAATCTAAAAAGTCATCAAGGCCAAAGTCAAGTTACTTACTGGCTATGTTTTCTTCTAGGAGTTGTATAATTTCAGTCTTACATTCAAGTCTTTAATTCATCTTGAGGGTTTTTTTGTTTGTTTTGTGTGTGTGTGTATGTATGTGTGTGTGTGTGTGTGTATATAGGGTAAGATGGTTGTTCAGTTTTATTCTTTTTGCATGTAGCTATCCAGTTTTCCCAACATCATCTATTAAAAAGACTGTCGTTTCTCCATTGTATATTATTGCCTCTTTTGTTGTTGATTAATTGGCCATATATGCCTGGGTTTATTTCTGGGCTCCCTATTCTGTTCCTCAGATCTTTGTGTCTGTTTTCATGTCAACACCATACTGTTTTGTATATAGCTTTATAATATAGTTAGAAATTAGAGCGCATGATGCCTCCATCTTTGTTCTTTCTTAAGATTGCTTTGGCTATTTGGAGTCTTTTTTGGTTCCACACAAATTTTAGGATTGTTCATTATATTTCTCTGAAGAATGCTTTTGGCATTTTGTTAGAGATTGCATTGGGTAGTTTTCCATTTATTTGTGTCTTCTTCAATTTCTACTTTGGGTAGTATTGTCTTTTGTTTGTGTCTTCTTCAATATCTCTCATCAGTATCCTGGTGTTCAGAGTACAGTCTTTTCCCTCTTTGGTTATTCCTTTGGTATTCCTTTGGTAATATTTGGTTTATTCCTTAGGTATTTTATCCTTTTTGATGCAATTGTAAATGGGGTTGTTTGCTTAATTTCTTTCTCATAGTTTATTGTTAATGTATAGAAATATATTTCTGTAAACATGGGGTTTATATCCTGCTACCTAACAGAATTTGTTAGTTCTAACAGGGAGCAGATTTTAAAATATGAAGATATATACTTCAAGCCTAAATCTCATTGGCCACCACATCCAGGTATCCCGGAGGTGTCCTCTGGGTGGCAGTGGCAAAAATTAGGGTGCCAGATGAGTGTAGTAGCTCCTTTCCAGGAGATACTGATGACCTGCAGTGAGGCAGTAGAAGGCAAAGATGGTCCACTGGCCTCTCTCCCTACAGAACGGTCAGTAGACCCTTAGATGCGTGCCACATGGGAAGCCTGTCCCTTAGGTTGAAGCTCCACAGCAAGCAAAGAGGACACTTTCAAAGAAAGACTTGGGGTAGGTCTCAGTCTGTTGTAGGTGCTGTGCCCTGAGGGTGGAAACGAGCCAAGAACTGTTTCCTCATTTGTTCCAGTCCCATGGAACCCATGAAAGCAACCTCTGCTGAGCTACCAGAGACAACTAATCAAGGGGCATCCCTGGGTGACAGTCACAGAAACTGGGCCACCAGACACATGTGCAAGCTCCCATCTGGAAGACTGCCACTCAAGAGCATAGCAGGATAGCACAAAGACCGAGCCAACCTTCTTAGGTCTCTGGAGAAGATTACATTTCGCCCTTAGATGGGTGTTTAATTAGCCTGATGCTCAAGCTGCAGGTACGAAGATCTTTAGTGATGAAAAACTTCTTTCCCTGAAGTACTGGGAGCCTCAGTCTGTTGCCTCGTGCTGTGCCCTGGGGTCAGTAGCAGTTAAGAACACTGTCTCTGGTACAGTCCTGTGACTGTGTGAGCATAAGCCCTGCTGGCCACCACAGCCAAGAGTTCTGGAGGTGTTTCCTGGGCACAGCCATAAAAGTCAGGGCACCAGATGAGGGCACGGACTCCTTGGAAGGAGATAACAGCAAGCTGGAGTGAGCCAGAGGGAGAGTGCTAAGATGGTGCCCGCTGACCTCCATCCCACAGAGTATTTCAGTAGGCCAGGTGTGTGTTGAATTAAATACCTGCCCTTAGGCTGAACCTTGAAGATAAGCAAATAAGCTTTTATAAAAGTCTGGGCACTTTTTCAGTCAGCTGCCTCTGCACTGGGCACTGGGGTGAAGGAGTTTGTCCACTTGAGCCCTTTAAGAAGTGTTTTCTCAGTTCACTGTAGTCTTGTGGGTTTCATGGATGCAAGGCCCTTTGGCTTTCAGAGCTGGATGTTTAGGGGGCTCATCTCTCAGGTGCAGGGGTTAAAAGTTGTGGTGCCCAATGCCAGGTTCAAACAGAGGTTTGAGGGGTTTGATATTTTTCCCAATTGTGGGGAACCATGCTGGGAGTGGGTTGTATGGTGAGATTGTGACTTCATCTCCTAGGTACTGCAGTTTGGGTTTTTAACCCTCAGTCACCCAATGTTTAGGAGTTGTTCAGCTGGTTTGGGGCTTTTTGTTTAGTTTGTTTTATTTTTGTATTTTTTTCAGAAGAAATTATTTCTTTTGTAGCTCTGTAAAAGGAGAGGAGTTCGGGATCTTCCTAATTTGCCATCTTGAACCAGAACCCACTACTATTTAATAAAAATGAAGGACAGAGTTGTCTGGGAATAGCTTTGACTTCATTCCTTTTTGATTTCCAAGGGAAGGATTGAAGCTGTACTGTGAAGTTGCACAGAAAATAATTAAAATTAAAGAGCACCTAATATAAAAGGACTTATTTCACAATGACTTATTTTCAAGACTGGCTTTACACTGAATTTGTATAAACGTCTCTCAATTTAGTATAAATGGTCTCTAAAATTTCAGATCTAAATTAATAATAATAATAATAAAAGAAAATCCTGGTAAGATAGGAAATACATGCGTAGTTTGGGCAGAAATAAAATTAATTTTAAGAATCTTTTCATAGATACTGCACTTGGAGAAGTAACTTCTTTGGATTTGATTCTTAGCTCATCATCATTCCTACTCTTTATCCTATTCTTTCAGGTGAGGCCCTGTGCAATTCAGGAGAAAACAACACCTCCTTTGTGATTATTATTACTATTGTTATTATTAAGTTTCATTTAAATCCAAGTTAGTTAACATATGTTGTAATACTGGTTTCAGGAGTAGAATTTAGTGATTCATCACTTAGATATAACACTCAGTGCTCATCCTTTTATTAAAAGCGACACTCTATCACCTGCTAAAGTAGTAGTTAAAATCTACCTTGATCTTCTTTTTTAATTTTTTTAACATTTTTTTATTTATTTTTGAGACAGGGAGAGACAGAGCATGAACAGGGGAGGGTCAGGGAGAGGGAGACACAGAATCTGAAACAGGCTCCAGGCTCTGAGCTATCAGCATAGAGCCCGACGCGGGGCTCGAACTCACGGACCGCGAGATCTTGACCTGAGCGGAAGTCGGCTGCTTAACTGAGCCACCCAGGCGCCCCTACCTTGATCTTCTATACATGCTTTCCTCAACACTGTTGCCAGAGCCAACACTGTCTCTTGGCAATGGCAGTGTTTCCACCCACTTTGTTGGTATGGGAGCTCAGGAGGATGGCCGGTAAGTCAAGGAAGCTGGAAATATTTGCCTTTCTATATGGTGCTTGAGAAGCTTATTCACACAGTAGGACTGTCCCAGGGCCCTGTTCTGCATGACTGCAGCAGATTCCTGCCAATGCACATTTGGGTGTTCCTGGACTTGAAATGTGTCTCACAACTTTTAAAGTAGCTAAAAAATCCAAGTAAATAATAGAAATCACAACACACGCCAAAGCAATAGTTATTGGTTAGAGGAAAAATGCCTGGTAAACAGGTCAATGGAGTTTGTGACATAGAAAACTCACAATAGTTGGGGCGCCTGGGTGGCTCACTTGGTCAAGTGACTGACTCTTGATCTCAGCTCAGGTCATGATCTCAAGGCTCATGAGTTCAAGCCCTGCATCAGGCTCTGTGCTGACAGGATGGACCCTGCTTGGGATTCTGACCTCTTTGCCCCTCCCCTGCTGTACTCTCTCTCGCTCTCAAAAAAAGTAAACTAAAAAAAAAAAAAAGAAAAAGAAAACTTTGATAGAAAGGCATTTTAACTATCATGGTACAGTTTCAAAAAGCAAGTACAAAAAAAAACCAACTCTCCAAGTTAACTTTAAAATAACAGAAATATCCCATATCTTTGGTTACATGAAAACAAGAGAAGTATCCTGAAGTTGAATAACATAAAGAATATAAAATAAAAAGATTAATTTTTCTCCTCCTTCACATTTTCCATTATATCAATAGCGACGGGAGATACTCAGAAGTTTTAACTATAAAGATGAAGCATGATGTTTATTTTGTTTTTGAGGCATTTCATCAAAGGCTCATAGGAACAACCATTGGTCAAGCACTGATTAGGATTTTAAAGTTGCCCCCAAATTAAATTTTTTTTAACGTTTATTTATTTTTGAGACAGAGAGAGACAGAGCATGAACAGGGGAGGGTCAGAGAGAGGGAGACACAGAATCTGAAACAGGATCCAGGCTCTGAGCTGTCAGCACAGAGCCCAATGCAGGGCTCGAACTCACGGACCGTGAGATCATGACCTGAGCCAAAGTCGGCTGCTTAACCGACTGAGCCACCCAGGCACCCCAAAGTTGCCCCCAAATTAAATAGTCTTTGTAATCAACAGTAAATTTATTTACCACGTGCTAGGCTCACTTCTAAGTGCTTAACATGCATGATGAACTTATTAAATGATGACAACCAAATTAGTGGTTTGGTTAGTTAATTCTTATGTTTTCAGGTTGATAAAAAGGAAGCAAAGAAAGGTTAAAAAAATGTCCCAGGGTTACCCAATGAATAAGAAATAGAGCCCAGATTTCAATCCACACTGGATGCGAGGGTCCAGGCCACCACCACCACTCTCTACTTGTCTCTACAATAGAAGACTAGGCAGTGAAAATAGTAACATCTGTAACATTCATTACATTATTAATGAAATTCATTTACACAAGGTACCACGGTTGGTTCTACAGACAGGGTTAGGGGTTAGGGTTAGAGTTAGGATTAGGGTTAGGGTTAAAATATTTAAAACTGTTCATACTCTTAAGTAGCTTTGGGGTGCCTGGGTGGCTTAGTTGGCTAAGCATCTTAACTTTGGCTCAGGCCATGATCTCATGGTTTGTGCGTTCAAGCCCCTGGTCAGTCTCTGTGATGACAGCTAAGATCCTGGAGCCTGCTTCGCTTTCTGTGTATGTGTGTGTGTCTCTCTCTGCCCCTCCTCCACTCATGATCTCTCTCTCAAAAGTAAATAATCGTTAAAAAAAATTGTTTTAAGTAGCTTCAAATCAAATGGATGTTAAGATAGCATAAATAGCTTTGGTATAAGATATAATAGGTATCATACTTTTTAAGTTTTTAGTTCATTTTTATTGAGATATGTAACATAAAACATTAGTTTTGGGTGTACAACATAATTAGATATTTGTATATATTGCAAAATGATCTCCACGCTAAGTTTAGTTGACATCTACCACCTTACATAATTACAATTTTTTTTTCTTGCTATGAGAACTTTTAGGATTTACTCAGACTTTCAAGTATGCAATACAGTATTAACTATTATCACCATGCTGTACATTATATTCCCATGACTTGTTTTATTTTTTCATTTTTTTTTTTATTATTTTGAGAGAGAGAGAATGAGCAGGGACAGGCAGAGAGAGACACAGAATCCAAAGGAGGCTCTGGGCTCTAAGCTCTCAGCACAGAGTCCAATGCGGGGCTCGAACTCACGAACTGTGAGATCATGACCTGAGTCGAAGTTGCACACTTAACAGACTGAGCCACCCACCTGTCCCTCCCATGACTTATTTTATAACTGGAAGTTTGTACCTGTTAACAACTTCTTTCACCCATTTAGCCTACCACCTTTCTACTGGCAATCACCAATCTGTTCTCTGTATATATGAGCTTTCTTCCTTTTTTTAAAAAAATCCACATATAAGTGAGAGCATGAAGTATTTATCTTTCTGTCGTATTTTACTTAGCACAGTGGCTTCAAGGTCCATCCATGCTGCTGCAAATGGCAAGATTTCTTTTTTTATGGCTGAAAAATATTCAATTGCATGTATATACAGCATATTTTCTTTATCCATTCATCTGTTCAGACACAGATTGTTTCCATATCTTAGCTACCGTAAATAATGCTGCATTGAACATGGGATGCATATTATCTTTTTGAATTACTGTTGTTTTCTTCAGATAAATACCCAGAGGTGAAATTGCTGGATCATATTATAGCTCTGTAATTTTTTGAGGAACTTTGATACTGTTTTCAATAGTGGCTTGTACCAATTTACATTCTTACCATCTGCACACAATCATTTTTTCCTTCACATTCTCACCAACTCATTATTTCTTGCCTTTATGATCGCTATTCTAACAGGTGTGAGGCAATAGCTCATTGTGGTTTCGATTTGCATTTTTTTCTGATTAGCGATTTCGAACACATTCATGGACTTGGCCATCTGTAGGTCTTCTTTGGAAAAATATCTGTTTAGATACTCTGCCCTTTTTAAAAATCAGATTGTGTGATTTATGCTATGGAGTTTTAGGACTTCTTTATATATTTTCAATATAAACCCCTCATCAGATGATTTGTGAATGTATTCTCTCATTCCATAGGCTGCCTTTTCATTTTGTTGATGGTTTCCTTTGTAGTAAGTAGCTTTTTAAAAGTTTGTAATTCTAGTTGTATGTTTTTATTGCCTTTAATTTTGGTATCACATCCAAAATCTATTGCCAAGCCCCATGTTAAGGAGCTATGGTTTCTTCTAGGACTTTTAGGGTTTCATGTCTTGTATTCTTCAATCCACCTAGTTATTTTTTGTGGATGTTTTATAATAGTGGTCATTTCATTCTAGACCACATATGGCAGTCTAGTTCTCCCAACACCATTTATCATGGAATGTCTTTTCCTCATTGTATATTCTTGGTTCCTTTGTTGTAAACCAGTGGACCATAAATGAGTATGTTTCTGAGCTCTCTAGTCTGTTCCTCAGATGCATTTATCTATTTTTATGTCAATACCATACTGTTTTAATTACTCTTTGTCATATAGTTTGGAATCAGGCAGCATGATGCCTCCAGCTTTGCTCTGTCTTATGTATTTATAATCTAAGAGTGTTTAGATAAACTCAGATGTTTAAGAGTGGGGATAAACAACTTACACATTTTCTAGAAATAAAGTAGCATTCTCAAGAGTTCTACAACAGACATGAAGTTGAAGTGATAGGTTTGACACCTTGATTTGGTCTTGGTCAAGTTAATTAACCTCTCTGAGCCTTTTCTGATCTTACAGATCCTTTGACCTTCAGTAAGAACATACGCATTTTGAGACTTTTTCAATAAGTGATTGAATCTGAATGAATTTAATGAAGCATATAGAGTCCTTTAAATGGATACTGAAATGAAGGGAATTTTAGAAACCAGAACAGCTTTCATAAATTTAGGATGATAACTGGGACTATGACTGGTTCATTTTGGGTCACATGCCTAGTGATGAGAGACCAGGACTGGTCAGGTTTGATCCTATGCCAGGGAGGATTGGCAGCCCTACTGGAACCATGTAGTTCCCCAAAAAGCAGACTAAAGAGATGTGACCGGTGAATCTAAAAAAGGTAACACAAAAGTCCTAATAAAAGTAACATTAGTAGATATGAATGAACACTTCCCATGTCCCATGGATTGTTTTAAGCATATCTCACACAGTATGTAGACAAATACTTGGAGGAAGGCCCAGGATATGCACAAAGTACTTTTAGGATGTAGTGTAGAAGAGGAGTGGAGACATAATGAAGTGGGATCAGATAGTGGATGAGCTCTGAATAGGAGGCAAAGTTAAACTTGGTTTTATTGAAAAGTCAGAGCCAATGCCCTGAGAACACAATCACAGTTAGGATAACTAGCCTGTATGAGGGAAAGGAAAAATGGCAAGTGGAGAATTTAATTAACAATCCATTTCATGCAGAAGTGAGGCAAAAACCTACATTTGGTAGGTGGTAGTAGGAATGGAAAGGAAAAATAAAAACTGACAAGGCATTGGAAGACTAGAGTTGTGAGCAAAATGGTGGCTTATCAGAGATGGAGATGAGGGCTAAAGAGAGTTATAAGTGGCTAAAAAGTTGCCTGTTGAGGCACTGAAGAATGATGGTACTGAGTGGTTACACTGGCCAAATTAGGGGGTAAGAACCGGTTTGATGAACTGGTAAGAACTGGGAGAATGATGATGAACGTGGTTTGGGACATATGGACTTAAGGGCAGGCAGTAAATTCTCAGAAGGGGATATCAACCAGGCAGTTCTAAATGTGGCACCATATCTCCTGAAGAAACTTGAGGCAGGAAAAACTCAAGTTTGTGGAGATGAAATTGCAAAAAGATTGCAAAACTGCAAAAGAATAAATGGGCATTCCATAGACTGATACTTAGTAAATCCCAATGTCAAACATGTGTTTAGTCAACAGGTTTGTAAAATTTTAAAAATTTAAATTTATTAGGATTTATTAGTAACACAATTACACAGAATAAAGTTCAGGAATTCACCAATTATGGTCACCAAGATGTGCTTCTTTGTGGCTTTTTAAACAGTATTTCTCAGGATTCATATTTATTCATAGTATAGGTGAATTTCATACATAGCTTCACAATAAGGATGTTACAGGTCTTCCATCAGTAAAATTAATGAAAACATCTTTCATGAAAAGCACGTAAAGAATCTAAACTAACACATTTAAGAAACTGTGATAACTTTGAATTTCTTTACATCACAAAGAAGAAAAACAAATCCCCAAAATATAACAGATGAAAATGTAGTCTGTGGTTACCCACACCCACACACACTTCAAGAAATATACTTGAACAAAATGACAGCACGTAACTAAGAAACTACTTATCCACAAAGCTTATTGAAGGACCTTTTTCAAGATGAGTAAAACAACAGAAGTAGGGTAGGGAATGCTGTTCATTTTGTTGAAATGAAGTCACAGAGACACATCATGAATCATGAAAAGAAATGACTATCAAAGTCCAATATCTAGCTGATATGTAACACTTATTTGAGCATACATAAAATCACTGACTTTATTAAATACTATTACTCATTTTCTAAGTGTAATTGCCCATTTAATTGTCAGAAATAATAGCACAATTTAAAAAGAAATATCAACTCAAGCAAGTGGTGGAAATTTGAGTAAGAGAAAAAGTAGTTTTAATATATAGTTTGATAGTTAAATTTGAAAGTAGTTACATATAGGAATCTAAAGCTTGCATTAGATCAGCAGCTGAATATTCAAAGATCTTTCTTGTTATCTTCCAAATAAGGAACTATCATGTATGCTAGGTACAAGGGATTTCCCAAAGGAAATACACAAATGAATGTCTCAAAATTCATTATGCTGACATATTTTTACCCACAAAATGCTCTCAATAATCCACCTAAACTTAGTTATAAATAAGAATGTAGTTATTTAAAGTGTATAAAAATTAATCTGGCATCACCTTTAAGGAAATGCATGAATACCATCCAAATATTAAAATTCAAAGTGAAAACAAACCAACTGAATAAAAATTAAGTGTTTATAGTAAGTCTGAGAGTATAGCCTCAAAAATCTTAAATTTCAGTTTTTCAAACCAAATCTAATGTAGAATTAGATCAGCATGCACTTTTAGAAGAAAAATTAAAATGCATACAATGTTTATATAACTGATCCAAAGGCAGGTATATTCATCCTCTTAAGAACATTTCAATAAAACACTTTAAATTTAAAGAACAAATCATGTTATTAAAATAGTCTGTGCAATGTTTGTACAAATAACTTTGTTAAGATTACAAGTATACATATAATCAAGATAAGGGCTGCAATGTTTCCTAATATTAATTACTGTACTTAAAAATTTACAAGACATGAACATAAATAAAGCTGTTTAAAACTGGCAAACACGGTAATAGTCTGTCATTCAGTACAAAGTACTTAGTATTTCTGTTTATTACCAAAGCCATCACGCTAGAATAAGTTGCCACTCTTAAAGCCTAAAAGTAATGTGGAAAACAAAAGTTATAAATACATGTATACATACATTTGCATATTTACACATAGGCAGAAATCATCAATACACTAGAGTCGAGCATTAACACTGCCCCTAGTTTCCCACTGCAGGACCACCTCTCACATTTAAGAAAGGTCCTTCTATTACTTTCAGTTAAAAAAACACAACAGAACAACTTTGGTCAGGTCCCAGATACATCTGCTGTATACTACATTGTGTTGCTGCAAGACTCTAATTTAGAGAGATCCACACAGAAGTACTCATTTGGTTTGAAAATGCATTTTACCATTAACTGCAAAATTTAGAAGAGACCACAATCTTTTAGATTATTTTTTATGATGACATCTGTTACAGCATCAAAAACAAACTGCACATTCTTCGTATCTGTGGCACATGTGAAGTGGGTGTATATTTCCTTTGTGTCCTTTCTTTTATTGAGGTCTTCAAACTGACACTGAATATACGCAGCTGCCTCTTCATATGTGTTTGAGCCTGAGATGGGAGAAGGCAAGAAACATAAGGCGAAAGTTAAAATGAGTACACATCTAAGCAAAATGGACCTGAAAATATTGAAATCAGTTCCATACATATAAAATATGTGGATTATGTCACTGTATTTTTCCTTCTAGAACAAGAGAGAGGCGTTCCTCTAAATGAAAAATTCCCAATGTTAATTACCTTTCAATGACTGTTGTTACCCTTAAAAAAAAAAAAAACAAAAAACACAACACACCAAAAGCATGGTATTCTTGGCTCCCCGGGGTCTTCATTCCTGCCCAATCCAAATGCCAGATCTTCCTTTTTCTTCCCCTTTTTACTCGACATCCCAACACCAACCCTTCCCTGACGGTGGTATGCTATTTCATTTCCAGCCTAGTGCATAATCAAGAAATTACCTGGTTGAATGGTAATCGGTATTTTTTATTCCCTTTCCTCTATACACATTAATTAGCATTTGTCACTTTTCTTTATTCAAAAATTGTAGACGGGTCTACAATGTGGTTTACGGCCATGAGGTTAAAAACTTCTGAGTAAACACTCCAGAAATGGTCCGTAGCTAATGATAATCACATGCAGCAATAGTTTCTAGGCAAGCCCTTGACAGACCTACCTACCTATGTTCATCGTTAGACATATAAAGACTGTTAATAACAGAACTAACTTGTTAGGAAACAACCCAAAAGTTTTGGTATATCTATACAATGAGCTGCCATACAGGAATAAGAAAGGAGAATAGTTTAGACTGGGAGGCATGATGGAGTTTCTGGGAACCTGGAAATAATGCTGTCTCTTGATCTGAGTGCACATATCTGTGTCTTCCCTTTTTAAAATTTCAGTGAGCTTCACATTTATCCTAAATGTGCACGTATGTATATATTTTATATGTGTACATACATACTTCAAAAACTGTTCCATTTAAAAAAAAATTATTAGATCTCTCTCTTGCAGTAGTAACACAAAATTATTTGCTGGGCTTTCAAGGTCCTCTGTTACCCAGCCTGCTTAGTAAAGCTATTCTGAGATCCTGTAGTCCACACCTGTAGCTTACTCTGTGTCAGCAGAACTCTATGTTATATAACCAACTCCCACCTGGGACCCTGCTCACAGAACTCTACCAGCTGCTTCACCAGCAGTATACTGCAAATGATGCTGCAATAAACACGCAGGTAGCACCTATCTTTTTTAAGTCAGTGTTTTCATTTTCTTTGGAGAAATTTCCTGAGGTAGAATTGCTGGATATTTCTAATTTTTTTGGAATCTCCTTACAGTTCCCACAGGGGCTGCACACCAAATTACATTTTCACCAATAGGGCAAGAGGGTTCCCTTTTCTCTATAACCTCACCACACTTGTTTTTTTGCCAGTACCTATTCTAATCGGTGAGGTGGTAGTTCACTGTGGTTTTGGTGTGCATTTCCCTGATGATTATAGAGATTCTGAGCACCTCTTCATGGACCTGCTGGCCATTGTAGGTCTTCTTTTGGAAAAATGGTTCTTCAGATCCTCAGCCCATTTTTTAGTGGATTGTGTTTTTTGCTATTGAGTAGTAGGACTTCTTTATATATTTTCAATACTAACCCCTTATCAGATACATAATTTGCAAGTATCATCTTCCATTCCATAGGTTGCATTTTCATGTTGTTGGTTTTCTTGGCTGTGCAAAAAACTTTATAGTTGGATGTGGTACTACTTGTTTATTTTTGCTTTTGTTGTCTTCACTTTTGATGTCCGATCCAAAAAATCATCACCAAGACTAACATGAAGGAGCTACTGCTTATATTCTTTCAGCAGTTTTATGGTTTGAGGTCTTTGATCCATTTTAAGTTAATTGTTTGTATGGTTTAATATAGTGGTCCAGTTTTCCCAGAACAATTTATTGAAGATACTATCTTTTCTTCATTGCATGTTCTTTGCTCATATGTTGTAATTTTTTGATCACATATGTGTAGGTTTATTTTCTGGGCTATTTCTCACATCTGTGTGTCTATTTTTGTGTCATTGCCATAATGTTTTGATTACTATAGCTTTGCAACACAGCTGAAAATCAGGGACCCTGCTGCCCCCAGCTCTGTTCTTTCTCAAGACTGCTTTGGCTATTCAGGTTCTTTTGTGGTTCCAAACAAATTTTAGGATTGTTTATGCTATTTCTGTGAAAAAGAATGCCACTAATATTTTGAGAGGGATTGCACTGTATCTGTAGGTTGCTCTGGGGTATTATGGTCATTTTAACAATATTTTTCTAATCTGTGAACATGAAATATCTTACCCTTACTTTTTCTTCTTCTATTTCACCAATGTCTTGGAATTTTCAGTGTAGAGATATTTTTTCTCCCCTTCTTACATTTATTCCTAGTTAGTTTTTTTTCTTTTTGATGCAGTTGTAAATGGTATCGTTTTCTTAATTTCTTTCTGATCGTTCATCACTAGTGTATGGAAATGCAAAATATTTTTGCATATATACCATATCCTGCAAATCTACTAAATGCATTGATTAGTTTAACAGTAGTTTAGTGGAGTCTTTATATATGTATACATATATATATAGATGTTAAATAATATGTATATATAATACTATAATCAAATAATACTATGTTGAATAAAAGTGGCAAGAAAGGGATTCCTTGTTTTATTTCTGATGGGTTTCCTTGTTTTGTTGAAGTATGATGTTAACCGTGACCTAATAAATGGCCTTTCTGTTTTGAGGTACATTATTTTGAGTTTTTAGCATAAATGAATGTTGAGTTTTGTCAAGTGGTTTTTCTGTATCATTTGAGAGGATCAAGATTTTTATCTTTAACATTTGCAAATCAATATGATATATACCACTTTAACAAAATTGAACTACCCTTGTATCCCTGGAATAAATCCCACTATATCACTGTGTAGAATTCTTTTAAAATATTGTTGAATTTGGTTTGGTAACATTTTGTTGAGGATTTCTGCATTTAAGTTAACCAGGGGTACTGGCTTGTAATTTTCTTATGCCATCCTTGTCTAGTTTTGGTATTAGGGTAAAATGCTGTCCTCATAAAATGATTTTGGAAGTGTTCCTTTCTCTATTTTTCTTTTCCAAGAGCTTTAGAAGGACTGGTATTAATTATTCTGTAAATGCGGGTAGAATTCATCAGTAAAGCCATCTGGACATAAATAAATATGGTCATGGACATATTTATTGAGAGGTTTTGATCATGAAGTAATTGGTCTGTTTAGATTTTCTGTTTCTTCATGATTCAGTCTTAGTAGGTTCTAAGTTTCTAGGAATTTTTCTACTTTTTCTAGGCTGTCAAAATAAGTTTATATTTTAACTCTTTCAGGTGGCTAGCAGACAACCATATACTTTACAAATCAAAATTGAGTTTATTGGTACTCTGAAATTCTAAAGCAATAAACTGTGTCTTATTGACAGATGTTAATGCAACCTGTCAGTTAAAAATATGTTTTGAGAAAAAAGCTTCTTGAACAGAGTGCAGAGCTTAACTTGCTATATATATTATGGGTAGCTAGACTGCAAAATGCCGAGAACTAAGATACATGAATAAACTCATGAGTGTATTTCTCAATCTGATTTTAATTCTTAAGAATGGCAAGGATGTGGTGAGAAGGTAATAGGTATTTTCTAGATGTGATAGAACCGTCATGTATAAAGGCAAGTATGATCTGGTTCAAGAATGAAGAACTGGGAAGGACTGGTAATATAATTGAAAGGGAGATGGAGGAGATTTGAGAAAACAGTAACAGGAGTTTCGGGTGTTAAAAAACACGTATATGTTCAATAAGCAGCTGGAAACGCAAGCCTGAGGCTCTAGGGAGAAATTAGAGTTGACAATGGAATTCAACATGGTGAGGAAAAACATGACCATAAAAGCAGGGAGCGCTAAAAGATTACAGGTTGCAGATGGAATGTGTGAAATGCCAACATATTGATATTTTAACAGAAGACGTGCAATAGAAGCAGGCAGAGGTGGAGATAAACCCACCTTTGCCTGCTCCTAGTTTAGAGGCTACACAGGCAGGAATTAAAAGTGGAGGTTGCAGCAAGAAGCAATGGAATCATGACTTAGAGCATGTAGTGAGGACTTTACATTCTAATCCTGATATTGGCATTGTGAAAAAATTATGCAATACTCTCTGTGTTCAAAGATTGTGAGATCACGGATTCTTAGTATCTTGACAACATAAGAAATATCCTTTCTTGGCTGATCTGAAATCCCTGTAGGTATGTGGTATTTATGGATTCATTTGGGCAACTCTGGTAATATTAGAAAAAATGGCTACCTCATAATAGAAAATGATAAAAATAAACTGAAAGACAGATGAAAGTAAAGGCAAAACTGAGCCACCTTGACTCTGGATAACTTCAAACTCAGACAGGACTACACATAGTTTTATTCCTAACGAGCACTAAAATGTTTCTGAACAAGGTGACAGGATACAAGGACTTTCAAAAAGAACACGGAAGTTTAAAAATAAGCAACTGTGTGAAATTTTTTTGAATCAACGTATGGGAGTACACAAAATGACCTGTAATAATGAGTAGTGTGATTATATTTATCCAAGAATCTTCCCCTTTGGTTCTAATGAGAATTTAACTCTGGCAGTCTGGTTGTTAATGGGCTGGGTGCAGGCGCGCCCATAGACTTGGGTTTGGATTTAGACTGTCCTTGAGCCCCAGTGTTCTCACCTGCATGAGTGGGATGTAAGAGCACTGAAATCATAGGGCTGTTTTATCTTAGGCCTGTGAAAAGGCAGTAAATACTCAGTGTACTATTAATATACTCAATACAAGACTACCTTTGTGTTTATAATGAAACAAATTCTTGAGACTTTAAAAAAAAAATAAAGGATGTGGTCAGGGCAACTTGTTTTCAATTAGCTAAATTAACCAGACTCTTCAGAATATTTGGGTTTAGAGACCATATAAACCAGTGGTAGTCAAACTCTCTTTGAGGCACAGAATCTTTCTTCCTCATTAAAGTAAAATCTTATTCAGAAACCTAATATGTAAAACAGAAACAAAGTCACCCTGCTTTAGTAAGAGAGATGCTGTGTGCATGGATAGGGGAGGGAGGGAAGTATCTTTAGTCCCTGTACCTACTTTTCAATAGCAGCCCAGGAGGTGCTCTAAGGAGCTAAACTAAAACCAAGTTTTAGCTCAACTTCTGATTTTACAAATGGGGTACTGAGACCCAGATAAATTAACTGCCTTGTTCAAGATCAAAGAGCTAGTTATGGAAATGCCAGGACCGCATCTCAGGTCTCCTTTTTCCACAGTAGGCGAATTACAAGACCATTAACAGTCTCCTTACCAGTGTTGGGATTACTTGTCAAACTGTGTGACTCCCCTGAAAAATAAGTGGTTCGCGGATTCCTTCTTCATTTATAACCCTTATAACTACGGTTCATGTTCTTTTATAGTAACATGCAGCTTTTTTTGTGTGTAAGAGTACATCCGTCTTTGAGATTAGACCGTGAACACAGACTGGTCTTATTTACTGTGCATCACACATACCTGACAGAAGATCATCATAAAAAATTACCTAACAGCTTTTCCATTTGAATACGTTATTTCCAATAATCTTAGCTACGCCTCAAGGAACTACCTGTACGTGAATGCAGTTTAATAATTTTAATTAAAGGTGATCTACAACTGAAATCTTGCCTTAGGGGAACTTTAGTTAGAAATATATGACTTGACAAGTTATCCACAGAAAGTAAAATACCTGCGTATTCTGGATAGCATATAGTGAGAGGGCTCTTTTTGATTTTTTCTTCAAAGAGATCCTTCTTGTTTAGAAAAAGTATAATAGACGTATCTGTAAACCATTTGTTGTTACATATGCTGTCAAACAACTTCATGCTTTCATGCATTCGATTCTGTAACAGGAAAGAATACAGTTTGTCACAACACGAAGGGTTTTGAAAGTATTACTTTTAAAAAATAGCGTTATCAGAAGAGAGAGCTCGGTCAGCTGAAAAATAATGTAGCACAGAAATACATTCCCGCCATTTAAGAACAAGTATTGACTGCAGGGGAGATGAATGTGTACACTACTCATCACTTTTTGCATTCAACCCGTACTCGCACAGTGCCCACTATGTGTCACTGTACCTGGGAACACCCTGCTGCAGGACCCTGCAATCTAGAGACACCAAGTGTGAACATTCAAAAAGAGATCTCACTGTTACAAAGTTAATGGAAGCTTCTCCATTAAAAGATAAGTAAAGGTTTTTAAAAATTAATAAATTGAGCAATTGGCCCAACCCTCTAAATATAATGGTGTGTTAGGGACGGAATCGTCCACTCCAGTTTCCTGTTCTTCTAGTATATGTGGTATCAAAAGGACACTGACAGAAAGGAATATGTGATGATGAACTGCACTATAATTGCATGTGCCTGATTTTAAAAATACAAAAGTGACATTTTGATCTCTTTTTCCCCAGTCTGTACTAAAGTTAACTTAGAATAGACAGTGCTCTGAGGCGCCTGGGTGACTCAGCTGGTCAAGTGTCTGACTTCAGCTCAGGTCATGATCTCGCAGTTTGTGGGTTCAAGCCCTGCGTCGGGCTCTGGGATAATAGTTCAGGGCCTGGAGCCTGCTTCGGATTCTGTGTCTCCCTCTCTCTCTCTCTCAAAAATAAAGACTTAAAAAAATTTTTTTTAAATGACAGCACTTTAGGAGCGCCTGAGTGGCTCAGTCAGTTGAGCATGTGAATCTATCTTGATTTTGGCTCAGGTCTTGATCTTGTGGGTCATGAGTTTGAGTTCAGGCCCCGCAGAGCTTGCTTGGGATTCTCTCTTGCCCCCTCTCCCTCAAAAATAATAAACAAACATGTTAAGGATAAAAAATAAAATGACAGAACTTTAAATTTCTATATAAAAATATTTTCCCTAGATTAATGGTACATTGCAACACCTCTGAAAATTACACGGCAATAGCAAAGTATAACATGGATTAAAGATTACAGAGCTGGCAGAAGTAACAAGTGAAGAAAAATGAGCCTTGGACTATTACAGGAGTTAACTTTACTTTTAGTCACTTCCCAGATAGCAGATACAGGAAATGCATAATTAAACATATCAGATTGAAGGGAGATTAACTCTCTCAGTCTTTTCTTATTCTTGGGGTCCCTCTGTGCTTCTTTAGGGTACTTCCCTTTCAGTATATACAAAGAAGAGCCAGAGGAAAGAGCCTGAACTTTCAAATAACTCACGCCATTAGCGAGAATTACTCAAGAATTATTCTCAGAAAAATCCTTGGCAGTATCTCCAGCCCTTCATCTTTCACAGTGGTTCTACTTGCCATTTCCTCATCTTCGGCTAGAACCAGGTCATAGTCACTCAGAGCCACACAGAAGATGATGGCGGTCACTCCTTCGAAGCAATGAATCCACTTCTTCCGCTCAGATCTCTGTCCTCCCACATCAAACATTCTAGAAGAGAAAAAAGGAGTTGGACATCACCTTAAATGTTAGAAAGGGGTTCTAGAATATCATCAAAAAAGCTCCAAATTGCAGGGGGAATGTGGGATGGGAGGAAAGAAAAGGACATTACACGGGAGGAAAATGATGTCACAAATTGGTTTTCGCAAAGGGAAAAAAAAGTCTGGTTTTTAAAATTTTTGATTGAAAACAAAGCTCAAAACACCCTCAAAAAACAACATATTCATTAGCATACGAGAACACTTAGATCAGAACATGAAAGCAGATACAAATGAGTGGAGTGCACTATGAGTAAACACTGAGAAGTCACAGGAAGCAACTAGGGAACGCAGAGATTAGAGTAAATTCAATTTGCCAGAGTCACAGAACATTAGAGGCAGAGGACATGGTCCCTTCTTCCCACCACAAAATGTTTTGTTTCTTTCAGAGGCTAAAAGTAGGACTCTGACATAAAGGGGAAACCTCACTTCCAGGTAAGAAAATGCTGAGTGAGCAAGTGACACTTAGCTGGGGCCAACAGGTGGCCTAAATTAAAAAGCAAAGCCAAGGTATAGGATCAAAAATAAGAAATAGGAGACAAATGGGTTTCCTTACTGAATAGTCTTAAAAGTTAGAGGAAAAAACCCAATTTTTATACAATGTTTAACTGTAGACTATCGTAGCCTGGTGTACAGGTAGTAACACAAGCAGCATACAGAAAATGATCTGTTCATTTTTTTCTTAAAAGAATTTATGAAGTTAAGCAAAAGTTGAAATGCACATAGATTGTTATGCAACCTAGAAATAACCACTTATATAATGGAAACACTATGCAAACTGGTGCATTTTAAAAAGGCTCCATTCATCTAGATGGTGCACTAATTAAAATAGTCCCTATTTAATTCGCAGGCAAAAAGAATTTCCCTGCAGAATAGTATTGGCCTATAAAGCAAATCGGAGTACATCAACTAACATTGTTACTTTTATCATTATTTCAATGCTGTTCATTCTATTGGGTTAGCTAGTGATTTGTTCCTTAAGTATGATATATAACAAAATGATTCTACCACAGTAAATTAAAATGGGTTTAACACACAAAAAGGAGAGCTGGTAATAAAGATTAAATAAGAACAAAATAAAAGAAATTAAAATGATTACCCATTTGTTAACAAAGAATTTGAAAATAACCTTACCAAAAAGGCTTTATTTACTTTAGGTAACTTCTCTGATCCAATGTTACATGTATCTTGACCACTCAATATAAAATAACAAGCAAACCCTTTCCATCCCATCAGACATTTTCCTTCTGTGATGGTTGGTTTTGTGTGTCAATTTGGCTAGGCCATCATACGCAGTTATTTAGTCAAACACTAACCTAGGTGCTTCTGTGAAGGTATTTTACTGCTGTGCTTAACATCTAAAATCAGTCATCTCTCAGCAAAGAGTATCCCTGGTAAGGGGAGAGACCTTATCCTATCAGTTGGAGGGCCTTAAGAACAAAAACTGAGGTTTCCCCCAAGGAAAAGAAATTCTACCTCAAGACTGAAACATCAGTTCCTGTCTGAGCCTGCTGTCCTGCCCTACAAACTTGACACTTGCCAGGCCCCGTGGTCACGTAAGTCAATTCCTTGAAATGGACAACCCTGACGTTAGTGCTCAGAGTGGGGTGCTGCTGTAACCAACACCTAAAATGGGGGAAGTGGTTATGGAATTGGATACTATGTAGAGACTGGAACAACCTTGAGTTACTACACAATAAAAGCCCAGATTGTTTTGAAAAGATGGCGGGTTCGAAACAGACATCTAAGGTAATAATTCTGGAGATGCTCGGGAGTGAAAGGATGGCAGAAAAGCTTCGATCTTACAGAATATACATATATCATTCATGAACATGATGTTAGATTTTTTGATGAGGTTCCAGAAGGAAATGAGAAATGTGTTACTGGACACTGGAGCAAAGGCAATTCTTGTTGTAAAGTCGCAAAAACTAGGGCTGGCTGTTAAGAAATTAACTTGAATGTTGGCTGAGGAAATTTCCAAGCAAAATGTGCAGGGTATGGCTTTGGTTCACCTTGTGGCTATAGTAAAATATAAAAGGAAAGAGAAACTGAGGCAGGAACCAGGGAAGAAGCCCATGCGTCAAAGGCCAAGGAACACCAAGGATTTCCAACCACTACAAGAAGCAGGAGGACGCAAGAGAGGATTCTTCCCAAGAGCCTTCAGAAGCACAGTTGTGCAGACATGTTGATTTTAAACTTCTAGCCCCCAAAATTATGAAAGAATATATTTCTGTTGTTTTATGCCACCGAGCTTGTGGTAATTTGTTATAGCAGCCCTAGGAAAGTAATATATCCCCCCTACCTTGTTTTATTCTTCGTTATAGTGATTATCACCTCCTGAACATCTGAACATTTATCTCCCTTCCCCCAACAATGTAAAGACAAAGACTTTGTCATAGTTCACAAATATTTGTTGAATGAATGCATGAACTAGGTCTACAGAATATTTTAAAACACCTTCAAGCAATAATAGACTAGCTTTACTACATTAAAGATCCACATCTTGTGAGGCACCTGGGTGGTTCAGTTAGCTACGCTTCTGACTTCGGCTCAAGTCATGATTGCATGGTTCATGGATTCAAACTCCATGTCGGGCTCTGTGCTGACAGCTCAGAGCCTGGAGCCTGCTTTGGATTCTGTGTCTCCCTCTCTCTCTCTCTGCCCCTCCCCAACTCATGATCTGTCTCTATCTCTGTTTCTCTCAAAAATAAACAAACATTAAAAAAAAAAAAGAGCGACGCCTGGGTGGCGCAGTAAGTTAAGCGTCCGACTTCAGCCAGGTCACGATCTCGCGGTCCGTGAGTTCCAGCCCCGCGTCGGGCTCTGGGCTGATGGCGCAGAGCCTGGAGCCTGTTTCCGATTCTGTGTCTCCCTCTCTCTCTGCCCCTCCCCCGTTCATGCTCTGTCTCTCTCTGTCCCAAAAATAAATAAACGTTGAAAAAAAAAATTAAAAAAAAAAAAAGAAAGATCTAGGTCTTCCAGTTATGCTGTGGGAATGTTACATATAAAAAGGCTTTTTAACTTATAATCAAGTAATTTACAGAAGAAATCTCCTAAATTTATTCAGTTTAGAAATGAATAAACTGATACTTCTCAAACTTCACTATAAATCAGACTCACCAGGTGCATAAAGTTGATTCTGCTGGTCCGGGGACCATACTTTGAGAATCACTAGTCTAATTCATTAGCCAAGGAACAAAAATGACTAAAATCTAATGTAACAAATGACTGTGCATAAGGCATTATTCCTTTTTCATACATACTTTAGAATTATCTTCAAATTCTGAAGTTTTTAAAAAGTCATCAAAAATAAAAATATGTTCTCCTTCATATGAACAGATGAAACTTTTTTCTAGCATCAAATAGGAAGTGGATTTGATTTTTCTCAGGTTTCTTTTAGGGAGAGAGGGGAAAGTACAAGGGGATATTGAATATCATGATTTTTTTTTAAATTTTTTTTAATGTTTGTTTATTTTTGAAGGAGAGACAGACAGAATGTGAGCGGGGAAGGGCAGAAAGAGAGGGAGACACAGAATCCTAAGCAGCATTCAGGCTCTGAGCTGTCAGCACAGAGCCCAATGTGGGGCTCAAAGTCACAAACCATGAGATCATGATCTGAGCTGAAGTCAGATGCTTAACCGACTGAGTCACCCACGCATCCCCCCCACTTTTTTTTTTTTTTTAAAGAAAGAGTGCCAGCCAGGGAGAGGGGCAGAGGGAAAGGGAAAATCTTAAGCAAGTTCCACTCCCAGCACAGATCCCAAAGCAGGGCTCAATCCCATAATCCTGAGACCATGACCTGAGCTGAAATGAAGAGTTGGACACTTCATCAACTGAGCTACCCAGGTACCCCCAAGAAGATCCTGAGATGTTCTGGCATTCTCAGACTGTCATCTGATAGCACAGTGATCAACAAAGCGCTGACCGTATGTGCACGTCAACCCTGTAAATACACTCCAAAACCCACTTTACATTTATAGTACTATATGAAAGTAACATAAATTTGTCTTATAATTTTATAATAGAAGGGATGCTTTAATTCTGTATTTGGCAAAAATATTATAGTAAAACTGCTGATTCCTTAAAAGCAATATAGTAGTCCACAGAGACACTTTCCACAAACGCTCACAGAGGTGATAAATATATTCTAAAATTATTGTGCTTTATTGCCTCATTTTGAATTTAATTCCAATCATACCAAAATTAAATGAAACTGAAATTTTACATCAGCCATTCCTTAAAATGAGACAATGAATTATAATACAAAGCACACAAAATTCAAGAGTTCCCTGTAGAATTATTCTAAGTATATTTCTGCCCTCATTCTTCTGAGACTCAACATATAAAAAGCAAAGTTGGAACCATATGTTTTACAATGATAGTAATTTAACAGAACCCAAATCCAAAATAAGACAAAGTTTATCTGAAGTTCCTGACAAACCTATGTTTAAGGCAGCAAGTGAAAACAGTAATGAAACACATCCTGTGAAATTCTACCTCACCCAAGGAGACTAAAGACAAAGGGACTTCCTGGGGGTATCATGGTGAGAGAGAATTTACAGAATCTCAGCACTTGCTTGAGGATGAAATGACAACTTCGAGAAATTGAGGGTAGAATGAAGAGCATGGTCAGGAAAGCGAATGTTTACGATTAACCAACACTGAAAGTGAATTTTGTACAGATTCCATCAAGTGCCACATGACAGACTGCACATTTAGCACTGTGCCTTCCCACTGACAGAGCTCTTCCCTCTACAAGTTCCCCTGAGAGGCAATCACCCCATTTATGTTTATACCTCCAACAGTGGGCCAGAGTGTAATACCTTCTGGTAAGACTCTTAACCAATCGTCCTCTTTACCTAATAGGGAAACTTAATTCAAGTATTCTTACTTGCTAACCCCCAACTCCATGCATTTTCTCCTCAAACTACATTTGTTAGAACAAAGCCATTATCTGAACATAATGATTTAAGTTTGCTTTTAAAATATGGTTTTTAAAACAAAGTAAACAAAAAAAATCTGAATCTAAGGTAAAAAAAAATACAAAAACAAAACAACAAACCTTTGGAGCCTCATTCTGACACTGAGCTTCCTTATTTTATAACTTTAAGATAAATATGACAATAGTTCTCAGATCAGACATATCAGACTATTTAAATATTCATGTTTTACTATTCCTGACTTTGGTCATTTAATATCCTAAAAGTAGTAAACAGATGCAAAGAAAGTAAATGATTTTGATAAGAGCTATTGCCAGCAAGGAAAAAAGTCCAGTGACCGCTTCAACAAAACTTTAATACTTGGTAAAGTACAAAGTTACATGGTCAGACTAATTATGATCTGTAATTCTCTAAAAAAGGCAGGGCGATGTTTGGATTTGGGTTTTTTCTTTTTGGAGGGAAGCTGCCATGGAAAATTAAAATTCAATTTTAGTTTGCTGGAAAACTCAATTACATGAACCACTGAATGTAGAATAAATTAGTGACAAGCGGTAATAAAAAAAAATGTATTTAAGATATTCAGGGAAGGAGTCAGAAGTACAGTTGCATATAGGTAACTACTTTCCACAACTTATTTATAAGGAAGCTCACCAATATATTTGTTTTTTTATCTCTGACTACAAATCTTTTTTAGATGCTCTCAGAAATCCTGCTTTATTATTACTATTTCAGAGCACTAGAGTTAACTGAAGCAAAGTCCAAGTGGTTTTCTCATGCTTTAAAAAAGAGGAACACAGGTCTGTAAATCTGAATGTAATGTTTCACTGAGAGTCCCTGGGTCTGGTCTGTCACGACCCGAGTGGACTGGACAAAGTGAGCATTTCCAATGGCTCCAAGTCTGTGCTTCTCTACTCAAACCTCAGTAAATCAATATTCATTACATTCTACATTAAACGAACATTTTTCAACCTAAAAAAGTACACACGTTTGCATGAATAAGAATTTTCATGAAAACTTTTAAAAAGGTACCCTTCACTTTTAGTATTTCCATAAATAAGCATTTATTCAATCAGTAATTTTTTGTGAAGAATGTAGGACAACACTTTATAATATCAGAGTAATATTTTCTATTCAGAAATAAAAGTCAAAAACTATTTAAATCACTTTGAAAAATCTAGGCAAAAGAGATTGCATGGCCATGTTTTCTCAAATAAAAATACAAATATTCCTTCTAAGAATGTTTGTTACCCTCTTTTACCCAAAAATGCTTTGTCCAATAACCTAAGAAAAGTTTTCTTTTGTAATTTTTAGCTCAGTTTTTAAATACTTTTACCACTTTTTTACTAAACAACGTGTTTTATATCTAAATTTGTAAATTATATGCTTTGCAGCTACTCACTTAAAATGAAGATCTTTGAAAGTAAAATGGGTTTCAACAATTCCTGTAGTTTTCACTCTAGTTCTGAGAACATCTTGTTGAGTTGGAATGTAGTTTGGTTGTGCTATTCTGTCCAAGTCATTCAAATAGCTGAAAAAATAAATAAGACAATAAGCTAATCATTAATACGGCCATTAAAGATCTCCTCAATCAAGGAGTAAAACATTTTGATGCATGCAATATTCAAATTACTGGAAATCGTTACATTTCTCGGTAATAAAACAATTGAAGTTTATATGTTCTATTAACTCCCACCGAAATGAAAACGTTTATATAAGTCTCCAGCCACAAAGCTCTTTTAACACTTTTCAAGTGTTGTGTTGTTTGTTTCCTAAGGACACTAGTCATTCTCCTTGTTGGAAACAAAACAGAGTAACAACTTCTTAAAAACCACACAAAACCAACTGTACACTACAAGTTTGTTTCTTAAAATTCTTTACTACACATTTTTTATATAGCACTGTGTTTATTTTCCAGACATTACTCTTGAGGATTCTGAGAATCTTACACTTTTAAGAAACTAATGAGTAACCTCTAGTCAAAGGCTGAATTCAATACTGTTCCTTTTCAACCAGCCTTAAGTTACACATAGGAAAACAGCACATGCTCTTTTACTCTGCATTTTACTGGCTCTCTAAATCAATATTCGTATTTTACTTCTCACTGATTTTAGTCACCCACCCATTCAAAACTGTCTGCCAATGATGCCAAATATGTTGTGCTATTCAAATGTAGCGGTGTCTTACCACGAAATTATTCTGTGTAAATTATCTCATGCCATTTTACATAGTAAATAATGTTGTAGAATGTCCAAATAGAGAGAGATTAATGTGAACCTCGGTGGTTAAAGAAGCATTCATGGGTGGTGAGGGTTTTAAACATAAATCTGAATGATGGGACAGAAAAAAAAGAGAATGCCATCCACATGAGGAGAATTAGTAAAACAGTATGGAGACAGGAACAGTCACATCTCGTTTCTCAGAAAGCAAGGCCCCTAGGAAGGGTGATGCAGAAATTCAAAAGAAGTCTGGACTTAATCCTAAGGTCAGCTGATCGTGGGGACCATCCCTACAGTGTCTTCTAATAGCTGAGAGTAATTAGTCAATGACGATTTAGAAGATACATCTATGTTTATTACAGAGAGGCACTAACTACTGCAATGTTAATTGAGGTTATCCTCTGAAACTGTTCCTTAGCCATTTATAACAGGTCTTGCGAACAAAAGGAGCTTAATAAATATTTGATTTGTAGACATGGAGGTCAAAAGCTATCCAAACACTGAGTAATCAAAAATGTTTTAAAGACAGTTAAGTATATGTATGTGATACTGGAATACAACGAGAGAGGACACCTTGAGTTATCTGTATTATTTGCTTAACTTAAAAGAATCTTATCTTACTGCACTGGTAATAATCCCCCAGTATTTATCTGTGTTTTTAATTCCACATATATAACGTTATGTATTATTGTAAGAAAATCTAACCTAATAAACAGGCCATGGCAAGATTTTACTCATTGTCCCTTTTAAGTAGTGTTACTCTCACTTAAAATGGGCTTTGATTACTCAGATCCATTTCTTTGCTTAAAACTGCTTCAGAATTGCCTCTAAAGATAACACACATTTATATTTCAACGTGACAAATAAGAAAAACCGGCACAATTAAAAACTCCAATTGTTTTAAATGATCACAAATTTAAAGTAAACTGGTGCTTGGACAGTCGTAATGGGCAACTTGGCAGCGGGCCTACGGGGGGGCCCCCCCCAGTCAAAAACTCGGAAATCAAGATGCACTGTAACCACTGTGGAGGAGAAAATTTCTGTGACTTCCTTCATTCTTGGAAAATGGCTCCATTATTGCCATCTTAAGGTCAGAACCACTAGTAATGAACTACTGGGGAGACAAAATGGCTTATTCTTCTCAGTGCACTGTACACAGGAGACAAGCCGTGGCCATTAGACTGCAGGGGTCCAGGAAGTACCACCATATGGGGAAACAGACTTCAGTCGATTGTCCCCGAGAAGCACCCCTTTACTACTGAAAAATCTCCCCTTGGTGGGCTCGGCTCAGAGCACTCTTCTCAACATGGCAGGGATTCCCATTTAGATCTTTCTGCAGGTGCTCGTGGTGCTAAAGCAAATAATATGGTGTAAGAGTTATGTTTTGTAAATAATTTTTTTTCTAATTTCTCTTCTACCTTCTGTAAAGTATGGTTTGTTAGTTCATTCATTACTAAACAAAGGCACAGTGAATGACAATTATGTGTCAGGCAATGAAGAAAGAACATACGGTAAAAGCAGACCTTACTGAATTTATAGTGTAGTGGCAGAGGCAGGAAGTAAATAATTTAAACAAAAATACAAATCAAATTACTTCAAAGTAAATGTAAATCTGTGAGCAAAGTAAATGTAAATCTGAAAAAAAAAAATTTGGTACTGTAAGTATATAAAACAGGGAGGCAAAGACCTAATCAGTGAGTCAAACTCACTGAGGACAAAGATGACACCAGTGGAACTACATATTCAGTAACATGTGACTTATACGTGTATAAAATACGTACATATTAACATGTATGGTGTATAGAGTGGCAAAGCATTAAAAACACAGACCAGAAAATAGAGCATGACAAAAATGGGCATGGGTTCCACAAAAATGTCTATTATTTACTCATCTGCACTAAACTACTCATGTGACACATACTGAGTACTCTGATGTGTAACCAATGACATGGGACGTGATAATTAGGAAGAGCCATACCCAGTTTGTTTTTCACAGTGAAGTATGTGTATTTACCTAGATCTTACTAATACCCATCATAGTCTTATTCTCACTTGTGTCCCTAAAAGCCAATAGCTCTTTCAAGAAAATGGAACAACTCTGGGAAGCAAAATGAGTACAGAGTACATGTCTGAAGACCAATCAAGGCCATTCATACCTTACATTTCTGCTGAGTATGTGTGTCAAATAATGGAAACAAATACTTGATTTTTTTGTTATCTAGATCACCAAGCAGAAAGCTCCCTGACCAGGTTTTATCACAACTTGCTTTATGAACTGTCTGTGGCCACCATCCAAAAAAATCAGGGAAGATTTTTCTTACAAAATACTGATGTCTAGTGCAACAGGGAACATACAGTTGATAATTTTCAAGTGTAGAGCTACAGAAGATATCTTGGGATCACCATATACTCCTTCACCATACACACAAAGTGCCTGTCACTGGATGAGTATCTCTTCTCAGGCACTATTAGTATAATGAAAAGAAGACAATCAGGGTTGCCTGGGTGACTCAGTCATTTAACTTTCTGACTCTTGGTTTCAGCTCAGGTCATCATCTCACAATTTCGTTGAGTTTGAGCCCCGTGTCTGGCTCCACACTGACAATGAGGAGCCTACGTGGGATTCTCTGACTCCCTCTCTCTCTGCCCCTCCCCCACTCATGCCGTCTTTGTCTCTCTAAAAATAAATAAATAAAATTTAAAAATAATAAAAAGAACACAATAAGTTACCCTCCCCTTGGGCTAGTCCCAGGAAAACTAGAGATACACCCAAATTCAGAGTGAACTCTGTGAAGTTCCAATTACTTTCTTGGAAATTCACTGGAAAAAGTCCATTCTGCATGTTTCAATTAGAGTTACATAAGCATGAGTCTCTTGAGACACTTCTGAAGGCAGAGAAAATAACTGCAATGCTATCTACACACAAAAAATAAAGTTTTCAAATACTGTCATCCTGAATATCCTGAGTTTTACAAGAATGTGTCAGCCAATTCTGCAATAGCATTGACTTGGAGGTATATTTGACTTCCAAGTAATTATTCATAATAGTTTAGTTCTGAAGTTACGATTACTTACTATGCTGCGGAATCATTAAGCTGGTACTCTCGGGATCTGTTGAAACAGGCCTGTACACCACTATCTTTCCACAATCTCTTTATAACTCCGGCAAGTTCTGCAGTCATAAAGCCTTCTTCAGCGGCTCCAGCAAGCACAAACAGTTGGCGGGCATCATCCTGAACATTCAAAGGCCATTTTTTTTTTTTAAGTAAAGAGAGACACATTACGGGTTAAAAGTACAAAGGGAGGCATTGCAGATTATAAGAAAAGTGCAACAGTGAACTTCCTTTGTTTTTCATTGGGGTCAGAACTTAATTCTCTATAGCACCACTTAAAAAACTGGCTTAACTAAAAGAGTGTAATCTTCAATCATGAGTCTATGTTTTATAATATCAGTAACAGCTATCAAGGCACTAGGAAAACTGGAAGAATGACAGACTACACTTACAACTCAAGAGGGGATCCATTAAGTGACTATTCATGATCTCTCACAGTTTTTTGTGAACTGATAATGATCAGTTTTGAAAACAGAGAAATAATATATGTGTCACCCCTCCCTCCCAAAATGTTTCTAAGAAACACACTAACACCATTAAAGATTATTTTAAGATAGAATCTAATTAAATATTAGCTTTCTGATCTTCTTTATACAAGGAACAGATTTAATTCAGAGAAGGGAGAAATCAATGTGGAATAGGCAGTTTCACATAGAACTATTTTCTCAGATTTTCAGGAGACCTTATATATATATATATTAAATCAATGGGCGAGGGGTGGGGGGCAGGTGTTTGCTCACGCAGGCATAGAAAAACACAAAATAAATACAGCTATGAAGTAGAAATACAATGCATACTGAAGACAGCATGCAAAATATTTTAAGTGAAGGAATGCTGTGTATAAAGTTAATTAAATTTTCCTTATGTTTTGAGGCTACAAATATTTAGTATTATGATCCACAGGTAATCAACGACACTAGTTTAGTGCTGTCCAAAGGAAATACAACATGAGACACTGATGTACTTCTAAATTTTCTAATAGCCGTATTTGTAAAAGCAAAAGAAAGGTGAAATTAATATAATAAGATGCTTTGTTTAACCTTCACCTAAGATAACATTTCTACATGAAATCAAAATAAAATTATTGGGATATTTCACATTTTTATACATATTTAGTGTTCAGAATCTGACATTTATTTTTACAGACAGCATATCTCAATTCAGATGAGATATTTCTAATACTCAATAACCGTATGTGGGTGGGGGCTACACTGCTGGATAACAGCAAAAGAGTATAAAACTGGATTAACTATAGTTTTCAGGTAAGAACATAGTTAATCTAAAAACAGGGGAGATAAGAAATTGCTATCTTCATAGAGATTCTCTGTAGCCTAAGACTTACAGCTTTACATTAAGTCAGTGGACAATCCCTAGTTTTTCTAAACAAGGGGCATTTTCCCAAAGTACTGCAGTAAATGTTTATGAAGTGATGACACACATTATAAGGTATACAGTAGAGAAGCCATTTGGTGACACAGGACAGCAAATGTATTAGCTGACAGTAAAATTCATTCTGCTGCCAATTTGTGAACCTTTTTCTTTTTTTTTTTCCAGATAGAACCCATACTGAAAAATAATTAAGTATCTCAGCATGGGAACATATTATTCAAGCATATGTTTCCCTTTTTAGTAAATCACAAGAGAAATGCATGCAAGCAAGTAACACATGTACAATAACCTTAATAAAACCCAATATAACATGGTTTCAAGTTCATTCTTAGCACCATTTACCTAATTACAGTAAACATTCAGTTTTCCAAATAACTGTCTATATATGAGAAATTTCTAAATTTGGTCATTGTTATTAAACAACATCACACAGAATTTTCTCCATCCATTTCAGAAAAGCACTTTTCACTTAAGTAGTTTTTAATGAGCTTTCATTATGATATATTTATTCAATTTCATTAAAATTTCTTGACAGAAAACACTAATGCCTTCTGGTATGGGTCTTAAGATCACATTCTCTTCAAACTGTCTAGGAAGAAGCCTGAAGAAAAAGACATGAGAAACTTTGGAAGTGTACTTATAAACTGTACTGTTACATTCAAAAATGTCTCTTCTTCACAAAATGTAAAATAGCCTCTTTTCCTTGAAAAACTAATTAGAATATTCACTGCCATGTCATTAGGAGGACATTCAGAGGTCTATCAATTAGACCTTCTGGTAATAAATTTAAACTTATTTAAATTTATTCTTGGGGCGCCTGGGTGGCACAGTCGGTTAAGCGTCCGACTTCAGCCAGGTCACGATCTCGCGGTCTGTGAGTTCGAGCCCCGCGTCGGGCTCTGGGCTGATGGCTCAGAGCCTGGAGCCTGCTTCCGATTCTGTGTCTCCCTCTCTCTCTGCCCCTCCCCCGTTCGTGCTCTGTCTCTCTCTGTCCCAAAAATAAATAAACGTTGAAACAAAAATTTTTTTTTTAAATTTATTCTTATTCTTAAACTTATCTCATTCTTAAACTTATTCTAAAAGTACTTTAGAAATCATTCTACCTAAACTTTTGTTTTGTATAAAAAGACTCTGAACACAGAGTGGTTAAGCAACTCATTTGATGTTTCACAGCTAACCGGTCACCCAATCACAAATATCAGTCAACAGCCATTGTCCAAGACAAGATAAACGTTAAAACTACAGAATGATAACAACAATCCTACCTGGCCATTGAATGAAGTCTTTTCAAAATGTATGTAACATAATGTTACCTAAGAACATTTAGAACGCTAAACATGGGTGTACCAAAACCGTGTGACATAGGGTCGAAAAAAGATTGGGATTGCTAAAGAGTGAAGTTTAGTCAGAAAGGATACAGGTGAGTAAAGCAGCACAGGCACTCTTCTGTGTGTGTTGAAAGAAATGTTATTTGCCAGGCAATTATTTGTGAGTAGCAAGGAAAAATCCTTGGATGTAGCCACGTTTAATATGTTTTCAAGCTACTAAGACTTAAATGAAAATAAGATGGCGGAGAGAATGTAAGTGCCTCTTTATACAACTGTGTGCTCTGGGAACTCAGGAAGAAGTTACACAAGGCTTTCGTGTGAAGGGACATGGAATAGGGTCGCTTTTCCCGCTGAGGGTCAGGGAACTTGGCATGCTGTATTTATTTAGTGACAGCACATTTCATCTGAGGCTGTCACCTACTTTATGGGAATTCAGAAGAGTCCTTTTGGGATGGGGAAGAGAAGACTCTGAGGCACCAGGACAGCTGTCTTCTGACATTTGAAGTAAGGATTATTAAAGGTAAGAGTAGACTTCATATTTAGATATAAAGCATAAAAAAGAATTCTTAGGGCAAAAGATATCAGATTTCAATTCCATACAAAGAACACTTTTTAACAATCAAAGCCACAAAAAAAAAAAAAGGAGGGGAAATGAGAGACTAAGTTTTTAAGCAAAGGCTAGATGATTATTTTAATATAGCAGACAGAATCATAAATGAGATTGAGTTTAAACAGAAAAAATCAGAAAGCCCTTCTATAATAGAGATTAAATAATATGATAAAGTAGTCTTAAATATAGTGACAACTCTAAATTTTTGGCCACAATGATAATATGTTGATGTCATGATTGATACAAGTATGGAAATCTTTTGTTCCAATGGCTTAACTCAGTTATTTCATTAATAACATTAGTGAATACCACATATGAGAACTACTCATATATTTAATCTGCCAAATTTCTATAATCACTCCTATAAATTTAAGTCCACTATACTGCTTTTATCAAAGTTAGTATACCTTTAAAGAAATCCTGAGAATAGGGAAGTCACCACTCCATGGCCCATGGTGCCAATCCCAAACATTTCAAGAATTGCTTTAAGAATACATAGACGTTAAATTTTTTTTCTCTCAAAACACACATATAATCAAAGTAAAAATGACTGAGGCAAGGAAATAGGAAGTCATTTTTCTTTTTTCCGATAGTACTGCTTAACACGATGGGGGAATGCTAAAAATAAAATCATCTAAGTTAATTTTAAATAAATTGCAGAGAGCAAAATTTCTCACTAAATTTCTGTGAACATGAGCTTCTCTACATCAAGATAAGAGATTACAATAAATATGCTACATAAAATTAGCCTTTATACGTATACTTATGAAGCTTATAAATACGTGTATTTTTTATTTTCAAGTTCATAAAATAAAAAAAATACTTAAATGTTTTCTGGATGGACAATAAAACTTGTTGTCAAGAGCTATAAAAATATGTGCTAACTGATATGTGAATTGAGGAAAAAAGAAAAACAGTGCTCGAGGCACATATTACATTTCAAAGGAAGATTAATACCACTTAGCCACATACAAAAATCAATTTTCCTCAGAATCAAAAATAATATAATCCTATAACAACCTCTTAGTTCTCAAACATAAGCCAGAATATAAAACCAATTCAAACATTCACCTGGAGAAATAACAAGTAGAAATGACTAGGAACATTTTGACCAAGAATACTGGGGAAGGAGGGCTAAAATTATCAGATATTAAAAGCTTACAATATGTAGAACACTCTTGTATTAACGCAGATCAATAAAAAAAGATCAAATCTGAACTTATTACATGATAAAGGTAGCTAGGTAAATTAGTAGGATAGGATATGATTAAGGAAAAAAACACAACTCTACTTGATAATTAGCCGCCTGAAGAGGAAAAAAATTATGTAGATCTCAACTTCACGCATACCACAGAGTAAATTTTAGAGTAATTAAAAAACACATGAAATAATGTTAAAATTCACTTCCCTAAAAAAAACATTTAAAATAGTATGAATACTTAGTAAATCTAGGAGAGATTTTCTAAATTTAAACATAATGGAAGAAGTAACAGAGGAAGATGTAAGAAAACAAAAACCCTAAGATTTAAAGGCAATAAGCGACATGTGAAAGAACATTGGTGGACAAAGGTTTCATACATAATCAACACACCAAGAATCCAAGTGGTAAATGACTAAGGCATAAAACAGATCACTGACAAAGAGAAAGAAAAATATAGTTAGTAGAGATATGGAAAACTGCAATTAGACTAAAAATTAAAAATGCACATTAAAATGAGATAACAGATACTAATAAATTAGCCAGTATTTTAAAAATGTTAAGATTTCTAAATTTTGGCTACCCAGAGTGCTAAGAAAAGGCACTCTAGGAAACAGGACAGGAAGGTAAATTGTTACAACCTTTCTCAGACACAATCTGGCAATTTAGGCAGACAAACTAACTAATGAAATACACTACAAAATTAGAAAAACTGAAAAGTAGCCATTATGCAGGTGCATGCTGAGGCTGGAGGGAGAAAGGGAGGTCTTTTCAGTCAATTCAAATCAGTTTCCTAAATTATTCCAAGTAAGTGCTTCTTAAACTATCCATGACAAAGGACCAGTCCTATGTTTTGTTCTCTTTTATTTCCAATCTGTTTCAAAATAAAATTTAAATCACACAAAATATAAACCCATTTTCTTAAACTATCAAAGTTACCATATAAATTACTCTGCCAATTGCATTAAATGTAAATTCTTTTCCTTAATTCCTGTACTCACGTGCATGCTTGTGGACAGACACAGATTCATGAACCACACTTTGAAGACAGCACTATTTTAAATGATGCAATGCCTGAGACATGTTAATAGGCTGCTACATAATGCTTCCCTAACTCCCCATTATTAAAAACAATAATTTATCATCCACAGACTGAGTAACTCATTCTGAGAGAGTTTTGAAAGGATAGTCAGCACAAAATCTGATTGCTCTATGCAATCCTTGAAAACAATTTTGTTTCCTCTGATTTTAAATAACTAATGTGTAATCTGCTTTGCAAATCTGGTAACTGCCAAATATGAAGCATACCACAGCAAATTAGTACCATTTCTTTAAGTTTTACATCTTTTTAGTCAATTCTCATCAAATTAACCTACATATTACGATGTAATTCCAATCAAGATACCAACAGACTGTTTTTGTTTTGTTTCAACAGAGATGTGGGGCATTAAGTTGATTCTCAAGTTCACCTGGAGAGAAACGCAAAACCAACTTCATATTTTGGTAACAACAACAACAACAACAAAAACAATGGAATGAGTGCTCTTACCCTACCAAATACCAATTAACCCTATGAGGCGAGAGGAACTAAAATACATTGATTCTGAGAAGGATGACAGTAATATAATAATTATAAATGGCAACAATAGGAGCAATAAACATTTAGTGAGCATCTATTATGAACAAGACATGGTAAAAGCTTGATGTTCATTATGTCATTATCTCTCACAACCCTCCCAGGTAGATGTTATTATTTCCATCTTATTGTAATAAAAGACACTTATAAGGGCTAAGTAATTTAACAAGTGACTGATCTGGAAAAAAAAAAGAAAGAATACATCAATGGAAAAAAATGGGGTTCAGAAAAACATCCATTTTGCTGCTACAGGAGGAATTTTCAAGTCACTAAGGAATGGCTGTAGGGGCAAAGGATGATCAGGTTATAAAATATATTTAGATCCCACTCACCAAGAGACACAAATAACTTTTCCAGGTGGGTGAAGTGATAAGTCTAAAAAATAAAACTATAAACATCCTAGAAAAATAAGAAGAGTATTTAAGTAATTGTAAGTTTGAGAAAGATCTCTCTAATAAGATACAGCGAAGTCAGAATTAATGCAAAAAAATTTAAGAGTTCTAAAACAAAGTTACTGCTATTTAAAAAAATTGAAAGAAACATATTGAGCAAAATTATCTGGAAAACTTAAAGAAAGGCTAATATACCTTATATTTAAAGAGAATGTGAAAAGAACAAGTAACTTAACAGAACTGAATGACGAATACTCAGAGGAATTCACGGAAGAAATACTAAAAGACAAAGATTTCCCACCTCACTAACAGGAAAATAAAAACTAAAAAAGAAAAAAAAAAGGAAGACAATATTTTTCAGGCATGAGACATTAAAAATCAAAATGTTGATAATATCTAAGTTTGCAAGACTCTGGTAAACACTGATACACAGTTGTTAGAAAACATTATTCACATCACTTTCTTTCTGAGAGCTCATCTGTTGTTCCTATCAAAACTAAATATCTGGTTATCCTTTGACTCAGGGATAATATGTCCAAGAACTGGTATTTGAGAAATAGAAATATATTCAGCCTTTGAATATATTCTTATTCACAGAATGCTTTTTCCTGGCTCTTGTCTAGAAAACTCTTACACGTTTCAATTTCAAGTTCCAATGTCCCTTATGTACATGTTTAGTTCACCTTTGTATTTCTTAGCACAATTCCAAAAGCCTCCAAATATTTTAAAGCTTAAGTAGAACACAAAACCAATCAAAACCAGCCTGAGAACATGAAGACATATGTGTGAAGGAGTTAGTAATAATGGCTAAAGCAAACAGAAGGAATAGTCTGAAGGTAGGAGGGAAACAGTTACTAGGCTACAGCTAGACAGTCTAAGAAGAGTGACTCAAACTAGCACTAAGTGAAACGAAGAGGAGAAAAAAAGTCCCACACGTAGATTTTCAAAGCATCAGAACTCAGGAAGGAAGGAAGGGAGGGAGGGAGGGAGGGAGGGAGGGTCGGAGTGAGGGGGAGAGGCAGGCAGGGCAACTTAAAAAAAAAAGTTTGTAGTGACAGAGCAGTTACTTCAAGTCAGACCTGTCACTAAGTCCTTGAGAGAAAAATATGAAATAAAAAGACTTCATAAAAAACTGCTTGCACTGACTCTTCAATCACCTCCTAAAATGGAGGCTACAAAATCTTTCTAAATTATCACATATAACATCTAAATGCAGAATACCCTATATGCGATACGATAAACGATTTAAATCACTGTCAGTGGAAGTGTTGTAAACTACAATCTACATCAATTCTTTCTCCTTTAAGGAAGGTTCCCCACTGTTAAAGACAAACAAAAGCATTTGTTGAATGAATCAATGACAAATGAATAAAGATAAAAATGATTAAATGAATAGTAGATAAGGCATAAATGTCTGGATATGATCAAATCTTGTTCCATAAAAAAAGGATTCAGGAAAATGTAATGAATTACTATTAAAAATAATCTTGAAATCTACTTGGACATTTTAGTTCATGAAGTTTTTAAATTCTTGTTTAAAAGGAAATAATTAGTAAATTAATATGGACCAAAAACTTACAAAGATATGTTAGTATAATTTATAAATAATAAACCAGGTTTATTTTAGATTTCCCCAATATATATTTTCTAATGTTGTTTTCTTTCATTTTTTTCTATAAGCATGAACAAAGCCTCAATGTTAAAAAAAAATTGACCAGACACTAAGAAGATGAAAAGAAAAAGTCTCAATATAAAAAATCCTCATGGTATTAGTATAGGTAGATGGCATGCGCGCGCGCGCGCACACACACACACACACACACACACACACACAAATACAAAGCACTATAAAAAGCAGCCGTAGTAGTAATAGTACACCTACTCTGCACAAAAAAAAAATGTTAAAATTTAAGCTAGAGTTTGAGTTACAGTTTTATGGGAAGGTCAAGTTTTATTATCAGTTATTAAAAACAAATCAGTTTTAAAAAACACACAAATAATAAAACTCTAAATAAACAGATTAAGCAAGCAAACGGGTGCAGTGAAATGAAAAATAAAGTGTCATATGGATTAGGCCAGGGTTGCTGCCATCAAATGCCAAATGTGTTATCAGGCCGAAGAAGTCAGTGTGGGCCCAGTGCCTTGGTTACCATCTTCACCTTGGTTACCAGTCTTCCTATCTTGTCAAGTCTTGGCTTCCAGTTTTTTTACTGATAAAATAAAGGGGTGGAACTTGCAGGTCTCCTAAGGTCCTCAATCCCTTTAGCTCTGAAATTCTGATGCATGTTTTCTAACAGCCAATATTTTCCTATTCAAAGACAGGCAAGATTTTATACCATTTCCACTATATGAGGTTAGATTGCTTTTTAGGCTGGGCATAAATAAAATAATTAGATGATATCAGCATTCCAAATTATGAAAAAAAAATTCTGAAGAGAATCAGCACAGGAAGTTTACTAAACTCCATAGTAACTACTAAAAATCATCATGGAAATACATGAGTACCCAGTATCACATGTTATACAGAAAATATTGCATGGTTATGGAGTTGTCAAAATCACCTGATGGATAAGGAAAAAATTCTAGTTATAAAAAGAAGATTACACAATCTTGTGTATTCTTAGGTCCTCACTTCTAAATCTTCTGACTCACTTCATTTACTACTGTCCTTTTATAAAAGGGTTCCGAGACCGTGGATAAATCTACGTTATGTAGTATGGTATTATCATGTAAGTTATTCTTTGTACTCCAACAGGCCTGTTCTAATGAATTTAACAACTCACCGCCCGAGCTGAGTCACCGAAGTCTATCTTCAACCTCCCCATGGCCCTAATGATAGCAATAATTGATTGGATGGTGTTGCTGTAGACCACCGCTTTGTACTGTTTACATTCCTCCTCCGAATAACCAGCTTCATGGATAATTCTAATGAGACAAAAAGAAAAACACAAAACAACTTACTTCCTTTGATGGAAGGGTACACTTAAACATAAAAAAACAAATTTAATATTTTAAGTCTACTTACTTCATTTGCTTCACAATTGTGCTTTTCCCAGATTCACCAGCACCTAAAAAAAGTAAAATAAAGGATTTCTAACTTCATCCTTGTGCTATATCCAATCCAACACAGGCACACATACACACCTTCTCTCTCTGTCTCTTAACAGCTGAATTTTATTCGATATCAAAACAATCTTTAATGGTTTCCAAACATATAGAAAAATTATCAAGAATAAGTCCCTTTTGTTTATTACTTCATGATACTTAAATTCAATAAACTCAACTAAAATATATTTCTATTGCTGTCTGTGTGTATTCACTAAAGCAATAAAAAAATTCAATCTTCTATAACTTAAACGTAAGCACTATAAATTAGTTTTATTTAAAATTTTGCTCCTTCTTGGAAGATGTTCTGTTTGGTCAGCTATTCTAATTTTAACCTTTGCTTCATCACAGATATGAAGTAGATGGCAGTGGTGCCCAAACCATACAACAAATAATTTAAAAATATTATTAAAAGTTATGCCTATGCAATGCATGTTCAACCACCATTATTAAACATCTGACACAAGGCCAACATAATGTGCTAGCATGGTGATCCAATGGTATGGAGGACAGAAATGTCTCTCCCCCATGTTCTTCCAGCTTTCCTGTCACCCAAGTCATAAATCCATTTTCAAAATGCTCCTTCACTTTCTACATATACGCAAGGTCTATTCACAATCAGGTTCCTAGCATTATGCCATCATAACATAAAAATATTACTAAGGAAACAGCCCTTCATAAAAGTAGAGCCCTTTTATCCTTCACACTTAACAGTAGCTGATACCTTTACATCACATCATATCAACTATTTGTCAGGATCCTTCTGATTGCTAGATACAGAGAACATCTGAGCAAAGGACACCAAAGAAGATAAGACAAGTCTATCATTTCCCTTCATGTTGTCTTTGGCCAGGGCTACATATCCTAGAGCTATTTATCACGGTTTGAGAGACACAGCTAGGATTTTTATTATCTGGGCCCCATTTTCCTACAGCCGTTCCTACAGTGTTTTCTGATCCAGCATTACTGAACAACTTACAGTTCTGAGAACACCTACTGTGACCACACCACAAGTCTTCAAACATACTGTTTCCCCTGCCGAAATTTAATTTACTCTGCTTCTTATTACCACCCTGGTTATCCTCCACCAACCATAAATTCACCTCCTTTATCAACCTTTCCTGACCCACTACCCCTGTGATCCCTGCTGCCCCTCACTCTGAACATTTCCGTGAATATTTCTTGAAGTCTCAGCCCCTACCTTGTGCTAGACACACAATCAACCCCAAAATGTACATGCATTTATTTAAGCTATTTGTGCCTATTATAATTAGATGTCAAACTTCTGGGCGCTGTTCCTTTTGCTCCCATCCCTCTCCAGCTACACACACACACACACACACACACACACACACACACACACACACAATCAGAGACATCTGAGAACAGATCATAGTTAAACGGCGTATTTGAAAATCTGGGGGGAAAAAGCTGCTTAAACTTTACTTGTGATTTAATATTTAAGAAATTTTCTCAAGATACCAGCACATTAAATAGAAAAGCGGGAGCTGAATAAACAATGGGGACATTCTTCATTTATAGACAGCCTTTGATTCTTTCAGGGCATCTGCCAATAAAAACAATTCCAAGATAAACAATCCATTATTTATTAATCAACAACAGTGTACTTGGCTCTGTGAAAAGCACCATTGTAGGCATTATGGCTCACACATTTCTCTCATTCAAGAGAGATCCACCCACCTAACATACCCTAGGCAGTTCCCGGCAGGGCTATCTTCAAGACGGCCCTCTGGGTTTCTAGAGTACTGCCAAGCTAGTCAGTAGCAGCCATGCTGTGAAGATGAGACCTTCCAGATCCCCATAACCACCTACAGAAGTGGTGATTCCACTGGCATAGTGAGCTTTGATGAACCACAAACCATTCTTAGTCAAACTCAACAGCTGAAAGGCCCAGAGAAAGGCTCACATTATACAAGCTAGTGAGGTCTGAGAGCCAAGTGGGGTAAAATCAGAAATAGAAAAAAAAAAATTATGAGTTAACATGAGAATTTTATAATCTTAACAAGAAAAAAATTTGTCCTAATATTAAGTTCTGATTCATTTCATATCTTTTAAAAATAATAACATGGGACACTTAGATTACTTTGTAAGGAGCATCTTGGTCAATGGCTTGTGGTTCAAAATATCCTGAGATCTGTTTAACATTAAAGATTGAGGATGGGAGTGTTATTAATTGGATATCTACCTAATTTCTTCGTTAGTCACAAGGTGCTCTTTGAGGAACAGATATCCTAGAGGCAAAAATGCTGAAAAGAGTCCTTCAAAGCTTAGCAATTTATGTAATTAGTTTCAGTTCTCATTTTCGTGCAGACATTCTCCTAATAGGAAAATTACAAATGCTGCCTGCTTAGGGTTCCAACATTCTAAATACTGGTATTCTTCCCACACAGCACACAGGAAAGAGTTAAAGGTTGTTCTTTACAAATGTTAGCACAATAGTGTTTGAGAGACTGACAAGAAGCGATACTGAAAAAAAAAAAAATCTCCAAAGTAGTGGAAGGGCAGGGGAAAGGAGGAAAGGATCAATTTTCCTAGCAATACTTAACTAGGCAGCTATTGCTTTTCCCTTTAAATCCAGAGGCGGATTAAAAAGAGTTGGGAACACCCTTCTTTCAAGGAGAAACAAGGAATATACACTAGGTATGTATGGAAAGATCAAAGTGTGTGACCACTGTGGTCACAAGGTCAGGCCGGTCAAGGTGACTAAGAGACTTTATGAAGTAACTGTGAACAAGCTGGTCACTGTGAAATGAGAGACTTCAGAGTTCTAGGAAGGGAGATTTTAACTCGCAAAGGGCCACGGAGATGTGCAATATGATCATGGAAGGCCAGTAAGCCAATAGTTATAAAGTCAAAGTTGGGATCACTGAGAGGGTCCCTGGGGCCTCTCTTTAAGGAGGAAGTGGCTAATAGAAAATTGCATCTCTGGGGCACCTGGGTGGCTCAGTTGGTTAAGCATCCAACTCTTGGTTTCGGCTCAGGTCATGATCTCACAGTTCATGAGTTCAAGACCCATATCAGGTTCTGCACTGATGGTATGGAGCCTGCTTGGGGTTTTCTCTCTGCCTCTTTCTCTACCCCTCCCTTGCTTTTGCTCTATCTCAAAATAAATAAACTTAAAAAAAAAAAGAAAGAAAATTGCATCTCTGAGAGCAAACAGTAATAAGCTCAGCAGGTGTATGAAATGGAGCTCAGCATCTGATGATAACGCACCATTCAGATGGTAGCAAAGAGCACCATCACAGTAACACTGAGAGGAAGGAAATTCATCGCAGTCTGGGGTCATATGTGCATAGCCACCTATTAACAATGAGATTTGAGAAAGGGAAACACATTCACTTAGGACAAGCAGGAGGATGGAACCAAAAACCAAATCAACATCTAAGTAAAGTAACTCTTGGCTAGATTCTAATTCTTTCACTAGGATTATATAATTTACCATTATAAAATAACAATCAAATAGTATCTGCCCCTGATTTTGTTAAAGGGCAGTATGGTAAATCTGAAGTTTTAACTGCAAGTAATTTAAAGACCAAGAACCTCTAACCTCTTCCAAACACTCTTTATTCCCCCCCCCCGCCCCCAAGAATATTCTTTGTCCAATTCTCTGCTTAGGGTCACATTTATAACATTTATTTCTTGGTTCAGGATTCAAGCTGCCCAGTATCACATGCTATTCAGCTATTAAAATGGTGATTTAGTTAATTTATTCTGAATTCCTGACATTCCACTTTTAAAAAATGCAAATTTTATGTAGAATTTAACAATTTCAAAATTTTACACTGAATAAAACTACATTACAGTTTAGTTTAAATGAGAATAAAACCAAATTACAAGTTGCATTTAAAGTCACTTCTGTTTATCATGGTGCTACACAAGGGTGACCCAGTCGGTTGAGCATCTCTCTCCCTCTGCCCCTCTCTCCCACTCACATGTTCTAAAATAAAAAATAATAATAAATAAAAACAAAAATAAAAATAAAGATATGAGGCTTTATTAAACCCTCTGAAAGTACGGAGAGATAATGGTCCCCTCCTTATCCTTAGAACATTTACTTCAGAAAAATTAGAATTGTAAGTACTTTTTTCCTCTTTCAAATTTGTGTGTGTGATACACACACACACACACACACACACACACACACACACACACACTTCAGAAAAACAACAGGCCAGGGAGCCTGGGTGGCTCAGTGGGTTAAGTGTCCGACTTTGGCTCAGGGTTCGAGCCTCGCATCAGGCTCTGTGCTGACAGCTTGGAGCCTGGAGCCTGCTTCAGATTCTGTGTCTCCATCTTTCCTTGACTCTCTCCCATTCATGCTGTGTGTGTGTGTGTCTCTCTCTCTCAAAAACAAATAAACATTAAAAAATTAAAAAAAAAAAAAAACGAAAAGAAAAACAAATAGGCCATGTTTTGGTCAGCTTTATGACCCAGAATGTCTTTCTCAAGAGACCGGCAGCCATTTCTTTGAAATGTAAACATCAAGAGAGATGGCAACCCTATCTTCCATTTTCTGTGGAAGGGTAGGAGCCTGACTTGGGTGGGTACCTTGCTCCAAGATGCAAAGCTACCTCCTGTCATGAAGATATGAGATGTGTTTCTCCTTTGGGTAAGGCCAATTAGCTAACACAAATGGTCTACCCAACTAACAAAGTTAAGATGAAGTATGTGTATAAGGCTGTCAAGCCTCTTACTTAAGAACTAGTTAAATCTAACTTGAAAACATGTATGTAGTTAAATTGTATTCATTTGGCTATATATGGAATGAGATTCCTTTCCATTTTTGCAATCTCTTAGTTGACTGCCTCTAACATACACCAAACTCTGGTTCAATGCTTATTCAAAAATTGATAAAAATGTTTTCTTTCTCTGCTACCTTTGTAAGGAGGATGTCTGGGTTGGTTGTTTCTAATTATTATTCCTCAACAGGAATCATAACCTAAAAATCTTTCTAAGTTGGCTATAAGAAGCTATGAACTATTTAAATAAATATATACATATTTATGGAATATATCTGGCATTCTAAGATATAACAATAATTTGATAATACCAGAATCTAGATTGCCCAAATGACCAACTTTCTCAATTTTTTTGAGAGAGAGAGACAGAGAGACAGAGACAGCACCAGCAGGTGAGGGGCAGAGAAAGAGGGAGACACAGAATCTGAAGCAGGCTCCAGGCTCTGAGCTGTCAGCAGAGAGCCTGACACAGGGCTCAAACTTGTGAACCAGGAAATCATGATCTGAGCTGAAGCCAGATGTTTAACCAACTGAGCCAGGTGTCCCTGGACTTTCTCAATGTTAACTCTCCATAAAACTAATCCCTAAGCCATTCATGCCAGAAATAGGTCTCATACTACTACACTGAGCAAGAATGACTGCACATTCAAGACTACTCTAGAAAGGTAGGACAAAAGGAGACAACTGTGGGCAGCACAGGAAGCTTTTTCCTGGCAGACCATGTCAGTTCAGGTTTCCTCTACCCCAACATATCCCAATGCTTGTGCAGTCATCAGGTGGCTCTCTTCATGTTGCTCTTAAGGTACTGGGGTTTGGTAAATGGCCATAAATACAGATCTTCTGGTAACTACAATTGTTGTAATAAAGTCCTTTTTATCTCTGAACCAGGAAACTACTGTCTTCTGAAGACAGAAGTTAGCATAAAACTGCAGTAAGCTAATGTGTTAGCTTGTAAGTAAGGTAAAGCCTCAAATACTGAATAGTTCTTGACATGCTATTGTTTAATTTTTAATTAACTCCCAAAGTCTGGCAACTATAAACACTTCCAGTCATCGTTTCTATATCTGTACTACTTACCTTTTAAAAGCTCTGATCTTTTGGGTTACCTAGGTGGCTCAGTTGGTTGAGTATCTGACTCTTGATTTCGGCTTAGGTCATGATCTCAAGGTCATGAGACTGAGCCCTGCATCAGGCTCCATGCTGAGTGTGGAGCCTGCTTGGGATTCTCTCTCTCCATCTCTGCTCCTCCCCCACTTGCACACACACTCTTAAAATAAACTTAATTTTTTTTCTTCCTACAAATGGTAGCTCATGCACATTTGTTCAGTCAATCCAAAGGAACAGAACAATGGTTCTCAAAGTACGATTTCAAGACTAACACTATCACCAACACTTAAGAAATATACATTCCTAGAACCCACCCAGAACTTACTGAATCAGATACTCTGGGAGGGGGCCCAACAATCTGTATTTTAACAAACGCTCCAAGTGATTCTGATGGAAGCTAAAGACAAAGAACCAGGTAGACAAAAGAGGTAGAAGAAAGGTCACCTCCTTTTTTTTCTGGATTAGTGATCAGAGTAACTGTAATCATTTAGTTGTTGACTAGGTCTCCCCTGTTCCAAAAAGTGAGATAAGTAATATTGCTCTACATTTCTGCAAATAGATTATTAAAAGGCAGCTGGGTTCTCAATTCTCTGCATTTAATATAGTGCAATTACTTTTTACTTTGGTTGAGGTATATAAAAAAAACTATTTTCACATAATTATGTAATTATCAGAAAAGGGAACAGCAATTTAACAGCACTTACAGATAACTGTAGATGGCCTTCTTTGATTCTATACCAAAATTTTAAAAAGGGTAGCTTTGGTACCTCGGTGGCTCAGTCGGTTAACGGTCTTTGACTCAGGTCATGATCTCACACACAGTTCATGGGTTCAAGCCCCGCATCAGGCTCTGAGCTGAAAGCTTGGAGCCTGAAGCCTGCTTCAGATTCTGTGTCTCCTTCTCTCTCTTCCCCTCCCCTGCTTGTGCTCTTTGTCTCTCAAAAATAAATAAATAAAACATTTAAAAAAAAGATTTAAAAAATAAAAAAGGGTAGTTTAAAGACTGGTCATAATGCATTTCTATAAACTTTTCGTACTTTGATACGTTACAGCTCATTGGTCTATCTTGTACTTGGATGGATATTTTACCCATGTTTGATTTGAAAATTAGTTCACTGAGCTGTGCAGAATTGAATGTTGATGTATTTTTAATACCAAATAATAACAATATATATTATCTATATTATATGTATATAATCATCTTTTTAATATTACCGTCATCAGAAAAGACTTTAAGTCTTGGGAAGATATCAAGCTCTCAGTGCTATGGATAAGTTTTTTAAATTTTCAAAAAAATTTTTTTTTGCTTAAAACCTTTAATTTTATTATTGGCAACAAACACTGTTAGCTATTTTCCTTGCAATGACAGACTAACTCTGCCAAATCCCCAAGTAGGACTATACCACAATTTCTTTCAAGTATAAATGGTATTCCAGGAAAAAAGCGACTAGTTCAATTCACAACTTAATCATACAACTATCTTTCCTCAAGATAACAAACATGGTTTGGAATATGGCAGCATACTTTGGTATATTTCATATTCGGTTACACAGCATATTGAAGAGGTATGTACCTAATGGTCAAGATTTAACAATGATTTTTACAACTTGAGCATTTTTTATCACAAGTGCACAGTAGTGAAGAATACAATGACTATTAGTACAATTTAGTGCTATTGATGACATGATTCAGTATTCTGACCTATTATTATTTTGGTTCTATCACAACAAATAACAACACAATTAAAAAGGCAAATACCATCTTAGTACAATTATGAAAATGGTCCAGAGACCCCCTAGGCCCATGGGTCACTCCTAGAATTGATGGTTTAATATCTTTCTCACGCCCTGGACTATAAGCTATGAAGGAAGGGAGCCCTGATGTTTTTCACCATGATATCCTCCAAATTTTCTCCTACACTTAGCACACGGCAGGAGTGAAGTAAACATATTCGCTGGCTGGCAGGCAGGCAGGAAATACACCGTGAAGAAAGTATTAGAAAATGTAACAATATTTCCATGAACTGTGGAAAGGGAGAATTCTGTTAAAAACCGGAAAAAATAAAGGAAAAGTGTAGTGGAAGCTTGTGATTGCCTATTGAAACGGGTTCTCACCTATTGTAACAGGAGTAGTGGCTGGGAACATGGCAACTAAAGACTATATTTTCCGTCCTCACTTGCTGCTAGGTGTAAACCACATCAACACATTTCTCATCAAAGCAAATGATTTGTGTAAAAGAAAAATGTAAACTTGGATTCTCTCTTCTCATCCTTTGTATGAGCCAGAAATTAGGTGTGCCTATGGTCTTCTTCTAAGCATGTATATTAAGACACTGCTCAGGGGATGCTGGGGCAATGAGAAGGCAGAAACTTGGGTCCCCCCCTTTAGGCTGAGGAGTTTACTTATTTATTTAGTTAGTTAATTTTAGAGAGAGAGCACATGAGGGGGGAGAGAGAATCTCAACCAGGCTCAACGCTCAGCACAGTGCATGGCACAGGGTTCAATCCCATGACCCTGGGATCATTATCTGAGCTAAAATCAAGAGTTGGATACTCAACCAACTGAGCTACCTAGGTACCACTATGCTGACAAATTTTTTAAGAGCTGTCTAGTTTAAAAACATCACCATAAATAAAGTGAAAGGCAAAGAAATCAGTAATTAATGAGTATAGACTTAGTGCATAATGAATTAACATTAACTGACCAAGAAAAAGAATAATTTGTAGGTAAAAAGAAACAGATACAGTATTAAGCTGTAAATATGTATTCATGCAAAAAATTACATTAAGAGAAATACATCAAAAAATGCTTATATCTGAGTAAGACAATTTTATTCTGCAAATATTTCTGTAATTTCTAAATTTTTACATTGTACACAATAATACTGACTCAAAATTATGCACTTTATTTAGAAAAACTTGGGTCATATCTCTCGATTGAGTATGAATAAAATTATCTTTTAAAATCTCATTTGCTTCAACCCATATCCCCATATCATCACTCATGTATATAAATCTCACATTCTAATCACAGCAAATTACTTTTACTACCCAAACTTTCATGATCATCCCTACCGCCCCCTACTTTATCCTAAACGGAGCCCTTTATCAACATGGACACTAAAAAGGACCACACTATGTTTAGGTGGGGGAGCATCTGGGGTTGTTCCTCACCAACCAAGGCACATCCTATTTTCAGGAAATGTGGAAACTAAGTTGACAGACACTGGGTTTACTACATGGCCCATTATAGCAGGTGGGATGACCACAGCCCTATACAGACTTAGGTGAGACATTATGAGGCCCGCAGTTAGAGGCAGCTCAAGCAGGAAGGCTCTATGCAACCATCATTGATTGCACCAGACACTTTGATTGTGATACCAGAGCCACCTAGGTAAGGGCTATCATGTTCATGACTAGAAGAGACAGAGCACAATACATCTAAGGGACTACTTTGTCCCCGTTACAATGAGTTGTAGTAAGTCACTCTGCCCTTTCTTCCCACTCACACGCTGACCCTCACACCAATTATGGATAACAGCCAGGAAGGGAGGATGGCAAGTGATAAAACATTTTCATCTGAAAACCATACAGACTGTTTACTCAGCCATTAAAAAGAATGAAATCTTGCCATATGCAACATGGATGGACCTAGAGAGTATTATGCTAATTCAATACCATATGATTTCACTTATATGTGAAACCTAAAAAACAAAAAACAAACAACAACAAAAACAAATAGACTCATAAATACAGAGGACAAAGTGATGGTTTCCAGAGGAGAGGTGTGTGTATTTGTATGGAGGGCGGGGAATGATGCACAAAACAGGTGAAGGAGATTAAGCAGTATAATCCTCCAGTTACTAAATTAGTAAATCATGGAAATAAAAAGTACAGCATAAGGGATATAGTCAATAATATTGTAATCGCACTGTATGATGACAGATGGTGACCACACTTTTGTGATGAGCATTGAGTAATGTATAGAATTGTGAAATCAATGTTGTACATCTCAAGCTAATACAACACTGCATGTTAATAATACTTCAATAAAAAAATAAATGGGCTGTTTAATTATATTGGCCTAAGGCTTAAGCAGCATTGAACATTTTGTAACTTTCTCTACTAATTATAATTAGCAGGTAGGGGTTTAGCAGGAGGTAGGTTGATTTTAGGCTCAACTAAAATAAAAATGGTATCCCAAACATCACCACAGGCTGCTCTGAGAAATTATCAAAAGGGACACAGAGGAGCATGTGTTGTTATACACGTGATGTGAGCTAACATCATTCTCTCACCACTTTAAAAGTTTTCCTCTAGAAAGTAATCCGATGCATATACTACCATTCTACTTTTGTATCTTCACCAACTCAAATGAAATCATTTCTGTGACACCATGCTTTTGGTAGTATGGAATAGAACAGAAAAACCCAGAAATACACCCACAATTATATGGTCATTTAATCTCCGACAAAGGAGAAATGAATGAATACACAATGGGAAAAAGACGATCTCTTCATCAAATGGTACTGGGGAAATTGGACAACCATACGCCAAAGAATGAAACTAGACCACTTTCTTTCACCACACACAAAAATAAACCCAAAATGGACTGAAGACCTAAGTGTGAGACCTGGAAACATAAAAATCCTCGAAGACAACACAGGCATTAATCTCTGACATAGGCCATAGAAACATCTTTCTACATAGGTCTCATAAGGCAAAGGAAATAAAAGCGAAAATAAACTACTGGGACTACACCAAGATAAAATTTCTATACAGCAAAGAAAAACAGCAACTAAACTAAAAGGCAATCTACTGAATAAGAGAAGATATTTGCAAATGACATATTTGAAAAAAGGTTAGTATGCAAAATATATAAAGAACTTATACAGCTCAATACCCCAAAAACAAATAATCCAATTTAAAAAAGGGGCAGAAGACATGAATAGATATTTCTCCAAAGCTGACATCCAGATGGCCAAACACGTGAAAAGATGCTCAACATCAATCACCATCATGGAAATGCAAATTGAAACTACAATGAGATATCACCTCACATCTGTCAGAATGGCCAAAATAAAAAACACAAAAAACAACAAGTGTTGGCATGGATATGGATAACAAGGAACCTGAGTACACTGTTGGTAGGAATGTAAAGTGGTACAGCCATTGTAGAAAACAGTATGGAGGTTCCCTCAAAAAATAAGAACAGAACTACCCTATTATCCATGAAACACACTACTAAGTATTTACACAAAAAACACAAAAACACTAATTCAAAGGGATACATGCACCCCTATGTTTATGCAGCATTGTGTAAAATAGCCAAACTATGGCAGCAGCCCAAGTGTCCAAGAATAGATGAATGGATAAAGAAGTGGTATACTGGAATGGAATAGCATAGAATGGAGTATTATTCAGCCATAGAAAAGAATGAAATCTTGCTATTTGCAACATCACTGATGGAGCTAGAGAGTATAATACTAAGTGAAATAAATAAATCTGTGAGAGAAAGACAAATACCATAGGATTATTTCATTCATATGCAGAATTTAAAAAACAAAAGAAATGAGCAAAGAAAAAGACACACACACACACACACACACACACACTCTCTCTCTCTCTCTCTCTCTCAATTATAGAGAACAAAATGATAGTTAGCAGAGGAAGGTGGGTGGGGAGATGGAGATATAGGAGATGGGAACTGAAGACTACACTTACCATTACGAAAAAATAAAGTAAATAAGTAAATCATTTCTATGTGACACCATACTTTTGGCATATAAACATTTAGCTTAAAGTTTTCAAAAATTTTTGGTTTAGGCAAAAGAAATGATTTAAACAAGAAAGAATGCCACCTCTCTTTCACACAGCAGTCCATGTGTAAGCAGTTCGGAGCTCAGGATCAGCGTGATAATGTTAGGGATCCAAGTGCCTTTTACTTTATTGTTCTACCATAACAGTGTGAGACACAAATAGAGAGAGGAAAACATTTTTTAAATCTAGTAGAATTTTTCATTTAGATTCCTTTGCAGTTATCTTTAAATTCTCACATGAAAGAAAAAGAAATTGAAAATAAGGGGTCCATTTTGGATATGCAAAAGAGACAACTCTGAACTGTAATCACACTCAAAAAAGGCCATAATCCCTCAATTTTTCACCACTATGATGTTAGCTGTGGGTTTTTCATACAATCCCACATCAAAAGATTGTGGTATAAAAGTATACTTACATATTTTTAACTAAAAGTAAATGCTCAAGGTATGTTTGCAGTTTTTTTAAGGATCTCCTCTTAAGATAGGTAGTTTTGACAGATAAATTCTAATCCCATCAGTGCAGAGGAAATTTCCCCCTGCATATCAACATATTCAAAACTTAATTACCTCAATCTCCCAATGCAAATTTCTCAGTGCGGCATTCTTGGCAAAGGATTTGAACCCAAATGCCTTTTAGTCTTACCTCTGTACATGCCTGCAACCATTTTCTAGCCTTGTAAATCTTCAAAATAATCTATCTAATCCACACCACCAGAATTCTTGCATCTTGATGTCAACAACACTGTTAGGCAATCAAGTCAGTTAAGTAAGACAAAGATTCTGATTCTAGGAAGTTGTATCCAGAATGTAAGTAGACCAAGGAAATGAACAATCACAGTATTTTTTTTCTTTCATATATGAAGTACCCTCTATACAGAAGGCTTGATGCTAGACACTCAGGACAGAGTGAGTGGAAATAAGAGTTGTGGTCCCTGGTTTCATGAGGGGGAGAAACAGGTGGCAGAAACACTGCAGATTGTGTGATAAGTAAAGGCTACTTAGTAGGAAATGATTAATACACACAGTCCACTTAAAACCTTATAAGGTGTTCACTTATCAACACCTGCTACAAAGGTATCTTAACAAATGAATATATCTAGTAATTCACTAGAAGAATTAAATTAATAAAAAGTAGAAAGTTACAGAAAAGTTAATACAAACAAGATATATACAAGTACATATAATTCCAAAATATAAGAACTATATAACCTATTCTACTTTCCCATTGCTCCATTAACATCTGAAATACTCTTTTTAACCACTCTTCTAGAAAGGACATTGATAAATGCGACGATGTCCAGAGAGGTGGCATACAGGTCTATGAACTGCTTCATTCCAAGAAAGGCAAAAGTTAAAAGAAGAAAAACATCAGGGAAAAGAAGATGTCTGATAAACAGCTGAGGAGCCCTCACGCAGAAACAGAAGGCTGAAGAGAAGGCTGAATTAAGATCAATAACAGAAATCACACAGAAGCAAATCTGGCTCAGTGAAAGCAATAATCTATTAATAATGTGATGTCAGAATCTATAAAGCAATATCATCTGTCAATAGGATTGTTATTCTCCCAGTTCTCTATCACAGAAGGCATATACACGGCTTTGCTAGATGTCATTTTACAGCAGATATAAATTAACAAGAAATGGGCCAACCCCACATTTCCCACATACTTAACAATACTGTATTGTACATTAAATATTTTGTTAAGAGGGTCAATCTCATGTTAGGTGTTCTTATCACAATTAAAGGAGGGGGTGGAGGGAGGGAGGGAGGGAGGGAGGAAGGAAGGAAATGGGGCACAACAGAACCCTGTATTAACATTGCTGGAAATCATTAAAATTATTTGTACCATCCTGACTCATGCAGTTGTGTTAAAATGTAGGCTTCATATAAACAACATTAATAAAAGACTTGGTTGAGTTCATACATTCTGGCCATTCCCAGTTTCTGTAGAGGGTCAAAGTTCCATGGAGATCAATACAAGACAAGGCTCTACTGTTTGTTTGTTTTTTTTTAATTTTTTTTTTAACGTTTATTTATTTTTGAGACAGAGAGAGACAGAACATGAACAGGGGAGGGTCAGAGAGAGGGAGACACAGAATCCGAAACAGGCTCCAGGCTCTGAGCAGTCAGCACAGAGCCCGACGCGGGGCTCGAACTCACATACCATGAGATCGTGACCTGAGCCGAAGTCGGACGCTTAACCGACTGAGCCACCCAGGCGCCCCACTACTGTTTTTTCTCATCAGCTGTCTATACCAAACAAGAGCAAGTCTAACCATGATAAATGATGGGGCAGCTCTAACTAAATCCCTGCACTTCTTCATGCACGTTGACACACAGAGACCTCAATCTTATAAAGAAGAAAAAGGTAAAAATTCTCGCATAAATATCCCCTTCCCAAGATTAATTTTTTACCAGGAAACAGGGAACTATTTTTTATTCAAAAAATGAGGATAAATAATGCACCCAATCACTGCCTTTGACATGACAAAATAGGTTCGCAAGCAGTGGCACACTAATCAGAAAGGTTTATAAAAACAAAAAGGCTTCACATCATGAGTTATTTAAGTGTTGTCTGATGAAATGTAGGAGAAAAATTTATATGATCCCAACTTGAGACTACTTTAGTGTCCAGTTGAACTAGTTGCTCTAGGGCTACAGAATCATGATTAGTAAACTTCTTAAATGAAAACTGGACTTTTTTTTTCAAGCTGTTTTCACTAAAACCATATTAACACTTGGCATAAGATGCACTGATACCATGGTGTTAGATGTGAAAAATGTGTATCTTCGAATGAAGGAGAGAGATGATTGTCCCGTTTCATCCTCACTAGTGGATCTAAATACCAGGTTAGGGCTTCCGCTAGGGACTTAGTATACTTAAGCATGAAGAGTTAATAAACATGAAAAACTACTCAACATCAACAGTCATCTGGGAAATGCAAATCAAAATCACACTAAGATGCCATCTCACTTGCTAGAATGGCTAGAATCAAAGAGTAAGATCATAATAAGTATTGGGGAGGATGTGGAGAAATTGGAACCCTCGTCATACACTAGTGGGAATGTAAAAATGGGACAGCCACTTTGGAAAATATTCTGACAGTTCTTCAAAATGTTAAAGAAAGAGTTGTCATTGGATCCAATATTTCTATTACTAAATGTATATACCCAAGAGAAATGAAACATAAAACCAGGAAAAATCATACTTGAATGTTCATAGCAGTTTTTGTTTGTTTGTTTGTTTGTTTTTTTGAGACAGAGAGGCCAGGATAGAGCTAGAGAGAGAGAATTTTAAGCAGGCTCTACCCCCAGAGCAGAGCCCAACATGGGGCCCAATCTCCTAACAGTGAGTAAGCCTGAAGCCTGAATCTAACCTGAGCCTAAATCAAGAGTTAGACCCTTAAATGACTAAGCCACCCAGGTGCCCCCTAGCACCATTATTCTTAGCATTACCATCAATTGATGAATAAACAAAATGTGGCAAATCCATATATGCAAACAATGGATATCACTCCACCATAAAAAGAAATAAAGTACTGATAGATGTTATAACATGGATGAACTTTATAAACATTATTCTGAGTGAAAGAGGTGAAAGAGGTCAAACACAGAGACCACATATTATAGGATTCCATTTACATGAAATGTTCAAAGATGTCAAATCTGAAGACAAAAAGATTAGTGGTTGCTTAAAACCTGGGGGTAGGCAGGATTCAGGGGAAATGGAAGGTTATTGACAAAGGATATGAGGTTTCTTTTGAGGTAATAAAAAATGTTTATTTTTTACTTTTTTTAAACGTTTGTTTATTTTTGAGAGAGACTGAGCACAGGCAGGAGAGGACAGAGAGGGAGACACAGAATCTGAAATAGGCTCCAGGCTCTTGAGCTGTCCACACAGAGCCTGACACTGGGCTCAGACCCATGAACGACAAGAACATGATCTGGAGCCACAGCTGGATGCTCAACCGACTGAGCCACCCAGACACCCCAACAAAAATGTTCTAAAACTGACTATGGTAATGGCTGCACTACATTGTGAATATACTAAAAATCACTGACTCATATACTTTAAATTGGCAAATTTTGTGTTTGGTGAATTATACCTCAATGAAGATGTTTTAAAAGTTAATAAGGGGTGTCTCGGTGTTCAGCTGGTTAAGTGCCCTACTGTTGACTTCAAGCTCAGGTTATAATCTCATGAACTGTGACATCAAGCACAGAGCCTCCCTGGGATTCTTTCTCTCCCTCTCTCTCTGTACCTCCCCTACTTGGGCTGGCTCCTACTCTCTCTCTCTCTCAAAATAAATAACTAAACTTAAAAAAAATTAATAAAAAACTTTGTAAAACAATCAACAAATAATTTAAGAATAATATTTTAGGGGCGCCTGGGTGGCGCAGTCGGTTAAGCGTCCGACTTCAGCCAGGTCACAATCTCGCGGTCCGGGAGTTCAAGCCCCGCGTCGGGCTCTGGGCTGATGGCTCAGAGCCTGGAGCCTGTTTCCGATTCTGTGTCTCCCTCTCTCTCTGCCCCTCCCCCGTTCATGCTCTGTCTCTTTCTGTCCCAAAAATAAATAAATGTTGAAAAAGAAAAAAGAATAATATTTTAAAAACCTGATTATACATATTCCCTTTACCTCCTTTCCACAAAATCTTCCCCAAACCTTCAAGAACACTTGGTTCCTTGCTCAGTATGATTAAAACTTTTCTAAAGGGAACCTTCATTCTACACCCCTTCCTCTGCTATGGTGTAGCATTTCTGACAGCACAGTTTGCTGGAAGACTAGTGATTTTATCTAAAGCGTTAAGTACAAAGATTTTATACCGAAGCAGATAGGTGGCATTTGATATGAGAGAATGATGTAGTTCTATACTTTAGTATTATTCTAGTACTAGCAAAACATTCATGTAGGAGGAAATTTGAGCCTATGGACTTGAAAAAGTTAAAAGCTTTTAAGACAATCATTTTACACATAGTAATTTTAAAGCTTAATAAAGCTTTTAATAAAAAGAACCAGAAGGGCTCACAAAGAAGGAAGTGACTAGAAAAAGTCACCCAACTGCCAAATGTAGGGCACAGAATCTTCCTAAAATTGTCATTTCTCAACTCACAATTCTTGCTCCCTAGTTTAAATCCAAGAAAAAAGAATATACTTTTTAAAATTCTGACAAATAAGTAATGAAAATAAAAATAATCAGGGAAAACAGCACAGAAAAAGGATAATGAGAAAATTATTATTTAAAACAGATAAAATGAAACCAATAAGCATAGAATAAGGATAGAACAAGTAACAGTGAAGAAACAAACAACAAAGAAGAACTGGCAAAAGGAAATATACAAACTCTGTAAACATAAAAAAATAATCTCAATATTCATCCAAAACAGTGATAAAATATTTTTAACCAAACCAGTATAGTAAATTTTAGGAAATGGTGTGGGAGTTTGAGTAAGTTCACATACTATTACTGAGACTAGAACTGTTACAAGCTTTCAGAAGGCAATAAACAATGTATTTTTTAAAACTTTTAAACATAGCCTAAATCTAAACATTATGCTCCTTTCTAGATATTTGTCCTAAACACAACAATGCATTTTAACAATACAAAGAAGAATACTATCAACCTAAATGTCCAGGAATAGGGATTTTATTAAATAAGATGATAGAGCCATATGAATAGATTTTTACATAAGCATTAGAAATGTGATGTTTTGGGGGCACCTGGGTGGCTCAGTTGTTAAGCATCTGACTTCGGCTCAAGTCATGATCTCACAGTTGGTGAGTTTTAGTCCCACATCAGGTGAGGATAAGCCCCACTTTGGGTAAAAACACAAGCCCGGGTGAACCCCGCTTCTCTCTCTTTCCCTCCCTCCCTCTCTCTTTCCCTCTGTGCCCCTCATGGGATTATCTCTCACTCTGCCCCTCACTCACCTGACCACTCTTTAAAAAAAAAAACTAATTAAAAAATTAAATTTTTTTTTAATTTTTTTTTCAACGTTTTTTATTTATTTTTGGGACAGAGAGACACAGAGCATGAATGGGGGAGGGGCAGAGAGAGAGGGAGACACAGAATCGGAAACAGGCTCCAGGCTCCGAGCCATCAGCCCAGAGCCTGACGCGGGGCTCGAACTCACGGACCGCGAGATCGTGACCTGGCTGAAGTCGGACGCTCAACCGACTGCGCCACCCAGGCGCCCCAAAAAATTAAATTTTAATGTGATGTTTTTAACATGGATCAACACAGAAAAATGTACAGAATACATTATGCGGGGGGAAAAGCAGGCTACAAAAGTATATGAATAGATCAAATATATATGGATATGTACATATACAACCCATATCTGAAAAGATATACACTAACTTGTTACCTTCTGAGGCTAAGATTATAAGTGCTTTTAATTTTCTGATTAATATTTCTTATTGTAAATTATTTTGATAATAATCAAATATCATCTTGTAATAAAAATAATAATCTTCGGAGCGCCTGGATGGCTCAGCTGGTTAAGTGTCTGACTTTGGCTCAGGTCATGATCTCGCAGTTCGTGAGTTCAAGCCCTGCATCGGGCTCTGTGCTGACAGCTCAGAGCCCGGAGACTACTTCAGATTCTGTGTCTCCTCCTCTCTCTGCCCCTCCCTCCCCTGCTCATGCTCTGTCTCTGTCTCTGAATAATAAATAAACGTTAAAATAATATTAATAATAGTAATAATCTTACAATGGAACATACTGAAATGAAGTAAATAAGAATCTAGTGGCAAGACAAAAAGATAAGAGAGAAGAAATATGATGGTTAAGAGTGCCTGGGTGGCTCTACTGTTTAAGTGTTGGACTCCTGACTTTGGCTCATCCATGTTCTCACAGTTAGACTTCGAGCCCATGTCAGGCTCCACGCTGACAGTGCAAAGCATGCTTGGGATTCTCTCTCTCTCTCAAAATAAATTAAAAAATAAATAAATATGATGGCTAAAGAGAAAGGTAGAAAAAGAGACAAAGCTAAAATAATTTCATAAACACACAAAAATGTGCACATCTTTATGAATAAAAATAACCTCATAATAAATAAGAAAAATTAGAATATTTTAAAAAGTAGAAAAAAGTTACATGTGAAAAGATATTAAGAGATTAAAATGGTAAGAGTATAAACAAAAATTTTGAAAATTAAAAGTTAAAAACCTAGTAAGTTGGATAACCACATGCAAAACAATGAAGCTGGACCATTACCTTACACCACATACTAAAATTAACTCAAAATGAATCAAAGGTCTAAATGTAGGGGATAAAAAACTCTTAGAAGAAAACAGAGGGGGAAGCTTCTTGACTTTTGTATTTGGCAATGATTTCTTGGATATGTCACCAAAAGGATAACAAAAGATAAAATGAATTAAATAGGATTTCATAAAATTAAAAACTTGTGCATCAAAAAATCCGAAAAGGAAAATGAGAAGGCTGCCCACCAAATGGAGAAAATGTTTTCAAATTATATACCTGGCAAGGGATTAATATTCAGACTATATATACATAAAATAGGCACACACACATATATTAACCTACATCTCAACACAAAAAGACAAATAACCCAACTAAAAAATGGACAAAGAACTTGATTAAGGATCTTCTGCAAAGAAGATATACAAATGGCCCATCAGCACATGAAAAGATGCTCTACATCGCTAATTACTAGAAAATACAAGTCAAAACTATCCTGAGATCCACTTCACACTCATTAAGATAGCTGCTATCATAAAAATGGAAAAAATAACAAATGTTGGGAAGGATGTGGGGAAAGGAGGACCCTTGTGTTCTGTTGGTGGGAATGTGAAATAGTACAGCCACTACAGAAAACAATCTGGCAGTTTAAAATTTAAAAAAATAGAATTTTTTATTCTAAACAATAAAAATAAAAAATAAAACTACTGTGTGATCTAGCAACTCCATTTCTGGATACATACCCACAAGAACTGAAAACAGAGTCTTAAAGAGATATCTGTATACCTACGTTTACCGCAGCATTAATCACAAAAGCCAAAAGGTGGAAAGAATTAAAATGTGTATCAATGGCCAAATGGATAATATGTTAGTGGATAATATTCCATTGTATGTGTTTATACTGATATATATGTATCATGTATAAATATTAAATATTTATATACTTACATATCATATAAATATCATATAAAAATATGATAAACACATACAATGGAATATTAGCCTTAAAAAGGAAGGAAATTCTGGGATGCCTGGGTAGCTCAGTCAGTTAAGCATCTGAGTCTTAATTTCGGCTCAGGTCACGATCTCATGCTTCCTTAGACTGAGCTCCTCACTGAGCTCAGTGCTGGCAGTGTGGAGCCTGCTTGGGATTCTCTCTCTTCCTCTCTCTCTCTCTCTGCTCCTCCCTCGCTCATGCCTGTGCATGCATGCGCGCTCTCTCTCTCTCCCTCTCTCTCTCTCAAAATAAATAAAATGTTTTAAAAAAGGAGGGAAATTCTGACACATCCATGCCACATGGACGAACTCTGAAGACATTATGCTAAGCAAAATAAGTCAGACACAAAAGGCCAATTACCGTTTGATTCCACTTCTATGAGATATACAGAACAAATAGAAAGTAGAATGGTAGTTGCCAAGGACTGGGAGGAGGAGGAAATGGGGAGAGTTAATTTTAATAGGTACAGAGTTTCAGTCTGGGATGATGTAAAAGTTCTAAAGATGGACAGTGGTTATAGTTGAACAACAGTGTGACTATTCTTAATGCCACGGAACTGTACATTTAAAAATGGTTAAAATGGTGAATTTTATGTTATGTACATTTTATCGTAATAGAAAAAAATTTTTGAGTGTATCTAGTGCTATAGGTATGCATGGCCTTTGTATGCATGAGGGCTTATTTCTAATAAATTTCACAGTAATCTTAAAATCTAGTAAATTGGTGGAAAGGAGTTAAATAGATAATTAGAAATTTCTAGAGCACTTTCACATGTATAGATTCATGTTACGTTTTCTGACTGAATGTAGCTCCTAGGGCTTCAAGTTGCTATGTGATGTCCTACTGGAGTCAGTGTAGGGCAGTGATTCTCAAAAAGGACAGTACCTCCATGGGCAGTGTAATGCAATTTATGAGAACATTTTTGTTGTTAGAGTGGCTGTATGCAACATACAAACAAAACCTATCAATGAAACATTGTCCTCTCCTCTGCACAATTTCCAAATGACCCTAGGGACCTCCCTGTTAGTTTAAAAAAAAAAAAAAAGGTTCATAATCTGAGTCTAAATACCCACTTTCCATACAAACACAAAAACTTCTTTTTTTTTTTTTTTTTTGGCATGGCTTAAATATATACTGAAGACTATATCCTTATCACTCAGAAATTTCACAGAAGTGGAGCCCCATTTCTGACAATGACATTCTCAGAAGCACAGCTATTGCAGTTTCCATGTGTAGCAAACTACAAATGATTCTACATATTAAAAAAAAATGTATTTGAGTTTTATAATGTGGTACTGAGCAACCACATATGGCATACCCTATAACAAATTATTTCTCTATACATTATAGTAGGTATTATATTGATTGTTTTTAATAAGTATATAAAGATAGGTTACTAGTATCTATACATTTTATTTCAGGATATTATGGGTGACATTAAAACTATTTGCTACAAAATGGATGTATGTTACAGATATTGTAAATGTTTGTTGTCCACAGAATGTGAAGCAATGCAAGGAAGTTCTTCTCTTCCTTTCATCTAACCTGTAGGCAGTGCCCAGAGTCAAGATAAGATGTAGAATGACAAAGGTCATTTGAAAAAAAAATTTTAATGTTTATTTTTGAGAAAGACAAAGAATGTGAGCAGAGGGAGGGAGCGAGGGAGAGGGAGAGGGAGAGGGAGAGAGAGAATCCAAAGCAGGCTTCAGGCTCTGAGTTGTCAGCACAGAGCCTGATGTGGGGCTGAAACCCACGAACAAGGAGACCATGACCTGAGCCGAATCAAGTACTTAGCTGACTGAGCCACTCAGGCGGTTCGTGGGTTCGAGCCCTGCATCAGTCTCTGTGCTGACAGCTCAAAGCCTGGAGCCTGCTTCGGATTCTGTGTCTCCCTCTCTCTCTCTGCCCCTCCCTCACTCACATTTTCTCTCTCTCTCTCTGTCTCTCTCTCTCTCTCTCTCAAAAAAACATTATTTTTGTTTGTTTTTTTAGAAGTCATTCTTACATTCAATGTAAGGCTGGACAAGGATCAACTCCAAAAGGTCTATGAAACTATCAATGATTCTCAGGTGATTTTAGATTAAGGAACACTACCAGAAAAAAAGCAATCCATTAACCCACTCACATCCATTAACCCACTCATTCCCACTGATTACTGTTTACAATGATGCCATCTACCTCATCAGTTCTCACATGCAACACGATGCCCCAGGTGATAAACACCAATGATGACAGACTTGTCATGAAACCTCTACAGAGCATGTCAACTAAAAGGAACATTTGAAGCCTGTTTGGGCAACTGTAGCAAATCACTTAAGAATCACAAGTATACATTTTCATAGAGCATTACATGTAAAAGAGGATCCATACCCATCACCAACCAATGACATTAGTAACAATGGGGGAAAATGAAATTGAAATAACTTTATAAATATATATTATTGCCAAACTCCCATATAGTTTGAAAGCACTAAAGTTAAATTACAATATGTAGAGTCAGAGAAACAAAATTAGAATGAAAACTGAATAGAAGTAATCATAAAGTCAACCTAGAATACTAAAATTATCAATATGCAAATATTCACAATGTTATTACCTGTGAGATGCCTCATTTCCAGTAGTGTTCTGCACATAATCATGTACAGTCAAGCAAATGCAAAATGTATCTTTCTTACTAACCTTATGATTATTTACATTTACAAGAACAATTTATCAATCTACTTAGCACAAAGGAAAACAATTTAAATAGCAGCCCCCCCCTTTTTTTTTTAACAATTTGGAACCTCTGCTATTCCCAATAAGCCAGTTAAGACATTTATCCAACTACACTTTCTGAAAGACTCCATTTCTGTGATCACTCTCCTATCACAATTACAAGTTTCTTCCTATGTTTCCCATCTAAGAATGAGAGCTCCCCCAGAGGAAGAATGGATTTTTCTCATTCTCACATACTCAGTGTCCAGTATAATGCCTAGTGGTAAGCAAACCATGTCGGTTTATGCCAATGCATAAAAATGGCTATCTTTATAGTTCTTACTGTGTGACAGGCACTATGCTAAGCATTTTGCATTCATTTTTATCACCAATCTTAAAAAGTACTGTGACATTGGGGCGCCTGGGTGGCGCAGTCGGTTAAGCGTCCGACTTCAGCCGGGTCACGATCTCGCGGTCCGTGAGTTCGAGCCCCGCGTCAGGCTCTGGGCTGATGGCTCAGAGCCTGGAGCCTGTTTCCGATTCTGTGTCTCCCTCTCTCTCTGCCCCTCCCCCGTTCATGCTCTGTCTCTCTCTGTCCCAAAAATAAATAAACGTTGAAAAAAAAATTTAAAAAAAAAGTACTGTGACATTACCATGTCTATCATAAATGGTAAAAATGAGGCTTAATAAAAATCGAATTGCCCAAGGTTATATCACTTGTAAGCAGAAATCAGAAGCCAGAGATTTCTTATTAATTTACCTTCTCTGTCATAAAATATAATAAAGGTTAAGTCAGGTGACACTGTCTTAATGGTACAGTAACTGTTATGAGAATATTTTCCACATTTACTTTAATATTTTGATTATATCCATGCCTTGTGTTATTTCTAAATCAAAAACAAACAAACAAACAAAAAACTTGGGAGGCTATTCCCAAATAGCATCTGTTCTTTTGGGATACATAATATGACATGCCTAAGACTAATCCAGTTTCCAAAAAGTACTATAGTAAGAAATACCTCCAGTTATAGAACAATTTAGCTAAAAAAGCAAACTAGTAAATGAAATATTTGAAGGAGAAAATAAATGCACGGCATATTCAATTTCATAACAAACACACACACACACACACACAAAATACTGTGCCAAGTCTCTAGGATAAACTGAAAATAAAAACTGTCACTAAAAATAAGTATCTTGTACCATTTAAACTAGTGAATTACATGAGGTATTTCTTTTATATAAACATAGCAAAAATATGCTTTTTATACTGAGAATAGCATGCTGAACTGCACAGTCACTTCTCCATTAGCAGATGCATGATGGAATGTTAACAGCACTTTAAATGACAGAAAGAAAAGAATAAAAGTGCCTCTAACACAACAGATCTCTAGATGTGAAGTGAGATTATGAAAAGACAAAAATCACTGAGCAGGAAAAGACTAGGAAAGGTCATCCAGCATCTCTGTGAGCCTTTGGGAGCACAATAAGACTACACCATTACTGAGAAATGAAAAAGCTGCCATTTTTGGAGACTACAGAGACAGAAATCCAACTTCCCCCTAAAAAGTCACCCCAGAGATCAACAATATTTAGAATCATAAAATTCTTACTTATACTCAATATAAATCCCTGAAGAGTCCAGCTTAAACCCATCACCTTTTGTACAGTCTTTGTGGAAAGTGCACAGCAGTTGGCTGTTAGAATACATCTTCACGTATAAAGTCTTCGGCTTTCTCTTTTTGGGGGACAAATATGCCATCTTTAGCTTTTTCTCATAGGCTTTATTTTCTAACCTCTTACAAATCCTTTTCTCTGATGCTTTTCTATTCCTCTTAAGAGGCCAAATGAACAAGCAGGTGGTACTCTCATGCTCTGAAACGTCAATCAGCTATTACTACTCCATCATTCTTGCTTCTCTAATTGCTAGTATGTTTGTAAGATCATAAGATAAAAGCTGAGACACTATGGAGAATGTTAAGAGAAGAGATGGGCAAGGAGGGGTGGGAAAACAAGTCTGGAATCAATTTCCAACAACTCTGAAGGCAACTCATTAAAAGGTAAACACTGAGGGCACCTGGGTGGCTCAGTTAAGCGTCTGACTTTGGGTCAGGTCATGACCTCAAGGTTCATGGTTCGAGCCCTGTGTCCAGCTCTCTGCTGTCAGCACACAGCCTGCTTCAGATCCTCTGTCCCCCTCTCTCTGACCTTCCCCCGCTCAACCTCTCTCCCTCTCTCAAAATAAATAAAAAATAAAAATAAATTATTAAAAGGTAAATTGTGAGCACTCAGAAAAGTCACTGGCATGAGGAAGTGGCATAGGTTCACTAAAAAAAACCAGTCCTGTTTTGTTAAGATTACTAGAGAAAAAGGCATGACCAAACCTGAGAGCTAAAATAACTTAATTTCAGCAAAGCTTTAACAATATATCGCATAATATACTTGTGCTCAATACAAGCAAGAATACAGAGTTAGACTCTAGTTCATTTAGGTGGGTTTGAATCTAGAATCTGTTTAAAAAATGTTAATTAATTACTATCAGTGTGTTAATCATGTGCTACAAAACCCATACTTTAATCATGAGGTGGGCAAAAAAACAGAAGGAAAACTTCTATCTCTAAATATCTTAAAATTCAGAAATATTTTCACATGTTAAAATGGATGTAAGATATAGAAGTTAGATGCAAGATGTCTCGTTTCTCAAATGTGTTACTGGTTTGAGAAAAAGTTACATCATGAATTTCAGTGGTATTAAAGTGCCAGTGGTGAAGAGTTTACTAAACACAAAGCAGAATGATGAAGAATCTACTAGAGGACATCTGGAGATCAAGCAAGGTCTAAGTACCTACTATCATTCAAGTATACCTGGGTTTACAAACGGTATGGGCCCACCCACAGAAGGGCTACTAGGACATTAAGGTATCTGGGGGTAATGTATAAAGATAATTACTGAGCTAAAATTTCTTATGTTAAATAAAAAATTGATGGGTTCTAGGGTAGAGACCATTTTGTACTTCATCTAAAACCCTTTCAGATGCCAGAGGGAAGTGAATACAAGGACCACAGAGACAAGGACACTTAGATGTGTAAGCCTCCCCTGGGTAGTCTCAAGTTAGCCCTGAGCCTGCCTTGAAGCTGCAGCCAGTACTTGGCCACATTCTCAAAAAGAAGTACAGCTTGGGGCGCCTGGGTGGCTCAGTCGGTTAAACATCCGACTTTGGCTAAGGTCATGATCTCACAGTTTGTGAGTTCAAGCCCCACGTAGGGCTCTGTGCTGACAGCTCACAGTCTGGAGCCTCCATCGGATTCTGTGTCTCCCTCTCTCACTGCCCCTCTCCTGTTCTCTCTCTCTCTCTCTCAAAAATAAATAGAATATTTTTAAAGAATTAAAAGAAGCCCAGCTTCACAATTTTTTAAGCTTAACAAAGATTTTTGTGGAAAGATAAGGAATAAGATTTGTATCACACCATGCATACCAGAAACCTAACATTACCCACAGATATCCGTTCTTCCTTCCCCTGCTTTTATTCACCGAAAGTCACTCCAGCTCTCTTCCATTTCTTCTCACACAGTGTCTCAAAAACCATCCACAACGCTCAGCCACACCAAATCCTAGTCAGTGGCTGAAGAATGACCACTTACTATTTCTTTTTAAAACCCCTCTCCACCTACCTTAGGGAGCTTTTCAAAGTATTCATTCAATCCAAGAAGTTTCCTCCTAGGTGGACAGACTTCCCATTGCTACTGAAATGGTAGTTCCAAGAGCAAAATCTCTTTGAAAACATGAAACTGAAGAGAATTCTGATTTTGCTTGTGCATCAACAAAGCCAATTCTGGAAGATGTAGCATAGTTCTCTTCCTGCTGTTTAGATTAATCTTAGCATGCAGGTGTGTACCCTCAGTTTGAGAAGAATGTATTTCCTGACCTATCTCACCATGAGAACAGTATCAGTTTCCTGATCTATAAAATGAGTATACTACTACACGCTTCCTCAGCAAGTTGCTGTAGAATTTAATAAAATATCTTAAAGATCCAGGCAAACTATCTGGCACATCAGCAGACATTCAATGACTGTTAATGAAATACACTGATATTTTTACAGATCCCATAGGAGACGGTAAAATGGGAAGCACTGTGTAAGTACCTGTTAATAAATAAAACAACTGAGCACCTTTCCAGTGCTCATGCTATACAATCCCACAATCCACAAGGAATGTTGCAGGGACAATTTCAGTTCTCTGGAAAAGAGGACAGACTAAGAGACAACAAAAATCTCTCTGGACTAAAATTCCTATCAGGCTATGATTCAGTGTATTTGGGATAGTGCAGCTCACATTTTCTAAACAAACACAGCCTGCCTTAACAAACATTACAGACTAACTTACATTTTTAAATCTAATTTACTAAGAACCCAGAGAGGTTATATTGTAAAGTCATTTAATGAATTTCTAAAAACATGTGACATTTAAAGAAATTTCTTTATTTCTTATTTTTGTTTTTTTTACATTTACTTATTTTTCAGAGACAGAGAGAGAGAGAGAGAGAGAAAGAGAGAGTGAGCAGGGGAGGGGCAGAGAGAGAGAGAGAGGGAGACACAGAATCAAAAGCAGGCTCCAGGCTCCTAGTTGTCAGCACAGAGCCTGACATGGGGCTTGAACTAATGAACCGTGAGATCATGACCTGAGTCGAAATCAAGACGCTTAACCGACTGAGCCACCCAGGCGCCCCTAAAAATTCTTTCTTATTGACACAAACATGATTAAGGAGTGGAAAATTTCACTAGCATGCCAATGATAAATACTTGCCATTCTCAAGCTCTCATTCTCTAAATCAACGTCTTCTAACAGATTTCTCTTTAATCACCAAAGCTATACTCAATTAACTTCTCAAATACTTCTTAAATCAGCAATAGCATGTTATTTTGAGATCTAGTTTCCTTCTCAGAATAAAACAATCTCCAAATACATAAATATGTGCTTCCACGATGTAGCCAGTTTCTCCAACGCTCATTTACCTGCACCAGTAAAAACAATACCTAACAGGTTTGAGAGAATCAAATGAGGTAATAATGTAACAGTACTTTACAAACTGCCAAATACTATATATGAATGAGCTTCTCACAAACTGCATCCTTGGAGTACTAATACTAGGAAGAATAGCCAGAGGTGTTCTGTGAATACCAGGCTACATATTACAATAAAGTGTGCACTATACTTTCTTTTTGAGAATTCACAATGCACATTAGCATAGTGAACATTCAAAAATGTCCTACATTTAAAAATCTGTTAACCTTTTAAAAAAATATTCTTATTTTTTAAGTTTATTTTATTTTGAGACACACACACACACACACACACACACACACACACACGCAGGCAGAGAGAGAAGAACAGAGAGAATCCCTAGCAGGTTCTGCACTGTCAGCGTAGAGACCAATGCAGGGCTCGAACTCACAAACTGAGATTATGACCTGAGCTGAAACCAAGAACTGGACACTTAACACACTGAGCCACCCAGGTGCTCCAAAAGTCTGTTAACTTTAACTCAGTACTGTTTAAACATGATAAGCCAGTTTACTTGATTTATGGAAATTCAGTGTTCTGGAGAAAACTGGAAGATACCACACAATACAACATCGACTATTAGCTATCAAAATATTTTTTCTGAAAAAAATATTACTAAATGTAAAGAGTATTAAAAATGTACTCTTTGCCTTTCTTAGGAAACATGAAGTTGTTTTACCAATATCCTCTTTAATAGATTTTCACAATGCTCTCAAGAATATAATGTGTTATAACAATTCAAGGTAATATTCTTCATCTTAAAAGTATTAACTGGTAAAATCACTCCATATAACACATTGACAAATAACTTGAAATGAAACCTTTGATTTGCAAATGAATATCACAAGTATACATTTTAAAATAAAAAACTTTGAAGGCAACAACCAAAAGAGGTTTGAAGCTGTCTGATCAATTTCCAAACTCTGACTTCTACTGAGTTGCTCCTGGACACTTAATTATCCCATGATGAGAATACCGGAATACATCCTCCTTAAATGCAAACCACCTTCCTAAAATACGATGTTGAGCACAGATCTTATAAAACAACATATTTTTTTCAACAAATAAAAGTTCTTAAAAAAATCACCTGGTTCATTCCTCCCATTTTTCGTATAACTAAATTGAGGTCCAGAGAGCTACAGAGAAACTGGGCTCTCTGAATTCGTGTTTTAATCTACACTCCGCTGTCACAAGCTCTCACATCACATGCAAACAGTTCTAATATCATTCCCCACATTTTCAAGGAAAATTGTCTCCAGTGAGCTAACCTAAAAGAGAGGCTACCTATAATATACAAAAGTCACTTGTGGAATAATGGTAGGATCATTTGAGAAACTGCCATCTTCCAGAGAGGCTTGCAGGGAACAGAGATGCAACAGGGATGTCTCTAAGCACAGATCTATGAGGCAAAGTAACAGGAGGGATTTACTTCTTTACTGATGGTTAATGAGTGAGCCAACCAACTCAGGGAGGTCAACATTAACTAGCAGGTAATGAGCATCTAGCGTGTGCCCAGCACTTGACACATATCTAATCGTCATAACAATTCCTATGAGACAGATGTTTTCTGCCAATTTGACAGATGAGGAGATTGAGTTCCTCAGAAATTTAGAAAGGTGCCATGGTCATCACCCCCCCCCCCCAAGTTAAAGTGTTTAAGTCAAGATTCAAACTGAATTCTGCCTATTTGAAGACTGGGATATTTTAGTATAGAAAACTAAAATGGAGAAAACCTACCTGGATACAACCACAACTAAAGATTCTTGGCCATCCAAGAAGGAAACAAACACATTTCAAAATACCAACAGTTTTCCGGAAATGAAAACAACAAATAGAAATGTCTCAGGTGTCTGCAACAAACTACCCACTGAATGTATTAATTGAACTTAAGCTGCTGTCCTCTAAGATTTCGACTTTTCTAGACACTACAAGACACTATTTCAAAACCACAGAGAAGTGAGAAGAAATCAAGTCACACAGTCTGGCTTAAACACAAAGGAGACCAGACTCAGAGCTATGGTGTCACTAACCCAAGCCATCTGGATCTGGGCCAGAAAAGAACACAAGGGCACTGCACTAAATGAGCAAGTAAAACCTAAAAGGGTTTTCATAAATGTGCCTACGGGACTGTGACAGCACAAGGCACCAGCAGCTGTGGCCAGGACAGTACTCTCAACTTGACCCACAAGAGACATGGTGAGGTCACAAGATAGACAGGGCAAACTCAAGCCTGGGCACCAACAGTCCCAGCGTGTCTGAGGTGGGTAGTATAGAGTGGAAGAAGCCAGGCCACCTCCGATCTCAATGGCTTGCTAAGACCTCCCTAAGGGGAGTCACAGCAAGAGGGGAAGAAAATGACAGAGTCAGTGAGGAAGCCAAGAGCAAAGGTAAGGCTAAAAGAGTCTCCAGGATGGACTGGGAAGAATCTGAAAGGGATGGATTTCTGAGGCTGGCAAGATTAGCTTGGTGCATATTGACAAAATAGATTTCACCACTGGCAATGTGACATGTTATTTAAAGGTCATTCTCTGGCAAAGAAAAATTTAGTATTTAGAAACACTGTTAAATATTAGCAGACTGATAAGCATGTAAACCCATCATTAAGAGTTTCAAATTAGACAGAAATTATTTAATATCAGTACTCAATGCTCTCCTTCAGAGTTAAGCAGTTTTTGGGTTTTTTTAGTGATTTTAGTCGGTGCATAAAAGTTACTCAAAAAGTTTAACAGTCTAGGTTTACCCTACAACTTGAGTTTCTCTTCAGGGAACTCTATAGGTTTTCAACTGAAATAAATACCTCTTTCGGTTCTGAGTAAGGAGAAAGTTCCCCAGTGGGTGGTGGTTATTCAAATGTTTGATACCTTAAAAGAAATTTCAACTTGATTCTCAAGAAGTTCTCCAGAGTTATCTTTATTTTCTCTGTCTTTTATCTACTAGCCTTTATAATCTATGATAATTTCATAAAGGAATTTGAGGTGGACATACAGCCCATACATACATACAGGGCTATGGAAATATGAAAACAATGTATATTTGATTTCCTAAAACAAACCACCATGGATTTAATGGACTTCCAGAAAGCCAAATTAATTCAATACTATTTTTAGATTATCCAATCTATTTCCACCTAAAATAAGTAAGAGAGTTGAGTTTCTAAACATCTAATCCCTGAGTATTAATTAGCCAAGAAACTTTTTTAAAAATAAAAATATTTGGGTGGGGGAGAAATCAATAGCACTGAGCGAAGGTTTAGTGATTATGTAATATAAGGAAACTTAGAATTTTAATGCTTTTCAGGGCTTCACAGGTAATTCAGGTGAAGAGTTTTAATCTTTATTTAAAAAGAAACCTTTTTCTTCTAATGTAGGCTTTCACTTACATCCAATGCCCTATTTCCCCCTGGTTGGATCCATTCAAACCATAACGGTCTCCTCACGATTTCTAAACACACCTGGCATATTCCACATTAGGGCCTTGACACTCGTGGTTTCTAATCCTTGGAACTTTTATCCCAGTGACTTGTGTAATTTACTCCATCATCTCTTTTAAGGTATTTGTTCCAATGTTACCTTCTCACTCAACAATATATTTAATACTTCAACCCCTGGCCCCAATAACTTATCTGCCATTCCTGCTTCATTTTTCTCCACATAATCTAACAGCATATAACACAATGTTTAATTTATGTAACTTGATTATTGTCTTTTTACCCTTTCTCAGCTTTTTAAAAAAAATTTACCCATTCTCTTGTGTTTTTAATTCAATGTATTTAAATTAAAAAAAAAACAAAAACGGTTTACCCATCTCTCCCCTCCCCACATTGACAACCACCAATCTGTCATCTGTATCTAAGAGTTTAGTTGGTTGGTAAGTTGATTGGTTGGCTGATTGATTTTTAGATTCTACAAATAAGAGAAATCATATGGCATTTGTCTTTCTCTGATTTACCTCTTAGCATAATACCCTCAAAGTCCATCCATGTTGCCCAAATGGCAAAATTTCATTCTTTTTTTATGCATTAATATTCAGTGTGTGTTTGTGTGTATATCATAGTTTCTTTCTTCATCCACTGATAGACATTTAAATTGTTTCCATATTTTGGCTATTGTAAATAATTTTTCAATGAATATGGGGGTGTGTATATATCTGAGTATTTTCATTTTACTGGGAAAAATACTCAAAAGTAGAATTGCTGGATCATATGGTAGTTCTATTTTTATTTTTTGAGGAACCCCCATACTATTTTCTGTAGAGGCTGCATCAATTTACATTCCTACCAAAAATACACAAAGGGCCCTTTTCCTCCACATACTTGCCAACAGTTGTTATTTCTAATCTTTTTGATACTAGCCATTCTGACTCGTGTGAGGTGACATGTTGTGGTTGTAATTTGTACTCTCCTAATGACTAGGGATGCACAGTGTCTTTTCAACTACCTGTTAAAGATCTGTATGTCTTCTTTGGAAAAACATTCAGATCCTTTGCCCATTTTTTTTTTAATTTTTTTTTTTAACATTTATTTTTGAGAGAGAGAGAGACACAGTATGAACGGGGGAGGGGCAGAGAGAGAGGGAGACACAGAACCGGAAGCAGGCTCCAGGCTCTGAGCCATCAGCCCAGAGCCCGACGCAGGGCTCGAACTCACGGACCGCGAGATCATGACCTGAGCTGAAGTCGGACACTTAACCGACTGAGCCACCCAGGCGCCCCACCTTTGCCCATTTTTTAATCAGCTTGTTTGTTTTCTGCTAGTGAGTTGTAGGAGTTCTTTATGGATTTTGCATATCAGCACCTTATTAGATATTTGGTTTGCATATATTTTCTCCCATTCATTAAGCTGCCTTTTCATTTCGTTGATGGTTTCCTTTGCTGTGCAGAGGCTTTTTAGTTTGATGTAGTCTTATTTGTTTACTTTTGCTTTTGGTGTCAGATTCAAAAAAATTATCACCAAGGCTCATGGGTGGCTCAGTCAGTTGAATGTCCGACTCTTGGTTTTGGCTCGGCTCAGGTTATGATCTCAAAATTTCATGAATTCAAGCCTGATGCGCAGAGCCTGCCTGGGATTCTCTCTCTCCTTCTCTGCCACTCCCCTGCTCATGCTGTCTGTGTCTCTCTCAAAAATAAACTTATAATTATCACCAAGACCTTTCACCTAAATTTTCTTCTGGGGGTTTTATGGTTTTATGTGTTAGGTTCAAGTCGTTAATCCATTTTGAATTAATTTTTATATATAAGACAGTGCTCCAGTTTGTTTTGTATGTGACTGCCCAATATTCCCAGCACCATTTATTGAAGAGACTGGCCTTTTTTCATTGTAGGTTTTCAGTTCCTTTTATCATAAATCATTATGTGTGGGTTTATTTCTGGGCTCTCTATCCTGTTCCAACTGATTTACGTGTCTGTTTGTATGCCGATACCATATTGTTTTGATGACTATGGCTTTGCAAATAGTTGGAAATCAGGCAACATGGTATCTCTAGCTTTGTCCTCCTTTCTCAGCATCACTGGCTATTTGGGGTCTTTTGCACTTCCATACAAATTTTAAGATTTGTTCTAGTTCTATGAAAAATGCCATTGGAAATTTGATAGGAATTGAACTGAATTTGTAGATTGCCTTGGGTCATATGGATACTTTATCAATATCAAGTCTTACAATTCCATGAGGACAGAATACCTATTTATTTGTATCCTTTCAATTTCTTTCATTAACGTCCAATACTTTTCAATATATAGGTCTTTCATTTCCTTGGTTAAAGTTATTCCTAGGTATTTTATCCTTTTTGATGCAATTGTAAAAGGGATTGTTCTATTAAATTATCTCTCTTGATAGTTCATCATTAGTATAGAGAAATGTAAAAGATTATTTTTTAAGTTGATTTTTTACCCTGCAACTTTACTGAATTTTCTTATTAGTTGTAATACTTATTTAATGGAGTTTTCTATATACAATATCAGGTCATCTACAATAGTGAGATTTATTTCTTCCTTTCTAATCTGATGCCTTTTATTTCTTTTTCCTGCCTCATTGCTCTAGCTAGGACTTCAATACAATGTTGAATAAAAGTGGGAAGAGTGGGCACCCTTGTCTTATTTATGATCTTAGGAAAAAAAGCTTTCATTTAAGCTTTTCACCACTAAGTACGGTGTTAGCTGTGTAAACGGCCTTTATTATGTTGATATGGAATAAGTGTACTTGTAATATATGCTTGGGTATTTATTTCACCTTACAGAGGATATCTTAAATCCCTCACTCACCACTAGATCCAGGGTACAAGAACTTTCTCTTTCCTTGCTTTCACTTCTTCCAACAGGATACATGGCATGTGATAAGCATGCAATATGTGCTTACAGAATATAACATATGTATTTAAGACAGGGGAAAAGTGTTTGGGAGAATTATGCAAATCAACATGGCATTCTCAACAACTAAGGCCTGCTCCAACAGTATTTGTGAAAAGATGGCTAAGGATAAGCTCCAACAGAATTGCCTGCTCATACATACATTAGCTTTCTAATAGTCTACTCAGTGACACGGTGAAATTTTTTTTCTTAAACATCTAACTACATAGCTCTGTTATCATTCCTTCTGGAATGCCATTGCTACTTAAAATTTCAAAACCTCAATTATAATCACTGATCTTTAGTAATAAAGACACCAGCCTACTCACTGACTTTGACACCTTAATGACTAAGAGTGCAAAGTCTTGAAAACTAGACTACATAAAATACATTCAAAGAAGATAAGCATGTAGTTTTTGTCTAACCTTGATGAAATCATGTGATTTCAAAACAAAAACAGTACTTCCAAGAACCAAATTCTGAAGTCAATGAAAACCTTTATCATAGACTTGGCACACACACACCCCGCCCAAAATTCATTTTTACACTTTATACATGTATTGTCTGGTAGAAATACAGAATTCAAAACTTAAATTGGCAATACTATCAAAGGAAATTTTGTTTCCATTTCTATGTAAGAAAAAACAATTCAGTTATGACTTAAATATCCAAAAAATCAAAACAATTTATTTGTTTGATTAATAGCAACCCTGAATGGTTTGTTCTTATTCATGCAAGGAGACTCAAAGCATTAAATTTTCTTTTTACCAAAGAAATCTTAATAACTGAAAAGTTTCATAATCCTACTTATTGAGTCAATAATTTTGAAAAATCTCTGCACTTTGGGTAGAAATACATTTATAGATAATCCATATACAAATAAATTTTCAAAAGCATGTTACAATCTTATAAAGAATAACTGGAAAAAAAATTAAAAAAAAAAGAATAACTGATCTATGACTTCATTTTTTATATGTGACACATATTTTTGCTGCAGTAATATTTCTCACTAAAGATAAAGCTATATTTTATAAAGATAACTTATTTTTAAAAATACTGTATCTGTGGCCTAATAAACTATAAATCCAAGTCTTTCATAATTAGACCCTACATATAATTCTGGAGCACAGCCCGGAAAGCTAATGCTGAGGTCAAAGCTCTAGTTTCAATAACTGAAATCTTTCTAAGTTCTTCCAACTCAGAGAAAATACCATTTTCAAGAGGTTTTAATAGTCTTCTCTCAACTGTAAAACATACCCATCATTTGCTTTACCGTAAAGAAAACAATCCTAAACAATTATGTAGCAATTGAACTATAAACCTAAATAAAGCTACTCTAGTAAAGAATATAAACTATGGTAGAAGCGTATTTATCCAAATAAAAAATTAATGCCTTAGGGGCACCTGGGTGGCTCATTTGGTTAAGCATCAGACTTCAGCTCAGGTCATGATCTCATGGCTCATGAGTTCGAGCTCTGTATGCTAACAGCTCAGAGCCTAGAGCCTGCTTCGATTCTGTGTCTCCCACTCTGCCTCTCCCCTGCTCGCTCTCTCGCGCGCGCGCTCTCTCTCTCTCTTTCTCTCTCTCTCACACACACACACACATAAACGTTAAAAAAAAAAAAAAAAAAAAAACCTAAATAAATGAAAATGAATGCCCCAGATAATATCAGTCTGGAAAATAACATACATTAGAGTTAACAGAATCAAGCTCTATTACCCCAAGGTATAATTCTTTCCAGGACAAACTCCTGAGAGTTTGGGAAAGATTAAAGCTTTATTTCTGAAGTCCCTATGCACTGAGTTCAATCCTAGTTTACCATAACTGTACCAAATATAAAATTTGCCATATTTTTACAGGTGCTTAAAACCACACCCTTAACAAAACATTTACAATCCTGAACTCAGACACAAGACATTATAATAATAAAAATATCAAATAAAGGTATACGTCTTTATTGCCTTCCTAAAAAAAAATCAGTTTAATGAGTATATAAACCAGATTTCCATAAAAAATTATGTAGTTTGGCTGCATGAAATCTTCCTAGGAATTATAGTACAGGAAACAGAACAGATATCACAAAAGATTAATAAAACTAAATAATTTTCTAAATGCAAGGAAAGTAAGTATTATTTTCATTTCACTAATTTTTCTTTCTTCTCCTTTTTGCCCATGGCACAAAAACTCTTTTTCTTTTGTTTTTTGTTTTTGTTTTTGTTTTTGTAGTTTCTAAGTAAAGTACCCAGGGTTCTGTTTCAGGATAAGACCATTAACTAATATGAACCCTCAAAATAAGCTGACCGGAAGCACTCCTTTGTACGTTTATTATATTTTAGCAGTTTGGGTGGAACAATCTATCCCGGGCATCTCTGAGTTATTAACCATCTCACTCTTTTTCTTCAATTATATCAGAGCAAAACTACTCCCAACATATTCCTGGTTAACCTGTAGAAAGGGAAATCGTCTTAACTTCAATTTGATAATTAGACATATCAGTATTCAAATATACTTCCAAAGTTATTAGAAAAATACTATACAAGCATTAACTACAGCTTCCCAATTTTTAAGATACAGATATTATAATCAAAACCTTAAACCAGCGGGAAACCTGGGTGGCTCAGTTGGTTAGACGGCCAACTCTTGATTTCGGCTCAGGCCATCATCTCAAGGTTTGTGGGTTTAAGCCCCTCATCAGGCTCCACATTGACAGTGTGGAGCCCGCCTGGGATTTTCTTTCTGCTCCTCCCCTGCTCGTGTGTGCACATGCGCTCTCTATCAAAATAAATAAACTGTAAAAATAAAATTAAAAAATAAAAAACTTAAATCAGGGATGTAAAACTGTATATTATGCCTATATCAAAGAAAAAAGGATGCAAAATTAAAATGAACAGATAAATTAATCAAGCTTGTCATGTCTAATGTAATCTTCCCACGTAGAGTCTCTGTCATCATCATGCTGGGTGGGGCCAGCTTGTCAATGACAGGGTTATTTTCACATTGTAGCATATAATATTTTAGCTACTTTGGTTAATGGGCAAGTAATTGACACAAAAAAGGTCTTTCTAAAATATAATGATCCACATTTATTCTTTGGTGAATATAGTTGGTAAGTACAATTAACTCTTTCTTCAAAGATTCAGGATATTTCATTGTACATGTATTTTTAAAATATACATATTTCATTTTTCACTTGAAATACTTCCACCCTACATAAAGAAGATGTAAGAGAGAAGATCGAATCTATACTAACCCCAGATTGTACCCTGAAATTGGTTTCTCTCATTTTTAAAAAATGAAACACTGACACTATTTTAATGTATAGGTAGGAGTTATTCTTCCCTTAAAAAAATCCATTTACTTTCACAGATGCAAAAGCCCACTTAATAACATAAGGATGGGAGCTTACTTTAGATGTAAGCCTAAGAAAGTACTTGACAAATACCAAGAGAGTTAAGAACCTGGAATTTGATGAGGAGATAAGACAGACAAGACCTAGCCTGGCCACTTACCAGTCACATAACCTTGGGCAAATTACTATCTATCTAAGCCACAATTTCCTACCTTGCAATATGACATTAATATTCCCTACCTCCTTCTAAAAAACCGAAGAAACAGGGTCCATGAAAAAAGAAATGAGGAGAGCAATGAAAGGAGAATGAAGAACATAAATATAAAAGTAATCAACTCAATACAAACATTTCAACTTAATATTCTTATTTGTGCCCTTGAATAGCTGAAGGGCTGAATAGTTAACAGCTCTGACCTTGAAACTGTGCCTCCCCTTATAAGTTCAAAGCCCACCCCCAGAATTTATTCCTCCCACGAATAATGCTTCCTTTTGTTTTATTTTGCCACTAAACTCCTTGAGGACAGGACCCACGTTTGAGGCATGTTTGGATCCACACACCTGACATAGCCCATAGTAATATTTACTGAATGATATCTGCATTAAGGTCCAGAGATATTTTCCTCATGTATAAAATCAGGCTACATGGTAGGAACACTACTGAGCCTTATGATTCATGATACTCACAGATGATTTTTCAATGAGGCATTTATTCCAAGGAAGGTGGGAGCACCACAGGAATGAGGGTTTTGCAACAGCTCAATTACAGAAAGTGGAGGAGAGAATTGAGACATCGTGTGGGATTTGGTAGTATAGGCATGCCAAATGCAAAAGCAGTCAATACTTCATTCATATCACAATCAGCACAGAAAAAGTAAAGTTCATAAGAACTGTATAGTTTGTACTTTTGTTTGTAATATTTTTGGCTTTGTGAGTGCTTAGAAGTTAGATATGTATGATTTTTATACATATTGCATAATTGCATTGCATAATTGTATCTATTTAAGTGATACTGCAATAAACGTAAATCAATATTAGGAATCTGTAAGAAGTGCTTCCTCTTTATTAAAGACCCAGATATTATTCAACTTTGATAAACGCTGTCCCAAACTCTGCTCATAAGTGGGCAGGACTGGAAACTGGTAAGAATGGAAAGGTATTCCTAGAAAGAACAGCAGGAGCAAGGGTATCAAGATGGGAAAGCATGAGACATACTCAGAAATTGCCAAGGGACAGTCACAGGAAATATGGAAAGGCAGGGTGGAAGCTGAAACAAAGAAGCTCTTGAATACCATACTAATAAACAAGGTGATACTCTGTAAATAATCACAACTACTAAAGACTTCTGAGAAATTACTGATAAGATCAAAGCCTTCATTCAGGAGGACTAATTTAGAATGAAGGGCAGAAAGTGTGGAGGTAGGATGACCAGGTAGGAGGGTATTATAGCAGATTAATTTATGTGAAAATGGAAGGCAGGGGATGGTGAACAAGGCAATGGAAATGAGAGTAAACAGGGTTGGGAAATAACCAGATGTGGGAGCACAGAAAAAGAAGATGCCAAAATTGACATGATTTAGCCTACAATAACAAAACTTCTGTTTACTTATGAAATACTTCAGTCATACAAAAGTATCCAGAAAATAAGAGAACAAACGTGTGCATTCAGCACCCTGCTTAAGAATTAAAACATTACAGGGGGCTCCTGGGTGGCTTAGTTGGTTAAGTGTCCAACTTCGGCTCAGGCCATGATATCACAGTTCGTGGGTTCAAGCCCCACATGGGCTCTGTGCTATCAGTCCAGAGCCTGGAGCCTACTCTTAATTCTGTCTCTCCCTCTCTTTCTGCCCCTCCCCACTGGCACTCTTTTTCTGTCGGTCTCAAAAATAAACAAACATTAGAAAAAATTAAGAATTAAAACATTACAACACCCTGGATACCTCTCCCTCTTCTACCTCCCTTTTTCCCTTCTTCAAAATAACCAACACTCTCACTCAATTTGATGTGTAGCCTCTCCAGGCATTTCCTTATACTTTTGCTATATTTGCTCTACCTACAAACATAACCATGAAACAGTTTTGAAGATTTTTTTAACTTTATGTGAATGTGTCACAGAACATACTATTCTTGCAAACTGCGTATTTAACAATGTCAATGAGATTTATCACACATTCATTTTCTCTAATATTTAATTTGCGTAATTGTATATAGTATTTAATGTTCAACATGTATTTATTCATTCTCATTTAATCACACCTGATGGTAAATAATTTAGGTATTTTAGGGGCGCCTGGGTGGCGCAGTCGGTTAAGCGTCCGACTTCAGCCAGGTCACGATCTCGCGCTCCGTGAGTTCGAGCCCCGCGTCAGGCTCGCATCAGGCTCTGGGCTGATGGCTCAGAGCCTGGAGCCTGTTTCTGATTCTGTGTCCCCCTCTCTCTCTGCCCCTCCCCCGTTCATGCTCTGTCTCTCTCTGTCCCAAAAATAAATAAACGTTGGAAAAAAAAAATAATTTAGGTATTTCAAAATTTTGCTACTACTAGCAATATTGCGGGAAACATTTTTCTTGGTAAAATACAACACAGTCTCTGGAGTCTATACCTGTGAGTGGGATTATTACATCCAAGGGATATGTATCTTTACCCAAAATGGTTCTAGCAACCGCTGTTCCCACCCGATAGTATATTAAAGTTATCCCGGTCGGCATTTGGTGTTGTCTGATTCTGACAGGTGTAAAATGCATGTCATTTTAATTTGCATTTCCATCGTAATAGGTGGTACATAGTATGCTTTTGCTCCATTTTGTTTATGGTACCTATTTCATCAAAGTTACCATGGATGAATCAATTTTGTCTACTACAGTTTGCATTTTTCCCTTCTTGTTTAAGAACGTCTTCTCTACTACTGATGAGAAAAGTTCGCAGGTTTTATATTCAAAAGGCATATATAACGAACACAAAAATGTCGTTTGTCAAAATCACTCAAGGCACAGATACAGAGCCAACAATTCAAGCAATTCTAAATCTTCTTACTGAACTTGAAGTAAAACAAGGAATGTATGTCCAAAAGTTATAAAATCAAGAAGCACACAACTGGGGAAAGAATATGCAACAAATATGCAAAGTATCACAGGACAGGTTCTGATGAATCTTAAAATGGACCAGACTCACTTCTTTAGAACAGACAGTCCTTCCACCACCCCTCAGCAAATTCCAGATTGCAGATTAAAGTAACAATGTGAAGCATTTTTACTCACCAGTTTAGTACAGATAATTACAAGAACCCTCAATGCTAATGAGGGTAAGACGAAACAGCAGCCTCACATGCCACCTGCAGGGGTGGAAAATGGAACATGTGGGGAAAGCAATCTAGCTGTACATATCGTAAGTCTAAAAACAGTTCAAACATTCTAAGCCACTAATCTTAGGAAATAATCAGGAATATAGGCAAAGATACATGCACAAAATATGGTCATCACGGCATATCTGATTATAAAGCTGGAAGACCTCAATTTTCAACATTAGTGTGACTCAATAAATTATGGCACATCTATAAGACGGATTACTATGTAGACACTAAACATGAGAATACACAGGCGCTATTTAATGATAGGTAACTATACGAGCCAAAAAAATATACAGTTATATACATATACACTATCATGTCAAAATGCATACAGAAAAGAAGCTTACTCAAATGTTTATTTTCCCAAATGTTCAAAAAACACATGCAATACTTAGTCAGCCTTCAAAAATAATTAGAAACGAGAACACAAGAGAACAATGCCTGTATTTTCTTCCTATAATAAAATAATGCTGTATATAACTGCAGATTTTCAACTTAGAGATATTAGTAACATCTCATGTAAGTCTCAAGACTAAACAACACAAAACATGTGAGACAGTGAACGTATGTGCCATTGGTGATTAACAGTCTGGTGAAAAAGCCACTTCTTTGTTGTTTAGAAGGTAATAAATTATTTTTTGATACTAGATGTACAAAGGAAGGAACACCAAACTTGTTTGTTTGTTTGTTTGTTTGTTTGTTTAAACAGAACCTAACAGTCCTTTCCTTGGCTTTCTGAGGAGCAGGCTCCATGATTCTGAACTATTCCCCTACCACAGGTCCCTGGACCAGAGAGGATTGAGTATTTGACCAAAAGGTAGTCCAAGGGCTCCACAGCTGGGGATAAAAGGTGAGATGGGCAGATCAAAGCTGTCTGATTTTGGAAAACTAAATGAGAGTTTGAGGCAGTAAGTGGTATAAACTGAGCATAAAGCTTACAGAGTGTGGAAACCAGAAGGCTGGAAGGACACCACTGCAGTGCCACGCAGCTCCAAAGCCAAAGGCACAGTCTTGGTTCCCAACCCACCAGCTTTAAAGTTTCACCCTTGGGTATCCTCTGAGCTGTCTGTGTCATAATATGTTCTTTGCTGGAGCTAGCCTGAGGAGTACCTCTTCCTAGCACATAAAAACCCTTGCCTATAAACAGAAGTACTCTTCACACACTCACTATGCCAATGTTTACTTTATCTACCAGCACAGATGCCACTTTTATAAGAGAATAATATATGAATATTAAATATAAAATAAGAGAAACAAAGATAATTAGGAAGAAAAACACTTTATGAATATTTTATGCCCAAGAAAGTTGCAGAACGCATCTTTCATGAAGGCTCTATACTGAGGTTATCACACTACTATTGCATTAAAATATGAAACAATCTTGGATCTATACCACATAATCCATTATTAGTAGAAGAAACACATTCAGAATATTACTATAACAACAGAAATGCTCTGGTTGAATGCTTCAATTTAAGGTACTCACATATCAAGCTTTAGAATCTTAATAACAGTAAATTAAACTTGGAAAATGCCCCAAATGGAAATGATACATTATTAAAAACCAACCTTTCTTAAATCACAGACTACATACATAGGAAATACATGACAAGTAAGTGACATCTCTATATTCTTACTCAAAATGTTCTATCAAATGCACTGAATACCCTGTTGCAAACTTATCCACATAATATTTAATGGTTAAAACTATCATAAATCTAAATAACTAATCTTAACTTTCAAAAATCAACACAAACCATTATGCCAAATGATTTCTAGAATATCATGCAATTCTGAAAATATTAAAGTTGAGATCTCAACTGAGTCCCCCATGTATATGGATTCATTCTACAAAAACTATAAAGCATTTTCTACTTTTATTCAGAAAAATATAAAAATGAGTCTTTTATCTGAAAGACTCAGTCTGATGCTTATAGTTTCTACCTTTTTTTAAAAAATAACATTTTCTTACTGATGAACAAAAACATCCACATGCACCCAAATATAATTCAAAAATCTACACAGTCTATGAATTATAAAGCAAAGGTTCTGTTGACTGGTTCTCCAAAGATAGCCACTGTTAAGAGTCTGTTAAGAGTGTTCTATTTTTCAGAACTTTTTATACTGCTTACATTTGATACTAGAGTTTAAGTTATCTCAGATGTGTACCATGGGCCACACTGTTGGTTGATAACTTTTTAAGAAGTTAGTTCTAAAATTCTAAGCATCATCACCAGGTTTACAATGTAAATTACTTTGGAGTTTCTTACTTATTCTTTGCTCTGTAAGTTTTTGAATAGCTTTTGGCAAAAAGCAGTAAAATTCAACCTGTGTATAAATGCAATCATCCAAAACAAAGTTAAAACGATCTACTACAAAGGCACAGTATGACAAATGAGAGAGAAAAGAAACCCAGAACCCATGTTTTAAATACTTAAAATTGTAAGTAAACAAGTCAAAGTAAGCGTATTGCTTTCATCTTATGGTTAAAACACTTAAAGAATGTTTTCTCTACTTGAGTTAATATCGGCTTCCCAAACATTGTTCCATTTCCAGATACTTAGACAATGCAGGCCACAGAGTTGGCATTCTATAAACATCTGTTGAATGAATTTACATGTTTCATAAGAACCAGGTGTCATAACTTACCTAACAGCGGAGCCTAACCAGCAAATGAAAAAAGTGTAAATCATTTATGCTATATTTAATCACAAAATGTTACATACTTTGTAATACTTGCCAGCAAATATTAATGTAAAGAATAGTGTCTAAGATCAGAATTGCCTTTTAAAGGGAATGGACATCATGTTGTATATGCAGCTAGATTAGGTTTAGATTAGATTAGTTGAGGTTATGTAAAAATAGTATGATTATTTCAAGACCAATGACTATAAACTTTCCCAGAGTTTGCAATCACCCTTTATTTACTTCTGAGAAAGGAATTTCATCATGGACATTACCAGATGAGAGTGTTCATAAAAACATATTTGTAAGGTCACATTCAACCTGACCTGAAAAATCCTATCATTAAAAGAAGAAATTCACTTTAAAAAATATGGCTAAATACACAGAAGATTCATTATGACTAATTATACTTTATGATCACTCTCCAGGAAGTACATGTTTCCATGCAAGATAATATCAAATAGTTTTTCTCAAAATGCTCTATTAAAAAACCATTCCAGAGTAACATAAAAGCTTAACTACTAAGTGTGATAGGCTTCACATATGCACACGTACAGACATGCAAGTGTATAAATTACAGTGAGCACTTACTTTGTGCAAAACACTGTTTTAGAAACTTTACAGATGAGGTTAAGGGAGATTTCATGAAGGTGGCAAAGATGGGATAAATCGTGAAAAATGCTTATGCAATGGATAAACGGAATCATCCAGGAGAATCACCCACTCTAGGACTCTGCTTCCCGAGGCATGGACTTGACTGGGGATTGGCCCCAAGGGCCTGTGAGAAATGTAGAATCTCAGGCCCCATCCCACACCTAGAATGAAAATCCACATTTTAAAAGATTCCAACTTATTTTTTTATGCATATTAAAGTTTAAATCTAAGAAGAGTTGCTTTATGAAAATAAGGTGAACATATGTGGTCCAGCAAGAGCATACAATAAAGACAAGTGTGATAAAAACCTAACTTCAGAGCATGAATGTAAAGAACAATGGATAAAGTAATGAGAGAAATATTTTGAAAATTACTGATGTGTTTCCTTTTTTCTCCTCTGCATTTACGTGAATAATGGGAGAGGAGGCAGACAGGTTGTATTAAAGCCATCAGATGAAAACGGAGGAGTACAAGTGGCTTACTTTGCAGGCATCACATGGCAGAGACTGTAAGCCTGGCAGCCACAGGGCAATCAGTGGCACAGTGGCAATTGCTGAAGGCAACTACAGATAAGAAAGGCAGAGAGTCACTTGTATCTTGATATCCCTCTTTGAGCCATAGTTTCAGAGGTGAACAGTGTGTCAGAGAAGATGAAGAGACTGCTAATGGCAGAGGGGCCTATTTGGGATCCTAAGAGAAGAAAGTCACCTAGGCAGGAACACTTCCAAACAGCCTAGTGGAGAAAGAAGGGGGGCTGAGTAGAGGGAACACCTGAGCTCATCTCTCTGCAGCATATCGGCAACACTGATAGGACATGATTTTCCATGTGCTGGGTGTGACCCGAGAAGGCAGAGCACTCAAGGTAGCCAAGAGTCTGGCTACCAGTATTGGCTCTTCAGCAAAGTGTTGCTCAGGAAAAACCATACCCATGAGACACAAAGGAGGGCCAAGACAGAAGGGGAGATGACCCTGGCTGTGAACAAAATGAGACATAATAAACCAATAAGCAGTGGATGCTAGCAGGCAAGAAAAAAATCTGACTGCCAGGGACAGGGACACAATGGGAGTTAATGAGGATCTCCACAACAGTACTGGGAGACGCAACCCACCATACCATACATGCACACGCACACACAATCACATAATCACATACCTCTCATCCTAAGCAGAGACCACACGAGTAAAGGGTAGAGGGAGGCAAAAACAAACACACAAACAAAACTGCACAGGAATGAAGCGAAACCATAACTTCACTGTTGCTGGATGATAAAAACCAAGACAGGAAAATAAGTGGAATATTTAGAAAACAAACTCAATGGAGCTTTGGACTACCTGGGTGTGAAAGCAAATAAGGAATCAAGGATCTCTTGATTTCTTGCCACCAACTAAAATAAAGGAAACAGGGAGAAGAAGAAAGTGATTAAGTGGGTGAGAGATGACACCTTCAGCTTTGGAATATTGTGTTAATAAGGTATATTTGAAGTAAACCTGCCCTCTACTCTCAACCCACGATACCAGGGTGCACAGGATTCATGCAGACAATGTGCTCATTAATATACGCTCACAATAAAAAATTACTAGAGGATACAATCTACCTACTGTAAAATAGTCAAGACACTACAAGTATCTGAACCTTAAGAATTTTAAATAATAAATGTTTCACAAAGAGACTATAAAAGTACAGAATGATGAAAGTGGCTTCTTAAAAAAGGTGGAAAATATAAGAATAGAATAAACTATTTCCAAAAGATTAAAAATGGTTTCTAGAAATACAAATATTACTAATAAAATTAAAAATTCAATATGTTAGGGGCGCCTGGGTGGTGCAGTCGGTTAAGCGTCCGACTTCAGCCAGGTCACGATCTCGCGGTCCGTGAGTTCGAGCCCCGCGTCAGGCTCTGGGCTGATGGCTCAGAGCCTGGAGCCTGCTTCCGATTCTGTGTCTCCCTCTCTCTCTGCCCCTCCCCCGTTCATGCTCTGTCTCTCTCTGTCCCAAAAATAAAATAAACGTTGAAAAAAAAAATTCAATATGTTAAAAGTCAGATGAGGTTATGGCTAAATGGACAAAAGTGAAGTAAAATGATATATAAGTAACATAAAAAGATAAGGAGATAAAGAAAAGAAAAAAAATGGAGACAAAGTAAGAGATAGGAAGTTACAATGAGAAGCCTGACCTAATTATAGAAGAAAATCCAGAAGACAGAGATCAACCATAAGCTCTCTGTAAAAAATATATATTTGTGTGAGTTATGTGAGTGCCCATTTTATTTCTCAATACTTCTATATAATTGAAAGAGTCCACAATTTTAAAATAAAAAGCAATTTAAATAGCAAAAGGAAAGTGAAAAAGTAAAAATAGGAATGCAGCCTAACATTTTAAAATGTTTAGGTGAAAAATGAGGAATTAAAAATGATTTAAGGAGAGAGTAGATACTTCTGCTTAGATTTCATTACTTTTAATGCTGGGCATGATCTGACAGTGTTTATGGATGAGGACACAGGAGTCTTTGGAGAAATGTGAAGATAGCAGAGAGAACCAGGGTGGACGGAAGAAGGTTCTGGGAAGCAAGAGAGGACGAACGAGTGGAAGCAGGTGCACAGCACTGGTTCCAAGGAGAATCATCTCATCGGTTCCAGCAACTTAACTGACCAGACTGATGACTTATTACAATCACAGAACACCTCTTGCATATAATTCTTCATCTTGTTGCTGATAACACTGCTCAGTTTGTGAAAATTCAGTAGATAAATTTTTAATTGCACTAGAAATAAATGTAACTCATGAAATTAGGTTAACTTCAGAACTACCAATAAGAAGACAGTTATCTTCTAATTCCTATTACACTGATCTTAAATGCAGTTTACTCACAGGTCCCATGCTTCTTAAGTATCATGAAAGGCTGTCAAATAAAAGACATGTGCCCAAGCAAACAAAAATACAATAAAGATTAGGTAAATAAATTACTAGAAAAGATTTTAGACTGTGCCTTCGAAAGGCAAAGTAAACAGAAAGGCAAATGTCACCAAGTTAATTCAATGCTAAGTCTTAAGAAGACTCCTTTGAAATATTATTAAAAGAGATAAATACTACCACAGATTCAATGCTTCATTGTTTATCAGGGTTACTACCACTTTTCAAGAGATGCTTTTCTTAAAAGTAAATTCATGATAATTTTGGAGTTTTATTAGGAATTTGAGTCATCAGTGCAGAAAGTTTCAAAAGGTTTTTAAATTTGTGGGAAGTAATCGTAAATTCCCCTGAGAAATGGCACATTCATTTGAGTCAACTCAAATAATGTTTCATAACTTATACTAACAGCCTTGTTTTATTTTCAAGAAAGATAAAAGGAAAGTTTGCAGGAAATTACTCCATTTGTTCTAAAAATGGGTAATAAAAAGGAGAACAAAATTACTTTTAAATCATTTATAAAGTTTTCCCATTACTTAAAATCCACTCTCTAGAATTCCTAACATAACACATGTATTTACCTGGTCTATTCCCAATGGGGAACTATTAACATAAAGTCAAGCCCCACAAGGGAGCCATAGTAGGATCAAAAACTAGATACCAAAATTGATTTTAGGGGCAGCTGGGTGGCTTAGCGGATTGGGTGTCCAACTCTTCATTCTGGCTCAGGTCATGATCATGTTTGTGGGGTGGAGCCCCTGAGCTCTGGGCTGACAGCGTGAAGCCTGCTTGGGATTCTCTCTCTCTGCTCCCCCTGTGTGTGCTCTCTCAAAATAAATAAACTTTTTAAAAAAGATTCATTTTATACTTCCTTATGTCTTCCCTATATACATACCCCTTGCTAAGAGGAGCCAACAAAAGGATTTAATGTCTATGACCATAAGTGGATCAAACTGCAAGGAGGCAGAGAGGGAGGGCTGACCCCAAAGAGGCTCTAAAGTATTTATCATAACAGCTTATATTTATTGAGAACTTCTGCACCATGTACAAGTCTGAGAACTCTGGATGCTTTAGTTTATTGTGCCCTCAACCCCTATGAGGTAGATACATTTATCATCTGGAATTTATGGAAAAGAAAACTAAACCTTAAAGAATTGGGATAACATGTCCAAGATCTCAAGGAGAACATTTTACTGCCAGAGTCCTAGGTCAACTGCCTTCCCCCGTGTAGAAAGTCTCTGCACAGAGCTAAATAAACCTCAGAAGACCAGAAGTCCTTCTATGTGGGGGAATGTAAGAAAACTTATAGATAGCAAAGGCTCTTCCAGAATGCAGGTTTCTATACAATAAACCGCTTACAGCCAATCATGATTTAAAAAAATAACCTCAGAAATGCATAGAAATGAACAGATTTATAACCACAGTAATTTCTGACAGATATGTGACCTCCACTCCGCATCCCACAACATCAACAATGAAGACCCCATTAAAGCTCACCTCCCCCAGTATCTATTATTATACCATTTCTTTCTTCCCTATTTGCCATTCTGAAGAATTAGACTGTAAATTTTCTTAAGGATTTGGTAAACCCAAGGCATAACTCAACACCAAAAATATAGAATGCACTTTGCAAAATGTCACCAATGATGATTCTTGCCACATGAGGACAGGCAAGACATGAAGAACAGACTGTGGTCCATTTCTGAGCACCCTGCTGGCTCCAGAAAGCCAAAGTTACAATCACATTGTCCTGCAGTGGTAGATAGGACTCAGAGAACACATTTAATGCCTTGTTGAATGACTGCATGCATTTTAAGAAAGTATTCGAATAACATGTGAAACAGCAATGCAACAATCCTGCTGAAAATACTGTCCAGAATACACAAATATAAAAATCACATTTCACTCTACACCTAATTTACCAAGAGTTATAATATTTTCATGATCCTGCAACAAGAATTAGGTACCTCAAATTAATTCCAGGTTTTAGAAGTGAGTAATAATGCAGTAAGTTTTAGTTACTCTAACCAGCAAGATATTAAAAAAATAAAAGAGCATACATTGGGCCCAAACTCACGAAAATTGCCCAATGCAGGGGCACCTGGGTGGTTCAGTTGGTTAAGTGTCTGACTTCAGCTCAGGTCATAATCTCGCAGTCTGTGAGTTCCAGCCCCGCATCAAGCTCTGTGCTGACAGCTAGGAGCCTAGAGCCTGCTTCAGATTCTTTCTCTCCCTCACTCTATGCCCTTCCCCCACTTGCACTCTCGCTCTCAAAAATAAAATATAAAAAAAAATTTTTTTAAATTGCTCAATGCACAAGAAAATATATCAACTTTTTCACTTTAAAAGATTACTAGTCAAAATTAATGTTCAATAATGTAACCAGTCATTCATTTAATCAACATTTATGGAAGGACTACTCTGCACTATTAGGTGATAAACAAGTCAGACGGGATTCATGCTCAGAGGAAACCAATCCCACAGAGAGGCACAACAGACAATAAAAAAAAGTAAATGCACAAGATGATTTCAAAATGGTGTAATTAGGCAGGGAGGAGAAGGAAGATAAATTTAGACTAGATGGTCAAGAAAAACTTCACTGATGAGGAGGCATACCAAAAAAAAAAAAAAAGTCTTATTCTTTAACTTACTGCAGTGAAATACTAACCATGGGTTCATATGGAGCACTAGAAACTGGTGATTTTGCTGTTATGATAATAGTCACATAAATTGCAAAGGACTGAGAAAATAAAATTACAATCATTCTGTATGCCCCAAAGTTATACATGAGATGTTAAGGATATCTAGAAGTGGGGTGCTGCTGCAAAAAAATACTAAAACTGTAGAAATGGCTTTGGAATCAGGCAATGGGCAGAGGCTAAAATTCTGAGGAATAAGATAGAAAAAGCCTAAATTGCCTGACACAGTAGAAATACAAATTTTAACACCTACATAAGTATATGTTGGAGGAAACATACGTGATCTCAGAAAATATTTTCACTGTCATGAACAGTCTGCTAATAGACATATGGACATTAAATGTGCTGCTGGCGAGGACTTGGAATGGAAAGGAGGAACATGTTATTATAAACGAGCAGAAAGGGGATCCCTGTCACCTCACAGCAGAAAGCTTAAGCAAATTACGTCCTGTGGTTATGTGGAAAACAGAACTTACAAGCTATAAACTTGAATATTTAGATAAGGAGATTTCTAAGTAAACTGGTTTTGTTCAAGGTGCAAGCTGTTTTCTTTCTTGTGGTTACAGTAAAATGGGAAAGAAGAAAGATAAATTAAGGGAGTCCGAAATGGAAGAATGCTGTCAGGTCACAATAATTCCACAGGCAAGAAACGGGCTGATAAAATGACTCAGCGGCAGACCTGTGTTACCTTTCATTAAAAAGGAAGGGCGGAGTCCAGCTCCCAGAAGGTGGAACAGGATCACAGAGGATTATTCCCAGGCTCTGAAACCTAATGTAGTTTGAGAAGCTCAAGGGACCGATGACTCCTTTTTTCATTCCACTTTCTTTTCGAACAGGTTTGTCTATAACTGATACCCTGTGCTTGCTCCACTGCTGTATTATAGGAGCACATGACACGTTTCCAAGCTGTACAGGATCACAGGTAGAGAGGAATTTTGTCCCAGGATGAATTACACCGAGAATCTCACCCATACCTGAGTTAGATTATGAGATTTGGATGAGATTTTGGACATTGTGTTGATAGGGCAATGGGTTGAGACTTTGGCAGATGGTGGAATTTGGTAAATGCATTTTGCAGGCAAGATGCACGTGCATCTTCAGCAGCCAAAGGGAAGACTATGGGAGGCGGAGTAATAACTCCCAAAGATGCCCACATCCCAATCCCTGGCACCTGTGAACACGCCATCCTACATGGCAAAAGAAACTGTGTAGATGTGGTTAAGACAAGGATCTTGAGATGAGGCTGTTCCCTGAATTATCCAGGTGGGGCCAATGTAATCACAGGGTCCTTTAAGTGAAAGGAGGCTTCCGAGAGCAACGCTACATGGAAAGACTACCAGCCACTGGGGTTGTGAAGATGAAAAAAGGTCCCATGAGCCAATGAAAGCAGGTAGCCTCTAGATGGAAGCTGGAAAAGACAAATAAATGGATTCTCCACTGGGACCTCTAAAGGAAAATTAGCCCTGCTGCCCTCCAGATTCTAGCCTGGTGAAACCCATTCTGAATTTCTGACCCCCAGGAATGTAAAGTTAATAATTTTACATTGTTTTAAGCCACTAAGTTTATGGCAATGAACGTTCACTTTAAAATTATTTTGTGCTATCTCTGCTAACGCTTTTAATTAGTATTTAACAAGTCATGACAGAGGCAGCCTCAGCACTACAAGATTAGGTGCTGTTGACCTTAGTTCATACAGCTCAAATGCCATCTGGGATCTGAGCTTCACCAATGTCACACTACGGGAAGTCACACATTGGGTAACTGCATGCCAAAACATGTGACCAAGAAATATGTGACCTAGAAGTGCAACAAATACATTCAGGTCCTCCCATGGGAATGTGTGGTAGCTTGAACTTTCCAAGGCCAACACATGCATAACAAAAACATTAAGATTATGGTTGGATGTTCACTTTTTGTTTAAAAAAATTATAGGAATCTTTCTCAGGTTTCAATAACATCTCCCACTAACTCTATAAGATAGGCATTATATTTCCTAATATTTTCTATTAAATTCTCTAACACAGGCATTGTATTTCTTATCACTGACAAATTTAACAAGACTCATGGTCTTTATTTATGGTTAAAATAGGCCAGTAATAAAGATTAGAAAATGAGATCTTGAAAAAAGAAAAAAAAAAATTAAGAAAGAACACTACAACTGCAACATAGCAGACCTTCCTCCAATGAATATTTGCTGTCATTTTCTCTATTTTACCAAATAATATAAGGACTGTGAAAAGTTCTCACAAAAGTGGCAAAGTATTCTTAAACCAAACAATCTGCTTTTAGATACCATGTGCTTATTTTGGTCATCATATACTGTTATTATTCCTTTTTTGTCTACTCTGTTTGGCTAGGTAGTCATTTATTCCCATTAACACTGAGAATGGCAAAGTATGTGGCTTGTATTCTAGGGAAGTCCTAATTCTACACAAGATATTAAGATAATTAGGAACTAATTAAGCACATGAAAAAGTTAAAGGTTGTTAGGGATGGATACAAGTACAACTTACAATGATTCTGCCCCTGAAGTGCTCACACTAGTAGCAAAACAGGGCACAAGCCTAAACAACACTAGAAACCAGAGTGCAATATGCTTCACCATATGCCCACTGTTCCTGTCTGGAGGAGGAGGGTGCCCTGAGGAAAAGAGCACAAGGATAGAGGGAAGCAAGGTCCAGAAGAAAGTTTTTATTGCGCAGGCAATGGAGAAATCAACAAAGTTTCAGAGCCAGGAATTTGCATGATAGAAGAGCAGCCTAGAAGCAAAAGACCAGAAGCCTTCTGGAATTAAGCTGCCAGAGACATCAGAGAACTTGAACTATAAATTTTAAGAATGAAAAACGTAAGATACAGAAAAATCAGCCTTTTCAAAACACTCGTTAATGTCACCTGCAGTGTCTATCAAAGTAACTGTTCTTAAGGCAGGTGAGGAGAGAGAAGCACATAACCCATGTTGAAATATCAGGTCCATTTATTCAAGGAAATGGGTTTTCTGACACTTAGGATCCTGAGCCAATGCTAAAGAAATAGCGAAAGCAATGCAAAATCCAAAATCCTGCAACGCCAGAATTTCTCAACTAAGGAAGTCACACAGCAAGTTCACAGGGAACAAAAAAGATTAATGATGTAGCTTCTCAAATAGCTGCTTGCTGGTAGCAATGGAAAAAATTCACTAAGTAGTAGAGATCTTATTCCCTCGCCTCATTTTCACTCAACCTATAATATTTAAAACAAGCAAAAGAAAGAGGGTGTAGATTTTTGTCTGTGAGGATGAGTGGAGAGAATAATGAGGCAGAGTAAAGAATTAAAACTCACCTTTAGACTAAAATAACTTATGTAAATGAAAATTTTACTTTCATATAACCCTTTACATCTTTGAAAATTATAATAAAATAATATTCAGTAAGTGCTCATATGTACAATATAGTCTCACTGAAAAAATAGCAAAGCCTAATCATGCTGCCATTTAAAAAATGATAAATTGCAACCTCCTCAAAGGTATGACAACAAAAAAATGTTTCCCCTGAGACAATGAGCCATCTATGATGGAAAGAAAACTTTGATTATAAAAACAAGTTCCACTATTTAGTATTATTATTCTAATACCAATGCCTGAAAACTAACCTAAAGACCTGAATCACCCAAACCCTGTCCTAATTTTCTTTAGGTCAATGATTAGATTAGGTCCTCTCTTTTTTAAAGCCTGATTCACTGCTCCTAATAAGGACAGTGAAATATGTCTGATTAAAAAAAAAAAAATTGTTTTAATTGTAACAGACAGTACCAATTTTTTTTACTAATGATGTTCATCTCATACCTGAATCTCTCAACCCAGATGTCTAAAACACAATGCATAAATGCCTTAAGAAAAAATGCAATATAATGAACTATTTATCTTTGGAGGCTTTTTGTCTTAAATGGAAAAAATTCATTTGATGAAAAAAAAGAAAACAAAATAATTGAAGAAGATGACCTTTTATAAATGGAGTGACAGTGGTTATAGATTACCTAGAAATCATTTTATATTTCTAGTTGATTCAGTTGTTTTATATGGAATTATTTCATGGAGCTGCTTACACATATGACTTTAAATATTCAAAAACGAACCAAAGGTCAGAACTTCACTGCTAAAGACAAATTGGGAAAGAAAAATGTTTTGAAACATTCCAAGAATAACATTTATGAAATAAGCCAGCATTTTGTTTATAGAAACTAGAGTGCCGGGACCCTGCGGCAAAAGGGTAGAGTAGGAATAAGACCTAAAGGAGGAAGGGGAGGGACAGCTGGGCCAATAAGGCAGGGGTGCTAGAGGATTTCTACAGAGAGAGATGTAGGGAAAAGCAAAACACCAAAGCTAGAAAAGACAGCTGAAGGAACTCAGTTACCTAAAGATTTTTAAAAAATCATTTTGAAATCTGTCTAATATTACTGGTATAGAAAAACAAAAATCTCAGTTTCTTCCGAAAATCATGACTCTGCTACACTTTTCTCATAACTCTCACTATAGCTGGTTGTAGAGATACAACTTTGACTTCTATATTATACATTCAACTCTGTTAATCTAGGCTCTCATTGGAGGTTGGGGACTTTGGGGACTATCTGGAGACATTTTTCAAGGATCAAAGGCTGAGGGGGCTGTTACTGGCATCTAATGGGTAAAGGCCAAAGAACACCCTACAATGCTAAACATCCTACGATGAACAAGACAGCCTGCACAACAAAGAATTATCCTGCCTCAAATGCCAATGGTGCTAAAGTTAAGAAACACTGATCTCTTCTCAAAATAAGCAAAAACCAACTCCTCTGACCTTTTATCCTAGTCCATCACTCTCTAATAGACATCTAATTAAAGCCTAAAACACCACCAGAGGACTCATTTTTTTCAGTTGCTTTAAACATGGTGGATGGCTGGCTCAAACTAGAGTCACACCGAAATACACTAAAAGAATACATCAGAGCAAGAGTGCAGAAACTCCAAGAACTTTGTAATCTTCCTTTTGTTTCATGTTTGTCTCAAACACATCCACTTCCTAAGAGGAATATCTACATGTTTCCACATCAAGGTGCGTCTCTTCTATGCTCAATACGCTAAAAATACAATGACCTAGGCAAAATACATGATTTCTTATTAACGTAAAAACTTACGGAGAGTATTAACTGAGAAAGATTTGTGTTGGTGGCAAGGGTGAAGAAAGCCACCCAGGTCTTTAAAATGCAAAGTTATTTCACAGTTTGTTAGCAAAATGACTCAGATCATTATTAATTTTAGTCATGCCAAGTTTGCTGCTTCTAAGCCTACTAGTAATGGAGAAAAAAAAAACCCACCATTTTTCCTGCAGTCATTAAACCAATGAAACAGAAGCTTACTGAAAACAGGTCTGTGCAATATTTCTCTTTTATTATAACTGTTATAAAACAAAAGCAATCGTTGGAATTGCAGATGAAGATTCTAAGAAATCTTTCACCTACCTAATAAATAGCTATAGTGTGTGTATGTGTGGTGGACGCGGGGGGGGGGGGGCAGCAAACAAAAGAAAATCTTAACTCATAGATGTACAAGTCTTATGCTGTTAATATTTCCCTAAGGTATCCTTCAGTCAAAACCCTGGCTTACTCCTTTTTTGGTCTCTCCTTTCAAAAACCTGGAAAAGACCTCCACATAGCGTTTCACCATGAGAACAATACTAAGAACAAATAAAAGCCTGGCGTGTACCTGGCAAAGCTCATTCATCAGAAACCGTGGCAGCTGGGAGAGAACTGTTTTCCGCGTGACCCTCTCGCACCTTTCACATAGGTTTTCTCCGCTCGAGTATCTGCCTTACCTACTACCAGAGCAAACGTTACCCAACTTTGATGGTTTCCATATCTCCACAGTAATAAAAAAATCAAGCATCCAGCATAGCCTACTTCCTTAGGCAAGGTAAATATAATCTGTGCTCCTTTAACACTTATTGTGTCGCCACAGGAAGTTAACAGGAAAGACACATTTCAATCCCACGGAACCCCACAAAAGATGCACTAGTATCACAAAACGTGGCACGCTTGACACGGGTAAACCACAACCGCGATACGACATCCCATAGGAAGGGTTTTCGGGGGGGGGGGGGGGGGGGGGCGGTGAGGGGGGGTGTGTGTGTGTGTGTGTGTGTGTGTGTGTGTGTGTGTGTGTGCCGCGAATGCCCCTTCATCTTCAGAAGGCTGAGCTAACTTAAAAGAAACAGCATTTACTCGCGTCCCGTTCCTCGGCTCCTTGCGGGGTCCATACCAACGCCTGTGAGTGAGGTAAAGCGCCAGCCCAGGGCCGGCGGGTTCTCACTGGACAGGGAGGTGGGAGGAGGGCAGCAGGAGACCAGGGAAAGGAGCACCCGCCTCGGCTCTGCACCGCACCAGCCCCGCTCTCGCCCGGAAACCATCCCCACCGCTCCAAGTCGCGCTCTTGGCCGCTCAGACACGTCCCCTCTGGGTTTCCAAACGCAAGGGGCCCGCAGCGGCCACCGCGGGGCGCCGCGCCCAGCAACCCGCCCGACCCTAGGGCCCCCCGGGACGCGCCCGGCCGCCCTCACCGAGCAGCAGCAGCTTGACCTCGCGCGCCGCCTTCTCGCCATCCTCGCGGAGGTTCCGGTCGATCATCTTACTCCGCTCCACCGCCGCCTTGTCCTCGGCGCTCAGCGTACAGCCCATTATGCCAGAAGCTAGAGCTCGCCGCCGCTCCCTCCACGTCCGGCGCGCTGCCTTCAAACACAGGTGAATTCTTTCTTTCCGGACGCGGGTGTTCGAATACCTCCCGACGCTGGCCACGAACCACCCCCACCCGCTTCCTAAATGGAGCGAGGAAAGCGCCGTCTGCTAAGCAGCGAGCTGCACCGCGCGGATCTTCCTCGCGGCCAGGTTCCACTCCTGCGTCCCTCAGCGCCCCCCAAGTCCCAGGTTTTCGGGCTCTGGATACAACGTCCACCGCCCTCCAGCTGGTGGCCGCGCCGCAGCCTCAAGAAGCCCGGCAGAGCTCGGCGTCCGCGCGCCGCCGCGGCCCCGCCCCTACCCGCCCGCCAGCCAGCCAGCCAGCCAGCCAGCCAGCCAGCCACTCCGCGACCACTCCCCGGGCGCGCTCCCGCGCACGTGCCCTCGGACAGCGCCCCCTCGGACGGGCGCGCGCGCCCGCGCATCCGCGGAACCCGGCTCTGCGCAGCCCCCAGGGCCCGGCGCCCTCGCGCGCGGCCCTTGGAAGCGCCCCCGGAACGTTGAACTGCCCAGCTGGCTCCCCTACCTTGCTTCCTCCGCGAGAGTGGGATAATTTCTTCCCGCTTACTCACACCAAGGGATCTGTGCGGACCTGCCCCTTCGGGGTGCGGGTGGGAGAGCTGCCAAAGTTGGAAGCTGAAAAAAGCCAGTCCTGGGCGTTTGAGCATGCCCAGCTCCGGCAGCCACGCACGGGTGTTCAAAATGTAAACCCCTGTCGGCTGGCCTTCAGGGTTGTGGGAAATAGAGGGAGCTGGGAAGGGAACGGAGCCACAGCGAAAGCAGAGATGGAGACAGTGGGGGAACAAGACTGGGAGGGGGTGAAGAGATTAACTTTCTTCCTTCCGGTTTTTCTTTCCTTCCTTCTCTTCCCTCCCATCCATTCTTTCGTTTCTTTTCACAGAACATTTTAATGGATTGAGGAAATGTGAGACAATATTCAGAGTATATTTTAAAATGACAAGAGCAATAAAACACACCTACACAGATACATCTGCTCTGCACCATAACTTACCTCCTCTGGGGCAGCATGTAAGCTTCCACGCCAAATTTTGACCAATTTAGTAAGTATTAAGCCACTAAGCATATCATTCCTTTTTTAAAGGCCTTACTTGCCCCCAAAATGAGTTTAAATTGATCCATATTATGACTCCATCCTTCTAGTGCTAACTACTCTCGGGTTCTCCGGGGGATTTATTTCATCCACGAGTGAGTGAGCACAGGTTTAAGGTCTGGGCTTATGTCAGTTACACTACGCTTTTCCCTTACAGACATCGCCGGAAATGTTGATTGATTAGAAGATGGGCTGGTAGCAAAAAGTAAAATATCTTCTTTGATGTGGTAAAAATTAGAAAATTGCTCTTTGTTTTCCATCTGGAAGTCTTCCTTTCTAAAAAGTATTTGTAAAAAATAAACAAACAAACAAACTGGCTTTAGTTTTCCATGAAGGTAAGGCTGAGCGGATGCTGTAGGCAGAACAGCTGTACAGTGGGTCACTGAAGCCAGGCTTGTTGGCTGGCAGAGATCATCAGTCTCCTTCTTATTGGACATATCCTCTCCATTTCTACAACTGTCAAACTTGCTCTGCTCAAGAGATGCAATTTCAAGAACTGCCTCAACTTTTCCTATGATGTTTCACAACATAACAAAAGGAAGCAAGCTTTAAATTGTACTTAATCACCTTGTATGCCCTTTGTTTTTCTCGGTAATTTATTTTTTTAAGTCTTATTTATTTTGAGAGAAAGGGAGGGAGACAGAATCCCAAGCAGTCTTTGCACTGTCCGCGCATAGCCAGAAGCGGGTCTTGAACCCACAAACTGTGAGATCATGCCTGAGCATGAAACCAACAGTTGGACCCTTAACTAACTCAGCCACCCAGGTGCCCCGTTCTTGGCACTTTAAATGGTGATGTTCATCAGAAACTCTGGAACTAAACTTGACAGAATAAACTTTCAACATAGTATTTGTGTATTAGCCATCTTGGATTATTGGTTATTAGGTCTTTTCTATAAGCTTCAGGCCATATCAAGTGAAGGGCCAACAACTGCAGGAAAAGAGGAAGAAACCATGGTGGGGATAATGACTATACATCTCATATTTTAGAGAATAGAGGGTGCAACAGAATTATATACATTCCTTCTCTCATTTGACAATCTTGTCAAGTAGATGATGAGTTAAAATACACAGGCGAATAAGAATCGAAAATTAGCTTTATATGAAGCTATACTTCCTAGAGGATTCAGAGTAATGGAGTGATCAGTAAGGAGGGAAAGTCCAAGAAAACAAAGCTGCAAAAAAAAAAATGGAGGCCATTTCTGGAATTAGTGAAGGGTTCAAGGGGTAAGTATTGGTCAGCTCAGGCTGCCATAACAGAATAGGACAAATGAGTGACTTAAATAACAGGACTTTATTTCTCACCATTATGGAGGCTGAGAAGTCTAAGATCAAAGGACCAGCCAATTTAGGTCTCCCAAGAGGACTCTCTTCCTGGCTTGCAGGTCGTCACCTTCTTCCACATGGGTGCCCTCCATGTAGAGCTGTAGTCTCTCCTTTCTCTTCTTATAAGGACACTAATCCCATAAGGTCTTACCCTTATTACCTCTTCCAAATCTAATCACCTCCCAAAGGCCCACCTCCAAATACCATCATATTGGAGTCAGGGCTTCAACAAATGAATTTGGAGGAAAGGGGGAAGGGAAGACAATCTATAAAACAATGTATTTTGTTTGCCATGAATAACCAGCTAAAAGGGTTAATAGGTAAAATACGTGTTGGAGAAGGCCAATTGTTTTATAATTGAAATGTAGTTTGGCTGTGAAGAATGAGAGGAAGTGTGGGACAAAGTTGGAAGAAACCTTTAAATATTAAGGTGAAGTGTTAGACTTTATGCAATGGGTACTAAATGTTCCTTACATTCTCCTGAGTTGGGTAACACGTGTTTAAAAGAAAAATAATCTCTTACCCTACAAAACACACGAGTTTCCAGTAAGTGGATAGTGTTAGTAATCCAGATATGAAGTGGTGAGAGTCACTCAGACTAATAACTTACATAATTATGAGGTTGCAAAGTGTGATTCAATAACCTTGTCAAGGAGGTGGAGCAGATATTAACTCATCTATTTTATAGAATGAAATTGAAATACAAAGGTTAAAGCAATCTACTTCAGAATACTGTTTTCCCTTCTGGACATGATATTTTTAAACAACTATATTGAGATATAATTCATGTACATATAATTTATCCATTTAAAGTATACAATCGAAGGGCTTTTAGCATATAAACAGAGTTGCACAACCATTATGGCAATCAATTATATTTTAATTACCCCCCAAATAAATCCCATAAACCATAGCCATTATCCCCAATTTTTCTATCCCTGACCCCAAGTCCTAGGCAACCACTAATATACTTTCTTTCTCTATAGATTTGCCCATTCTGGACATTTTATATAAAAGAAACTATATAGTATATGGTCTCTTGCAACTGGCTTCATTTAGCATAAGGTTTTCAAGGTTCGTCCATGTTGTAGCATGTATCAGGACTACATTTCTGTTTACTGCTGAGTACTAATAAGCATCATATGTTAAGAGAGTTAATTATACACCTGAAACTAATATAACATTGTATGTTACCTATATTAGAATTAAATTTAGGGGCGCCTGGGTGGCTCAGTCGGTTGAGCCTCCGACTTCGGCTCAGGTAACGATCTCGCGGTCCGTGAGTTCGAGCCCCGCGTCAGGCTCTGGGCTGATGGTTCAGAGCCTGGAGCCTGCTTCCGATTCTGTGTCTCCCTCTCTCTCTGCCCCTCCCCCGTTCATGCTCTGTCTCTCTCTGTCTCAAAAATAAATAAACGTTAAAAAAATTTAAAAAAAATTAAATTTAAAAAGAGACATATTAAGACCAACTGGGACACATTCAGCTGAGAGTATTTAGGTCTTAAAGTGTCTGAAAACTGTGTTATAACTCAAAACTGTCTGGCTATAAGGTGGTACATTTAGAAGTATTGGAAGAAAGTATTGGAAGAATTTGATGTGAGGAAAAATGGTGCACAATCCCCCACAAAGAGAATAGGCAACCTTAGAAACGTATTCATTCATTCACTTTTTTTGAGAGGGAGAGAGAGAGAGAGAGAGAGAGAGAGAATCCCAAGCAGGTTTGATGCTCAGCACAGAGCCCATCCCAGGGCTCAATGCTACCATCCTGGGGTCCTGACCTGAGCCAAATCAAGAGTTGGACTGAGAATGGACAGAGCCATCCATCTTCTTGATGAAGATAGAAACATCTAGACTGGATGACTGCATATTGGGAAAGATCTAGAAATAGATAAACTCTTAGGATCCCTTCCAACTTTGAGATTTTATATTATTCAGAAGTCAGATGGGATTAGTGTCAGAAATGAGATTAAAATTCAGAAATTCCTTCTGGCCTCCAACCTTTTCCCTACTTATCCTGCTATATGAGAAACGTGTAAAAGTAGGGAAAGGGAGTGTATCTGAGATGTGTTTCCTTGGTACATTGATGGATTAGTGTAGGGGTAAGGAGGAACCAAAGAAGAGTCAGGACAACCTGAAATGTGTACACACACACACACACACACACACACACACACAAAGGGAGAGAGAAGGAGATCAGAAGGGCAGTGTGTATCTTTGGCTCACTGAGAACAGACATGACACATAGACACTTTTCCATTGCCTACATTGAGATTTTTGCCTTCTATGTGAGAAGGAAAGAGTTTGGTTTGGGGAGAGGCTAAAAAAACTTAGAAAAACAGAAGGGCTAGCATGGCATCTGTAGCCCTCTTTAAAAATTTTTTTTTTCAACGTTTATTTATTTTTGGGACAGAGAGAGTCAGAGCATGAACGGGAGAGGGGCAGAGAGAGAGGGAGACACAGAATCTGAAACAGGTTCCAGGCTCTGAGCCATCAGCCCAGAGCCTGACGCGGGGCTCGAACTCACGGACCGCGAGATCGTGACCTGGCTGAAGTCGGACGCTTAACCGACTGCGCCACCCAGGAGCCCCTGTAGCCCTCTTTAGCCAGAGATATAAAGGCCCAAACCAAAACCATTTCTAAATTTTTTTAATGTTTATTTATTTTTGAGAGAGAGACAGAGCACGAGTAGGGGAGGACCAGTGCTAGAGGGAGACACAGAATCCAAAGCAGGCTCCAGACTCTGAGCTGTCAGCACAGAGCCCAATGCAGGGCTCGAACCCATGAACTGTGAGATCATGACCTGAACCCAAGTCAGACACCCAACCAACTGAGCCACCCAGGCGACCCCAATTTTTTTTTAATGTTTATTTATTTTTGAGAGAGAGAGAGACAGTGTGAGTGGGGGAGGAGCAGAGCGAAATATTTGGGGAACATTTTTAGGAGGCTTAATTTCCTGCTAAAGCAGGTAAGTCTTGAAGTCGTTTTTGATGAGGCCAAGGGACATTGAGGAATATAATAGGACATAAGTGAAGGAGGGAGAGGTTCAGGAAAAAAGGGTAAAATGTGATTTCAAATACATCAGAAAAAATCCCCAGGGACAAGTGTAAAGAAAAGAATTGGCAATAGTGGTATGGTAGAAGAAGCTCTAGGCAGGTGATCAGATAACTTTAGAGCAGTTCAGAGCTCTGTTTTCACACATTTGACAGTCCCTTAAGCTTTGTAAACTGCAGTATCCCTATCTATAAAAGTGAGTTTGTTGAATTAGATCATCTGAAAGGTCCCAATAATCCTGAGGACCTATGAGTCTATCATTTCAACAGGAGCTGGTTGCCAAAGATACAAAACACTCTGACGTACTGTTGTGAGTGGAATCCATAGTGTGTAAAATTAAGGGTTAAATAAATGCTGACAATGCAGACCTTAGTGAGGAAACTTTTAAGAATCTTAATCATGAAGAATGGTAGACACATGAGATGGTGGATGGAGAAGTAGGTTTGAGATGTATTGTTTCATTTTGGCCATGACTCCTCTTCTCAAGCGTTATGCAGGTGTGGGAAAGGAAATGGTTATGGTGCAAAGGAAAGAACATAGTTGGTCCACTTGTTGACCTCAGCCTCTGATTTTTCCATCTCATTACCTGTGATACCTTAGTGCCACCAATTCTTTAATGCCATAGAGGCCTCCCATCCACAGACCATTTACCTTTCCCCTGTCCCTCATGACTCGTCATGTGCTAAGTTCTCTCATTACGTAACTTATATTCCATCCTCCGCCAGGATCATCAGTCTTTTGCCACATACCTTCAAAACGCCTTCAACATTGTATTCTATGAAGAAAACCTCAAATTTGGTTAAATCAGGTCTTTGCCTACATGTGTACAACTGGACTTGACTGGAGGAAAAGACTGTAGTCAGCAACTCTAACCATCCATTTGTTCATGCCAAAAATCAGAAGTCAACATTGATTCCTCCCTTTCCCCCAACCACAACATACCCAGCCTATCAGGAAATCCTATATCACTCTGCTTCCAAGTGAATCCAGGACATGGCCAAATATCAACATCAACTGATACTCCCTAGTTCAAATTATCTATGGAGTATTGCAATAGCCCTCTCCTACTTCCTCTGTGTCCACCACTATCTCCTGCTATTGTTTAGCAGGCAACCAGAACCATCCTTTAAAAATGTCAATCAGATATTGCCACTCCTGTACTGAGAACCATCCATTCACTTTCCATCTTACTTAGAGGAAAATCCCATCTAAAACTCTTATGATGACATAGGACTCACCTGATTTATCAAGTTCAGCCCTTTCACCCCTGATATTATTTCCTGCCACATTCCTTCTTGCTTTCTGTGGTTCAGCCTCATTACCTCCAGGCTATTCCTTGAACTTGCCAAACACACTCCATCATTAGGCCTTTGCACTTATGTTCTCCCTGAATGGAACACACTTCTACCAGATTTCTGCTTGGCTCACTCCCTTCTTTCTTCAAATCTCTGTTCAAATGTCACCTTATCAGGGAATAGACTCCATCACTGCCTACCTGTCACTCTCCTTTTCCCTTACTATGCACTACCACTTTGCACACGACACACCTATTTTCGTGAGTGTTTGTTTCTTGCCTGTCTTCCCTCACTTGAATATAAATTCAAAAAAGCAGAGACTTTGTCCTCTTTTGTTTACTGTTTCATCTCCAATAGCTAGAACAGTAAATACCCATAGTAAGTGAATAAAGAGGAGAAGCTGGATTTAGAGCATAAATCTAGTCTTCTAAACTATTCAGTAATTCATTCAACAAAATTCATTGCAGGCCCATCATGAGCCAGACAGTGTTCTTAGCACTGGGAATAAGGTGGTGCATAAAATATATTATACTGGGTTGTGAATGGGGACAGTGGTCACAGAGAGATGTTAAATACATAGGTAAGCTAATCAATTAAACTGGATGCATTCAAAAGTAGTTGTAAGTGCTACAAAGATAACGGAACCAAGTGTTTTACAAGAGAGACACTAGTTTGGGTCTTTTGAGAAGAAGGCACCAAGACTGAATTAGATATGCAAGAGATTTATGGGGTGGGGGGGAAGTGTAGGAGGAGAATAAAGGAGAGAGGGGAACAGGAAATCCTCCTTCAAGTGGGATGCAGCTCTGACACCTGGAGATGGAGCAAAGAAAAGAAGAAGGACTGGGTAGGAATAGCCTCAGACTATGGTGCAACTCTGAGAAAATCTTGAGCAGGCCAGTGGGGATACCTTCTCCCACCCCCTAGGAAATATTGCTTGCGGGAGGAGGCCTGCCTTGGGCAGAAATGGCCTGGGTCTCGTACCCTGCCCTTGCTCAGTCATGGAGTGACTTTACCCTCAAAAGAGTAAAGCCTCAGACATACCTGTGAACACTCCGGTGGGTCTCAAGGTGGGGCACTTGGAGGCACTCCCCTAAAGGGTTATCTGAGTGATACAATTCCATGGCCACAACAGGAAGTTACTCTGAGAGAAGACTTAGGTACTTTCAATCAACTGTTTAGAGAGATCATTCTTAGGAGGTGACACCTTTGAGCTAAGAAGTGGATGATAAGAAGAAACCAGATTGAAGAAAGGGGATTCTAAGCTCTCTCACTGGCAAAGTGCAAGTGCAAAGTCCCTGGGGTAGACTGAGGTTGGCCCACGCAAGGAACTCAAAAGGCAGTTTAACTGAAATGTAAAAGTGAAGATGAGGGGGTAGGAGATGAGATAGATAGGGCTACAAGGTAGGCAGGGGCCGGATCCTATAGAGCTGAGGCAGGCAGGGGCCAGATCCTATAAAGCTGAGTAGACCATTCAAAGGAGGACAGAATTTATTTTAACTTTATTCTAAATTAGAATTTGTAAGCTTCAAAATTTTTCTTCAAAACTGAATATATAAGCAGAAGTGCTGTGATGATTAAATAACATAATGTATAACATAATTCCTGGCATATCATGCACTCAGAGTTACAGTACTTTTCTTTCTGCTTTGTCAGATCCAAGAGTTTAACTATTTCACTCTTTAGCAGACTAGGAAAGAGAAGAGATTAAGGTAGAGAAGACAATCCAGGTCTTTGAGAGCCAAAACGCCGGGATTTGCATAAAATCCAAAGAGGAGAGATTAGGTCATAGTCAAATTCATGACACAGTATCCATTTGTATCTTGATGGAAAATGCTACATTTTGGAATCTAGTTTTGTGATTCCTATCTGCCTTGTATTTTCATGGTTATCAAACTTCCTACTCTTCCTTTTGAGAATAAGCCTAAGAGTGAGGACCTATCTTTTTCTTTCTCCCATGTTTATTTGACTTTACAAAATTCCTAAAATGCTGTTCTAATAAAGAATCAACCAGGCCTTGGGCCAAGCTTGAAGCGAAGGCTAGCATCTCAAGGAGAGACCTACCTGGCTTTATTAAAGTCTAAGTGTTTATTTACTACATTGGATTAAAAAAGAGCTATATTGACACTTCCCCCTCAGTTTATGCTTCCTGCTGGCTCAGCTGTTTCCCTTTCACTCTAGCTCTGTTTAAGCTGTGAAACTGACATGTGTGTCTCTTGTTCAGCTCAGCAGGAAATGCAACAGAAGGGTTGATAGGGACTAGGAGTAGGAGCCAGGCCAATGGGATTCAGGGAAGCACTGAGTGCCTTTTTTGTCCTAATTACCGTTATCTGGCAATATTATTCCAAATAATAGTAGTAAAGAGTTGTGCACAAATTTGTTCAATATCAGCACCTTATGAGGTTATGTATGGATTAGGGACTAAATGGGACAAAACAAGTTTTATGTTATTGAAAAATGAGCTCTTTGTGAGAGTTCAGGGTCACTGAATGGGGGGGACAAATCACACAGGAGGTACTTTAAGACATGAAACTCTCCAGATTTTTCCATGTATCCAATTATAGCAGCATGCAAAATGGAGAGTTAAATAGACACTGAAGATCAAATTCTAAGTGTCCTGTGAAAAGATGGGGGGAAAATACACGTATTGGCTCAAGGCCTGCCCAGAGTACACTGTTTTTTCACAAGGAAGCCTGAGCATATCAGCCCAAGAATTTTTTTTTAATTTTTTTTCAACGTTTTTATTTATTTTTGGGACAGAGAGAGACAGAGCATGAACGGGCGAGGGGCAGAGAGAGAGGGAGACACAGAATCGGAAACAGGCTCCAGGCTCCGAGCCATCAGCCCAGAGCCCGACGCGGGGCTCGAACTCACGGACCGCGAGATCGTGACCTGGCTGAAGTCGGACGCTTAACCGACTGCGCCACCCGGGCGCCCCTCAGCCCAAGAATTTTTAATATGTGTTGCCTGAGAGGTACTGCTCAGCCCTCAAACTTCAGTCCCCTATCCTCTTACAAAGCTCTACTTGGGATATCCAGGGTTGCACAGCTACTGACAGTGTGGGATTTTGATTCACAAAGTACTCTAATTCCTTTTGAAAACAGCTCTTTGGGAACTCCTAGATGAGGAAGAGAGTTTATACCAGCAAGGCACTTTCAAGAATTTCTTGCGCCTAGAAAGTAAAATTTAAAATAATTTCAAAGCTTTACCCTAGTCTCCAGCAATTTCTCAAGGCAGAAATGGACAACTGACCTATACTATGTTGAGCCACTAAAAATTGCTTTTTCAACAACAAAAAGTTTATTCTGAGACAGAGCTGGAATATGGAGAAAGGTAAAGAAAGGCAATCAGCTCCTTTTAGAAGTCCACCTTCCATAAAATTGAGACTTTTCTTTAGCAGGAAGCAACTCACTGAAGGGCATTTTGGATAGCACAGGAAAACAGTGGAAAGAAAAATGTAGCAGAAGTACTTGTGATTGCAGTGTGGTTTAGTGTTCATTTTGATAGTAATTTTATTGTCTTGAGTTTGTACACATAAAGAAATGTGATGTGATTAGCTTTTTCTTAATTGAGATATAATCCGTGTATGGAATTCAGCATGTTAAAGTAGAAAATTCAGTGGTTTTTAATATATTCACAGGATTATGCAATCATTACCCCTAATTCCAGGACATTTTCATCAATCCAGAAAAGAAACCCTGTACCCTTTAGCAGTTATTCCCAATCCCCTACTCACTCCAGCTCTTGGCAAACACTAATTTGCATTCTGTCTATGGATTTGCCTATTGTCGACATTTCATATAAATGGAATCATACAATGTGTATTTTGTATCTGGCCTCTTTCACTTAGCATAACAGTTCGAGTCTTATCCATGATGTTGCATGTATCAGTACTCCATTTTTCTTTAAAATTTTTAAAGTGTATTTATTTTTGAGAGATTGTGTGTGTGTGTGTGTGTGTGTGTGTGTGTGAGAGAGAGAGAGAGAGAGAGAGAGCAGGGGAGGGGCCGAGAGAGAGAGAGAGGGAGACACAGAATCCAAAGCAGTCTCCAGGCTCTGAGCGGTCAGCACAGAGCCTGATGCGGGGCTCGAACCCGTGAACCACCAGATCATGACCTGAGCCGAAGTCAGATGCTTAACCGACTCAGCCACCCAGGTGCCCCACTCCATTTCTTTTTAATTGCTCAATAGTATTATTCTGTTGTCTAGATATGCCACCTTTTGTTTTACCATTCATCAGTTGGTGGATATTTGGGTTATTTCCACTTTGGGACTATTGCAAAATGGGATGATAAGTACCTTCATGTGCAAGTATTTGTTTGAATACCTGAAACATGAATTGCGTGATCCTCTATTACTGTTTGGTCATTTTCTTTCACAATGGTCAAACGATTTTTTACTCATAAGAATTATCACGTATCATGGTGCTGGTCACAGAGCAGGAATTCAGCAAAGATCTATTAGATGAATGGATGACTGGGTAAGAGGTAATCTTAGTGGTTTCATTAAAAGCATTAAAGGCATCTTATTAAAAGAAATATCTTCTTTTCTTGCCAATAAAGTATGCTCCCACTGTTTTGTTGTCCTAACATTTGAAGGAAGCAAAATAAGTCCAGTGCAGTAACATGAGCCCAGGAGTGAGGAGACATGAAGGCTTTAGTTCTGCTCTGAAACTAATTTGCTCTAAGCAATTAGGTAAAATGTTTATCTTCAGTTTCCTCATCTGTCAAGAGGTAATGATATCTGTTGTAATTACTTGACAAGTTGTTGGGTGGATCATAGGAAATAATACATTTATAACCCTGAGTCAGCTGCTGCTTCTCTGCCCTTGAAATCCTGGGCGGTGTATGCTCTGTCTCTGCTTCTGCTTTTGTACATGTTTCCTCTGTTTCCTACTGTTTGGGTCCAGACATGCTTCACTTACACACACATGCACACACACACACACACACACACACACACACACCTCACTCCTATAATGTCCACAGAGCAGACATATAGCCCAGATTACTCAGGAACCACTAAAAATCACATATTGGTTATTTCTCTTCTTAAAAGTATTTTTTGGGGGGCGGGATGGGAGTGCTGGAGTATTCCACCATAAGGGAGATTTTTACAAGTTCTTTATTCCATGCAACTTTGTTTCCCAGCGTATCTTGGTTCCTCTGCCTCCTCCTCTCTTTGTCCTCTCCAATCCTCCTAGGAGAAAAATGTAACACCTTTCATTTTGTGAAGCAGAGGACCCTCAAGCACTCTTTTGTTCTTAGAACTCAGCTGGCACCCACACCGTCAGGATCTCATGTCTCTTTCAAATAGCTTGCCAAGCTATTTTCCCCCAACAAAAATAGTTCTATCCCATAGAGAAATTGTTTCTATCCATTAATACTTTTTTTTTTTTTTCATTTCATTCACATGAAAAAGTGCTTTGGAAGTTTAGGATAGTAATGGATACTTTAGGGATTTTATGTTTGACAATCCATTTTCTTGGGAGGAAATAAGGGTCTATATTTCCAATCTATTGGAAAATAGCAGTTCTCATCAGGCATTCTAACTTGCTCTCATCGTTCATCACAATTTAGGATTATGGGTTGGCACATAATCCAAACATAAGGAGATTCCCTGTCAGTTTATAGTTGGAAATGGGAGATTAACATCTTTAGGTGGCTATATCTATAAAATATATGTTCTGGCTGTGTGGGTAGCCACATTTTCATTCAAGGAGAAGAAGAAATCTTTAGTTTTTTTTTTTTGTTTGTTTGTTTGTTTTTTTTTTTTTAATGCTTCAAAGCAACAGTACAAGTAGAAGAGAAAAGGAGAGGTCACTGTTTCCAGCTCTTTCCTGAGACCTTGATATGCTCCTGGTTTCAGATACCAGGAGATACTTTTGTATCCTTATAATACAACCCTTTCTTTATCTTTTGCTCCCCTTAAGCAACTTTGAGTTGATTTCTGTTGCCTACAATAGTACGATTCCTAATAAAAGAAATATTTACAAAATGAGAACTTGTAATTAATTACTATTAAATTTTTTCTAAGCTTCCAGGAATAGTATCTTCTTGATTTCTAAATGCATTTATATGTTTTACCTCATTTGATTCTCCTGACAACCCTGTGATGTAGGCAGCATAAGATTTAATGTCCCAGATTATAAATGAGGAAATTGACTTTCAGAGAGATCAAGTGGCATACCCTTAAGAAAATAGTAATTAGCCAAGCCAGAAAGAGATGATAGAGCTTCTGAGTACTGCTATGACATCCCAGAGATGATGCAGGGAGGAGTGGCTTTTAACTGAATTTCTAATACATTGATATAAAAGTTGTAACTGTTAGAAATCTAACAATTCTTAAATCCCACTTACTACACATTAAATTGAAGGAAACTGTAGTAAAATTCCAGTGTAGGACATAGGGGCAAAACCCTTATTGATGAGACAAATGAAAAAGACTACTGTACTGCTCCTATCCAAAAATATCACATGATTTCATTTATAGGCATGTAGCATAACTCGTTCAAGTTTTAAAAGGCTTTTGCTAGCAATGTTAACTGCAGTATTTATGTAATACCATATGTAATTTATGTAATACCATAAAATATTTCCTCTCCTGCATCTATAATTTTCTCTGTATTAAACTTGAATCTTTTGCTGTCTAGGAACCAAAGAGTGGCCTTGGAACACTGGGGATATATAATTTGCACAATACAGAAACACTAAGCACAGAGTGTACTAAAAATACTTGGAAAATCCGGATAGTCCTACTCTGCTTATTTCGCCTAATGTGGAGTGCACTGTAAGTTCTCTGGAGGCACCACTATTATTCTGGCTATCTGGAGATGATATAATAGAATGGAACACAGAGAGTAAAGGCCTCCCTGAAATGGTCTGAGAACAATTCCATTCCCCATCCCTCCACAAACCCCTAGGACTATCCTAGATAGAAGGCTAAACATCAGAATAGAGATAATACATACTTTCTCAGGAGGGCAGGACCAGGGTACCAGGCTCTTTATCTTCTGAGATTGTACCCAGGGCATCTTCTCAGAGACAGGCAACAATGATAGGTATAGGCCAGAGCCTTTAGCCCCTTAAATCCATGAACTCATATTCTGTTTTTCAAAATAGCAGTATTTATCTGAAATTATACTAAAAGTGCTCTCAGAGAGGTGAATTCATCATATAACATATTTTCTCAACTGGAACTGTCTGAAATAGAATCTTTTGAAACTTATTAATTTATTTCGAGAGAGAAAGAGTGCAAGTGAGGGTCGGAGAGAGAGAGAGAGAGAGAGAGAGAGATTGAATGAATGAATCCCAAGCAGGCTCTACACTCAGTGTAGAGCCCCATGCTGGGCCTCAATCTCACAACTGTAAGATCATGGCCTGAGCCAAATCAAGAGTCAAATGCTTAGCTGACAGAGCCACCCAGGTGTCCCATTTGTTTTATTTTTATTTATCTCAGCTCTGCTGTTGTTCCATGCCTTCTTGGATTATTTTTCTTTTCTGAATTTTCTAGACAAGTGAGGGTATTGGGCCACTTAGTCTGAGTTAGACTGGGATGCCATTCAGTTTCACATTCCTTGACCTTTTATCATATAGCAAACATGCTTTATAAATTATCTATTCATTTAGTCACACATTTATTCAATAATTATCTATCAAGTGCTGTACAGGGCAGACACTGGCCTGGGCCTAAAAAAGTAGAACACTGATCCAGAGAAATAATGAAATCGTGTCCCTGATTTCATTCAAATAGATAGATAGTGACCAAGATGGGGCACCTGGGTGGCGCAGTCGGTTAAGCGTCCGACTTCAGCCAGGTCACGATCTCGCGGTCTCTGAGTTCGAGCCCCGCGTCAGGCTCTGGGCTGATGGCTCAGAGCCTGGAGCCTGTTTCCGATTCTGTGTCTCCCTCTCTCTCTGCCCCTCCCCCATTCATGCTCTGTCTCTCTCTGTCCCAAAAATAAATAAACGTTGAAAAAAAATTAAAAAAAAAAGAAAGATAGATAGTGACCAAGAAACCAAATAGAATGTTTTTAGGTAGTGATAAGTGTAGGACAAAAGAAACAGAGAAGATAAAGAGTGGTAGGCAGAGGCCACTTTAAATGGTAGGGGGGAGGGCAGGATTCTTCAAAAATGAGAACTTTAAGCTGAAATATGATGGATGAGGGGGATCCAGGTGAAGGGTAAGGGTGAGAGGAAGACCATGTCAAGCAGAGAACAGGAACATGGGCAGTGCAAGAGCAGTAGGGAGGCTAAGTGGCTGACAGGTTCTGTTTGCAGAAGGAAATAGGAGCTGGATCATGGAAAGACAAACGAGGGAACAATTAGAAGAAAACAGAGAGGTGATGTGACCTTATTTCTTTTCAAAGATCATGCTTGCCACATTTTGGAAAATGGGAGAATTGTCAAAAACAGCAAGGAGAAGAATTAGAAAGCTGTTGCATCATCTTAGGAAACACAGGAAGATAACTTAGAACAGGTGCAGTTCAGAATTACAACTGACAACTTTTAGATAAATTCAAGACATATTTTAGAGTTAGATTAACAGGACCTGGTAAACAACAGCTGATGGTGTGGAACAGACAGAAATCAAGCATAATTTTTAGATTTTTTTTCCTTCATTATGTGGCAGAGTCCTTGCATAAGGTGGGAAAATAGGGAGTGACGTGGGTCAGTGACAAGAATTATTCATCTACCTTTTGAACCTGATTGAAGATGTCAGATAGGCAGTTGAACACATGCATCTAGAATGCGTGATCTAGAATTCAGACCTGGGGGATAGGTCGGACCTGACAAATAAATTTGGGACGTGGAAGCCCAGAAATGCTATCTAGAGCTATGAGAAAGAAAAAAAAAATAACCTAGGAAGATGTGGATAATAAAGAGGAGGAGGCAAACTAAACCTTGGGTCAGAAGGAAAAGAAAGGACATAAATGAGAGACTGACTTTGAGGTAATAGTGAATTAAGAGGAAAAGCCCAGAACTGTTAGGTCAGGGAATTCAGGAGGGAGGGTTTCCAGGACAACATTGCTAACGAATGTGTTGAATGCTGTCAAGAGGTCAAGTGGGTTAAACACAGAGAAATTACTATTGGAATCGGCAACTCTGGAGGTAGTTGGTGACCTTGAAAAGAACAGAGTCAGTGGAAAGGGGAAACAAGTCAAATATGTGTAGTCTGATGGATGAATTGGAGAAATAAAAAGTTGGAGAGGATAAGGCTAAACTAAAGAGAGAATGTTTGCTAGGAAGAGAAGCAGGGAAATAGACTGTAACTAAGGGAAATGAGGGGTTAGGGTAGAGATTTGAAAATAGAAATAGTACAGAATATCTATGGGCTGATGAAATTACTCCAGTAGAGAGGAAGAGATGGGTGATGAAAAGATGAAGAGATTGAGGAGGTAGAAAAGAGGAGGCATGACTGAGGCAGTGAAGTCCTTGAAAAGGCAAGAGTTGGAATCCAGCACATATAAGAATAGATTAGAAAGGACATTTCCTCTGTATCAATAGAAAAGTGCAGAGAGAATGAATAGATTTGCTGCTGGGAATGTGAGGGAGTTGCCCTGTAGCAACTTTTCTCAGTGAACCATGAGGTGAGAAGTGCATCCGCTGAGAATTAACGCCTGTGGGAGAGGGGAGGCAAGTATGAAATAAGTAATGACCTCGGGTGGAGGAGGGGATATTCTTACCAGGCCCTGGAAAGGAAAGTTCTGTTATATTTTAATGTCATTATGAATAAGTTACTTTTCCAGACACAAAACAGGAGTGCATCAAGTCATACGAATGACATATTTTTAAGGGTTCAGAAAAATAAATCCCTGTGTTAATTTTAGAATTAGCTTTCTAATAATTGTTAGAATCTGATTCTGTTTCCGCTTAGCTCACTTATTTTCTGTTCCATCTTTAGTACTCTGGGAAGCCCTTGATTATGTATACATACTGACACCTGGTTAGACTCAATGTCTAAATATCTTCAATGAAGAATGATATTTAAATAGGATTCCTCAGGGGCGGCTGGGTGGCGCAGTCGGTTAAGCGTCCGACTTCAGCCAGGTCACGATCTCGCGGTCCGTGAGTTCGAGCCCCGCGTCAGGCTCTGGGCTGATGGCTCAGAGCCTGGAGCCTGTTTCCGATGCTGTGTCTCCCTCTCTCTCTGCCCCTCGCCCGTTCATGCTCTGTCTCTCTCTGTCCCAAAAATAAATAAACATTGAAAAAAAATTTTAAAAAAAAATAAATAAATAAATAGGATTCCTCAGAAATAATGAGAAGTCTGAGAACTATCACTTACTGTCCTGTAAATTCAGGCATTATGTTACTGAAGGGTCTGCATCATATTTTCCACAAGGCTTTTCCAAAATGTACACATAGGCATACGCATGAAAGTGTCTTTTCAAAAAATCCAAATAAATGAATAAAATAAACTGTAATTTAAGACCTTAAAGGATATAAATCACAAAAATATGGCTTTTAGAAAATCAAAATGAGATTACATAAAAAGCCTAATGTGTGCTAAAGCAATTTCTACCGTCTTACTAAATATACCAAATAAATAACGTTAACCAGGGTAAAATGTAAAAGCCTTTTAAAAATACATCTAAAATGCCAGATCAGACTCAGCTTTACAGGTTGTATCTGTGCATTTTCAACTGGGATATTATGCGGGCTGTGATTTCAGTATATGTATGTGCATGAATGTTTGTACATGACAAAGTTTTTTTTCATGAGTAAAAAAATAAATCAATAGGGAGTGCAAATATATTAATTTTTAATTTCCTTAGTGCACTGAATTCCAATGGATTTATTACTTAGTTGAATTATGCATTATGTTTACTGGGTAAATGGAATTATAAAATTATCTTTATATTATCTCACTGGATTCTTAATTGATTGGCCTAGGTCTCACAGAAGATTAGTATGTAGGAGAGTATGTGTTTTCTTTTTTATTACCTTGTAACTAATCTGTCATACCAACATAAACACAGAAAATGTTCTCTCTTTCCTAGTCTTATTTCAAAACATCTAAAATAAGTACATTCAGAGGTTTCAAATGAGCAAACCTCTGTGCATTTGACAGGAGAGATGCCTTTGAGATGGTCATTTAAGGAAGAAGTTGTTCCATCAGTCTGTATCAAAACCTCATCTCAATGTGGACCTCTGCTTGGGATTCTCTCCCTCCCTGCCTTTCTACCCCTTCCCTTCTCATGCACGTGCACTCTCTCTCAAAAATAAACATTTAAAATAATTAAAAAAATAAAAAACTTCATCTCTGAGGCTTCAGACCATTCTCAAGAACCTCAATGTCTTTGATGCTGTCACTTGAAAACTGATCTCCTGTCAAATGGTATGCCTTTTTGCCTTTTCTGTTTTGTAAATCCCATGAAAGCCGACACCATCTATTAACTGAGGAGTTCCACGAATCAACTAGTTCCATTAATCAAAATATGAAAACTAGAAATATCTACTTCACCTCCTATTGACTGTTCTTAAATGTAATTAAGTTCTGTATTTCTCTCTGACAATTACCATCTATCTACCTAGTTCAGGTGACTATCGCGTCATGTCCCTATCTCTGAAATAGAGGTTTGACCATTTCTTTTAGATCTCAGTCTGGGATACTTTTGAGAATGAAAGAGGGTACCAAAATAATTACAGAGTTTCTTGAACTGCTTATCTCTCTGCCCCCCAAATTATTTGATTGTAATGCTGAAACCATACAATGGTTTCTAAAAATAAAAGTAGCCTGTATCTACATTCATTAAAGCAAAAATTTTAACATTGATTTATATTGATTATGAAAATATTACAAATATCAGAATCATTATTCTTGGAACATACTCATGTTCTTTAATCAGCTTGTTATATAATGCCATTGATGTTTTTCTTAAGAATGTATTTTTCAGCATTTTTTCTTAAGAATATCTTAATTATTTTCAGTTTTCCTATAATTATCTGCAATGTTCTTCAATGTTGTGTTTTGTAGTTACTAAATTTGAAATTGTCAATAATTTAGATTACTATTTCTCTGTAGAACATATTTTTAATTAAACAAATTATCTCTTTATAGGTGTTAAGCTCCTTGGTAAGACTTGAGCATCTTTGGCTACATGGAGGATACTGTTAATTCTTCTTGTATTTTTACAATTGAAATGTGCAAATATTTAACCTAAATATTTGGACAGGTTTGATTTTTTGTCTCCAATTAGAAAAAACTTTCTTTGATGTGTATTTTATATGAAAAAAATTGTCAGATAAGTTATCTCTTTCTTCTTTTTTTTTTTTTTTTGGTTATTTCACCATCTTTGAAATTGTAGGACTTTCATTCAATTTTGATAGAAATTATAAATTTATCCATTAAAATGAAAGCTTTTATCAAAAGATTCATCCCACAAATTGAGGTAGTCCAAAGTGCAACTATAGAATTAAAAAAATAAATCATGACCCTGTCTGAGCTCTCATCTTTAACTTATTCAATCTCTCTCTTGCTTTTGTACAAATACATTTCATGCCTTCCCGATTTTAACAGTTTTCAATTTTATTTTTATGTAACCTTGAAAAGCTGAAGCTCTTTATTGTTACGTTGGCATTAAATACCTTCAACTTTAATTTTGAACAAAAATACAAGCACATTTAAAAATGTACTTGTTTTTATGGAACTTTAATTCCACTATAGGCCTTTCAGGCTGTTTTACAAATTCTGTCTTTCAAGTATCAAAAATTTCTTAAAATCATACTGCTGATGAGCACCACACACACACACACACACACACACACACACACACATCCTTCAAGGCTGAAATATGTTTACCTGTGTTTAACATCAGCCTTATCCCCCAAATTTTGTAGTTTACTCTGTGAACATACTTTAAAAGGCATGAAATTTGACATCTGCACCCTCTTTTTTGCCTATAGAGCATTGTACTTTTAGGGATTCACTTAATTACCCGTGACCACAACCAATTTCAAATATATCTCTTTTTGAGCTCATTGCTTCCAAACGGGTTTGCAGATTGATTTTTTCTATGCATAGCCTTGTCATTATGATTAGAATCTACATCCCCACCCCTTGGCTTAACTAGGCCAGTGGCCTGTGGATAGATTTAACAGTGTGCTAGTTCTGAGCTTCACGTTTAAGAGGCCTGCAGTTTAGGAGTGCCTGCGTGGCTCAAATGGTTAAGCATCCAGCTATTGCTTCCTGAGTTAGAGCTCTGCCTTGGGCTCTGCACTGACAGCTCAGGGTCTGCTTGGGATTCTCTCTCCCTCTCTCTATGCCCCTCCCCTGTTCATGCTCTCTCTCTCTCTCTCAAAATAAATGAACTGAAAAAAAAAAAAGAAAGAGGACTGTGTTTTTCTGCTTGTGCTCCAGAGCCTTTCCTATCACCATGAGACATACAGGTCCTAGTGTGGCCCGCTGGACCCAGGAAAAAGATGAGAGACACGTGGAGTGTCAGCTGAGTGTCACCCAGATTAGCTGACCCTGAACTACTATAGTCTGAAGGGAAGCTGACCTATGTATTTAAATCCAGTTACCACCCAGTCCTCACTCCTCTCATCCCAGCCTGAGCCACCATCACTTCACTCTTGATTATTGCATTCATCTATTAGCTGGTTTTCCTGCTGTCAGCAAATCACACATCCATATGAATGAATGTTTGTTTCAAGCTGTTGAATTTTGGTATAATTCATTATGCAGCATTAATGTGGCAGTGGCCAATGGACACAACAGGTTTCTTAAATTAGCTAGAACATTGTTTTTCTCACAATGCCTACTCTACCCAAAAATCATATTTATATAATCATTATAAAAATTGCATCTTAAATGTTGAACATTTTAACTGAATTTGCAACTTTCATGTCATTTGCAAATGTCAGATGTTTCACTTTGACTCCATAAATAGGGTGGAAAAAATCTGAAGTATTATTGGAATTAAGCTACATGAATTCTATTTTTTTCTTTTTGAAAGAGAGAGAACACACATGCCCACGTGCATGCACCAGTGGGGGAGGGGCAGAGGGAGACGGAAAGAGAGAGAGAGAGAGAGAGAGAGAGAGAGAGAGAGAGAGAGAATCTTAAGCAGGGTCCAAGCCCAGCATGGAGCCAGCTCCAGGTGGGGCTGGATCTCACAATTGTGAGATCATGACCTAAGCTGAAATCATGAGTCAGATGGTTAACTGACTGAGCCTCCCAGGTGCCCCAGAAGTAACCTACATGAATTCTTATTTGAAGCATCACTATTGCTTCACTTTTCATATGTTGTCAAGAAAAATTGGGATTGAAGTAAACTAAATGAAACAAACAAACAAACAAAAAACAATTGATCTAAATGAAAACTCATGCTTCTCAGCATAAAATGTTTGAGTTAGATGTATTAAATCATTGTCTTTGGAAACATTCTTCTTAAAATAAGTATTAATTTTTGACATACATGTTGTTTCTTCAGAGAGGTGTTTTCTGGCTCTGAAGTGACTACTAGCTTTACTAAGGCCCCTATAGTGAATGGTTTGCACTGATAATTTTTTTTTCGGGTAAGTTCACATTAAGTATTCACTTATTTGAGAAGTAGATACGTAGTACTAGTTTTCATTAAATATATTTTCCATATTTTGATCTCATTGCTGCCAAACGAGTCTTTTGCAAGATAAAAAAAAGAGCTTTACCAAACAATAAAATAAACATTCGTAATTTACAGTATTCAATAAATTACCAAGCCTCTATAGCAAGATATTTTTTTTTAAATTTATATATGAAATTTATTGTCAAATTGGTTTCCATACAACACCCAGTGCTCATCCCAAAAGGTGCCCTCCTCAATATCCATCACCCACCCTCCGCTCCTTCCCACCCCCCATCAACCCTCAGTTTGCTCCCCGTTCTCAACAGTCTCTTATGCTTTGGCTCTCGCCCACTCTAACCTCTTTTTTTTTTTTTTTTTCCTTCCCCTCCCCCATGGGTTCCTGTTAAGTTTCTCAGGATCCACTTAAGGGTGAAACCATATGGTATCTGTCTTTCTCTGTATGGCTTATTTCACTTAGCATCACCCTCTCCAGCTCCATCCACGTTGCTACAAAAGGCCATATTTCATTTTTTCTCATTGCCACGTAGTATTCCATAGTGTATATAAACCACAATTTCTTTATCCATTCATCAGTTGATGGACATTTAGGCTCTTTCCATAATTTGGCTATTGTTGAGAGTGCTGCTATGAACATTGGGGTACAAGTGCCCCTATGCATCAGTACTCCTGTGTCCCTTGGATAAATTCCTAGCAGTGCTATTGCTGGGTCATAGGGTAGGTCTATTTTTAATTTTCTGAGGAACCTCCACACTGCTTTCCAGAACGGCTGCACCAATTTGCATTCCCACCAACAGTGCAAGAGGGTTCCCGTTTCTCCACATCCTCTCCAGCATCTAGAGTCTCCTGATTTGTTCATTTTGGCCACTCTGACTGGCGTGAGGTGATACCTGAGTGTCGTTTTGATTTGTATTTCCCTGATAAGGAGCGACGCTGAACATCTTTTCATGTGCCTGTTGGCCATCCGGATGTCTTCTTTAGAGAAGTGTCTATTCATGTTTTCTGCCCATTTCTTCACTGGGTTATTTGCTTTTCGGGTGTGGAGTTTGGTGAGCTCTTTATAGATTTTGGATACTAGCCCTTTGTCCGATATGTCATTTGCAAATATCTTTTCCCATTCCGTTGGTTGCCTTTTAGTTTTGTTGGTTGTTTCATTTGCTGTGCAGAAGCTTTTTATCTTCATAAGGTCCCAGTAATTCACTTTTGCTTTTAATTCCCTTGCCTTTGGGGATGTGTCGAGTAAGAGATTGCTACGGCTGAGGTCAGAGAGGTCTTTTCCTGCTTTCTCCTCTAAGGTTTTGATGGTTTCCTGTCTCACATTCAGGTCCTTTATCCATTTTGAGTTTATTTTTGTGAATGGTGTGAGAAAGTGGTCTAGTTTCAACCTTCTGCATGTTGCTGTCCAGTTCTCCCAGCACCATTTTTGTTAAAGAGGCTGTCTTTTTTCCATTGGATGTTCTTTCCTGCTTTGTCAAAGATGAGTTGGCCATACGTTTGTGGGTCTAGTTCTGGGGTTTCTATTCTATTCCATTGGTCTATGTGTCTGTTTTTGTGCCAATACCATGCTGTCTTGATGATGACAGCTTTGTAGTAGAGGCTAAAGTCTGGGATTGTGATGCCTCCTGCTTTGGTCTTCTTCTTCAAAATTACTTTGGCTATTCGGGGCCTTTTGTGGTTCCATATGAATTTTAGGATTGCTTGTTCTAGTTTCGAGAAGAATGCTGGTGCCATTTTGATTGGGATTGCATTGAATGTGTAGATAGCTTTGGGTAGTATTGACATTTTGACAATATTTATTCTTCCAATCCATGAGCAGGGAATGTCTTTCCATTTCTTTAAATCTTCTTCAATGACCTTCATAAGCTTTCTATTGTTTTCAGCATACAGATCCTTTACATCTTTGGTTAGATTTATTCCTAGGTATTTTATGCTTCTTGGTGCAATTGTGAATGGGATCAGTTTCCTTATTTGTCTTTCTGTTGCTTCATTGTTAGTGTATAAGAATGCAACTGATTTCTGTACATTGATTTTGTATCCTGCAACTTTGCTGAATTCATGTATCAGTTCTAGCAGACTTTTGGTGGAGTCTGTCGGATTTTCCATGTATAATATCATGTCATCTGCAAAAAGCGAAAGCTTGACTTCATCTTTGCCAATTTTGATGCCTTTGATTTCCTTTTGTTGTCTGATTGCTGATGCTAGAACTTACAGCACTATGTTAAACAACAGCGGTGAGAGTGGGCATCCCTGTCGTGTTCCTGATCTCAGGGAAAAAGCTCTCAGTTTTTCCCCGTTGAGGATGATGTTAGCTGTGGGCTTTTCATAAATGGCTTTTATGATCTTTAAGTATGTTCCTTCTATCCCGACTTTCTCAAGGGTTTCATTAAGAAAGGGTGCTGGATTTTGTCAAACCTTTTCTGCATCGATTGACAGGATCATATGGTTTTTCTCTTTTTTTTTGTTAATGTGATGTATCACGTTGATTGATTTGCGAATGTTGAACCAGCCCTGCATCCCAGGAATGAATCCAACTTGATCATGGTGAATAATTCTTTTTATATGCTGTTGAATTCGATTTGCTAGTATCTTATTGAGAATTTTGGCATGCATATTCATCAGGGATATTGGCCTGTAGTTCTCTTTTTTGACTGGGTCTCTGTCTGGTTTAGGAATCAAAGTAATACTGGCTTCATAGAATGAGTCTGGAAGTTTTCCTTCCCTTTTGATTTCTTGGAATAGCTTGAGAAGGATATGTATTATCTCTGCTTTAAACGTCTGGTAGAACTCCCCTGGGAAGCCATCTGGTCCTGGACTCTTATTTGTTGGGAGATTTTTGATAACCGATTCAATTTCTTCGCTGGTGATGGGTCTGTTCAAGCTTTCTATTTCCTCCTGATTGAGTTTTGGAAGAGTGTGGGTGTTCAGGAATTTGTCCATTTCTTCCAGGTTGTCCAATTTGTTGGCATATAATTTTTCATAGTATTCCCTGATAATTGTTTGTATCTCTGAGGGATTGGTTGTAATAATTCCATTTTCATTCATGATTTTATCTGTTTGGGTCATCTCCCGTTTCTTTTTGAGAAGCCTGGCTAGAGGTTTGTCAATTTTGTTTATTTTTTCAAAAAACCAACTCTTGGTTTCGTTGATCTGCTCTACAGTTTTTTTAGATTCTATATTGTTTATTTCTGCTCTGATCTTTATTATTTCTCTTCTTCCGCTGGGTTTAGGCTGCCTTTGCTGTTCTGCTTCTCTTTCCTTTAGGTGTGCTGTTAGATTTTGTATTTGGGATTTTTCTTGTTTCTTGAGATAGGCCTGGATTGCAATGTATTTTCCTCTCAGGACTGCCTTCGCTGCGTCCCAAAGCGTTTGGATTGTTGTATTTTCATTTTGGTTTGTTTCCATATATTTTTTAATTTCTTCTCGAATTGCCTGGTTGACCCACTCATTCGTTAGTAGGGTGTTCTTTAACCTCCATGCTTTGGGAGGTTTTCCAGACTTTTTTCTGTGGTTGATTTCAAGCTTCATAGCATTGTGGTCTGAAAGTATGCATGGTATGATTTCAATTCTTGTCAACTTATGAAGGGCTGTTTTGTGACCCAGTATATGATCTATCTTGGAGAATGTTCCATGTGCACTCGAGAAGAAAGTATATTCTGTTGCTTTGGGATGCAGAGTTCTAAATATATCTGTCAAGTCCATCTGATCCAATGTCTCATTCAGGGCCCTTGTTTCTTTATTGACCATGTGTCTAGATGATCTATCCATTTCTGTAAGTGGGGTGTTAGAGTCCCCTGCAATTACCACATTCTTATAATTAAGGTTGCTTGTGTTTATGAGTAGTTGTTTTATATATTTGGGCGCTCCGGTATTCGGCGCATAGACATTTATAATTGTTAGCTCTTCCTGATGGATAGACCCTGTCACTATTATATAATGTCCTTCTTCATCTCTTGTTACAGCCTTGAATTTAAAGTCTCGTTTGTCTGATATAAGTATGGCTACTCCAGCTTTCTTTTGGCTTCCAGTAGCATGATAAATAGTTCTCCATCCCCTCACTCTCAATCTAAAGGTGTCCTCAGGTCTAAAATGAGTCTCTTGTAGACAGCAAATAGATGGGTCTTGTTTTTTTATCCATTCTGATACCCTATGTCTTTTGGTTGGCGCATTTAATCCATTTACATTCAGTGTTATTATAGAAAGATATGGGTTTAGAGTCATTGTGATGTCTGTATGTTTTATGCTTGTAGTGATGTCTCTGGTACTTTGTCTCACAGGATCCCCCTTAGGATCTCTTGTAGGGCTGGTTTAGTGGTGACAAATTCCTTCAGTTTTTGTTTGTTTGGGAAGACCTTTATCTCTCCTTCTATTCTAAATGACAGGCTTGCTGGATAAAGGATTCTCGGCTGCATATTTTTTCTGTCTAGCACACTGAAAATCTCGTGCCAACTCTTTCTGGCCTGCCAAGTTTCAAAAGAGAGATCAGTCACGAGTCTTATAGGTCTCCCTTTATATGTGAGGGCACGTTTACCCCTTGCTGCTTTCAGAATTTTCTCTTTATCCTTGTATTTTGCCAGTTTCACTATGATATGTCGTGCAGAAGATCGATTCAAGTTACGTCTGAAGGGAGTTCTCTGTGCCTCTTGGATTTCAATGCCTTTTTCCTTCCCCAGTTCAGGGAAGTTCTCAGCTATGATTTCTTCAAGTACCCCTTCAGCACCTTTCCCTCTCTCTTCCTCCTCTGGGATACCAATTATGCGTATATTATTTCTTTTTAGTGTATCACTTAGTTCTCTAATTTTCCCCTCATACTCCTGGATTTTTTTATCTCTCTTTTTCTCAGCTTCCTCTTTTTCCATAACTTTATCTTCTAGTTCACCTATTCTCTCCTCTGCTTCTTCAATCCGAGCTGTGGTGGTTTCCATTTTGTTATGCATTTCATTTAAAGCGTTTTTCAGCTCCTCGTGACTGTTCCTTAGTCCCTTGATCTCTGTAGCAAGAGATTCTCTGCTGTCAGCTATACTGTTTTCAAGCCCAGCAATTAATTTTATGACTATTATTCTAAATTCACTTTCTGTTATGTTATTTAAATCCTTTTTGATCAGCTCATTAGCTGTTGTTATTTCCTGGAGATTCTTCTGAGGGGAATTCTTCCGCTTGGTCATTTTGGATAGTCCCTGGTGTGGTGAGGACCTGCAGGGCACTTCCCCTGTGCTGTGGTGTATAACTGGAGTTGGTGGGCGGAGCCGCAGTCAGACCTGATGTGTGCCCCCAGCCCACCGCTGGGGCCACAGTCAGACTGGTGCGTGACTTCTCTTCCCCTCTCCTAGGGGCGGGATTCACTGTGGGGTGGGGTGGCCTGTCTGGGCTACTTGCACACTGCCAGGCTTGTGATGCTGGGGATCTGGCGTCTTAGCTGGGGTGGGTAGGCAAGGTGCACAGGGGCAGGAGGGGCAGACTTAGCTTGCTTCTCCTTAGGGATCCACTTCAGGAGGGGCCCTGTGGCAGCAGCAGGGAGTCAGATCCGCTGCCGGAGGTTTGGCTCCGCAGAAGCGCAGAGTTGGGTGTTTGCGCGGAGCGAGCAAGTTCCCTGGCAGGAACTGGTTCTCTTTGGGATTTTGGCTGGGGGATGGGCGGAGAAGATGGCGCTGGCGAGCGCCTTTGTTCCCCACCAAACTGAGCTCTGTCGTCCGGGGGCTCAGCAGCTTTCCTTCCCTTTGTCCTCCAGCCTTCCCGCTTTCTGAGCAGAGCTGTTAACTTATGACCTCCCAGCCGCTAAGTCGCGCTTGCTGTCGGAACACAGTCCGTCAGGCCCCTCCGCTTTTTGCAAGCCAGACTCGGGGGCTCTGCTTGGCCGGCGAGCCGCCCCTCCGCCCCGGCTCCCTCCCGCCAGTCCGTGGAGCGCGCACCGCCTCGCCGCCCATCCTACCCTCTTCCGTGGGCCTCTCGTCTGCGCTTGGCTCCGGCGACTCCGTTCTGCTAATCCTCTGGTGGTTTTCTGGGTTATTTAGGCAGGTGTAGGTGGAATCTAAGTGAAAAGCAGGATGCGCGGTGAGCCCAGCGTCCTCCTACGCCGCCATCTTCTCCCTCGCCCGCTATAGCAAGATATTTTAAAGTACTATCTCTAAAAACATAGGCAGTAATCTCTCAGACATTGTCCTTAGCAACATATTATGAATATGTCTCCTGAAGTGGGAGAAACAAAAGCAAAAATAAATTATTGTTACTACACCAAAATAAAAGACTTTTGCACAGCAAAAGAAACCATCAACAAAATGAAAGGGCAACCTAGTGAATGGGAGAAGATATTTGTAAGTGGTATCTCTGATAAGGGATTAATATCCAAAATATATAAAGAATGTATACAACTCAACAACAACAATGAAAAAACAAATAACTAATTTTAAATGGAAAGAGTATGTGAAGAGACATTTTCCAAAGACCTAGAGATGCCAACAGACACATGTTAAGATGCTCAACATCACTAATCATCAGGGAAATGTAAGTCAAAATCACAATGAGAAATCCGCTTACACCCGTCAGAATAGCTAGAGCAAAAAGAAAAAAAAAAAGACAAGATATAACAAGTGTTGGTAAGGATGTGGAGAAAAATGGAACCCTCATGCACTGTTGGTGGAAAGGTAAATTGGTGCAGCCCGTGTGGAAAATAGTATGGAGGTTCCTCAAAACATTAAAAGTAGAAATACCATATGATCCAATGATTCCACAACTGTTTTTTTACACATAGAAAATAAAAACACTAACTTGAAATGATATATGTACCCCTATGTTTATTATAGCATTATTTACAATAAGCAAGATATGGAAACAATCCAAGTGTCCATCAATAAAAGAAGGGATAAAGAAGATATGGTATAGATATACAACGGAATATTATTCAGCCATTAAAAAGAATGAGATCTTGCCATTTGCAACAACATGGTTGGACCTAGAGGGCATTATGCTGAGTGAAATAAGTCAGACAGAGAAAGACAAACATTATATAATATCACTTATATGTGGAATCTAAAAAACAAAACAAACACAAACAGCAAAAAATCAGATTCTTAAATACAGAGAACAAACTGGTGGTTGCCAGAGGGGATGTGGGTAGGGGGATGGGCAAAATAGATAAAGGGAATTAAGAGATACAAACTTCCAGTTATAAAATACATAAGTAATGGAGATGAGATGTATAGAGAATATAGCTGTTAATATTGTAATCATGTTGCAGGGTGACAAAGGGTGACCACACGTATCATGGTGAGCACTGAAAAACGTGTAGAATTGTTGAATTCATATGTTGTACACTTGAAACTAATGTAATATTGTATATTAATTATACTTCAATTAAAAATGAAAAAAATTAAGCACTCTTTTTATATTACAGAAGGATTCTGTATACTGAACCTTTAATTTTCTGTTTCCTGTTGACCATATAGACTGTTAACTAGTAGCTTCATGTCTTTCGACTGTCTGGCAGAGACTGAAAAATACAAACGCTTTTCCCATCACCACCTTAAATTGCAAAGAGGGAACTGTCCCTAGCCACCCAGGTCCAAGTGCACTTGGTTTTATAAGTGAGCATCCCCATACTGTCCTTGAAAGGGAAGTGTTATTTACATTGACTCTGAAAAGATGCAGGAAAAGGTAGGTGGTTATTAAAGGTCATTTTAAAAGTATCACCATGTTTCTGATAGACCATGACAGAAGCTGCAAATACAAAGAGTAGATCCAGCAAACTCATTCCTGATTATTTTATATAAATGTTAATACTAATACTTTGATAGAAATGAAAAATCTGGATAAATGCTGAGTAGGTGTCAATGAGGCCTGAGTCAGCAAAACTGGGACACCCACCCCGCCTCCCCCACAACACACACAGGAACAATGGGCTGTTAATTGAATTGGCCTCCTTCAACCCATTCTTCCACTCTAAGCCTTTCTCCAAAAGAAGGAAACAAATAACAAAAAGAATCAAAAGGGCAAATTGTAATAAAATCTCTTGTACTGATGAGTTGAAGATTTGCCTTGAACCCATAAAAAGCACATATCTATTCTGTGGGTTTAGTATATTCTTATGATAAAAAGCTATGTATCAGTTTTTCAGGCTTGCTGGCACCAGCCATTATAATCATCTGTCTAATGTCTTTGGCTCACAATAACTATCTGATTATAATATTGCTTCCCACACATATTTGCCCCAGGAAAAGAATGTGCTGATCAGCAAACACGAGTATCCTTTCTTCTCAATAACATAATCTCATTCTGAAATAACAAGTTGCCTTTCTGGTTTTATAAACAGTCTAACAAAAACACTTTGAATGTATCTTCCTTTTGGATATCAGCCTATATCTTTTTCTGTTACAGTCTATTCTTGGAAGAATAGTCTTTGTCTCTGATTCAACATCCACTCATTCATTCAACCAATGTTTGTAGAGGACTCCATACATGAAGAGAAGAAGCGTTCTAGCTCTACATTTAGTGAACTGTCAAAATAGGACCATGTTCTGTGGGCTTCTCACTCTCTTATGACTTCTTTAGATTTGGAAATCTTTTCAACTCATGCAAAGAGAGTGAATAGAGTGTTCAATTACTTGAATATTTAAGAGTTTTTACATTTAGCTCAATGACATACTGAATCTTACTGAAATTATAATTTTAAATGATAAAGAAAGTAACCAGAAAAGTCTATCACTGATAATCACTTCATATGTTTTTCTGCTTTCTTTTAAATTTTCCAACCTAGAGTACTATGTAAATAAAATCTCATTTCCACCCAATTCTGCACTCTGCCTATTTGTTTAAACGGACTTCACTCAATTGCCCAGTTGTAATACATTGATTCTCAAGAAAATCCAAGATACGAAAGAGTAAAGTTGAATATGATTTGAACTACTTTTGTCTGGAATTTATTTTCTTTCCACACCACCTGGGACCTTTCAACCTCCCAGCATTCGAGGTTTTTAATCCCTTCAGCATTTCTTCTCAAACTCAGTGTGTGTGTAAGTCATGTGAGGGTCTTGTGAAATTAAAATTATGATTCAGCAAATCTGGCATGGAGTCCAAGATTCTACATTTCTGACAAGCTTCCAGGAACTTTGGATACTGCTGATCCAGGGACCACATTTGAGTAACAAGACCCTAGAAGACCAAGATATTAATAACTTGGCATGTTTTATAAAGACGATTCTTACAAAGAACAACATGCATACATTGTGATAATATTCTTGGTAACATGCAATGATTTGCCCTTAGGGCCTAAGCCTTGTGCCCAGCATTGCTCCGGGGATGCAGAATCATAGAAATAAGCCTTCTGTTTTAAAAACTAAGCATTAATCGGGGCGCCTGGGTGGCGCAGTCGGTTAAGCGTCCGACTTCAGCCAGGTCACGATCTCACGGTCCGTGAGTTCGAGCCCCGCGTCAGGCTCTGGGCTGATGGCTCAGAGCCTGGAGCCTGTTTCCGATTCTGTGTCTCCCTCTCTCTCTGCCCCTCCCCCATTCATGCTGTGTCTCTCTCTGTCCCAAAAATAAAAAATAAACGTTGAAAAAAAAAATAAAAAATAAAATAAAAACTAAGCATTAACCAAAATTACTACAAACCAGTAAGCTGGTCATTCTAGGCAACATCAGATCTTTAGGTATGGACAATTGTGTGTTAATTAGTATAACTGATAAATGTTTAGCTCATTGAAGTTTCTTAGCTGCAAACACAGAACTCAGTATGCATACCTTGTGGAAATTATTTTAAACACACGTACAAAATATAAAATATGAATGTAGTATGATCATCAATTAAATGTTGATTGAAGTGTTCAGGATATTTCAGACCACATACTGCTTCTACCTCTCAATAAACCTTAAAATGCTCTGATATCACCCTGCTGTATTCTATTAAGAAAGGGGGCATTCTAAAAACTCAGTTATCTTATTTTTATGGTAATTAAAACTATCAATTTCTGTTGTTCCTTTTTTTAGTCAAAGCAGTCTCATTTACATGAGTACAATAAACATTTTGAAGTGTGGTGAGGATCGTTTCCATAATTCTATATATCTTATCTTTCCTTAGTCTTCTTGAACCTGACATCTTGCTATAATTTGCAAAACTGAAATTCATTCAGAAATAAAAATTCTTGGTAGAAAAAGTGAAAATCAAGAAGACAGACACCACATTTAACATATCTTTTCTCTTTCATCATTAGCCTAGTGAGCAGAAAGAAAAGCTTACAGAAGTAGTTCACTATAAAGGCAGGATTGATTAATTTGCTAGAAATAGACATCATTTTCATCCAGGTTTAGATTGGCTCATACCAAGCGCTGTATGATTTCACTTGGAAATGGAACCAGCGACAATTCGCTACATGCCTGAGCTAAATACAAAAATTGTACCTGTGCCATTACTCTTTCTGCCTAGAACACTCTTGTAAGCATAATAATAAAGGGAAAGTTACAAATATTAACAGCAATACTAAAATACTCTTAAAATATGTCTTTGAATGTGTGTGCTTCACAACCATCTGTATACTTTTTTTCCAAACAGGAGTCTTAATCTGTTTGTGTCTTGGCATTCCAACAAGCATGTGTATCATGTTCAATCATGAGTGTGTTCATTTAATTGAGAGGATTGAATAAATTATATGCTCCGTTGATAAATGCACTTTCTTTTTTAAACAAATAAGTTTTCTCAATAAATGCACTTTCTTTTTTAAATAAATAAGGGTATTTTAAATAAGCAAACTGACAGAATACTTGAATAAGTCACTTATCTATATTTTACTGATTTTGAAATTTGTGTCAGGAACTTCAGTTTATCTACAGAAGCTACATACTTATTTATCAGGGTTCCCCCCCCTCCGAGATAAGGCGGTGTTATCAGATGAAGTCAAATAACATTTCCATGAAGCTTTTTCTTATACCTTGAAAAGCTAGCACTTAGGCAAATAAAGTAGAAGTGTGCCTCGTAAAGCCACATCCTCAATGGATGTCTTTTAGAGGCTGCACTTTCTACCTTTTAAATCGAAGCAGGATACTTAGAGCCCTCAGAGATAAAACAGCAGCACCTACCTGTCTCTCAGCGTCTGAAACCACAGACTGTACCTGTCATTTATCATTTTGTAAATGAACTAAAAATAAAAGATTGATGTGTTGTGTGAGAGCCACAGTTTCTGTTAATGGTCTACTGAGAAGCCATGTGTTTAGGACACTGGATGTTACTCAATGGCTCTCTCTCCCCCCCACTGTTTTAAAGAGAGTTCTTGGAGCATTTGTTATTTTTTCCCCGCTTTGACTTTGAAGTAAACTAATCATGTTGCTTATAAATTTCGTGCTTTTCTAGAAAGACAGCACATGATTTTGCTTTCCAACTTCACAGAAAATCAAGAGTTCCCAATTTCCTGTCCCTCCTCACTTAACTCCTTGAAAACAGCCTTGCATTCATATCAGTTTTCTTTCTAGTTTCAGGGGCTGTGCTTATGTACAAATGAACATTAACATGTATTGTCCAGATGTTGTCTGCATACTAGTGCCCCCTCCTGCTAAGGAAAATATCCTCACTAATTATTTCTCTCTGCTTCAGTGTGTGTCTCTCTCTCCCTCCCTCCCTCCCTATCACCAACTCTCCATCCCTACCTCAATGTCATCTGTCTTCCCCTCTCTCCTGTATTTTCCCAACTTCTTCAGTTCCACCTGCTCCTTCTTTTCAGACTCTCTCCTTTCAGAATATAAATACTCCTAATCTCTTGTTCTAAAAATAATATCCTATAGCTGCCCTCTCTTTCCTTCCTTTCAAAACCAAATTTCTTGATAAAGTAGAGCATTCCCCTCTCCATTTCCTCACCTCTAATCCAGTCAAGAACTTACCGCAATTTGGCCTCTGCTCACAGAACTCCTCAAGGCACCAAAGACATCAGTAACTTCCTCTCACTGAACAGTTTCTAGACGGTATTTTACTTGGAGTTTGTGGCATTTAATAGAGTTGACTCTTCCCTTCTTCAATGCATTCCTTCCTTAGCTTATCTTGTTTTGCTTCTATATTTCCTTCCTTTTCTCATTATTTTTGAACAAAAAATATTTAAATAAAATTATGTGCAGAGTTGAGCAAATTCTTACATGTAAAAGGAAAACAAGTGCCAATCTGATTGTACAGAAAAAAGGCATCCAATTACCCAAACCCTAAAATTATATATGAAATATATAATAAATAATATTATATATATATATATATGCATATACACACACACACAACATTGTCAATGCTTCAAATTAGGTAAACACATAAAACTATAATTTTATATTCATTTATCAGCATAGGAAAAACTACTTTGTTCTGTGCACTTATCACTGGATGCTTGAATTGACCTAACCAACAGAAACCAATAAGTGGGAAGGCACAAAAGTAACTCTTTCCACATTGTATGATTATGGAGAATAGGTGTCAAATTCTCAACTAAGTTTTCTGTTTCTCAAAAAGGAAGGTTTAAAAGGTACTAATCTGAAACCAGTTTTTTTTTAAGTATATTTATTTATTTTAAGGAGACAGAGACAGTGCCAGTCGGGGGAGTGGCAGAGAGAGGGTGAGAGACAATCCCAAGCAGGCTCCAAGCTGTCAGTGCAGAGCATGGGGCTCAAACTCATGAACCATGAGATCATGATCTGAGCTGACCAAGAGTAGGACACTTAATCAATTGAGTCATCCGGGCGCCCCTGAAACTAGTTTTTAAAAAGCAACTTAATCTTTCTGTTTCTGCTAAATTTTATATTCATATACATGAGCCAAGATGTATTCCTTTCTTAGGGCTGCTGTAACAAGGTACCAAAACCTGGGTGACTTAAAACAACAGAAATTTATTATCTCACAATACTATAGGCTAGAAGTTAAAAATCAAGGAGTTAGTAGGGCCTTATTCCCTCTGGAGACTCTAGGGAAGAATCCTTCCTTATCTTGTCTAGTTCCTGGTGGGTGCCAGCCATCCTTGGTGGTCTCTGACTTCTACACACGTCACTCTAATCTCTGCCTCTGTTTTCACATCCCTTCTGCCTTTGTGTCTCTGTGTCCAAAATTTCTTCTTAAAGAAGAAACTTAAAAGGACGCCAAATACACTGAATATAGGACTCACCCTAATTCATAACTCATCTTAAGTTCGTTACATCTGCAGAGACCCTATTCCCAAATGAGGCTACATTCACAGATTGTAAAAGAAGACGTATTTTGGGGGAGACACTTTTCATCCCAGTATAAATGGAAAACCAAACTTGATATTTTGTAAAATAAAAAGAGAAAAGGAATTTATTATTGTGTTTAAATGAATAAATACATAGTATATTGTTTTTCTTCCTCTGCAAACCTTACTAAAACAATAGTAAAGGAATAAAGGGATAAAAAGAGATATGATGAAAAAAACACCCCCAAAAATCCATGGGAAGCAGAGATAATTCAGGCTCTACTCTTTTTAAATGCGAATATGCTCTAATATTGCCCGATAGACATATGAATAGGATGCTGTGAAAAGGAAAAATCACAGAACAAAATTATGACATAAATATATGAAATAACTATCATGATACTGTATATCCTATTTATATATAACATATATATTCATAAACACATATAATTATATAAAATATAAATCATATAAATATATATGGTAATACATATTATATATGATTTATATATTTTATATATTTATGTGTTTATAAATATATTTGTGATATAAAAATAATATGATATGAAATAAATAACACTAGAAAAGGATTGGAAGATAAATCCCAGGACCAAAAGTAAAGCAAAGAATTAAAGAATAAGAAGTATATAAAGAAAAACAGTAGATAAGTCCATGGGGGGTTTATAGGCCACTTAATAAAAATTATAGACAGAAAAAAGAAGGGAATGAACTATCAAGAAAATATTTTTTTTTTAGATATAAGGAACATAAATCCCCAAACTGAATGTGCCCAGCAAAAATGGCCACTAGAAAAAAAATGAAAGAAGACCTCACAAAACACATGAAATGTGAACTTTCAAATAACAGCTCTAAAGTAGAAAATGTAAAGTTTCTGGGGAAAATCACAAAGGTCACCTATAAGAGATAGCAAATTGTAATAGAGTTGTGTTTGCCTTCTCAGAACAATAGTGAATGACAGAAGACTTTGGAGAAATACCTTACAAATTCTTAATGAAAATGATATTTCAGAACAGAATAGAAAACCCAAAAGTGGACCCATGACTACATGGTCAACTAATCTTCAACAAAGCAGGAAAGAATATCCAATGGAAAAATGACAGTCCCTTCAACAAATGGTCCTGGGAAAACTGGACAGCGACATGCAGAAAAATGAACTTGGACCACTTTCTTACACCACACACAAAAATAAATTCAAAATGGATGAAAGGCCTAAATGTTAGACAGGAAACCATCAAAATCCTAGAGGAGAATGCTGTCATCGGCCTCTTTGACCTCATCCTGAGCAACTTCTTACTAGATACATTACCGAAAGCAAGGGAAACCAAAGCAAACATTGGGACTTCATCAAGATAAAAAGCTTCAGCACAGGAAAGGAAACAAATCAGCAAAACTAAAAGGCAACTGACGGAACAGGAGAAGATACTTGCAAAAGACATATCAGATAAAGGGTTAGTATTCAAAATCTAGAAAGAACCTACCAAACACCCAGAAACAAATAACCCTGTTAAGAAATGGGTGGAAGACATGAATAGACATTTTTCCAAAGACATCCATATAGCTAACAGACACATGAAAAGATGTTCAACATCACTCATCATCAGGCAAAAATAAATCAAAAACATGATGAGACACCACCTCACACCTGTCAGAATGGCTAAAATTGAAAACAGAAGAAACAACGGGTGTTGGCTAGGATGTGGAGAAAGGGGAACACTTTTGCACTGTTGGTGGGAATGCAAACTGGTGCAGCCACTCTGAAAAACAGTATGGAGTTTCCTCAAAAACCTAAAAATAGAATTACCCTACAATCCAGCACTATGAGGTATTTACCCAAAGGATATAAAAGTACAGAGTCGAAGGGCTTCATACACCCCAATGTTTATAGTACAATGATAAACAATAGCCAAATTATGAAGAGAACCCAAATTCCCATTGACTGGTGAATGGATAAAGATGATATGGCTGGAATATTACTCAGCCATCACAAAGAATGCAATCTTGCCATTTGCAAAGACATGGATGGAGATAGACTGAATTATGCTAAGCAAAATAAGTCAATCAGAGAAAAGCAAATATCCTATAATTTCACTCATATGTGGACTTTAAGAAAGAAAACAGATGAACATAGGGAAAGCAGGGAAAGAGAAGAGAGGGAAACAAGCCACAAGAGACTCTTAATGATAGAGAACAAACTATGAGTTCACAGACAGATGTGGGTGGGAGATGGACTAAGTGGGTGATGAGTGGTAAGGAGGGCACTTGTGGTAAGCACTGCATGTTATATGTAAGAGATGAATCACTGAATTCTACTCCTGAAACCAATATTGCACTGTATGTTAACTGATAATCTAAGTTCATAAAAGGAAAAAAAGAACATGATATTTGATGAACAACTTTATATTCAGACACTCTATTGATCAAAAATGAGAATGAAATAAAGACATTTTTAGGAATGGAAGCACCCAGTTACTCATTCGTGGGAAGCCACTGGAGGATATGCTGGAACAAATGATGGAGCACTGTAGGAAAGAGACAGATGTTGGATATAGTAAGCAGTGAGTCAAAGCCAAAAAAAAACATGGCACAGTTTTTGAGGATGACAATGAAGGGAAGTACCGGGACAACAGGGTGTGCAGATAGCCTCAGGGCAACCAGTCCATACTGGATGAGGAGAATGGACAGTTACAGTGAGGTGTTCTTGATATATTACTGGTTCAAAGAAAAAGCCAAAGTGGCATAAATTATTATGGAAGAAAGGAATGTTCAGATGAATTGCAAATGGAGACAAAAGTAGCTTTTCACAGCGGGGAGGAAATCAGTTAAACCACTATGTTCCAAGACAGAATTTACTTTTCTCTCAGTTATCTACAACTTACAAAAAGCTGCAAATCAGCTCAAAGAAAAGGGGCTAGAATATGATAACTCAAGGAGTCTATAATAAAAGATGCACAGTTTTCCTGGAAACACAGGGAAAATTTTCCTGCACGTTAAAGGACAAACACATTAATTTTGTGAAGTCGATGTTCTTTGTAGAGGAAGAACCTCAAGACAAACTGGTTACATAAGTAATTTATGTATGTATGTAACATATTTATCTATGTAACATATACATGTAGCTTATATTTCCACAGTCAGCAAAGACATAATTAGGACTGTAAATTGTACACGTATATGTGTGTGCGTTTTCAAGATTCCTCCTTGATAGTGCTAATTGTGATTTTCTTTTTAAAATTTCAAAAGAAAGTAACAGGTTCATGTGGCTTATTTTTTTTGAAGTTGATATGGAAAACGTATCACCTAAGAACAAGCCAAAGTAAAATAATTTTGCTTTACAGGGTCTTTACCTATAGTGAATATTGTCATATTTTTTTTTCTTTTTGTTCCTAATAAGGGGAGGCAATTTCAGGACAGCCAGGAGCTTGGATATCTGTCTCTGTGCGGGGACACAAAGATTCCACCTCCTTCCCAAAAGAATGGCAGCCCTCTTTGTGTGTGTGTTTCTTTATGCATGATTACCACATTTCTTTCACATTTTCCGTTTTTTTTTTTTTTACCCCTGTCTTTGTAAATTTGGTCTCCTCCACTGTGTTTTACCTCACTAGTCTTTACTCTGACTCTGACATCTTAGGTCTGGTCTGAATCTGGCCATACTTTGCTAACTTTGGCTACAGACTTCCTGTAATTAGTTTATAAAAAGGAAACAAGGACCACAGGGACAGTGCTGGTGTCACCCTTGTAATTTAGTTCTTGTGATATTTATAATTATCAGGCAATATTTACAATAGCCAGTAGGGTCAAATGCATCCCTTTCAACTTATAGCTTTCCGCAGGAAGCCACAGAAGCTCCTCCATTCATGCAGTGTGCTGGAGGGGCTGTTGGGAAAACCAGGTGCTTGCAGGAAGTTAGACTCTAAAACTATGATAACCATAAAAAAAAGGAGTATGTTTTTAAAAGGCTGTTAAAAGTCCTTTGAAAGAAAGGGCAGCAAGGGTGTGTATAGTCAAATTTGTCTCCAAGTTTGCATGTTTAGTCCTTCCATGGAGTTATTGTGTACCTATTGCATGGTAAAGTCATAATTTTATCAGGTGACTCAGAGCTTATTAGCATCTTTGGAAATTACTTCATATGACTCACCAGAGATAAATAAAATGAAATGTAGAAGTTTTAACTGGTGCTTTCTGAAAATATCATATCCTTTAATCCAGGTCACAGGTCGGGGAGGTAGGTACCATGTCCCCCTGACCCAGAGGGTGAAAACCAGTCTAATCAGTGGAATTAATTATGTGACAACAGATAACTCAGCCAGATCTCCCTCACCTTCTAGTTTATTAAAGAATAAACCTTTTTTTTGGCACAAAAACAGACACATAGACCAATGGAATAGAATAGAAACCCCAGAACTAGACCCACAAACGTATGGCCAACTCATCTTTGACAAAGCAGGAAAGAACATCCAATGGAAAAAAGACAG